>NC_080675.1:68543190-69189999 GCF_030445035.2 Dasypus novemcinctus | reverse complement strand
TATTTAAGAGGAAATTCTTCACAATGGAAGTCTCGGGGGAAAGAAAAGTCCCATGATAGCCTAAGAGGAGAGATAAAGGGATGGCACATACACCAGGTTCAGTGAATTCAGTGCTACCACCTAGGTATGTGATATGTGAAGAAATGTCACAAATAAGAATAGAAGGGAAGTTTGAATCTGTGGCAGCAACAGTGATAAATAGCTGTGTACAGTGGCAAGCTGGTTCTAAAAGTGGTCACTGTTTATAGGGGTAGCATCTGTCCATGGTGGTGCAGTGGCCAGGCTGTTTTGCCTAACTTCTTTTGATTCTTGACCATTTTTAAAATACGATTTTCCAGATTTCTTTTCAACTTTGGAAACTATGCAAAGTGCTTCCAATAAAATATTTTCTTTATGAGTTAAGCAAGTCAAAATCTATTATTTGCCACCAAACCCCTTAACTGACTAAAGGCAGGAATTCCTAAGGGAATTCTGGTAACTAAGAATTGGTAAACTGTCATAACTGTGTTATGTGAGAAAGCAGAAAATCTTATCAGGATTAATGGATTGTTATTGGATTAATGGATAAGAATCTGGCAACAGAAATGAAACAACTAATTAAACAATCACTTATGCGCACTTGAAAATGTGTATATAGGAAGGGAAAGATTTTTGGGTCAATGTAGACCCTGCTATAGGAAGGGCATGTGAATGTCAAGGACTGAGGAATGGAATGAGTCCTAACAATCTGTCATATAGTGACTTCCTATGTTTATATCAACGGATTTCTTCCTCTTTCAGCCATAGAAACCAGAGACAAAGTCAGAGTTTGATTCTGCAAGTTTTGAGATTACATTAGTTGAATTCACTCCATATCTCTTTTGTGAAATTTAGGACATTCATCTGGAAGTAGTGAGAACATAAACCCGCCATGGATACATACAGAAAGATTCAAAAAAGAAACAAGGCTTACCGAAACATCGAAAGCCCACTGAACTACCCTTTTCAAACTAACAATACTTTCATATGTATCAGGTTTAATAATACCAATTATTTTTTATTTGAAGAAGTTAAATCTCCTCATGACCTGATTTTGTCTGCAGACATATATTTAGAATCACATTCCAACATATCCCTGTGTGGCCAACTACAAAAAGTTAAAACTTTAAAGAGAAAGAGGCATGAAAGAATTGCAGGGCTTTGCTAGTTTCTATCAGCAGAACCCTAAGGTTTATATGTGAGAATGGATTATAAAGTTTAAAATGGGCTGTATTTGTTATGGATGTAGTTACTAGTGATTTTGCATTGGATGTCTTCATTCACAGATCTGGAGAAATCAAAATTATTTGCCTGTTGTTCTTTGGAAACCTGTACTCAAAGAGTGTTGCATACTAAAAACATTGTTGGGATGGCTGAGAGTATAGGGCATAATATGAAGTAAAGAATCCAAAAATTTCTGGAGCATTTTCTTTTTAGAAATATAAGTATGGAAGTAGAATATGTGTGGATATTAGAATAGCCAAAAGGTAGAATTAATGGATATCTGGCATTATTTTTTATTTTTTTTACCATGCACCTGAACCTTTTTATTTTGGAGAAATGCTCTACTTTGTAAACTTTGGTGAAAGAAGGACCCAATTTTTCATTAAAACCTTGAGGATGAGGGCCACAGCCTATGGTTAATCATATTTTGCTTTGTAGAACATTGGGACTAGGCTGAAAAATGCCAAGGAAAAGGGACAAGGAGATTAGACTAAGCACAGAGGTCCCAGCATCTAGCAACAGTTGTATAGTCTATCATATCCAGCATAGAAGGCTGTGAATGGCCCCTGGAACAGGGAGTGGCGGCAGCACTCAGATAGTTCTCGTAAGTTTTCAATAAATTGTTTTTTTTTTTCTGTTAAGATTAGCCACAGTAATTTTTGTAACATGTCACCATGAGCCATTAGTACAAAATTCAAAAATATTTTGCATATTCATTGCAGTCTATTTTAGGTGTGGTAAATTCAATGAGGAAACTCATCCTTTTGTAAGCGCAGAGCAATGATGGTAGACATGTTAGAGTCATAGTCATTCCAGGCATTTTATCCGAAGTAAGGCAGAGGAAGCCCAAAGTAAGGCCTGGTGGCCTCAATCTGGGCTGGAACGAACAGGAAGCTGCCTTAAGTTTGCTACTTTTTCTCACACTGTTTACTGGTTCACTTCCGAGAAAAGTTAAGAAATCTTGCCTTTTAAGAGCCCCAAGTGAAGCCAGTCATAAGGTGGTCAGGCTATTTCATGAAAATAGTTGGAGAGCAGCAAGAGATTTGTTATGCGGAGGTGATGGATTTCAGGTGGAACTCAGAAATGGTGTCCCTAAAATTTACTGGTCTCTTGATATGCTAAGCAGTGTCTTCTGCTTGTTTCTAGCAGAGAGATGACACAGACAGTAGATAGCTAGGTATTCATTCTAAAGAGCTGGTGTGGGACCTGATACATGGTTGTCTATAATCTGGCCTTTCCCTACAATACTAGTCGCATCTTCTACCCTTGCACTGCTCTATAGTCAAACAAGACTTTTAGAACACACTGAATATTGTATATACTCTCCAGGTGCTGTTTTACAATATTTAATTGATACTGTTCTCTTTGTTAAGAAAGCACTCCCAGTGTGATTTTGTCTACTAAAATCCTATCCATCCATCAAAGCCAACTCAACTTTAAGCTCTTTTTAGCTGATCTGCTCCAGCTGGGAACTTCTCCACTACTGAACCTTTTTAGCATTTTGTACTGGGATGAATACTAGTTCCAGTTAAGGGGCAGCCTGAAAGTTATTGATGAGTGGGAAGCAATCTAGTAGAGAAGAGTCTATGGGTGTGATTTACTACCTGGTAGTGAAAATTCACAATTAGGAACCTTCACATTCTGTCAGTCAGATCATCGCACATAGGTTTGGGGAAAGGAGGCTAAAACTCACTACACACGAAGCACTCAAGGGCATCCCAAACCATGAGCCTAACTTATTTCCATCTTCCTTCCCCTAGTAAAGGGCCTCTTGCCATTCTTTAAAGTCTGGTTTTATAGTTGAGGGTTCAAATGAAAGTACATACACATTATTATTGCTAGCACTTGTTGGAGTGGAGCAGACAGGGACTGAATATACAGTTCTCTTATGGTGTATTTAATATCACTACTGTTACTTAAGTTGTAGAGGTCAACAAACTCTCTTTCCTTTTGGTTTTCCCATAATGCATAATGTTTTGTATATAGGTGAGATACAGTAAAGCCTTATTGACTAAGTAAACGAACAATTATGACAGAAAAGTAAAAGAAAAAAAAAAGATTCCCAGGCATGTGCATCAAAGCCTGTCCAATTCCCATTTCCTTTTTAGCACATAGTGTTAATTATAGAATTATGAAATGGAAAAATTATTTCTTTATACAAACTTCTTTATACCCTACTTCAATTTAACAACTCAGAAAACTATACTCCAGTTCTTTCTCATATCACCCATGTTATTTCTATATCTTGGTCACTATCTGGATGCCACTTTGTGAATAAATTTTATTAGCAGAGTGAATCATTTCTGAGGTACAAATACTCTTCTTCTCTTCAACCTAAAAACCAATGGCATTTGAATGATTTCCACTATATTGCCATTAATGACTGGAGATTGATAATTATAACACATTTTTCACCTTTATGTGACAGAATCCTAAGCAATTAAATCAGATACTAAGGAAAATGCAGTTAACTCTTCATGACAAAAGAAAATCTTAATGTCTTAAATCAAAACTGTATCTTCATTTCCTTTTATTTAGGGAAAATGAATGGGCAAGTGGATTGCTTTCTTCCCAAACTGCATACCTTTAAAAGAGTAACACATTATCATCTGAATGATATTGTTCTGAGCAATTATGTTGAAATAGTCATTGTGAGATATAAAGATTGATAAAGAGTGATTGGCTTTCTTTTATGAACCACATCTGTATCAGAAATATCAAGAAATGTAGAGGAAAGTTACCACTTCACTATATAATCAATCCACAAATTTTTAATTTTAGTGTGAATTTTCATTTGACACAATAACTATTTGCAGCGCAAATAGTGATTTAACTTTAAGTTTAATTTTACAGGTTTTGATATCACAAATTTACAGGACATTTTAAAATATTATTTCTGGAAGGTGATATACACAAAAAGTATTCCATTTTCTATCTCTCTAATTATTATATTTTAACAATCTACCTGATGATGAAAGGCACAATGTAAGAAATGTTTTTGGCTTTGTTTTTGAAGAGGTTTTTGATTACAGAAAAGCTACAACTACGGCAGAAGGAGTATTACTGGTGCCAGTGTCAATGGTTGGGGGATATGTGGGGAAGGGTGTACCTAGGGTACCTTTATGGAATATGAATTTATTTGCATGGTCATGGGGTGCTATCTCAGTAGGTGGGGACACACAGAATAACCAACCAAATATTAAATTCCCGTCCTGAGGAGTCCTGTTACATTCTCTATTAATAGAGTGGCAAGAATCTCTGGAGTACATAGTCAGTGCCTAATAAAAGAAGGCAGATGTATACACCAAGTCCTTGATACTAATGCTGGATTTATGAACCTTCTTCTTGTAAAATTGAAACTTAGCATAATAATATCTATTACCTAAGAGTTATCTCCTGAAAACTTCCTTGTTACATGTGGTCTTTCTCTAAGTCAAACTCAGCATATAAACTCACTACCTCCCCACCCCTGGGCATGGGACATGACTCCTGGGGATGAGCCTTCCTGGCACCAGAGGATTACTACCAAGTGTCAACTGGCAATGCATTTGGAAAAAGACTTTGGCCAAAAGCAGGACATATTAAATACAAAAGAAATTTCAAAGTGAGTCAGGAGGTCATTCCAGAGGTTATGCTTTTGCATGTCTCATGAGTCTCTCACTAACTGCCACAAGAAACAAAGCCTCAAAAAGGGGTACTTCCAAGGACTCTACAGACATCTGAACACTATGGACAAGGCTCACAATACCATGAAATCAGCACCCCTTTTATTTGAACCTACAGTTAGCACTATACCCTTTAAATGTTCCAGAGACTTAAATCGTTGGTCTGTTCATATGCCAGTTGAGCCCTGAATCTCAACAGAGTTGCAGCCAATACTTACTATCCAGTTCATTGCACTTTCCCAGAACAACTAATAAAATGATGATGATGGACTACGCCCATCTCAAAAAACAGTATCTACAACTGCAAGCAAGAACTTCCTTCCATATGCCCCATAAGATCTAAACTTCCTCTCGATCTGAAGTAGAGTGGACATCACGATTGGAAAGTAATCAAGATTGAAGAATGAACAAATAAAAGGGGAATGCAAAGATAGACCAAAGTTGACATTATCATTGTAGTAATGGAAGAACTTGTAATATTAATATAAAGATAGAGGTTACCAGAAGTTCTGAGGGTAGGGAATGGGAAGAAAAGTTGTAACATGGGCCTTTTGGGGAACATTGGAATTGTTCTGCATGATATTGCAAGGACAGATATAGGCCATTTACAAATTTTGTCAAAACCTATGAAATTGTAGAGTGCAAAGTACAAACCATAACTATAGACCATGGTTAGTAGCAATACTTCAATATTTTTTCATCAATTGTAACAAATGAGCAGGAACAGGTGTAGCTCAGTGGTTTGAGTGCCTGCCTATCATGTATGAGGTCTTGGGTTCAATCCCTGGTACCACCTTAAAACATTGTAACAAATGGACAACATTAATACAGGATGTTATTAACAGGAGAAAATGTGAGAGGAGGAGGGGGTGAGGTATTTGGGAATCTCCTGTATTTTTGTTGTATCTTTTCCATAGCCCATAACTTCTTTAAAAATAATCTAAGCTCCTCTCAATCAGAAACAGAGTGGCCATCATCATCCCCAAATCCTCAAGATTGACAAATGAATAAACATAAAGGGGGAATGCAACTATGGACTAAAGTAGACATTAGTATAGCAGTGAAAGAAGTTGTATCACTGATATAAAGCCAGTGGCCACCAAGGTTCTGAGAGGAGGGAGAAGGAAGAATAGGTGTAACATGGGAGCATTTTCAGGACATTGAAATTGTCCTCCATGACATTGTAATGACAGATATAGGTCATTATATATTTTGTAAGAACTTATACAATTGTTTGGGACAAGTGTAAATCATAATGTAAACTGTAGTGCATGGTTAGTAGCAGTGTTTCATATGTGTTCATCAGTTGTAACAAATGTACCACACTAATAAAAGATGTTGTTATATGGGGAGAGGGGAATTCCTTATATTTTTGAAGTAACATTTATATAATCTAAAGCTTCTTTAAAAATCAAAAATAAAATGTATTTTAAAAAGTTAAAAAGGGTACCTATCAAATTCTTACCAAAAGATCTAAAATGATTTTACCTGAAAATACTGTTCATTATGAAAATCATACCTAACTAAATACAATTTTATAATTTACATACTCACTCAAGGCTCAAGCATAAAAACCATGAGCCTGATGGAACAGTACACCCAGGTTGAGTCTGGGATCAACTATACTCTTGGGAAGCAATGGGGCAATGACAATTGGGCAAAAACTTCCAGACCATACTCTCTTATGCATTTGAGTTACTGTGTGGAGATAATTTTCCTGTATGAGTTTACATTTGATACCAAGCTTGGCCTTGCCTGGTCATAAGGATATCAGAGGAACAAAGCTCCATTTCAGGGCCTCTCTGTCCTTTCTCTTCCTAACTTCTATTTACTCTTAAAACCAATAAGAATAAAAAACAATACCTCGCATAACATCTTCTATCCCATCATCCCCTGTAATCTGTTCCACTTGAGTTAATTCATGTATAAACAGAATGAGTAGGGTTTTTGATCTCCCTTTACTACACTTAGAATTTTCTCATTTTTCTTTCTCTTCTTTTCTTTTTCTTTTTCTTTTTTTTTTTTTAACATCTTTCTCTCACTCTGGTAAATCTGGGTCAAGAGTATCTTTTCTAATAAAGGGGCTAACAGAAAGAGATGCCCTTAATCTGCCCTCTGTTATGTGAGTCTTCCACCACCACCACCACCATCACTAGTGTGTGTGGGGAGTATATACATACTTGGGTATATGTAATTGTATTTCTTTTTTTTTTTTAAGATTTATTTTATTTATTTATCTCCCCTTACCACCCCCCTCCCACCCCAGTTGTCTGCTCTCTGTATCCATTCACTGTGTGTTCTTCTGTGTCCACTTGCATTGTCAGGCAGCAACAGGAAACTGCGTCTCTTTTTTGTTGTTGTTGCATCATCTTACTACATCAGCTCTCCATGTGTGCAGCACCATTCCTGGGCAGGCTGCACTTTTTTCATGCATGGTGGCTCTCCTTGTGCATGGGGCACCCCTACACTGGGGCGCCCCTGCATGGCACAGTGCTCCTTGCGTGCAGCAGTACTGCACATGGGCCAGCTCACCACATGGGTCAGGAGACCCTGGGTTTGAACCCTACCCTCCATATGGTTGGCAGATGCTCTATCAGTTAAACCACGTCCACTTCCCTTTAATTATATTTCAAAGAAAAAGGCTTAAAATGGCATTCCTATGTGTTAGGTAATTTTAAAAATCAATATTATTTCCTTTCATCCTTGCAGTAAGCCTGTAAGTGAAAAACCTCAGTTTCAAAGCAGTTTAAGGACATGCTCTCTATTTTAGAGGTTCTGACCCCTGCAAGTCCTTTGTCATGGGATCTAGCTAGGTTTAGTTAATGTGGGCACTGGATGGAAGGGGGAAGAAAGAAGCCAAGATGTCCCCTGCCCCCTCTGTTTCAGGCATTGCCCCAGCAACAGCCTGGTTTTATTGCTCCAACTCCTGCTGGCTTGGCCAAGTGTGGTTCAAGATTTTTCAAGTTGACTCTAGGCCTCAAGCTTGATATCACTCCCTCCTATCTTTGACTGTCTAGACCAGGAATGATAATGGTCTAATTCATGGGTTCTTTCACTGTCCTCAACTTCTCAGTGCTTTCATCATCTGTATAATCAATTCCAGGTGCTAAATCCCATCCAGAAGATTTTGTGTTTTTTTCAGATGCTTAAAGTTTATAAATCAACATTTGGACTCTGAGTATTACAGAAGGTGACAGAGCCAGAGATGAGGTGCCTAGGTGAAGAGCATTCTGGACCATGGGAAGAACAAGTCCAGCAGTCTGGGGGAAGAATATACAAGGCACAACTAGGAGGTGAGTGTTGCTACCACTGAAGCAGGGAAATAAAGTGAGAGATGTAAGAAATAGCTCACAGGTCAGGGAGGGGACTGAGGATGAAGCATATCTTCCATAACATTGTTGGTCATCTTTCTGACTTTTACTGTAGGGAATATGGGAAGTCATCTAAGGCTTTTTAATTGAGGAGTCAGATAATCTAACTTTTAATATAATCCTTCTTTCCTAAAAAGAAGTAATGGCAGAATGAAAAATGACAGAATGAAAAATGATTTTGGCATGGCCCAGGAGAATAGCAGTTTTGGTGGAGGGAAAAGGTCAGATCATGGGCATAGCTTAAAGGTCAAACCAACAATATTTAAAAATGGGCTACATATGTTAAATGACAAAAGAACATGATAGGTTTCAAAAATGAGTTAAACATTTAAGTGCAGATATCTGGTAGTATATAAGAGTATAAACCTTGGTGGATAGGTCCAACTTAAAGACATAAAACTGGAAATCATTCTATATGTACAGCATTTCAAACCAGAGGACTAATTGATATCATTATTCCTAATGTTCTGACGTAGCTGAGCATCTCAATAAATACAGATTATATAATCTAGGGGTCAAATAGCATAGAAAATGTATAGCTTTCTTTTAAACAAAACTATAAAATCTTAACATTTTAAATGTGCTTGCTGAAGTATTCTCTATGGGGAGTCGCACATTTATTCCAAGTATTTTTGAATTTCCCTTTGAAACAGTTCTTTGTATTATACTAAGTCATTATCCTAGCAGGGACTTTATAAGGCCCTTGAAGTGTCTAACAGAGTCCAGGACAGTGCAGCCAGGGCTTGAAAACTGTCAGGGGCCATCTATGTCCCTGCCTCTGTGTATACATGTGTGTCTGAGGCATTCATTCTCCCCTTTCTCTGCAGACCAGCTTTCTCCTCACAGCAGATGGTATATTCAGCAACTCTCCATATTTCCTCCTCATGGTTTGTTTGGCTCAGAAAATAGTTCTCAAATAAGGAAGAGGGAAAGTGTCAGATAAAACTATAAGCACAGCACACTTTTCAAAGCCAATTAAGTCTCTTAAGAAATCATCTTGGGAAGTGGACTTGGCCCAGTGGTTAGGGCATCTGTCTACAACATGGGAGGTCCGTGGTTCAAACCCTGGTCCTCCTTGAGCCGTGTGGAGCTGGCCCATGCACAGTGCTGATGCACACAAGGAGTACCGTGCCACGCAGGGGTGCCCCCGCGTAGGGGAGCCCCATGCGCAAGGAGTGCACCCTGTAAGGAGAGCCGCCCAGCGTGAAAGGAAGTTCAGCCTGCCCAGGAATGGTGCTGCACACATGGACAGCTGACACAGCAAGATGATGCAACAAAAAGAGACACAGATTCCCATGCCGCTGACAACAACAGAGGCGGACAAAAGAAGAACATGCAGCAAAGGGACACAGAGAACAGAAAACTGGGGTGGGGAAGGGGAGAGAAATAAATAAATAATAAATCTTTAATAAAAAATGAAAACATATTTTTTTTGTTCTCATGCATTGCCTACATATTAATAGCTATTGAACATGAAGTTATTAGGGTTTTCCTTTAAAAATATAATGATAAAAATAATGACATTAGAAATAATTATATTTTTATCTAAATTTTTTCACACTTTTTTGTACTTTATCCAAATTCTATCAAAGAGAGTTAAGGTTGCTCTAATAATTTGTCTGCAGTGTTTTTGGTCAGTATACAACAATAAAGGTGAGCACTGGTGACATTTAGAAAACATGATAATATTCACTAAAGAAGCACACAAAAAAAGGTTTACTTTTAAACCCAATGCTCGATGTCACATTTATGACGACTTAGGTAAATACAGCAAAATAAAATGACCTTGAAGCTATAGAGCAGGCTGATTTTACCAAAGTACAATGTGATGATAAATTATTCAATATTGCATATGAAAATAGACTTGCAAGATAGCAGAGATGCATTTCTCTCATTCTTTTATTCAGCAGATATTTATTGAGTTGTCTCTTCTCTTATAAAGGATAATAGTATTCCAGTTATAGAAAAATAAAATAAAACTGAAGTGGTGGCAGGTTTCTGTACATCAAATCTTACAAAGGAAAGAGTGACTTTGAGTTCATTAATTAAAAGTCCAATCAATCATATATCTCTGGCATCACTTCTATCAGCACTATCATATTGTCTAAAACCCCATCATCTCTCATTAAAACTCATGCAGAAACAAGCTTGCTCCCATTCTTTCCACTACTGGCTACACTTGACTCAGAACCTCAAGTAATCTTTATAAAATAGAAATCAGATTGAGCCATACTCTTTTGTCTCAACCTTCTATTTTCTTCACCCCTAGAATAAAATACAGAGTTTTAACTTTGGTGTGCATGATCAGGTACCTAGCTTACTCTCATACATCAACCCCAGTTCTCCTACTACTCTTTCCATACTTGCTGTGATCCTTGGCCATTTTGCTGTTCCTTGAATATGCCAAGCATGTGCCTACCTAAAGCACATGGGCTTGCTTTTCTATCTGCCTGTAATTCTTCCTTCTTATATCTGCTCAGGTCACTCCCTCATAGCAGTCAGGTCTCCGCTCAGATGTCACCTCCTTAGACAGCTCATTCAGACCATCAAATCCTTGGCATATTGCTCACTTTTATGGTCTTACCTCTAATTGATGATGTGATAAACACTTACTGATTTGTTTAATATTTCCCTTTCCAATTTATTTGTAAGTTCCTAGAGAGCAGAGATGTTATCTGTTTTGTTCATTGCTGTCTCATGGCATAGAAGTGCATGGCGCACAGTTGGGATGCAATAAATTCTTTAACTTATTAATTGTACATATACTCTGTTGTGTAAATGGGTATGAATCCCAAACACACCACTTTCTAGCTCTGTTACCTTGGGCAAGTAAGAAATCTCTCTAGAGCAAAATGGCTATAATGGTATTTACTTCCTATGTAAAGTAATTACAATATTACCTGGCCCATTTAAGTGCTTATTGAAGGCCATTATTGTATTTTTATTTTAATTTCTATTATGTATAATTGTTCAAAGTTTTAAAAAGTGCAGTTGCACCTTTGTAAGGAGAAATGCATATCTCTACAATATATATAAATATAGGATCCTGATTATCCTATCAGTATTAGAGTCCTGGCAATAATGAACTTTCAGGGAGAGGCAGAATTCCTTACTACAAAAAATATTTACTTATACAATGATCACATAACAGTGATTACCCAAAATAATATTTGATTTATTCTTTGCCTTTTAAAAAAAAATCTGTTTAAATTTCCCCTTAAGTTAGAATACATGCCAAAATGTTTATTTAGTTTTATTTTTCACTTTCAAGTTGACTTCCTCCAGAACAATTATTTTTACAGTCTTCATTGATTCCCTTATGTTCAAGACCCTAAAAAAATAAAAACACAATGATAATATTTAAAATAAAATAAAGTACCACTTTTACTTTATATTCTCTATGGAAGAATAAACCCCAAAAATAGAATTTGCCTTTTTTGTGCACTTTGCTTTTAAGGAAAAATGATAAAAGACATGAGTGTGATAGTGGGTCTTTAGATCCGTACATAGGGAAGCAGACTTGGCCCAGCGGTTAGGGCATCCGTCTACGACATGGGAGGTCCGCGGTTCAAACCCCGGGCCTCCTTGACTGGTGCGGAGCTGGCCCATGTGCAGCGCTGATGCGCACAAGGAGTGCCCTGCCACACAGGGGTGTCCCTGCATAGGGGAGCCCCATGCTCAAGGAGTGCGCCCCGTAAGGAGAGCTGCCCAGCATGAAAGAAAGTTCAGTCTGCCCAGGAGTGGCGCCACATACATGGAGAGCTGACACAACAAGATGATGCAACAAAAAGAAACACAGATTCCCCTGCAGCTGATAACAACAGAAGCGGACAAAGAAGAACACACAGCAGATAGACACAGAGAACAGACAACTGGAGTGGGGGCTGGACTGGGGGCTGGGGGTGGGGCTGGGGGTGGGGCTGGGGCTGGGGCTGGGGTGAGGCGGGAAATAAAATAAATAAATCTTTAAAAAAAAAAGATCTGTATATATTCGGTCTAATCTCCCAGTCCTCTGCACTGATAACTTATCTTCTAGTGATAGCTCTTTACAGTTTACACTATATATTAGAAGTTCCTTTGATATGTTACTGTATTATTCCATATGGATCCAATTACAACACCATTTCAGCTGAAATTGAGAAAAGTTCCTTTTTATTGTGTGACCAAAGAAATGAAGAGTTTGAGCATTTATTCACAATGGTTTGCCACTTTCCTGGTAATAACACCCAGAGGACGGATTGATTTTTCTGATTAGACAGTTTTTCTGGTACTTAGCCAAATGTTAAGATGGAACTTCTTGAATAGCATATGTACTATGAAAAGGCAGTACAAACAGCATCTTTAACATTAGTCTAAGGCCAATCAAAGCTTTGTTGCTATTGCAGATGGGAAAATATTTTCCAATGCTTAGATTTGTCAAAATTTGTTAACAAACATACAATATATTATTTAGAGTTGTCAAAGTGGCATCTAAGCCAGAGGAACTAAGTGGAATGGAGATCAGTGGTAGGGGTAAAGTAACCTTTCTGTGGAAGTTTCTCTCTCATTTGTTTAACTGATGAAAACATTTAAAAAAGAAGCTTTAAAGACTTTATGACTAAATATCATAATCAAATGATTTTAGATACTAACAAAGCTCTACATTTAATTTAAGATTAGAAACTATCAGAATGATTATTTTTATTCAAGGTTATTATCAATTTCCACAAAAAAATGGTAGGAAATCTGCAACAGTCATTCAAAAATGAAAAGTACAAGATTATATAATTTTTCAAGAAGAAAAACACAGAATTATTTATTTTACTTTAATAATTTTAATGTAAAGTTTATTTTAGCTTCAGTTATACCTAATGTGATTAATAGAAAATGTAATTTATAAATAACCATTATGTCCTATCCTAGCTATATTTTACAACTTTTCACAATTATCCAAAACTTGTTTTATAGTTTTGGGATTCATAAAAATAGATTTATAATTTAGATCTATAAGAAATAGAGAAATAATTTGACCTAATAGAAAAATTAGGAAATTACATCAATGGGCATTTTATCTCCCTATTACTCAGGAAAATATAAATTAAAACAAGAATATGATGTAATATATTTGTGCCTTTCAGATTGGGAAATATAAAATGAATTGTTAACATCCAATAAAGGCAAGCATTGAGGAAATGAGTACTGTCATATGTTGCTAATGGGAATACAAATTACTTCAAACTCTGAGGATAATAATCTAAAAAGTGCTATCAACATTTGAAGTCCACATAACCTTTCACCCAGCAATCCCACTCATCTATTCTCTAGGTACCACTTCCCTGCACCTTTGCCATCTGGAACTCCCAGTTTTCTGTTAGTTTTCCTGGATCTGTTCTTCTCACACTGCAGACAAGTGGGATAATAAACTGATTGAAGAAATACATTCAAACTGTTGGAGTGGTATTTAGGGCCCAAATGATGAATATTTCATAGGTAATGTCATCAGCATGCCCATCTCAGTGGTTTTCTAGAGCAGGGTTTAGTTGCTTAGGTACAGGTATAAACAAAGCAGAGTGTTAGACTGAACATAGTGCTTTGTTATTTCTTTGTTTGTTTGTTTTCCCATTCAGAAATGACAGGTTGGGGCAAAAAAAGACAATTATTAGTAATGACAAGACAGTAATTAAAAGAAAAGACATAGTATGCTAGCTAGAAACACAGGACAGTAAGAAAAAAAGTGTTCATGAATAAGGAAAGGGGAATTGGGTCTATGGACTAACAATTCTCATGATGTCAAAGAATAGTTGTAGTGATAATTGTTAAATGGGCAAGATATAAGAGATCACCATTAGTGGAAGGGATTTTGGCATTAATTATTCCAAACACCATGTAGTAAGTATGAAAATAGCTGGGATCTTCCATGACAATCTCTAACTGGTTATGTGTCCTTCAGGTCCTTACTATCTCATCAGACCTAGAAAGGGGCTTGAAGTTCAAAACATTTTCTATTTGCCATATATAGTTTTTCAATGAGATTAATATGAAGAAGGAAATAAGGAAAAAAATAAAACAATGCTGGCTAGTGACTATGGGAGTGGGTGGTTGCAGAGGGTGGGCAAAAAGTCCATTAGAGAAGAAGAGGTCAAGGAACCAAAATACTAGATTGTTGGAAGGATTATCCACAAAGCATTCAAGTCCCTAAGAACAACTACAGAAATCAGAGTGGGAAAGAAGATTGTAAGACAAGGACCAAAGCAATCAAGAAATGCAGGGACTGATACAAGGTCATTCGATGTCAACAACTGAATAAAAAGGTAAGCCAAATATAAGCCTTAAAAAGTATTCTTTACAATGAAATGGAAGAGTCTATCTTAAATTTTACAAATACCTTAGTGTATCTGAGAAAATGTAGCCATAAAGTATTAAATACTCCATAAGAAAATGGAGGAGTATGGAAATTAAAATGTGGTTGGCACATAGCAGAAATGCATGATGTCTGCAAGGCTAGGTTAATGCTGAGTCCTAGCTGACTTTCATCTTGGCCAGATGATCTCACTGAAATTAGAAATTGCTATAATAAGGTTGGAAACTGAAGGGAGTCTGAAGGTATCTTTGTTGTCTTTAGAGAAGGTGCTTTATTTTTCAGAGGACTGGTTTAAATTTCCCAGACATAAATTTTGATTTATGTATGACCTAAGGAGAGTTTCCAGAGAATTCCCTGACCAGTGTTGCACTGTGGTTTGGAAGGCAACCTTTGGACAAAATGATTGTGCTTTTCATATGAATACCATAGTGGTGACAGATAAAGAAATAAACAAAACAGCTATCTGATACTGTCATATAATTAAACAATCATAACCCTCATTGCATCTTGATGAAATAAATTTTTTGAAAGGACTCTATAGCTGTCATCCAGTCCAACTTTCTCACAACATACCCATATTCTTTGCAACAGATCTATAAGCTTCACGAGGTCAAGAGCAGTTTATTTCTTGTTCACTATTTTCTGGTGCCTGAAAAAGGGCATAGACCATAGCAGGCACTTAATACATGCTTGTTCAATGAATAGATTTTCAGTGACACTGTCAGTTTCACTCAAGTTAGTTGCACAATAGGGCAAATTCCAGCCTCCAACACCCTGCAAGTATTTAGGCATGCTTGTCTTTGATACCCAAAACTTTTTTTTGGAAATAATTGAGAGCCCACAGTCTTCAATGCTTGCAAAGAAGCTTCTGGTAGACAGGCCCTGCCTGCCTTCCAACTTAGCCTGCTGATTGATATTGATGGATAAAAGTGGATCATTGTGCAGATAAGGCACTCACTCCCTGTTGAGCCAGCCACTTACATTACCCATTGTGTGAAGATTAAATCTTCTGCCCAACCCCACTTTCAAAAAATTGACACTGCTTTTATTTAGTTTGTTTCTTTACAGAATGCAAAAAAAAAAAAAAAAAAAACATATTTTTAAATCATACAGAAAGGAAATAAAAAAGTATCAGTGGTTGGTGAACACTTGAATTTCAAATTAGCTCTCCATCTCAGAGTCCAGCAGCCATCACCAGCCTGGCTCTAAGGGTAGAAGGATGTCTGCAAGGGCTGTTTTTCTGTTCACTGCCCCATGCTTCTAGTTGCTATGGCAATAGGCCATTCTGGGCCAGACACATTGCAGCTGGAAGTGCCTGAGGGTGGGGTTGCTAGGGGCAACAGAGCCATTTGGAAGGCTGTTTAAAGCTCTCACCTGGAACACTGGGAAATGCTTATTTTTTGAGGAGGTCATCAGAAATAATCTTACCAGGTCAGATACACTAGTGCTCCTGACTCTTGGATATTCAAGAATTCTCAGCTTGGACCTGGAGGCAGAAATCTAGTCATCAGTGGTCCTCTGAGCCCTATTTATATGCTCCTGCCACAAAGGCACTGCTTGGTCCAGAGTAGCTCCCTGGGGACTGCTCATGCAACAGGGCAAGGGAGTTGGCTGGACCATGTGGGAGAAAATACAATGGGAAACACTCCAGAGAGCAGTGGTGTGAATGCTTGCAGCCCTCCTGCTGGTCCTCTTCTCCTGTGGCAGCACCCTTGAATCCTCTGTAAAATGGTTGATATATCTTAGAAGTGTCTGCTGGATACAAAGAGAGTCCATCCCTTCCCCCACCCCATCCTCCCTAGTGGCCCATCACCAAGGGGTCCTCATTTCCAAAAATCAGTCCTGGCCCCCAGCCTAGCTGCTCATGGGGTACCTCAGGAGGTTGAAAGATTCAACCACACCAACCAATTTTATTTTTTTCCTTCTCTTGTGTTTTTCCCCATCCAGAAAGGAGTATCATGGTTATTTAAACACTCAAGTCAGGGATTTGGTGAGGATGTAATATTTGTATGGCTTTTGATGTTCTTTGCTCACTTTACCTTGGTCACTTTGTCCCAACACTCCACTCTGCCCACCACTTTTCTTTTTTCATTTATTTAAAGAAGATGTTGGTTTACAGGACAATCACGCATGAAAAACAGTATTCCTATACATCATCCCACCACCAACACCTTGCATTGGTATGGAACATTTGTTACAATTGATGATAGCACATTTTTTATGTGTACTATTAAATAAAGTCCACAGTTTAACTTAGGGTTCACTGTGTAGTGTAGTTCCATGGATTTTTTTGTTTATTAAGCAGTTTTATTGAGATATATTCACATACCATTTGATCTATCCAAAGTGTATAATCAATAGCTTTTAGTATAATCACAATGTACATTCATCATCTCAAAAAATTTAGAACAATTTCATTACTCCAAAAAGAAAGACATGACATTCCTTCCTCAGCCCTATATAACCACTAATCTAATTTCATCTTTATAAATTTATTTCTATTTACATTTTATATAAATGGAATCATACAATATGTAGTACTCTGTGTCTCATCTCCTTCACTTAGTATGTTATTTTTTGTTTAATACTAACATTATTTTTTAAAAATATATTTTGTTACCATATATATGCTATATTTTCCTTTTTAATCATATTCAGATATGTATTTTCAGTGATGTTAATTGTGATCATAATGTTGTGCTATTATCATCACCATCCATTACCAGAACACTTTGAAATCTCTTAGCCATAAAAAGTCAATGTATTTACTATTTTCCTCCTTTGTTCAAGGTCATTTTCCAAATGCATCACTAGTTGGTGCTTGGTAGTGATCCCTCAGTGCCAGGGAGGCCCATCCCCAGGAGTCGTGTGAGCTTATATGCTGAACTTGGTTTAGAGAGAGGCCACATTTGAATAACAAGGAGGTTTTCAGGAGGTAAATCTTGGGCAATATGTTTTTCATCTCTATTCCTTGTAGTTACCCTAGGGTTAAAAATTAACATCTTAAAAATTTAAAGATAATATTTAGTTTGATACTAACCTAATTTTAATACCATGATGTGTTTATTTTTCCTATATGCTTCTCTTTCCTACCATTTTTTTGTGCTGTTAGTGCTTATACTTTTGTACATTGTATGTCCAAATACCTAGATTTATCATTCCTCTTTATGCATTTGCATTTTACCACTTATAGGAAGAAGTGGAGTTGCACATCAAATAACACAATACAATAATACTGGCATTTATTATTACCCATAAGGTTACCTTTACCACTGGTGTTTATTTCTTCATGCTAAATAGAACCACTGTCTAGTGTTCTTTTTTTTTCATCTGAAGAATTACCTTTAGCATGGCTTGTAAGGCAAGTCTAATGGTGAATCACTCCCTCATCTTTTGTTTATAGCAGAATTCCTTAATATCTCCCTCACTCTGAAAGAGAGTCTCACCATATATAAAATCATGGCTGGCAGTGTTTTCCTTCAGTACTTTTAAGCTTTCTAACCCACTGCCTTCTTGCCTCCATGGTTTCTGAAAAGAAATCAGTACTCAATTTTATTAGGACATCTTTGTATGTAATATGTTGCTTTTCTCTAGCAGCTTTCAGCATTCTCTCTTTATACTTTACATTTGATTGTATAATCAGTATATGACAGGGTATATCTTTCTTCATGTTTATCCTGTTTGGTGTTCTCTGAGCTTCTTAAATATGTATATTCATATTTTGCCACAGTTGGGAAATTCTCTGTCCTTATTTCTTTAACAATTCCTTCTGCCCCTTTATCTCTTTGTTCTCCCTCTGGGACTACCATGATGTATATATTGGTACACAGGATGGTGTCCCATAGCTGTCATAAGCTATTTTCACTTTTATTATATATTTTTTTTCTTTTTGCTTCTCAGGCTGACTCATATAAGTGCTCTGTCTTCATCTTCACTCATTCTTTCTTCTGCAAGCTTCAATCTGCTCTTGAAACTCTCGTGGGCATTTTTCATTTCAGTTTTGTGGTCTTCAACTCTAGTAGTTCTGTTGGTTCCTTTTTAAACTTTCTACCTCTTTACTTAGACTCTGATTTTTTTCATTCATTATTTTCCTGGTGTCCTGTAGTTCTTTCTTTATACTTTTCTTCATCTCTTTAAGCATTTCTAAGGTCATTTTTTAGAGGCTTTGTTCTATATGTCCACATTCTCATCTTCCTTGTTGTTTTCAGTGTTTTTATTCTTCTTCCTTTCCATGGAACATCATTTCCTGTTTATTTATCTTGTTCTCACTTGTTCCACATTGTACTTTTTTAATGTATTTAAATGTTAACTTCAGGATTTACTCCCTGGGATGACCGCTTCTTGATTTTGTAACCAGCTGGTGATAAGACAGGGATTTTCTTGAGCTTCAGCCCTCCTTTCAGGTAGGTCTGCTGAGGTAAATGCACTGTGCAGGGTTTTCCCTCTCTTACTCAGTCTCTGTCTTGTCCTGGGCTTTTGCTTGCTAGTTGTTTTGGAGTTCCCCTGTTTATAGGAGGTTTGTTGTCCCCTCTGTTTCCCAGGGGACAAACTTTCCTTTCCCAGATGTCAGAATCCACCAGGCTGTTGTCTTAGACTGTCAGCCTCTATAGTTTTTTTTTATATTCTTTTCATTTCTCATGCTGCTTTAGCCTGAAGGATAAATTCTGGAAGAAAATTCAGATCAGGGAAGACTCCAAGCCAGTCTTTCCCAGGCAAATCAGAGTCAGGGACACATGAAGGAAGTACAAACCAGCTACAAAGTGCCCTGAAGAGGAAGTCAGGAAGGGTACTAACAACTTCTCTGATGGGTCCCCAGTAAATGCAGCCCTTCAGCTATCTTTCCCCCAGAGCCTTTAGGTACTGTTGGTTCTTTTTAATTTTTTTTCACTTTAAAAAATTTTTTAAAGATACTTCAATTACATAAATGTTACAGAGAATATATAGGGAGGGGATTCCCATATGTCCCACTCCCCACACCTCCCCTCATTTTCCTGCATTAGCAATATCTTTCATCAGTGTGATACATTCATTGCAAATGATAAACACACTTTGGGACAATGCCACTAAGCATGGATTATAGTTTACACTGAAGTTTACACTCACTCCCACTTGACTCTGTAGGTTATGACCGCATATATAATGGCCTGTATCTATCATTGTAATGTCATTCAAGATGATTCCCAAGTCCCAAAATGCCCCACTATTACTCCTGTCTTTTCCTCTCCCTAACTATAGAACATCCATGTTTCACTGTCTCCACAGCAATGATATTTCTTCTATGGATAGATTCACAAGTAGACTATAGTAGAATACTAATAAGTTTATTTTAGTCCATAGTTTGTTTCCCAATCCCAAGGACTTTGGGATGGTGATGCCCATTCCACCATTAATTGAGTGGGGCTTCAATCCCTTACATCTGATGGATGGGATTCTTTTGCTTGCAGTTGTAGGCACTCTCAGTTCCTTGGTATGTTGTTTGTCCATCATCTCCTCACCATTAGCTGTCCTGGGTGAGTCCATTGAACTGGAGAGTAGGTGTTGCAACTTGAGATTCAGGGTTCAACTGGCACATTGACAGCCCAAAGATTTAAGTCTCTTGGATGTTCACCTACCAGCTCTAGTACTAATTATAGGTTCAAATAGAAGGACAGAAGAGTCATGCATAGGGAAAACACTGCTGAGTCTAATTTGGTCACACTGGGGAGCATAAATATCAGATTGGGGCCCACTGGTAAGGGGCTAAATTCATGAACTATCTGCCCAGACTATAGTGTCTGGATGTCTCCATATCTCTGAGGAGCTTTGTTATTTGGGATAGTATCTACTTTGGTTGTCAATGTGATCCTGTTGAGATGTGCATAAGTGCTACCCTGGGATGGTCTCCCAACTCACTTTGAAGTCTTGTAGCCATACAAACTCATCAATGACTTGTGAAGGAGGATGAGCCATTGAAGGATCCTTGATACTGATGACTATGCTTATGAGTCTTTGCTCTTGAAATTTGAAATGTAGCCTAGTGGTGTAGGTTGCCTAAGATTAACTACTGGCAACCTCCTTGTTGCTCAAATGTGGCCTCTCTGTAAGCCAAACTCAACATAGAAAAGCTTCCCTCCAGTGAGGGACATGGCTCCTGGGGATGATCCTCCCTGGCACCAAGGGATTGCTACCAAGAACAAACAAGCAATGCATCTTGGAGGAAAAAAAAAAAAAAAAAAAGCTTGACCTAAAGGGTGAAAAGCTAAAGATAAATGCTGCTTTTTTAAATCTCTACCACCTCCATCCCTGTCTGGGGACAGTTGAAACAACTGCTGCCACCATCTTTGTCCAGGGCAGGTTGAAACAATAGCTGACCTCAGAACCAGAACCCAGGGGTCCAAAATCACTAGCTGATAGCTGTGTTCAGTGACTGTTCATGTCCATTCCTGTTTTGGAGAAGAGTATCTTTACATTCCTTTCTGTCACCAGCCACTAGCCAGGGACTGGATCTCGTGGTGGCCTACTACAAGAGTGGGCAATTGGCACTGGTAGTCACTGCAGGTAAAGAGCAATTTATAGTTCTTTACCATAATTTATCAGTCTCTTTCTCCTGTTAACATCTTAAATACTTAAAAATATTATTTATAAATACTATTTAATAAATAATTAATAATGTCATACAGTGTCCTTCCAGCCCTTGTAGTTTCAAAATAGTTGTTTCAGACAGTTTCTGTTTAATAGTTGTTTTGATGGTTGGACTGAGTCCTGGAGCCCTCTACTCTGACATCTTTCTCAGAAGTCTTCTCATTTTTATTTTAATATTTCATGTTAAAAGCAAAAGATTGGATATTCACAAACTCAAAAACCCCTAGAGATATTTTTCTTGCCTGTACTCTGATAAAGTAACTCTATGCTATTCAATTTAATTTCTTTCTCTAAAAAGTTTTTCTAAGTGACTGTAATATTAATTTAAAATTTCTTCAATAGATTTTGTTCTAAATAAATCAATGAAAATTGCATGGGTTTTTACTGCCCTCCTCCTGAGAAACAGAAAGTTCCATGACTCCATTCTCAATTTCTATTGTAACAGTCTAAGATTTATGTTTAAAATTAGAACTACATATGTATTTAAAAATCTCCATGTGGGTCTATTGGTTAGCTTCTATTTGTGATATTTTTGTGTTTTTCTCCACATATACTCATTTTTGGAAAATAATTCATTAAAAAATTAATATAAAAAAGTTTTTAGAGTCTTATTTACTTCATTTATTGACATATTAGAAACTCCTACAAATATCAATACGCTGACATGCAAAATTGGATGCATAGTTAATATATTTTAATCTCTATAATTTTCATAACATGTTGGGAAAAAATAGGATGGAGCATTGATAGGGCTAGAATTTGATGATTTAAATGTAAGAATAATTGCAATAAATAATGGAATACATAAAGGACTGAACAAATGAATGAATGTAAGGGCTTATAGGACTATTACCCTTTCAAGACAGCCCTTGTGTATGTTCCTCACAAACATTTTTTTAAATAATATGATTCACCATCTAATGAAAGGATGATATAAGTATATATCTATTTGTTTTTTAGTTTCTTTTTCATTATGCATATGGTGTTTATGCTACTGAAAACATAAACACATCTGTTTTTTTACTAATATCATTGGCCCCTACAACCTACCCATCTAAATATTCTTCCTCTACTTTCCCCTATGAAATTTCATACCAAAAGCTGGGATAAATACACTCAAAATGCCAAAAAACAATATGGAAAAACAGAACTTCCTATTCTAAAACTGCAAAAATAAAGATGCAGCAAAAGAAATGTTTAATCTCATGCTTTTATCACTTCTATGAGTAATATTGAGCTAATAGAATGCAGGAAGAAAAAGATTTCTCTTAGTGTATTAATTTATGGAGGTTTGTGTAGCAGTGCTTTTCATAATGTTTGTGAAAAATGTTCTCTCTGGTAACTTTAAATCCATTTCTGTGATTAGGATTTACTTGTATTCTTGAAATGAAACCAGCTTCTTTTTTTCTGCCAACACCAATTTTCATCTCAGCAGCTACAAAATAGGTCCTGTGCCTGAAAACCAGCAGGTTTGATGTCAAGTTATAAAAACATGGAAATTGTGTCATCATTTTAACCATGGAAAATTAATTTAATTTCTTCAAAATCTCATATTTATTTATTTATGCATTCAAAATTTTATTTGCATTCACTTTTGATAAAGATACAGACCCCATGCTTACAAGCTAAAGTATATTAATTGGGAGCAAATATTATTTGTACTACAAAGAAAATCCTTTCTAAATCATTTTTGTAATACACTGAAAAATGATGTGTTCATTTCCATAAAAAACTAATAATGAAATAGTATGTATACTTTAATCTATTTATATGTAATTTATAAAACATATTGAATTCTCAGCTCTCTTTAACAAATCTTAAATCTCTATCTGAAAGGAGTCTTCTGCATTTATTTCATCTTGTTTTACTTCTTAATGCTGCTAATTTTAATGATGACAACTAGATAAAAACTTGATTTATTGGGTCATCATTTATAAATTTAATCAAACCAAGCTAACCTACTAAGTTAGGAATAGTTACTTCCTTTTAAAATTTGGATATGTTCATCAATTCATCCAATTTAAAACTTTATCTTTAAAAGTTTTAAAGATAAAGGAACTGTAAAAATGTCCAGATAAATCTCTCAGGCTTAAGGTGTACAGGATCTCCAAGCAATCAAATCATTAAACTTGTCAAGTGTTCTGGTTTTGAGCTTACCTCTCTCTTAACTAATGGTCCTGTCTGGAACTAATATGCTCTGGTAATTGTGCTCAGAGTCTAATACTTGTTAAGGAAATGAGAAAAATAGAGGAAACTGCATTAAAAGTCTATATTAGTTAGAGCCAAAGTGTGTTCTTAAAAAGGATATCAAATAGGCACAGAATTGTCCTGTTTTTTCATTGAATTTTGGGCCTAGTATCTAAAATTTGATTAATGGGTAAAAGAAGTCAGGGGAAGAAAAGAGGCATCACCATTAAGGATAGAAAATAAAAACAACATCAAAAAAAAAAAAAAAAACAAAACCAGCAGTGACAATCATGTATTTTCTGCAATTAAATAAATAGTGAGGCAGTTTGAGATATTTTGTGAATCCCCAAAACAGAAAGATTATATTTATAAACTAATCTATTATTCGGGTGTGACACCCTTTTGATTATATTGGATTCAATTGAGGAGCTTTGATTAGGTTTACTTGATAAAATCAATTTAAGGTTATGGGCTATGTCAGTCAGATGTAATTCAGGTTGAGCCCTTGACCCTTTGGTGGGCTGATATAAGTGGACATTCACTCAAGAAGTCTACCAGGAAAAGGAGAGAACTCTGTTATTTCGATCCTGCCATGTAACAGAAAGGAGAAGGCTCAAACAACTAATGCCCCAGAGAGAAATGAGTCATCCGGATAGTTTCCAGCTGCCTTTGGGAATAGAGTTTAGACTAATATAGGAAACACTGACAAACAAACCTTATGCTAGCCTAGAGCTGAGATTGGGAAGAAGCTGGACCATGGAGTCTCAAGAGAAAGGGAAAGCCCAGGAAGAAGACACTAGGCAGAGATCAGTGACCATCTTCCTTCAACGTGGGGCAACTGACTTTGGTGAGAAAGAAACCATGAGTTGGACTGTTTAGGGCCTTGTAATTGTAAGCTTTTATGCCAAATAAATACCTTTTATAAAGGCCAACAGACTTCTGGTACTTTGCATCAACACCCCTTTGGCAAACTAATACAAATGACCATATTTAAAGAAAAGGGCTGGTGATAAAGAGTAGTGGAAAATAATGTTGACCAGAAAGTGAAGACCAAATATTAAAGAGACTTAAAAATCTAGAGTGCATATTTCAGAGTCTCTCTCTCTTCATTTCATACATATATAAACATTAACTTCCTTCAGCTGAATGTGTGCTACTGTTCACGAAGGTGTGAGTTTTATACAATAATCATGTGAGGATATTTTAAGTGACACATTGAAATCTGTTACATGAAGTATTTAGTTAGAGAGTGAGTCTAGATAACTATGTAAATACCAGTACAACATGGATTATTCTCCAGGATAGACCACATGCTAGGCCATAGAACAATTCTCAATGAATTCAGAAAGATTGAAATCATACAAAGTAATTTCTCTGATCACAGTGGAATGAAGCTGGAAATCATTAACAGACAGAGAACCAGATTAGCCACAAATACATGGAAGTTGAACAACACATTCTTGGGCAAAGAGTGGGTCAAGGAGGAAATTGCATACAAAAAATCAGTAATTACCTTGAAAAGAATAAAAAGACAACACAGTGTATCAAAATCTATAGGAGGCAACAAAAGCTGTACTGAGATGAAAATTCATAGCCACAAATGCCTATATTAAAAAAGAATAAAGTGCTAAAGTCAAAGACCTAACAGTACACCTGGAGGAATTATATTAGAAAAAGAACAACAAACTAACTCCAAAGGAAGTAGAAAGAAGGAAATAAAGATTAGAGCAGAATTAAATGAAATTGAAAATAAGAAAGGACTAGAAAAAATGAACAAAACCAAGACTGCTTCTTCAGGAAGATCAATAAAATTGACAAATTCTTAGCTAGACTAATAAAGAAAAAAAGAGAAAAGATACAAATACAGTAAAATAAGAAATGAGAAAGGAGATATCACCACTGACCCCACAGAAATAAAGAGTATCATAAGAGGATACTTTGAAAAATTAAATGCCAACAAGATGGACAATTTAGAGGAAATGGACAAATTCCTAGAAACACACAAGTCAACAATGATGAAATAGAAATTGATGACCTCAACAGACCAATCATACATAACAAGATAGAATTAGTCATCAAAAACCCAGGACCAGATGGCTTCACAGGTGAATTCTATCAAATATTCTGAAAAGAGCTAACACCAATCCTACTTAAGCACTTCCAAAAAATAGAAGTGGCAGGAAGATTGCCTAACTCATTCTTTGATGCCAACATCACCTTAATATCAATTTCAAACAAAGATGCCACAAGAAAGGAAAACTATAGACCAACCTCTCTAGTGAATCTAGATGCTAAAGTCCTCAACAAAATACTTGCTAAATGAATTATACACCATGACCAAGTGGGTTTCATTGCTGGTATGCAAGGTTGTTTCAACATGAGAAAATCAATCAATGTAATATACCACATAAAGAGATGAAAAGAAAAAAAATCAAATGATCATCTCTATAGATGCAGAAAAAGCATTCTATAAAATACAATACTCTTTCCTGATAAATACACTACAAAAGATAGAAATAGAAGGAAACTTCCTCAACATGATAAAGGATATATATGAAAAACCCACAGCTAACATATTCAACGAAGAAATCCTAAATGTGTTCCCTTTAAGATTGGGAACAAAAGAAATATGCCCACTTTCACTGCTCCTATATGACATTGTGTTAGAAGTACTTGCTCAAACACTTAGAAAAGCAAAAGATATAAAAGGCATCACTATTTGCAAATGACATGATCCTATACATAGAAAGCCCTGAGAAATCTGCAACAAAGCTTCTAGAGCTTATAAATGAGTTAAGTTGGAGGTTATAAGATCAATGTGCAAAAATCAGTAGCATTTCTGTACACCAACAATGAACAATCTGAGGAGGAAATGAAGGGAAAAAATCCCATTTACAATAGCAACTAAAAGAATCAGAGACCTAGGAATAAATTTAACTAAAGACATAAATGACTTATATGCAGAAAACTAAACAATGCTGTTAAAGGAAATCAAAGATTTTTAAAAATGGAAGAAAATTCCCGGTTCACCCAAACTCCTCAGTAGATTTAATGCAATCCCAATGAAAATCACCACAACATTTTTTACTGAACTGGAAAAACTAACTTTGAAATTTATCTGGAAGGGCAAGTGGCCCTGAATAGCCAAAGACATACTGAAAAAGAAAAACAAAATCAGAGGAATCACATTCCCTGACTTTAAAACAAAGGAAGCTACAGTGGTAAAGACTGCATGGTATTGGCATAAGGACGGACATCCTGATCAATGGAACTGAATTGAGAGCTCTGATATAGATTCTTACATTTACAGTCAACTGATAATAATGCCACCCAGCCCATTCAGCTGGTTGAGAAAGGCCCCTTCAGCAAATGGTCCTTGGAGAACTGGTTATCCATATACAAAAGAATGAGAGATACTAAGGCCCTGAGCCTCAGCAGACTTGCAATTCCTATCCTCTGGTTTATTGGACTTACTCCAGCCAGCTAACAAGGAGGTAAAGAAGGTCAACCACCACACCAGGGAGCCAAGAGTGCCTACAACTGCAAGCAAGAAAAGTGCATCCATCATCCATGTGGAATCTAAGCCCCCTCTTGATATACAAGGCACTAGACATACCATCCCAGGGTCCACAGGATGGAGGAATAGAGTATGGATTAGAGTGGACTTACTGGTGTTCTGCTGTGGACTACTGTGATTAGTAATGAAGGAAATTGTAGCATTGATGTGGAGAAAGTGGCCACGGTTGCTGCTGATGGTAGGGAGAGGGAAGAAGAAATATGATATGGGGGCATTCTCAGGATTTGGAGTTGTCCTGGGTGGTGTTGCAGGGACAGATGCTGGACATTGTGTGTCCTGCCATGGACCACTGGTGGATTGGGGAAGAGTGCAGACTACAATGTAGACTACTGTCCATGTCATACAGCAGTGCTCCAAAATATATTCAACAGGTGCAGTGAATATGCCACAATGATGGAAGAGGTGTTGATGTGGGAGGAGTGGGGCGAGGGGGGTAGGGGGTTTAGGGGGACCTCATATTTTTTAATGTAAAATTTAAAAGAAAATAAATAATTACCTAAGTTAAAAAAAAAAAGAATGAGAGAGGAATACTATCTCACACATTATACAAAAATCAACTCAAAATGTATCAAAGATCTAAATATTAGAGTCAAGACCATAAAGTCATTGAAAGATAATGCAGGGAAACATCTACAAGATCTTATAATAGGAAATGGTTTCATGAAATTTACACCCAAAGCACAAGCAGTGAAAGAAAAAAAAAGATAAGTGGAGTCTCCTCAAAATTAAAAATTTTGCACCTCAAAGGAGTTTTTTAAGAAAGTGGAAAGGTAGCCTACTCAATGGAAGAAAATATTTGGTAACCATATATCTGATAGGGGCCTAATATCCTGCATATATGAAGAAATCCTTCCCCTTGAAAATAAAAAGACAAACAACCCAGTTAAAAAATGGGCAAGTGATTTGAATAGACACTTCTCCAAAGAAGAAATACAAAGGCTAAAAAGCACATGAAAAGATGCTCAACATCACTAACTATTAGGGAAATGCAAATCAAATCTACAATGAGATATAATTTTACAACCATTAAACTAGCAGCTATTAAAAAAAACAGAAGACTACAAGTGTTGGAGAGGATGTGGAGGAATGGAAACCCTCATCTATGGCTTTTGGGAATGTAGAATGGTTCAAGCATTGTGGGGGACAATATGGCTTCTTTTCAGAAAGCTAAGTATATAGAACTGCCATATGATCCAGCAATTCCACAGCTGGGTATATACCTAGAAGAATTGAAAGCAAGAAAACAAACAGATATGTGCACACCAATGTTCATAGGCATTATTATTCACTATTACCAAAAGTTGGAATCAACCCAAATGCCCTTCAACAAATGAATGGATAAACTAATTGTGGTATATACATACAATGGAATATTACTCACCTGTAAGAAGGAATACAGTAAAAACACACGGGATAAAGTGGATGCATCTTGAGGACTTTATGTCAAACCAGGCACTGAAGAACAAATATTACATGACCTCACTGAGATGAATTAGGGAAAATGAGCAGACTCCACAGTGCTAGAGTCTGGAAGATTGGTTTTCAGGAAACAGAAAGGGAAAAGAAGGCTGTGAGCCAATGCCCATATGGGCAAAACCTATGATAAGGTGCAAATGTGTACCTATGCAGTAGAGTGTCATGACAGTGGTGCAGTGATACTATTGGGTTAGGCAGTGCAGATATTTCAGGGGTTTGTGGTGTGGAGTGGAGGGTGGACTGTCCATGGAACTGGGGTAAGGGTTGGGGGATGGAGCAGGTGAACACTGGGGATTGGTGGGTATGTGGTTGAAACTACAATGTTAGGAATGTTCTTTTGGCAATAGGACAAGGTAGGGTTACTGGCTTAGGGCATTGAATATGGGGGCTATGTGGGACAGGGTGCACCAGAGGCAGGTTTCTAGGGAGTGTGAGAATGTTCATCTTGACATAGTGTGTTATATCAGTGGGTGGAGACACACATAAAGAGCAGGAAGGTGCTGGGCTTCCATCTTGGGGAGTCCACTATATTCTCAAAGAGAGGAGAGGGTGTCTTTCGAGAACATGGGTGGTGCTGAATAGGGAAGAACAGACCAGTGTGTCAAGCCCCCAGTATTGTTTCAAGTAACTATGAATCTGGTCCTGCAAAGAGTGAAGCCAGGTGGTTGCCATAAGTTCTAAGGGGAGAGGGAGGAAGGAATAGAATAGATGGAACAGGCAGCATTTTGAGAGCAATGTTAGTGTCTTACATAATCTTGCAATGATGGATACAGGCCATGTTAAGTTTCAGCAAAATTTATAAAAGTGTATGGTCCAAAATGGAAACCATAATGTAAACCATCGACCATCATTGGTAGATATGTTTCAATAATTGTACATCAGTTGTAACAAATGTATCATCCACATATAAAATGTTATTAATAGGGGAAGGGGGAAAAGGAGGAGGATGTTGAATATATGGAAGACCCCTATATTCTGCATGTGATTTTGTTGTGACCTAAAACTTCTCTGAATACAAAATGAAAAAAGTAGGACATTGGGGAAATAAATGAAGAGAATGTCACTGTACATATAGGACAACAGATCTTACAGTGATGAAAGACAAAATGTCAAAAAAAATTTTATAATTTTTCATTATTTTTATCCCAAAATTTTTAATTTTTTATATTTAAAAATTTTTTGAATTTTATTTCCTATTTTTAAAACTGTTATTATTTCATTTTCTTATTAATTGTATTTGACTATTTTATTGGTTTCATTTTTGAAGAAGTTTTGGATCACAGAAGAGTTACAAATGTGGCAGGATAGGACAATTTGTGTGGGATGTCAGCGAAGGGGGATACATGGGAGGAGGTCTACCTGGGCATGCATATAAGGCATATAAATGTGTTCAAATGTTCATGGGGCATTGTCACAGTGGGTAGAGAGTCACACAATAACTGAAAGAATATTAAATTCCTATCCTGGGGAGCACTGACATATTCTCTGATGGAACAGAAAGAATCCCCCAAGTACAGAGACAATGGCTAATGAAGGAGGATGGTCCACTGATGGTCCCTTGACATTGATGACTCTGCTTATGAACCTATACTCCTGAAGTTGAACTTAGCATAGTATTATACAGTGCCTAAGCCTTATCTCCTGAGAGTCTCCTTGTTAATCAAATGTGGCCTCTCTCTAAGCCAAACTCAGCACTTAAGGCAATAACTTCCCCCCAGCATGGGACATGACTCCCAGGGATGAGCCTCCCTGGCACCAAGAGATTACTACCAAGCACCAACTAGAAATGCAACTAGAAAAAGACCTTGACCAAAAGGGGAAAAAGGTAAAGAAAAATAAGTTTATATGACTAAGAGACGTCAAAGTGAGTTGGGAGGTCATTCCAGAGGCTATGCTTATGCATGTCACAGCAGGATCTCAATGATTGCCAAATTAGGTACTACCCTAAATAGTGGGGCTCCTGAGACCTCTGGACACACCCAGGCACTATGATCAGGGTAGATAGCTCTGACTGTTTGGTGCCTTGCCAGTGGGTCGTACTTTGGGGTTTGTGCTCCCCAGTGTGACAGGTGTGGTTTCCCTACACATGGCTCCTCAGTCCCTTCTATTTGAACCTATAGTCAGTGCTGGAGTTCGTAAATGTATGTCCAAGAGCCTTGAATCTTTGGACTATCCATGTGATAGTTGGGACCTCAGCCTCAACGGAGTTGCAACTCAGCCTCAATGGAGTTTCAGTTCATTGGACTTACCCAGGACAACTAATAAGGAGGTCATGATGGACAACCACCATTCCACGGAACTGAGAAAGCTTACAACTGTAAGCAAGAGAGTCCCATCCATCAGCCATATAGAATTGAAGCCCCCTCTCAATTAGAGGTGGAGTGGGCATCACCATCCCAGAATCCTCAGGATTGGGGAATAAATTTTGGGCTAGAGAGGACTTACTTGTATTCTACTATAGATCTATTGTGATTCTAGCAATGGAAGAAATTATATCATTGATGTGGAAGCAGTGGCCACTGGAAGTTCTGAGTTCAGGGAGAGGGAAAACAGGGGTAATACGGGGGCATTTTTGGAACTTGGGAATTGTCCTGAATGACATTGCAATGACAGATACAGGCCATTATATATCTTGTCATAACCTAAAGAATTGTATGGGAAAGAGTGTAAACTACAAAGTAAACTATAATTCATGCTTAGACAGTCCTCCAAAATGTGTTCATCAATTTAATGAATATACCACAGCAATGAATGATGTTGTTAATGGGGGCAAATGTGGGTGGTGTGGGGAGCAGGGCATATGGGAATCCCCTATATTTTCTAATGCAATATTTATGTAATCTAAACATATTTTTAAAAATTTTTTTTAAAAACCCGCTACAAAGCATTCACAAGGTGAGTTTGAAAAACCTCAAAAAGTTAGAAAACTTGCTTCTACACAAGTTACTTTAACATTTACTTTAACTCATATTTTATCCTATAATATAAAAGCAGCTCACATAGATTACAGTTGTAATTGGGAAAGATGGATCTTTTATTAAAGAATATCTTGAGAAATTGGATCGTTTAGACTTTATCAGATTATTAAAACTGGAACCTAACCACTATATGTTTATCCATCTTGTCCTCCCCTTGAGGACACACACCAAAGTATTGATTATTATCACTGCTAAAAGAACAAAGAAAAAATCTATCAGGTTTAAACTAAAATGATTATTTAAAACTTTTTTTGATTGATCAATTATGAGTCAAAGAGAGAAGGCAGTTGGTTTCTATGTACTTAAAACTATACCCAAAAACAAGGCAAAGAAAGAGAAACAGAAATATAGAATCCATCTTTAATTAATCTAGGAAACATCTATAAATCCTACCCATAAAAATAAGGAAGAGCTGCCAAATGTGATAAAGATTGGTATACCAATGGGACCCCCACCCAGAGCTGACACTTTCAGCTGCCCCTCTCAGACATAATCTACAGAGTGTGCAGCTATCCCCAAAGTAAAATTACATCCTGATAGGTAAACAACAGAATATGCTGGCCAGTAGCTTATTTTTTCAAAAGGCAAGGAGTAGACTTTCAAAGCTAACCTACCTCCTCCTCAAAAACATAAAAAAATGGAAAAACCCTAGAAGGCAGAAAAGTATACTCAGGGGAATTCTAAAAAAAAGCCCTTTAAGAAACTGATAATATTTATACTACATAAGCTGTTCCAATGCACTGGGGAAGATAAACGGAAGCTTTTTATTAATAATGCTAATACAAACCACCCCAAAATTAGCCACAGGTGAAAAAAAAACACATAGAGCAATATCATTCATGAATATGGATACAAAAACCCTGCACATACATGTTAGCAGATAGAATCCAGCATCAGAATAATAAACACAACCAGATCAAATGAGTATTTTTTTTCAGGAATCCCAGAATGGCTCACTTATTATGAAATATTTTAATATCATTCACATATTCTTAAATCAAAGGCATATCTGTATGTGTGTGTCCACGTATCATATAAAACTATGTTAAAAAATTTTAACAGCTATAAAAATGGGGAAACATTAAATATCTATTAGAAGGTAAATTCATTAATTATCTTCCAATGGAGCTGTTGTTACTAAATTATTGTATATTCATACAACCCAATACTATTTAGATGAACAAAACTGATTAAATAAGAATGTGGTCCTGTATGTCCCAACACAAGACATATTGTAGAGTGAAAAAATAGCGTATGTATATGTATATTTTCTTCATTTGTATAAGAAGAAAATGAGTATATACACTTGAAATGCATAAAATATTTGTGAAAGCATACACAGAAGTTCATAACAATCAATGGTTGGGAAACACCACCCTGGTCAGGCTGCATTTTTTTCTTGCTGGACGGCTCTCCTTATAGATAAGACAATACCCAATGTTCAACAAGTTTTGCCTTAGGCATTTCTTCCCCTAGAAAATCTTCTTAGGCTAAACTTTAAGAGCGATAACTTCTCTCTTCTTCTTTGAATTCATTTATCCCTACAACACATTATACCAAAAATTACTTTTTACAAGGTTCTTTTCCTCTCTATGCCATTAGCTTTCTGGGGGCACAATACATTCAATCCACACCACAAACCTCCCAGGTAGGTACTTCACCCCTATTCATTAATGAGAAACCTGATGCACCAAGAGACTAACTTTCCCAGTTCAAAATGAATCAAGACTGTATTTGACTCAAAGCTGGTTGAATGCCTGGATGTACACCTACCTGTACACTATGCCATTATCTAGAAATTAATATCAATATTAACTTCTAGATTTGTGGTACTAAGAAACCACTCTGCTTTCAAGAAGAAAATCTTGAAATATTTCCCTCAATGATGTTTTTAATCCTTATCTAGTTTCAATCTATGATATCAACTCACCTCTAAGTTGCTTAGAACAAACAAACTTAACTTCAAATTCCAGGACACATTAACCAGAAAAATTAAATAGTGATAAAAGGAAACACAAACTATATGTTAAATTTTCTGCTATAATTTCCAAAATTGGGAAGAATATGATGTTCAGTAAAGTCATATGACTCAGAATCTCCTTGATTATGCCAATTAAAACAGCCTATTGCCTTGGTCTTATATTTTAATATGAATGGTAAATTTTATATTGAAGTTAACTCAAAAGAGAACACAGTCTTCACTTTTTATAACATTTATGACTGCATGTTCAATCAGAATTTAATTATTTAAAAGTATTCCAAAATTAATCTTGTTTCTTTTATCTATGTAATCTTAATTAGCCATTGTTGGGAACAACCATTCTGCTTGTCCATGAAGGGAGAAAGAGAATGTTATTTGGTTTTGTTTATCTCAAAATCAGAACACAAATTGGTTTTTATTTTTGAAAAAGACAAAAGAGAGGCATAGCTAAATTATTTCCTCTTTGAGGTAAAGAAACAGACTCAGAAATTTTATTCCCAAAAGCTAGTTTAGATACTTATTTTATGAAGGGAAAAAAATAATATCAATGAAATTTAAAGCAGTCTTTTCTCCTAAAGGGGTTTTTCTTTGCATTTATCAATAAGCTTACAATATTAATTTTTAAGGTGCATCCCAGAGGGTTTTATTTTTAGGTCTGATTCTGCAAAAGTGTTAGTACCAAAAAGCTTCTGACACAGAATTGGGCCCTTTACTTATCTCGCTTTGGTTAAATCAGAAGTAAAAAGGTAAGTAAATGATTTATCAAGATTTACTGGTTTTGTGTCATTCCTGCCAATAAAATAAATTAGCAAACAAATTTCAGGGTGATCACTTTTATTTAAAGCTATAAGTTTTATTAAGGACTTATTCTGGCCACAAAATAAATTTTAATGTGCCAAGCACTCCAAAAGAGGATGTTAAATTTGCTCTTACAGCCCTTAATATGTGCAAGTAGCTAATCTCAAGGCCAGAATGTCATATGAATGCATGTTTCAGAAAAAGCAGCTGGTGTGGAGTCTTAAAATGCAGCTCAGAATCAAAGGAATAAGAATAAGACGAGCTCCAGTGGGACTGTTACCTTCTGTTGATTACCACCTGTCAAGGGACTTCAAGATTGTACACCTTCCTGTCTTTAAAAAGATTCACTAGCTTGGGGGAGAGCACTTTTGTTTTATTTTTATTTTGGTACAAAAAGCTTACTCCAATTGGATTGTCTATTCCATAAGAATACTTCTCCAGTATTCAGAGAAATAAAATTTTTTAAAAAGAGAAAAAGGCTTTTAAATTATGATCACTTCAGAAGAGCCTTTCCTGTGGCAGCTTGTTTGGGTGACTTATGTAATATCTTTCCTAGATTCAACTCATACATGCATAATATCTTAAATTCCTTACATTCTTTGGAGTCTAAAACCATGCACTATGAAAATTGAGATGCCCCCCAATGAATTTATCTGCTTCCAGGCTATAACATCTGCTGGAGAAAATGCAGCTCTTACTGGGACACGGAGACTGATTTGACCACAGGCAGAAAATGTATTTATTGAGAAGCTCTCCCAATGGAGGAGGTCTGAAGAACAGACTTCAGTCCCCCCACCATGCTGGTGAGGGTCCAAAGAGAGACTTCAACCCACTCCTGGAAAGGGGGAATTTGAATTTCTATAGTACATTCTTAGGCGGGGGAATGATATTTAGTGGGAGAGGGTTGAGGGTCCTACTGAGGTGCAGGGACCAATAGGAAGCTTTAGAGGTGAGAAAATTTTTCTGATAACGATTAGGGAGTTGATGGTTTCTTGGAATGCTACAGGAGCAAATGTTTCTTTTGATCCATAGGGTTTTATACGGTTTCTTTATTTCCTCCAATATATAAATATGAAGGTTTCTATTTCCCTCCAATGTTCAGGTAAAGGTAGTAAAAATCTCCATCTCCCTCTGATATGCAGATGGTGAAGATCTCTATCTCCCTTTACTCCTGTCTCTATGGGGTTCCTTTGTTTAACCTGTGGGAATGTGGTGCCTTCAGACACAGGGGAGGCGGTTTACCTTTTACCCAATGCATATCAGGGGAAACTGAGGTACAACATGTTAATTATTGCAAACCTCTAACAACATCAAGATTCAGCTGTTTAGGATATTACATTACCTTGTTAGTATAGAAAGTGAATAATTTTAATAAAATGATGAACCCAACTCTTACATTCTATTTTAATACTTTATATAGAAGTACTATGTCATTCTTGATATTTCTAATAGCTTAATTCTTATTATCATCACAGATTAGCATTCACTATTATCCAAAACAAATGCAAAACAAATTGTAAAATATGGACTACCAAGGTCTATAGCAGAGTAAGGAGCTCCAGAACTCAGCCCTTCCACCAAAACAACTATTAAACACACAAGCACTATCTGAAAAAAAAGTATTCTGAAACTGCAGAGGCCAGAAGAACACTGTACAACATGCAGGGAAGAAAACGAGGAAGAGGCTGATAAATTACAATAAAGACCTGTAAATTGCTCTCTCTCTGCAGGAGCTACTGGTGCCCCATTACCTACTCTCACAGAAGGCCATTATGAGATACGGTTCCAAGCTAGTGACTGGTGAGAGAAAGTTATGTAAAAATAATTTTCCCCCAGAACAGGGGTGGGCATGGCTCATCACTGATCACAGCTATCAATTAGGGAATTTGAACCACTGGATTCTGGTTCTGAGGTCAGCTGTTGTTTCAACCAGCCTTAGGCAAAGTTGGTGGCAGTCATTTTTTCAACCCTTTAGGGGTGGAGGAAGTGGAGATTTAAATAAGCAGTGCTGACTCAGGGCTGCTGCGGGAAGCTAGAAAAGCTCAGCTTTGGAGATCCATTTGGGAAGTTGTTGGTACCCTTCCTGACCAACTCTCAGGGCACTTTGGAGCCAGTCTGGGAATCTTTGTGGGTCCCTGGCCATGATCTGGCTGGGAAAGATGGACTAGGGAAACTCTCCTCTAAGTGACCGTCTTCACAGAATTTGCCCTCCAAACAAAAGCAGTGAAAGGAGTGTAAAAATCTATAGAGGGTGACAGTCTGGGACAAAGGTCTGCAGGTTTTAATACACAGAAGAGGGAGGTTTGCTCCGAGAAACAGAGGGGACAAAAAAACTATAAACAAGAAAAATATAAAACACATGACATATGAAAGTGCCGGGTAAAACATAGGCCCAAAAGATAGGGAGGAAACCTTTACACACATTTGTCTTGGGCAGACCTTGGAGATAGGAAGGCTGAAGTTCAAGAAAATTTCTGTCATCTCACCAGTTGGTTAAAAAGCCAAGAAACAGACTAAATTCTGGAGTTAATATTTTAAAATATTAAAATGTACAATCAGAACAAGAGAGAGCAACACAAACAAAGAAACAGGAAATTCCATCGAATGGAAGAGGATTAAAAACCCAGAAAACAAAAAATAAGAAAGAAGATGAGAATGTGGATATACCAGACAAAACCTTCTTAAAAAATGAATTTTAAAATGCTCAAGGAGAAGAAGGAAAATATAAAGAAAGAACTAAAGGACATTAGGAAAATAATGAATGAACAATATGAAAGCCTAAGTAAAGAGATAGAGGTTGTAAAAAGGGACCAAAGAAAACTACTGAAGTGGAAGATCACAAAACTGAAATGAAAAATGCTCAGGAGAATTTCAAGAGCAGGTTGGAGCTGGCAAATTAAAAATCAGTGAACTTGAAGACAAGACATCTGAAATAAGTTAGGCTGAGGAGCAGAAAGGAAAAAAGAAAAATAGAAGAGAAAATAGCCTAAAACAGCTTTGGGATATCATCAAACATACCAATATATGCATTATGGGGGTCCCAGAAGAAGAGAGAAAAGGGCAGAAGGAATAGTCAAAGAAATAATGACAGAAAACTTCCAAACTTAGCAAAAGACAGTAATATGCACATCCAAGAAGCCCAGAAAAAACCATAAAGAATAAATATGTAGAAAAATACACCCCATCATATGTGGATCACACTATCAAATACATAGAACATGGAGAGAATGCTGAAAGCTGCAAGAGAAAAGCAACTTGTTGCATTAAAGGGAATTTCAATTAGATTGAGTTTCAATATCTCATCACAAACCATGAAAGCAAGAAGGCAGTGGGTTAAACTACTTAAAATGTTGAAGGAAAAAAAAACTGCCATCCAAGAAATGCATATCCAGCGAGTCTCCCTTTCAAAAATGACAGAGAGAGTAAGATATTCCTGGATAAACAAAAGCTGTAGAGTTCATCCCAACTAGACCTGCCATACAAGCAATGATAAACGGGGTTCTTTATGCTGAAATGAAAGGACACTAGACAATTGTTCAAAGGAGCATAAAGAAATAAAGACCTGCAGTGAAGGTAACCATTTGGGTAATTATAAATGTCAGTGTTATTTTATTGTATTGTTTGGTATGTAACTCTACTTCCTACTTCCTACAGGTGCTAAAATGCAAATGTATAAAGAGGAATGATAAATTTAGGTATTGGACATACAATGTACAAAGGAAAAGTGATAACAAAGTGATAACAAGTACAAAATATGGTGATAACAAGTACAAAATATGGTGAGGTGACAGAGGTTGGGAAGGTATGAAACAAAATATAATTTATATATACAGGATGCTTAATTTTAACCATAGAGAACCACAAGGAAAATAGATGAAAAATATTCCCAGATGGACATAGAAGCCACTCCATATGGCAAAACATAAGAAAGCAAATAAACATAAAAATGGACTTTAATGGAAGTAGGGACAAAAAAAGTATAAGACTTTCAAAGTCTAAATAGAAAAATGGCAGAAGAAAGTCCTATATTATCAGCAGTGACTTTAACCATGAATCAATGAATCTCTCCATTAAAAGAAGACATTAGCAAAGATTATGCTGTCTGTAAGAGACTCACCTTAAAGACATTGGGACATGTTGGTTGAGGGTATAAGGATGGAAAAAAACATACCCTGCAAGTACTAACCAAAAGAGAACTGGGGTGGATATATCAATATCAGATAAATAGACTTTAAGTCAAAAACTGTTATAAAGTTGAAAGATGGTCATTACATTCTGATAATGGGGACAATTCAACAGGAAGTTGTAATGATTATATTAATGAATATATAAGAACCTAACAGCAGAGTTCCAAAACATATGAAGCAAATACTGACAGATTTGAAGGGAGAAGTTGATGGTTCTGCATTAATAATAGGAGACTTTAAAATGCCACTCTAAATAATGGATGGAATATCTTATCAGAAGATCAATAAGAGAGTTTAATACACTAATTCAACTAGACCTAACAGATATATATAGAACACTGCACCTAAAGAAAAATGAATACAGATTTGTCTCCAATGCAAATGGATAATAGATCATATTTTGGATCACAAAACAAGTAAATTCAAAAATATTGCAATCATACAATGTATATTCTCTGATCACAATAGAATAAAGCTAGAAATTAACAGAGAGCAAAAGGGAAAATTCACTAATATTTGGACATTAAACAACACATTCTTAGACAACCAATGGTTAAAGTAGAAATCAGAAGCAAAATTAGAAAATATCTTGAGATAAATGAAAATGAAAATACAACATACCAAAACTTATCAGATGCAGTGAAGAGAGTGCTGAGAGGGACATTTTTAGCTCCAAATGCTTATATTAAAAAATAATAATATTAATAAAAATTTTTAAAAAAGAAAGACTTCAAATCAGAGACCTAACCTCAAAACTGGGAGAACTGGTAAAAAAAAGAGCAAACTAAACCCAAAGCAACAAAAAGAAGGAAATAAAGATTAGAGTGGAGATAAATTATATGAAACAAGCAAAAAAAAAACCCCACAAAACAACAACAACAACAACAACAAAAACACAGAAGGTGACAAATCCAAAAGTTAGTTCCTTGGAAAAATCAACAAAATTGAGAAAACTTTAGCTAGACTGACAAAGAAAAAAGAGAAGATACAAATTACAAAAATCAAAAATGAAAGGAGGATGTTACTACCAACCTCACTGAAATAAAATGGACTATATGTGGATACTATGAACATCTGTATGCCAATAAATTAGAAAACCCAGATGAAATGGACAAATTTAGAAACACACAAACTACCTACAATGTTTCAAGAAAAAATGATCTCAACAATTGAATTGCTAGGAAAGAGATTGAATTAGTAATCAAAAATCTCCCCACAAAGAAAAGCCCAGGACCAGATGGCTTCACATACCAAACATTCCAAGAAGATTTAATTCCAATTCTTCTCAAACTCTTCCAAATAATTGAAGAGGAAGTGATGTGGGCTAGGATGAGAGGTTGTTCACCTCTTCGTAGATAACCTAAACTGTATGTGTCCTGACACATGGGTATGGGACAGTGAGAGGCTGCAGCCCTGCCTTTGGTGACCATGGCAACAACTCCAGTTCCTGGAGGCAATTTAGCAATGCAAACTCTATAAGCTTTAAATATTCAGGGAAAATGCAAACCAAATGGGCTAAAAGCTTATCTAGAATGTATGAAGTCCATGCTAAAAGCTTACCTAGGATGTGGAAGATATATGCTGATTCAAGCCTATTGAGCACTGAAACAAAGAACCATTTGGCCCTTCCTCTGTATAAAAGGAACTCAAAAATCTTGTTTGGGGCTCGGATTTTGGAATGAGAAGCTCCAAGCCTGGCTGGTCATAAATAAATCATTTTTTCTTCCCAATATTTATTCCTGAGTCCTGGCCTTTCTATATGCAAATAATTGAACCTCTCAACTTCTACAACAGAAGAAATACTTTCTAACTCATTCCATGATGCCAATAGAACTGATTTCAAAAGCTAGATAAAAAATATAAGAAAAAAAACCACTACAGATCAGTATCTCTTATAAATACGGATGTAAAAATCTTCAAGAAGATTCTAAAAAACTGAATCCAATAGCATATTAAAAGAATTATACACCATGATCAAGCAGGACTCATCTCTGGTATGAAAAGTTGGTTCATTATAAGAAAATAAAATCAATTAATGTAATACAACATATTAACAGAATGAAAGAATAAAACCAAATATTCATCTAACTTGATGAAGAAAAGGCATTTGACAAAATACAGCAGCTTTTCTTGATAAAAACACTTAGAACACTAGGAATAAAAGTAAATATCTTAAATATAATGAAAGGCATATATGAAAAGCTCACAACTAACACCCTACTGAATGGTGAAAGACTGAAAGCTTTCCCTCTAAGATCAGGAACAGAACATGAATGCACACTGTCAAAATTATTATTCAACATTTTAATAAAAGTTCTTGTCAGAGCAATTAGGCAAGAAAAAGGAGTAAAATGCATCCAAATTGGAAAGGAAGAAGTAAAACTTTGCCTATTTCCACATGATATGATCCATTACACCAAAAATCCTGAAAAATCCAAAAGGAAGCTCCTAGAATAAAACAAATTTTGCCAAGTGGCAGGATACACAATCAGCACCCCAAAATCAATAGAGTTTTGATACACAATGAAAAATCAGAATAAGAAATCAAGAAAAAAATTTAATTCACAATAGCAAATAAAAGAATCTAACTAAGAATGTAAAAGATTTGTACACAGAAAACTGCAAAATATTGCTAAAATATATTAAAGAAGGCCTAAATATTTATAAGGATATTGTGGACCCCAAATAATTATTTCTTACTTGATCCATTCATACAGTTGTGAACCTATTGTGAACCTTTGATTAAATCAGATTTTATTAAGGGCCAATTTGATTAGATTATTCCTATAAATATAGTCCAGGGTGGGTCTTAAATCTCTTACTGGAGTCCTTTATAAGGTGCAATTTTTATAGCCACATAAATAGGAAATGCCTACAAGATGAGAGAGAAAGCCTCAGGAGTCAAAAGCTCAAATCAACAGAAAACAGAAGCTGAGAGGAGGCTACTGAACACAGATGCTGAAAGCAACCAGGCTTGGAGGAGAAGAGAAAGATGCAGGAGAGGGAAAAGATGAGCAGCTGTCACCACGTGCTTGAGCATCCTCAGGTACAACTCAGAGAAGAAAGCATCTCCTGATGATGTCTTGAATGGACACTTAACCTCAGAACTATAAGCAAGCTTATAAATTAATAAATCCCCATTGTAAAGCCAACCCATTTCTGGCATATTTTCTTAGCATCCTTTAGTAAACTAAAATGGATATTCTGTGTTCATGGACTGGAAGTCTAAATATGTTAAGATGTCAATACTACCAAAGCAATTTATATATTTAATGAAATACCAATCAAAATTTCAACAACAATCTTTGGAAATAATATATGGAAAGTTAAGGAGCCCCAAATAGCTAAAGCTATTCTGAAATTAAGAATAAAGTAGACAACTCACACTCCTGATCTTAAAACTTATTACAAAGCCACAGTAATCAAAACAGAATGGTACTGGCAGAAAAACAAACATAGATGAATGCAATATAACTAAGAGCTCAGAAATCAACCCTTTTATAGCCAACTGATTTTTAGCAAGGTAGCAAAGACCATTTGTGATTATTTGAATTCTGTTAATCCCTGAAAAGATTATGTTCTTGAACTAACCCATTCTTCTGGATGTGGAGCCATTTGATTGTATTGGATTCAATTAAAGGACCCTTTGCTTAGATTGCTTTCAATTAGACCATTTTAGGGCTTTTGACTGGACTACATCAGTAAGGTGTGATCCAGGTTGGGTCTCCACCCTCTTTCTGGGCCTTATATAAAAGAGAACACACAGAGAGAAAACAGAGACACATAGAAAAATCGCACAGCCATTTCAACCTTACCATGTGAGAGAAAGAACTCCAGGTGTGCCTACAACTGTAAAAATATGAGGCCATGGAGAGATGCCTAAAAGTAGAGATAGACTGGCAGATACCCTCCCTCCTGCCCCCCATCTTGCCTCACCATCCAGGATCTGCTAGCAGCCAACCTTTGGTGAGAAAGCAACTAGATAATATCCTGATTTAGATATTTTTGCAACCTCACAACTGTAGGCTTTTGCCCCAAATAAATTTATTTTATAAAAACCAACCCATATCTAGTATTTTTGCATTGACTGCCTCTGGCAAACTAAAGCACCACTCAATTGGGAAAGCATAGTCTCTTCAACAAATGTTGCTGGGAAAACTGTATCCCATTTGCAAACAAAATGAGGAGGACCCCCAACATTACATCATAAACAAAAATCAATTCAAAATGATCACAGACCTAAATATAAGAACTAGAATATGGAACTCCTAGAATAAAGCATTGCAAAGCATCTTCAAGACCTTTGTTAAGCAACAGTTTCTTAAAACTTTACACCCAAAGCACAAGCAACAAAAGAAAAGGTATATAACTGGGACTTTATCAATACCAGAAACTTTTGTTTCTCAAAGGACGTTACCATTTAAGTAATATTACAGCTTACACAGTGGGGGAAAATATTTGGAAAGTGAATATCTGATAAAGGATTAATATCGAGTATATATCAAGAAATCTTTCAACTTAACAAAAAGACAGGCAACCCAATTAAAAAAAGGGCCAAAAGACTTGAACAGACATCTCTTAAGAAGATATCTAAGCAGCCCAAAAGCACATGAAAAGATGTTCAACATCATTAGCCAGCAGGGAAATGCAAATCAAAACCACAATGAGATACCATTTAACATCCATTAGTATGGCTGCTATTTAAAAAAAAAAAAAAAAGGAAAATAACAAGTATTGGAGAAACAGGAACACTCATTCATTGTTGGGGGCAATATAAAATGGTGCAGTGATGTGGCAGTCAGTTTGGTGTTTCCTCAGAAAGCTATGTTTAGAACCAGCATTTGACCCAGCAATCCTACTACTAGGTACATACCCAAAAGAATTGAAAGCCAGGACTTAAACAGATATTTGCACCCTGATATTCATAGCAGCATTATTCACAATTGCCAAAAGATGGAAATAACCCAAGTTTCCATCAGCTGATGAATGGATAAATAAAATATGCTAGATACTTTCAATGGAACATTACTCCATAAAAGGAATGAAGTCCTGAATCATGTGACAACACGGATGAAATTTTAAGACATCAGGTTAGGTGAAATAAGCCAGACACAAAATGAACAACATTGTATGATCTTACTAATTTAAAACAATTAGAATAAGCACACTTGTAGAGTCAGAGTCTAAGAATATAGGTTACCAGGTAAAGGATGGGGATAGGGAATGGAAGTTAAGGCTTAAAATGCACAGGGTTCCCATTTGAAATGTTGGAAAGGTTTTGGTAACGGATGGTGATGGTGGTAGCACAATATTTTGAACACAACAGCACTGAAATATATATATATATATATATATATATATATGAATATTAAAAGGGGAAATGTTAGGTTGTATGAATGGTAATAGAATAATTTCTTTTAATCCAATGAACTACACTACACAGTGAACCTTAAGCTAAACCATGGGCTTCTATTAATAGTACAATTATAAAAATGTGCAGTCATCAATAACAAATGTTCCACATCAATGCAAGGTGGTGGTAGTGTGGTGTGTGGGAATCCTGTATTTAATGCATAACTGTTAAGTAATCCAATTTCTTTAATAAAGAAAAAAATATTTCCATAATCTTAAAAAATTTCCAAACAAAATATAACCTATGATTATATGCTATAGACTGCTAAATATGAAAAGTGCATATTAATTGTATCTTACAAGTCATTTCAGTTTACCAGACTTACAAATAACACATAATAGGTTAGCTTTAAAAATTGGAATTTCTTTTCTCTTGTTTTTGAGGATTAAAGTCCAAAATCAAGGCATCAGCAAGGCAATGATTCTTCCCCAAAATCGGTAACATCCTCTCGCTGCCTGCTGGCAATCGTTGGGGTTTCTTGGCTTGCATTTTGTCCCACATGAATGAAGATAGCCTTTCCTTTCTCTTTGGTATTCTGTTGACTTCCAGCTGTGGCTCCTCCTCGTGGTGGTTTTCTCTCTCTTTGTCTGAGTTTCTTCTGTTTATACAGGACTCCAGTAATCTGGATTAAGGTCCAACCCCATTAACTTGGGCCAAACCTTAACTAAAGTAATATCTTGGAGAGATCCTATTTACAATGGGTTCATACTCATAGGAATGAGAATCAAGACCAAGAAAATGTCTAAATTGAGTGTGTAATTCAATCCATCACAGCAGGCATCATTTCAAACTAAAATGTCTCATACATCATATAATGATCTTGCATCAGAATTTTTAAAAAATGTCTAGTTATAATCTACCTGTTAGTGCAATGGAAACAACACCATTGTCTCTTAAATAAGAATCATGTAAATGAATTTACATTTCTGAGATTGTCGTATTAAAACAGAATGCCTAAAATCAGATGAGAAGACCTAGACCATAATATTTGTTGAGGGGATCATTCACCCTAATAACCCTGTATTATACCTGAAGCGACCTCCTTACCCTCCTCTTTTCTTTTTCTGTAAACTGGGGCAGTCTTTCCTTTGGTTCACATCTATTTTCTTTAAATTTGCTGTCTTTCAGCCACTATCTTTCACAAACAGCAGATTCTACTTGGCTTGTCTTACTACACTCTGAGGATAGAGCTCAAGATTGTATCCCTTTGGATCAATATTTTTGTTTTATATTTGCTATGTAATTCACAGTTTTCTATGAAAGGTCCTATAAAAGTACCTGGAATCATTTACCAAGGAACCATGATAGCTATTGCTTCACTTGTGTATTTCCTTTAAACCGTAAAGGAAAACACACTAGCAGTAGGCTAAACCACAACTGAATATAAAAACAGATTACAAAAGGTCATGTGTTATCATATAACCTTGGAGGGAATATGTGATTAATGAAATGCATAAGCATTGTTTCTACTGGAAACATGGAATCTATCTAAAAATCTTGGCTTTGTTTAGAAAAATATCCTAAAGTCTAAATGTAGATTCTCATTGGTATTCATATTCCCAAAAAAGTGTAAAAATAGATTAATAATGCTTGAATAGGCTGTCTTTTTCACTGATTTGCTTTAAGGACAATTCTTTTAATAAAAAATTACATATAAAGATATTTAGCATATGATAAATATAGAGCACAGATCTTTGATCTAACAACACTTACTGATAAGAGTTGTGGAAATAACGGAAACAAGTATACAAAAATTATTTAATTCAATAAACTATGCAACACATACAAAAAAACAAATTTTATGAATTTAGGACACATGAGGGATAGCAGAAAAGATATATTGCCCTTTAAACTTTAAAAAAAGCTAATAATATTTCCTAATTCCAAACTTAATATTTATTGTTATAATTTGCATGGCACAATATGCTTGAATATTAATTAACATCTACTATATTTATAAGTCACTTTAGACTTTGACTATGTTACAAACATCTTACTTCATTAACCTCGAAAAAGCCTTGATTTTCCTCCATAAAACCATTCATGTACAAATAAAAAATGCTATACATCTCAAACTCATTGGGACTATTCATCTAGACTATTGTCTAGATGAATAAACTACATCTAGAATAGTTTAAATAAACTAGTTTGAATAAAAAAATAGTTTGAATAAACTACAGACAGTTCTGTTTTCACCATTTTGCAAATGAATTCCATCTACCAAAACCAGGACAATATTTTTTTGCATTTGCTAGAGAAAAGGATGCCCTTCTGACATCACTATAGACTATCTAAAACCTAAGGCCCCATAAAATATTTTGACTAGACTTTATTCTAATAGGTTGGCCCCCAGCTTTGTCTTACATATACTCCAGGCATCCATTCTTATGTTTATTATAACCACTTTCTAAAAATGCCTTAAAACGGGTATCTAGGTTACATTTGAAAGGATGGTTAAGTAAGGACTTTTATTTACCTAGTTTAAATGGCACTAATAAATATAATTATATATTTTTAAAATACTCTATTTCTTAAACCTAACAGTCATGTCAATCCAAATTGGATGTACTTTACTAAAGTCTTCAGCTAATATCCCAATTGAGGATAGTTTAAAAATCAGAGTCAAAAGCAGATTATACATATCTTACTTTGATAGTTTCCAATATACAGTTTAACACATGGAATCAGGCTGACTTCTTTAATGTAATAAATCTACTATCCTAATTACAATTAGAAATCATTGAGGTAGAAAGCATTTTTGCAGCTAATTTTTTTCATAGATGCTGAATTTTATAATTGAATATTGATATATTTATATCCTTATTTATATTACTTTTGTAGGTGGTTATAACAGGAAAAATAATATTTAATAATTCTTTGTTCATGCTTAATGATACTAAGCATTGACAATGTGGTCCAAAGTAATTAATTAAAAACCAAGCAGGATAATATTGTAAAGCTTTGTAATAGTTATATAAAAATAATACCTACCATGAAAGTACTTGATCTTATCATCAAAAATTGAGCTAAAAAGTTAGGTGGTTATAGTGGAGATCAATAAGATGTTTATTCTTAATTATGCAAAAGAAACAAGAGTTAGAATATCTAGAAAAAGATACAGTACATGGATAATGCATACACTGAAAGATAATAGAAGGTACATTTATAGTTGTGTGATTTAATTTAGGCACAGAGAGAGTAAGAAAGTAGGTTTACATGCTCCAAAGATATGATAAACCTACAGGATTTTTAATGTATTTTATGAATGTTAATTTTCCCCACAGGGGAATTAATGCTTCTGATTAGCTAAAGTAAATAGCAAATGATGTGCAGTTACACGTAGTTCTCAGTTAACAATGCATTCATTTTTTTCAAACATAGTAAAGATTGTGATAACTTCCACTCTGATAACCCAGCATATAGTACAGTGAGAAGTTCTGGTTAGCATTCCACACAGGCTTAATAAATGAACATATAAGTATTCAACAAATATTTTATAATTATATATTTTATATTTGAATCAATGAGCTCTTTAAATAAACAAAAGGAAACAATACATCCAATTGACAGTCTCATTTAATATTAAAATTAGGGAGCATGACAGAGGTGCAGTGATGTGATTGGGTTTGGCGGTGCTGGTCTGTGACAGGGAGTAGGGTGGGGGGTTGGGTTGGACTAGCCATAGAACTGGTGGGAGGGTCTGGGAAAGGAGGTGGTGAACTCTGGGATGTGCAGGTCTGTGGTTAAAACTACAATACTGGGAATGTTCTTTTGGCAAATATGTCAAGGGAGGGTTACTGGTGTAGGGTGTTGCATGCAGGAGAGTATATAGGACAGAGCGCACCTGGTCAGGCTTTTATGAGATATGTAAGTGTTCATCTTGTCATAGTGTGTTATATCAGTGGATGGAGACCCACACAATAAACAAGAAAATATCAAACTCCCATCCTGGGGGGTCCTGCTATGTTCTCAATTAGGGAGAAGAATCCCTCAAAAACAATAGGCAGGCCTAACAAAAGAAAACAGACCAATATATCAAGTTCTCAATATTATTGCAAATAACCATGAATCTTATTCTTCAAAAACTGAAACTTAGTGGTTACCATAGGTTCTGAGGGGAGGGGAGAAAATAATAGAATAGGTGGATTGTAGGGCATTTTTAGGGCATTATAATTGTTCAGCCTGATCTTGTAATAACAGACAAAGGCAACTCCAAATTTCATCAAAATCTATAAAAGTGTATGATACAAAATGTAAACCATAATGTAAACCACTGACCATGGTTAGTAGCAATGCTTCAGTATTTGTATATCAATTGTAACAAATGTACCATCCACATGTAAAATGGTATTAATAGGGAAGAGGAAAAAAAGGGGAGAGTGTTGGGTATACGGGAATCCCCTATATTCCCTATGTGACTTTCCAGTATCCTAAACATTCTTTGAAGACAATATTAAAAAAATAAGACTCTGGGGGAATATATGGAAGAAAATGTCACTGTACATACAAGACAACAAATCTTTACATTGAAGAAATACAAAATATTTTTAAAATTATTTCAAAAGTTTTTAAATTTTATATTTTAACAGTTATTTTTAAAATTATTCTTATTGATTTTATTTGGTTATTTTGTTGGCTTCATTTTTAGAGATGTTTTGGATCACAGAAGGGTCACAAGAGCGGCAGGGGAGGATTATTGGTGCACATTGTCACTGGTGGGGTGATGCATGGATATGGGCTGACCTGGGGCATGACTCTAAGGGATATGGATATGTTCAAGTGTTCATGCCCATCCCAAGAAACAGAGAGTGTCTGCAACTGCAAGCAAAATAGTTCCATCTGTCCCATGGGATCTAAGCTCCCTCTCAAGTAGAAGCAGAGTGGATATCACCATCCCCAAATCCTCAAGATTGTGGGATGAACAGTGGACTAAAGTAGACTTATTCTAGCAATGGAAGAACTCTTATCATTGATATAAAGGCAGTGACCACCAGAGGTTCTGAAGGACAGGAGAGAGAAAAATAGGTGTAATATAGGGACATTTTCAGGACATTGGAGTTGTCCTGCATGAAACTGCAGTGACAGATACTGGCCATACTATATTTTTTCATAACCCACAAAATTGTGTGGGGCAGAGTGTAAACTACAATGTAAACTGTAGTCCTTGGTTAGTAATAGTTCTTCAATATGAGTTCATCAATTGTAACAAATGTAGCACATGAATGAAGGATGTTGTTAATATGGGAAAGTGTGGGAGGGCAAGAGATTATGGCATATGGAAAACCCTTATATTTTTAATATAACATTTATGTAATCTAAAGCTACTTTAAAAATAAAAATAATTTACAGAAAGTAAATAAAATAAATTTGGAGAGAAAAAATAAGAAAAATAAAATTAGGGATATAGAAATGAAAAACTGAAAGTTTGCTTTCATCCTTTATTTCTGGAAGGTTCTCCTCTACTTTTATTCAAAAACAAGAATGCTGAATCATTGGGCATGAATTAATTAGGTAGAAAATATATGGAAAGTGGAACTACCCAGCTTGATAAACATGTTGCTCTAATGATGTTCATAGGTAACAGACACACCCAATAAAGAATTTGTTCAAAATGCAGTTTTGGAATTGGAAATGAATGATTTTCTGAATAACTGTGGTCATAATTCCCTAATCAAACACCACTTTTTTTCCATCTCACATCTGAAGAAGAGAAGGAAGAAATAAATTCACTAAAAATGCAAATATGTATCGGCCTTCTATCCCTCCCAGTATTAGTCAGCCAAAGGGGTGTTGATGCAAAGTATCAGAGCTCTGTTGGCTTTATAAAGGGTATTTATTTGGGTTAGAAGCTTATAGTTACCAGGCCCTAAAGAGTTCAACTTAAGGTACCATGAGAGGTACTTTCTCACCCAAAGTCTGTTGCCATGTGTTGACACAGATGGTGGGCGATGTCTGCAAGGGTTCAGCCTTCCTCTTTCCTCATAAGACTCCATGGTCCCAGTTTCTTCTGATCTCACCTGTAGGCTGGCATAAGGCGTGTCCCTCTCACTTGGGTTTGTTTCTTTCTGGACTCAGCTGCTCTGTTTTCTCCTCAAGGTCAACTGTAGAATATCAGGATCACCTCTCTTCCTGGAGCCATATCTATGGAGCACTCACTCTTCCTGCTTATCTGCCTCTGTGTTCTTCTTCTCCGTGTATTTACTCCCCTGTCTTTGATTATGCATCTATTTATATATCCCACACCTGTAGGCTATCTGTAGGCAGGGACCCAAACCAAGTTGCCCTAATGATGTGGTCAAATAAAAGCCCTAAATCTTTATTTAATAAAGTAAAAGTGAAACCTCTGAGTCTAATACAATTTAATAACCCAGAAGAGCAGACCAGTTTACAAACAAAATCCAATAACTACTTTTGGAATTCATAAATAATACCAAACTGCCACATTCCCCATTTGACATATAGCTTTATCTGACCATGCAGTGAAAACCATATCCCTGAAATATGGTGAAGATTGGAGTAAATGGATTTGACCTGTTCACCAGGAAAGTGGAGACTGTCACCACCAATAACCCATTCATTAACCTCAACTACATTGTGTATATGTTGCAGTATGATTCCACCATAGCAAGTTAAAAGGCACTATCAAGGCTAAGAATGAGATTGTCATCAATGAGAAGCTCATCTCTATCTTCCAAGAGCAATATCATACTAGCCTCAGATGGGATGATAGTGGTGCTAAATATGTTGTGGAGTCCACTGGTATCTTCTCTGCCTTGAAAAAGTCACCAGCTCTGCCTCTTCTACCAATGTCCTCATGTTTGTATTGGACATGAAACATGACATGAAAGTATAAGTCTATCAAAATTGTCAGCAATATTTTCTTCACCACCAATCACCTGGGACCTCTGGCCAAGGTCATTTAGGACAACTTGGGTACCATGAAGGGATTCTCATGATCACAGTACATGCCATCATTGCCACTGGAAGACTGTGTATGACTCCTCAGGGAAACTATTGGTATGATGGTTGTGGGGATGTCCAGATCATCCCTGCATCTACTGGCATTGCCAAGGCAGTGGACAAGGTCATCCCTGAGATGAATGGGAAGCTCATATTGGTTTGGCCTTCTGTGTCCCCACACACAATCTATCGTGGATCTGACCTGCCATCTGAAAGAAGCAACAAAATATGATTCCAAGAAGGTGGTGAAGTAGGTGTCAAAGAGCCCCTAAACTGGGCTACATTGAGAACCAGGTTGCATCTTGTGACTTTAACAGTGATGCCCACTCTTTTCTCTTTAATACTGGGGCTGATATTGACCTAAAGAACTGCTTTGTCAAACTCATTTCCTGGGAGATGATGAACTTGGCTACAGCCAAACAGTGGTGTACTTTATGATCTACAGAGCCTCCAAGGAGTAAAAGCTCCCTGGACCACTAGCCTCAGCAATAACACGAGACAAAGGGAAAGAGAGTCAGTTGTTGGGGAGCGTCTGGCCAAACCAGATCCAGCAACACAAAGAGAATCTCCCATCCTCAATACACTTTATATCCCAGGCCCCTGAAGAAAATAAGCGGCCCAGAGAGCCCTACTTTGTCATGTACCGTCAATAAACACCATACCAAGCAAAATTTTCATTGTTCTTTAAGTAAAGTTTCAACTATACTTAAAACTTGAGCCTTGTTGTGTATCTTATGGATGCCTATATTCATTTCCTTATGCTGCCATAACCAAGTATCACAAATTGGGTGACTTAAAACAACAAAAAATATATCCTATCATGGTTCTGTAGGCTAGAAATTTGAAATGTGGGTGTTAAAAGGGCCATGCTACCTCTGGAGACTCTAGGTAAGATTCACTCCTTGACTCTTTCAAGTTCTGGATGCCTCTGGTGTTCCTTGGCTTGAGGCAGCATAACTCCATTCTCTGCCTCTATCTTCACATCTGTTCTCTGTGTCTATTTGCTGTGTCTTCTTTGTCCAATTCTGTTGTTGTCAGCGGCACGGGAATCTGTTTCTTTTTGTTGTGTCATCTTGTTGTGTCAGCTCTCCGTGTGAGAGGCACCATTCCTGGGCAGGCTGCACTTTTCGCACTGGGCGGCTCTCCTTACAGGGCACATTCCTTGCGCGTGGGGCTCCCCTAGGCAGGGGACACCCCTGCATGGCTGGGCACTCCTTGTGCGAATCCGCACTGCGCATGGGCCAGCTCCACACGGGTCAAGGAGGCCCAGGGTTTGAACCGCAGACCTCCTATGTGGTAGGCGGACGCCCTAACCACTGGGCCAAGTCTGCTTCCCCGATTAAGTTTTAAAAACATGTTTTTCTGGAGTACATTCAACTGCAAACCACCACAGGGAGAAAGTGGAAAGAATAAAGAGGTCACTGGTCCTGAGCAAGCCTGAAACCCAGTAGGGAAAATTCCCAGGTTTCAAGGTCTGGAAATAATTCTCTGATGCTTCATGATTTATTTTCTAGGTCCATGACAGTGTCCCTGCCCTATGGACTGACAGCAGCAGGCCTGCCCCTGAGCCACTGAGCAGCAGTTGCACCCTGTGGACCTACAGCAATGGCCCTACCTTCTTTGGCCTCTGACTCTACACCCCAAGGCTCTGCTCTTAATATCATTCTTTCTCTTTCTTGAAGGTTAGCACATGTTTTCAGCAACGTACTTCTATCAGTCTGTTTCCTACTTGTAGACTTTTGTTATTCTAACATCCTTCCTTGACTTCATTCTGTGAATTTTTTATTGTTTTAAATCACCCAGTGCTTGATACTTTGCTAAGACAGCTGTAGAAAACTGATAAAGATTTTGGTACTAGAGATTCTTTCTCTTTCTTGAAGGTTAGCACTGGGTGATTTAAAACAATAAAAAATTATTCTCCCATGAATTTGAAGCCTAGAAGTCCAAAATATAGGTGTCAGCAGAGTCATGCGCCCTCTGAAGGCTCTAGAGAAGAATCCTCCCTTGCCTTGTACAGTTTCTGGTGGCCCCACCTTCCTTGGCTTGTGGCAGACTAATTCATTATCTGCCTCCATCTTCACATCGGATTCTTCTCTTTGTGTCTCTTTGTGTTCTCTACTCTTCTTATAATGATATCAGTCATTGTTTTTATACACTTCCACCACCCACCAAGCCATGAGGATTTTACTATTGCATCTGCAAAGAGCCTATTTCCAAATAAGGTCACATTTTGAGGTTCCAAAATTTGGGGGACACTATTCAACCCTGAACAATGGCATAATTTACTTTATATATATATATACACACACATATATACATATATATATACACACACACATACATACATATATACATATATACACACATATATACATATATACATATATATATATATATACACACTTTTTATTTTTTTTAAAAGATACTTAGATTACATAAATGTTACATAAAAAATATGGGGGATTCCCATATGCCCCACTCCCTACCTCTCCCACATTTTCCCACATTAACAATATCCTTAGTGTAGCACATTTGTTAAAATGATGAACATATTTTGGAGCATTGCCACTAAGCATGGATTTTAGTTTAAATTGTAATTCACACTCTCTCCCACACAATTTTGTAAGTCATGACAAGATATATAATGGCCTGTATCTGTCATTGCAATGTCATTAGGACAATTCCCAAGTCCCATAAATGTCCCATATTACAACTATTTTTCTCTCTTTCCCCTCATAACCTTCAATGGCCACTGCCTCCACATCAATAGTAACAGTTCTTACATTGTTAGAATCAACAGTAAATCTGTAGTAGAATAACAATAAGTCCACTCTTACATGCATCGATTTTTGCAAAGTAAATGGTTTCTTCTATTTATCACTGCATTTGTGCAAAAACAGCATTAAATAATAATTGCTTTTAAATATTTATTGGTTTGGTAAGTGGCCATTACCTCTTTATAATAATTAGAAAACTATATTAAATACTTGACTATCACCAAGACATATAGACTCATTAGTCAGTAAATTCTAGAGTGTGCTGCCTATATCCCACACCCCTTCAGTTGCAGCACTCATTGTCCCACTTTCTGGGAGAGTTGCCAGCTGTCAGCTCACAGCTGAATCCCTTCCCTGGAACTGCTACCAGTCCATTGGAGAGCTGTATTCAAAACTATGCCCCTCTTCAGTTCCTGATCTATGGATGGATACAAAGGCCTGGCCTCCTTGTTTTAATTCACTACAACTTGGGCCATCCCAGCTGCCAAGTAACCCATGGCATGGCAGCTCAACCTCTTCTGTGCCCCAAATCCTGTTTCCTTCACTCCCTGATATGTTGTGATACTGACAGCATGTCCAATAAACTTCTTTTAAGCAAATCTCCATTTAAGAGTCTATTTCCTAGAAAACTGAAGCAAAGACATAATTAATTGCAGGTTTTGCAAAGACCAAACAATTTAAAAGAAATAGTTTTTACATTATTAAGTTGTAAATAAAACATGAATATATAACCTGACTGAATCGATGAATATCTATTTTCTATTCAAATTTCCTTGGATTGAGAAATGCATTTATTAGTTTGTATTCATAGTTACCCATTCATGATGGTCTTGCATCAAATCAAATGAATCCTAATGTTTTTGTATTAAATATTCTTTGCCTTTTGTCTTAACTTTCCAGGATGCTAATTATAAATACCACACAATGAGTTGGTTTAACAACACGAAATTAATGTTTCAAGATTCCAGAGTCTGGAAGCCCAACTACAAGTTATTGGTAGAACTTGCTCCCTTTGAAGGTCAGAGCATTTCCATTCTGGCTTGTTATAATCCTTGAGGTTCATTACCTTACATCTCTGCCTCGTGTCACATGGTGATCTCTCTCCTTGTATCTGCTCTTCTGATTTCTGCTGGCTTTGGGCTTCTCCTTGTGGCCTTCTCCAACTTCTAGCTTCTGTTTTCTTCTCTTTTACAGGCCTAAGAAACATGGATTATGACCCATACTTATTCAGTTAGGCCACATCTTCACTAAAAATAACATCTCCAAGAGGTCCTATTTGTAATAAATTCATACCTGCAGATTGCAAGTTAAGAATTTGTGTATTTCAGGGTACAAAATTCAGTCTACCACACCTGTTGAAGAAATGGCATGCAGTATTGTTCCTTGAATTGGTTATAAAGTCATTTATAATCATGGTAAAAGTACCATATGTCTCTATTTTTTTAAATTTTCTTAACTGCATGTTAAAATACGTAAAATGATTAAAGGTGGAGAAAAGACAAAACCTCTTCTTAAAAAATATTTTTTAAGGAAAATCTAAAGAAATTCTTTAAAGATCCTGAGATGCAGATGATCTGCTCTTTCTGTTTGGGATAATGTGTCTAAACAAATTAACAGGATAAGCAGGATACACTTAGCAATATCAGTAACCTAACCTCATAGACAATCAAAATATGGGATGAGCCAGGGGGATGACAGGAAATACAAAACCATGTATCTTTATAATAATTCTGAACCATGAGGTAAAATGAAAGTAAGCATTTAAAAGAAACCCATTTCTCTGAGAAGCAGAATTTTCTCTGTTCTAATTATGAAAGAAATATAATCTACAAGAGGATATTCATATTGAATTAACATCATTAAAGTCTGATATCTTATACTGTTAGTACAAAGGATAGAAAATAGTAACTAGGAAAGTATTAAAATGCAACATTTTATATACTCTAATCTTCTCCTAAGGACTAGTGATTATCTAAAACCTATTTGTTAATAAATAATCAAAAATACAGCTATAGGATAATTAGAAGTTAATAGAATTAAAACTCTAGTATCCCATTCATCACCAGATTTTAGTATTGCTCCTAGCTTACAAATAGGCAAAAAAAAAAGTCTGAGAGTCTACCCTTTAGATTCAATACATATAGTAAATTTTTGTAACTACACTCTTAAATCTTGCAGTCACCTAAAAAGTGTATTATATACTGGTCATAAGTAGGGCTAGCAAAGTGAAAAAAATAGTTCAGATGCTTCTCAACATCCTTTAATGTGTCCCTCAAAATCTATGCCTTTCCGAATTCATGCCATGAAAGATGTTCATTGACAAAGCTCAGCCCAGGATATTGTCCCCAAATTTTAAGAAAGTTTTGCAATTCCAAAGAAATAACATCAGAAGAAATTGGAGGAGGAAAAAGCTGGGATAAATGTTACATTGGTATAAAAAAAGGCCGGGGGGGGGGGTGGAGTTGGTTGTTTTTCTCCGGACATATGGAAGTGATAAAAATTGTTTTTCAAAGATTGATCAAAAAATCAAATTTTATCTGAAATTATTTTTCTCAAGGTATAGTGGTTTTCAAAAAGTTTAGGGATGCATAAAATATTTCCTGTCTATTATCAAGCTTTTACTGCACAGTGTTTCAACAATATTCAGATATACCTGCAGAAAAGTGTTGGCATTATGTATATACTCTTTAGAGAATTTCTCTTTTCAACTTGTTATCAGATGAAGAAAAAGTTGATCACCCAATAATTTCAGCCTCAGGTACCAGACTAGTAATTAATTCACTATACAAAGTGTTTATGGTAAATTTCAATCTGCTATAATTTTTTTATTTTTATTTTTTAGCATTTCTTTTTTTACTTTTATTTGTTTAAGTGTATTCTTTGAAGATACATAGATCACAAAAAAATGTTACACTAAAAAATGTAAGAGGTTCCCATATACCCCACACCCCACCTCACCCCACTCCTCCCACATCAACCACTTTCATCATTGTGGCACATTCATTGTACTTGGTGAATACATTTTGGAGCACTGCTGCACTGCATGGATAATAATTTATATTGTAGTTTACACTTTCCCCAAGTCCATTCAGTGGGTTATGTCAGGACATATAATGTCCAGCCTCTGTCCCTGCAATATCATTTAGGACAACTCCAAGTCCTGAAAATACCCCCACATCACATTTCTTCTTCCCTCTCCCTGCCCTCAGCAACTACTGTGGCCACTTTCTCCACATCAGTGCTACAGTTTCTTCCATTACTAGTCACAATAGTTCTATAGTAGAATACCAGCAAGTCCACTCTAATCCATATTTTATTCCTCCATCCTGTGTTTCCTGGGACGGTGATGTCCACTCCACCTCTATTTCAAGAGGGGGCTTAGATCCCACATGGTTGATGGATGCAATTCTGATATATTTTAAAGATTTCGATATTTCAAAGACTGCTTTTAGGGAATGAATACTAACTTTGATATGTATAGCTGGCTGTGGCATATGTGCAAAAAGAGACTAATCTAAGACATTAATATACTCTTTAGTTATAATATACTACAATCTTATTTATTAGTAGATTAAGACCTATACTCATGGTTTTCCAAAACATGGATAATAGCTTTTGTTTAGATGGCTTCTTAGCATTAAAAATGTAAAGAGATTCAAGTTGTGTCAGTAAAATTATGCATTTTGAAATTAAGTTCTTGTCCAATATTCTGGCATACTGAACAATAAGGTGTGAAGAAATTAATTTTTTATTAAAATAGTAATAGTGTTAAATCTCTAGCAGGACATTTGACTTTGGTAATGCTTCACCTCATCATATATATAGTATAGATTTGATACACAACACCTCTATGGGAATTTTCTAATGGATATAGAGATATCAAGGCTTTACTAAATGAGATTCCAACTTCACTTTCTGAGTTCACAAATAAGTTGTGTTTGTTCTGTCAAATAAAAAAAGCTAATTAAAAAGACTTACATGCAGCATTTAGTTTTTTACATGATACTGCCTGATATGATTGCATAAATTTCAATTAATAATTCTTGTTTCTGAATACCATGCATATATTCCACAAACTAAAGGGTAGCATCAGAAACATATTTGACCTTTGCATATGCCAAACTCAATCCATCAAAATTTCTTGAACCAATACACTTCTCCAATTCACCTTCACAAGCCTAATTTAAGTTACCCAATTCAAGACTCACCAGGACTATAGTAAATCTCATTAACGTTCTCCACAAATCCACTTTTACTTTCCAGCACTTCCACATCAATCAATTAAAGTCTATTAAGGCTCAACATTATTTTTACACTAAAAATTGTTCTTCATATTCTCTATATGACCCATACCCTGAGTCATGATCCATTCTGACACAGGACCTTTGTACCTACCTGGAGTCCTGTGGGATGGTGTCTGTTTTGGCTCCTTGCTGATTTCCTGGAACCTAATGGCAAGCACATGAAAAAAACTCAATTAATACTTCCTGAATGAATGAATAAAGATTAGGTAAACTTTTAATATCCTTTTTCAACTCCAATATTAGATAACTATTTGGAAGATTACCATAGTTACTTAATTTTCACATTCCATTAAGGAAAAAAGATATGTACAACATTTTATAGTTAATAGCACCATGGGACTTATCTAAGCACAACTCAGTTGTTGGCAAATGATGAGCAGAGGGAGTTTCAGGAAGCGAGAACAGAGAAGTTAAAGCAATTTAATAACCCTGAATGGATGTTTTGACCAATTCAAAAAGGGATGTTATCCTTAAATTGTTCCTCATAAAAGAAACTACATTGTCATTCAACTTCAATTTGAAAACTTCTGGTAATGAGCAACTAGGTATAACACTATTTTTAAAAATTTATGGATGTTGTTCATATAGTGAGATTCCCAGTAACCTTCCATAATTTCCATACATTTTGAAGCTAAATAAATTAGTCTAATTTTCCTTCTACATATTAGTACTTTGTTCAGATGATTAAAAACTGCATTTCTGCTCTTCTTTTTGTACACTTACAGTTCCTTATATTCTTTCTAATATTATATAGTTTCTAGTAATGACGTCCTCCCATTTCTTGTTTATATTCTTATACTGTTGATCACTTTCCCCTCAATTCTTAAAATTAAATGAATTATTTCCCTGATTTTTAAAAACCAATTTTTAATACAGACTTGTTAGATTAGCTCGACCTACAATTTGCCACACTACATAATATCATTGAGCCTATACTCATTTAAAGTCATATCTTTTCTATGTTAAATACTGGTAAGTCAGAATCCTCTTACCCTATATTTTGAGTTTGATGTTTTTGAGTCCATACATATGGTTTCAATTTGTCTTACAATGATATCTTATTAGTTTCTTGTATCAGCCAGATGCTTTTCCATCTCAGATTCCTTATATCTTGAATGATTTTCCCTCATCTTCCATAGCTGATACTCTCAGCTTAAATTTTCTCCTTCAAAAAGACCTTTCCTGACCACCTTATATAAAGTAAGCACCACTCTTTCCCGCTGTCGTTTCCTATCTCAGGTGCTGCAGGGTACTATTAACTGCACTTATAACCATTGCTTATTTGTCTGCTGTTTTGTCAGGTTTCCTCCAATGATTGCAGTTTTTATAAGGCAAGGGCCATGCCTTTGTTGTTTATTACTGTATCTAATAAGCTAGCACAATGCTGCTAGATACTATAATCAGAACTTGGAAATAAGATATAAGTTGGAGAATATGACCTTTCATTTTCATACTAGGCATCATTTAACAAGCTGGCCTGAGAGTTACTTAATTTTAGAGTACCTATGTTTGGCTTAACTATTTATTACTCAACAGAGCTCGGACATTGTGAAATTACATGTTAATTTATGGACTTTTGCCTGATAGGAAGGATAGCCCCAATATTTATGGTTGATTGCCTTGCAGGACATTAACCAAATCTCCTATCCTAATATTTTTTAATGCCTATAATTACCTGGTTGTTCAAGTTCTCATTTAAACCAATACTGCCATTTCATGGCTCCTCATTAATAAAATAATTACACTTTTCACATATATTCACTTCATAATTGTATGATTCCTTTTTTGACTTTTGAAAATAATATTTGAGAGTTGTGGAGGTTACTTCAGAATGCCCAAGAGAATTCAAATGTGGAGCCCAATAAAACTGTGTTTTGTGAAAAGTGCACCTTATGACCTAAGTTGGGAAATGCCTTCTTCCCCCTTATAGTAAATCTTGAGTATCAACAAAAGCAATAGAACTTTACCTTTCCTATCTAACTGATGGCTAATTTGGTTAAAATTAATATGAGTGGTTGAGTATATACTAGAAATAATAATGACAAAGAATTACAACTACGTATACAAGGTAATGGGATTTGTTTCAGTTTTTCCCAGGAAAAGAATAGTTTTGATCTAAAGCACAGTATCAGGTTGTTAGAGAATGCGAAAGAACATAGAGAAGCAAAAACAGAAATTGTATAGCAAGTTATAGAAGGTTTGAGGGAAATGAATTGCACATGACTTTGTTAGTAATGACTCTGAATATTCTGAAAAGAATCAACAGAATGTATTAAAAGTTTGCTCATTTTTGAACCTCATGTATGATCTAAGTATCTTGAAAAAAAACAATTTTTTTTAATTTTAAAAATTTAAAAATGTTTGCTTATTTTTGAAGAAGTCCATTTAAAAGTCTTTGAATCTTTTTTACCAAATATTATATTAATGCAAAGCTAGCTTTTGGTTTTCTCTTTGCTAAAATGACAATTGATCAAATCCTTATGAAGTAGTTACAAATTATACCACAGTGGAGAATTTTACTCTACATTCTGATTTTGTTGGTTACCAGAATAAACTAACTATACCCATTTAATCTTATGATCAGACAGGGCCTTCTGCTTTCTTCTGATATTTTCTTAAATGCTCTGTTTTAAACTAAAGGCCAGAAATTGGATTTTCAACAAAAGACACTCTCAGAGCCTTAGAGGAAGAAATAAACCAAGGACTGTTTCTATTTCAAGAAATAGACTCAAGAGTACAAATTTCAAAGGCTTAAAGCTGCCATAACTTAAACAACTGTCAGGCTGTATCACAGGACTACATGAGAATTCCAGGACTCTTTTTAGTCCAGAAACAAACAACTTCATAAAATCAGTCTGCTATCACATGAACTATAGGAACAATAATTTCCTCAGGTCCCAATTAATTACCTAGACCTGTTTAAGTGGATGAGGAAATGTATTAGTAGTTATTTGCTTATGATACCATTGAGATAGTTTTAATATTCTATTTTCTGATGGGCATATGAGGAATCTATCTTAACATATCTCTTGCCCTCAATTTGTTAGAATATACTTTCAAAAACTGGAAGCATGTTTTTAATTGTATATCAGTTTCACTGACTCCTTAGATTTTGGAAACAATTACTTTTACTCAGTCTCCTTACTTTTCATGACAACATAATCATTCACATGCATACGATAAGAATTGCCCTTCCTTTATCTAGGAAAAAGTTGATCAAATTGATTATGCAATAACAAAAGCCATACTTGGAGTATGGAGTAAGACAAGCCCACTATTAAGGAACAAGGACTGTACTTCATATGTGGAGCCAGTGCCCACAAATCGCTCCCAGGAGACAGGCCTGCTACCCAGTATACAGCACCCCAGACTGGCAGGCCAGGAACTTCAGAAAATCTGGTGGAGCTCAAGGGGAAAGGAAGTCAGCCAAACCAATACAAACATGCCTCGTTTTATTGTGCTTCCATTTGTCACACTTTGCAGATATTGTATTGTTTTTTTTTTAACAAAATTAAACATTTGTGGCAACCCTGCGTTCAGTAATCTATCAGTGCAATTTTTCCAACAACATGGGCTAACTTTGTGTCTCTGTGCCACATTTTTGTAATTCTTGCAATATTTCAAGCTTTTTAATTATTATTATATCTGTTATGATGGTTTGTAACCCGTAAACTTTGACTTTACTATTGTAATTGTTTTGGGGTGCCAAGAGCGATATGTACTTAAGGCAGTGAACTTATTTGATAAACCTTGTATGTGCTCTGACTGCTCCACCAACAGGCCATTCCTTGTCTTGCGCCCTCTCCTCAGGCCTCCCTATTCCAAGAGACAAAGTATTGAAATTAGACCAATTAATAGCCCTACAATGGCCACTAATTGTTCAAATGAACGGAAGAGTCAAACTTGTCTCACTTTAAACCATAAAGTTAGAAATGATTACGTTTAGTGAGAAAGGTTATGTCAAAAGCCAAGATAGACTGAATGCAGACCACTTAGCCCAAACAGTTAGCAAAACATGAATGCAAAGGGAAAGTTCTTGAAGAAAACTAAAAGTACTCAAACAAGATGGCCAAAAGCTCTGTAATATATAAGCTTTACCTAATAATAACAATAATTTTAAAAAACAGGCTTACAAGCCAAGTCCTTAATCTCAATGCTTGTATTCCTGTAATAAAGAAACTAAACATAATTATAATTAATGCCTAAGAGTTACCTCCTGAAAACCTCCTTATTACTCAAGTGTGGCCTTTCTCTAAGCCAAAATCTGCAAATGAAAGCTCACTACCCTCCCCTCAAAATGAGACATTACTCCCAGGAATGAGCCTCCCTGGAACCAAGGGATTATTACCAAGCACTAATCAGTGATATATTTGGAGAAAGAGCTTGATCAAAAGAGGAAATATTAATAAAACAGAGTTTTAATGGTTAAGAGATTTCAAAGTGATTTGGGAGGTTACACAGATGCAGGTCTCAGCCAGAATTTGCAAACTGTCAAAGTAAACCAAGCCTCAAACAAAAGTTCTTCTGAGGGTCTTAGGGACATCTGGACACTACAGGCAAGGCACAGGACCTCATGAAATCAACACCCTCTTGGCAGTCTATCTGAGAATATATGAAAATCTATTTCCCTAATATAACACAGTTATACTCATTTATAAATCCCTAATCATGATTCTTCTATTTCTTTTATTTGAACATATAATTTCCAATTTACTTGTTAAGTCTATTTCTCAGAAGCTTAAAACCTTTGGATTGTGCATAAGCTGGTTGAGTCCTGAAACCTAGCAGATATGTGACCAGCTCCCACTCTCCAGTTCTTCAGGCCTTTCCTGGACAACAAACAAAACAATGATGTTGGACCAGCCCCATCCCAAAAGCAAGGAGTATCTTCAACTGCAAGCAAAACAGTTCCTTTCCTCTGCCCCATAGTACTTATGTCCCTTCTCAGCCTGAAGCAGTCAGAGTGGACACTGTCCCTAATCCTTCAATACTGAAGAATGAACAAAAATAAGGGAGATGTCTAACCACTGACTAAAGCAAATATATTGTTATTTTAGTTATTATCTTGTATTAACTAACTTGTAACACTGATATAAAAAATAAATTCTTAAATAAAAAAATTTAAAAAGCACTACTTTAGTGAAAACACAAATATAAGAAAGCAAAACAGCCTTATTGCTGACATGGAGAAAATTTTAGATAGAAAATCAAACCAGCCACAACATTCCCTTAAACCAAAGTCTAATCCAGAGTAAAGTCCTAACTCTCTTCAATTCTCCAAAGGCTGAGAAAGGTGAGGAGGCTGCAGAAGAAGAATCTGAAGTTTGCAGAGTTTGTTTCATGAGGCTTAAGGAGAGAAGTCATCTCCATAATATAAAGGTGCAAGGTGATGCAGCAAGTGCTGATGCAGACACTACTGCAAGTTATCCAATAGATCTAGCTAAGACAAATGATAAAGGTGGATACACTACACAGCAGTCTTTCAGTGTAGATGAAAGAGCCTTATACTGGAAGAAGATGCCATTTAGGGCTTTCATAAGTAAAAAGGAGAAGTCAAAGCCTGGTTTTAAAGCTTCAAATGACAGGCTGACTCTCTTGTTAGAGACTAATGTAGCTGGTGACTAAGTTGAAGCCAATGCTTATGTGCCATTCTGAAAATCTTAGATCCCTTGAGAACTTTGCTAAATCTACTCTCCTGTGTTCTCTAAGTGGAACAACAATGCCTGGATTACAGCACATCTGTTTATTGTTCACATGGTTTACTGAATATTTTAAGCCCACTTTTGAAACCTATCATTCAGAAAAGAAGACTCCTCTCAAAATAAGACTGCTCATTGTCTAGCACCAGGTCACCCAAGAGCTCTGATGAAGATGTACAACAAGATGAATGGTGTTCATGCCTGCTAACACAACATCCATTCTGCAGCCAGTGGATCAAGAAGTAATTTTGACTTTCAAGTCTTATTATTTAAGAAATATATCTTGTAACCTACAGCTGCCAAAGATAGTGATCCTCTGGTGGATCTGGGAAAAGTACATTGAAAACCTTTTGAAAAGATTTATCATTCTAGATGCCACTAAAAACATATGTGAGTCATGGGAGAAAGTCAAAATATCAATGTGAATAGGAGTTTGGAAGAAGTTGATTTCCAACCATCAGAGATGACTTTGAGGAGTTCAAGACTTTAGTAGAGGGAAGCAGACTTGGCCCAATGTATAGGGCATCTGTCTACCACATGGGAGGTCCATGATTCAAACCCCGGGCCTTCTTGACCTATGTGGAGTTGGCCCATGCACAGTGCTGATGCGCGCAAGGAGTGCCGTACCACGCAAGGGTGTAGGGGAGCCCCATGCACAAGGAGTGCGCCCTGTAAGGAGAGCCACCCAGTGCGAAAGCAAGTGCAGCCTGCCCAAGAATGGCGCTGCACACACGGAGAGCTGACACAACAAGATGATGCAACAAAAAGAAACACAGATTCCCAGTGCCGCTGATAAGGATAGAAGCAGTCACAAAGAACACAGCGAACGGACACAGAGAGCAGACAACTGGGAGGGGGAGGGGAGAGAAATAAATAAATAAATAAATCTTTTTTAAAAAAAAAGACTTTAGTAGAGGAAGTAACTGCAAAGGTGGTGGAAATGGTAAGAGAACTAGAATTAGGAGGGGAGCCTGAAGATATGACTGAACTGCTCCAATCTTATGGTAAAACTTTAATGGATGAGGAGTAACTTTTTATGGATAAGCAAAGAAAGTAGTTTGGTGAAATGGAATCTATTTCTGGTGATTCTGTGAACATTACTGAAACAACAACAAAGGATTTAAAACATTATATAAACTTAGTTGATAAAGCAATGGCAGGGGTCAAGAGGATTGACTCCATTTCTGAAGAAATTCTACTGGGGGTAAAATGCTAGCAAGCAGTATCTCATTCTACAGAGAAATCTTTCATGAAAGGGAAAGTTAATGTGGCAAAACTTCATTGTTGTCTTATTTTAAAATACTGCCATAGCCATTCTGACATTCAGCAACTACCACCCTGATAAGTCAGCAGCCATCAACATTGAGGCAAGACCCTCCACCAGCAAAAAGATGACTAGCTGAAGGTTCAGATGATGGTTAGCATTTTTTTAGCAACAAAGTATTTTTAAACTGAAGTATTCACCTTGTTTTTTAAAACAATACTATTGCACATTTAGTAGACTACAATATAAACAAAACTTTTATATGCACTGTAAAACCAAAAAAATTGTGACTAACTTTACTACACAATTGTTAGACTATATAATCCCTGTTCTTCTAATTCTTATTTGAAACAGACTTACTATTTTACTGTCCCGTTGATGAGCTGTGTAATTTTTGATGGAAATTTAAATATCTGTTAGAGAATAAAGTATTAACTTTTTGAAAAATGACATGGAAAATAAGTAATGTATGGATATCTTTTTAATCCTAATTCTATTATTTAGATATTTTAGATTCTAAAATACCAACTTTTCTCTTAGATTTTGCACATCTGTGATGATGGGATCTGAGGATTTCCAAACCAGGGACAGCCTCTCATCTCTGGACGAGAATGAAATTAGATTGAGTGTATTAAGACCAAAAAGTTCATGAAATTTGATTATTTAAATGTATTAAGACCAAAATGTTCATGACACCAAGAGTCAGACGCCAATTAAACTATTCCATAATAACTTTATTCCTCATAAAATTTAATGCTAAACACATATATTTTACCTAAATTTACCTTTCTGCCTTAAGTCAGGATTTTTTTTCAACTATCTGAATAATTCTGAATCCTGAGTTGCTTTTCTTTTACAGGAGATTGAGGGTGAAGAAGAGAACATGCCTGTGCATGGAAAATTGCTCAGCAGGTCTGGAATTCCATGGTTCAAAGGGAGAGATGTTCTAACTTCTTTAATTATTTTTATTCACAGCAGGGATTTTGAGCCTTTCATACATTCAGGCTAACTCTCCTGAGTCATTCAGGACAGTGAGAAGAAAGTTTCACACTAAGTAACTGTCTCAAGTTCTGAACTCAGGATCTCTCCAAAACAAGTATGTCTCTTAGTCATTACCAAATGAAGTTCTTTCTGGCCCAGAAATATATGGTTGGATGATAAATGTAACCACCCCAATACACACACTATACAATGGTTAAGTAAAACTTCCTGGACTAATAACCCAAACCAGAGATTTAGTCAAATCATAATTCTGGAGTACAGACCATTGACTGGGGACTCCTTCCTTCACACAGGAAGATTTGGTACTCTGCCTTTTACCCTAGCACTAGGTGCAATGGCTTCCATCCGGGCCACTGTTTAGGAAAAAAGGAATTAATAGACTCCTAGCTTTAAGATTATAGGAGTATTTTTAAATTTGTCTGTCAGAAATTGAAAAACTAAGATACATGGGGGAAAACAGTAGCTTCTCCAGGGTTTTACATTTTCTCCGTTTCACTTCTGACAATGTTGGACTTTACCCAAGCCCTGTGTTTCCCAAAAACAATGAAGGTTAAGAAATCCCCCTGCTTTGTATTCCAGAAAATGGCTTACTGCAAAAAAACATCTTTCCCCATATTACTTATGGATGTTCCCTTGTTCAATTACCGCAGGGCAGATGCTCTAAATTTCCATGAATTGTTTCATAAATGATTAGTTGAATTGCTTATCCCCACTCATCTACTGGGAAAAAATGCTTGTTAATCACACTTTGGTTAAGGATATCTCCTTTCCCCAGACCCCTGAACTTTGGCCTACCCTCAACATAAAACATTATCTCATTTACTATCTGATCACATCAATCTTTCCTTCCACTTCCCTATACCCAGTGCTTTCCTGTATATAAAAGAAAAAACAAACCAAAAAACCCTTTTTGCCTATTTCTTGACACTCTTGAAGATCTTATGATCAGAGTGTTCTCCCTATTGCAATAGCTATCTCCCTTTATTGCAAAAGACCCTTCCCCCCTTGCAGTAACACTTTTATATAAATTCTTTCCTTACCAAGGCCAAATTTTTTTGATAATTCTGGCCTTCTTTGCTGCCTATTCCACCACTAATTCCAGCTTGGCAAAAGGTATTAAGCTTTGCAGTCCCATTCGACTAAAGATTATCAGATTTTAGCCACATTGACTTGATGGATGCAGGCACAGAGAGCTTTCCTTCACTAGATGTTAATATTCCTTTCCTTCTTTCAAATGGGCTGTTTAGAAGAAACTATTCACTTTTTTAAAGGGTCTTATTGAAAGCCACAATAAATAATTGACCTATTCCAAAATACTGGCATTTCTCTATTGAATCCTCTAGAGCTCCAGCCTCAGAGAGATCATTTAAAAATCTGAGAATGAAATGGATTCACATGAATGTGGCAGCATAATTAATTTTTTCTACCATAAAAAAAATACACCACTATCTTCTCAGGCAGAGATAAGGGAAATCCTCACCCTGTATTCTTTGGCAAATCAACTCAATCTTTAGTTTAAGTCTTCCAATTGTAATAATCTACTTCTAGCGACTACTTCCAAAAGTAGAGCTCTTTTAGTTCTAAGTAACTGTAACTGGGATAAGCAAAAAAGATGTGTTTGCTTATTTAACTGAAAATTCCAAATAATCAAACCATGTTGACAGGATTTCATCTCTCAGCTTAGAAGTTCTGTTTTGTTGGCTTCATTCTCAGACAGTCATCCCCTCATGGTACTAAATGGCCACCAAAAGTCCCAAACTCACTTTCCTCCAGTTTAGCAGTGTCAAAGGAAGGGTACTTCTCTTTCCCAATGTTCTGGCAAAGTCCCAGGCAGCTGCTTAGTGTTTAGCTGATCCAGTTACCTTGCCTGAGAAACAGTTGATCTGAGTGGCAAAGCCTGGAGCATGCCCTACCACTGTCCACCAAAAGTGAAGTGCAAATGGTTCTCCAAAGGAAATGAGTGTTTTATAAAGAAAGTAAAAAAAAAAAAAAAGTAGTACAAAGACAAAAAACAGTTAACTATAATCTGATGAAGCATGTTGAAAATATAAATTTGATTTCTGGGGAATTTTTGTTGGTAGACCTATGGTGACTTTTAGTGAATATCATTTCTTTTTTGTAAATGTTTAGAAACCATCTATTTAACAATCTGCCAGGGTTTTATTAAGTTTAGAATTAATTTACAATTTATAGAGTATATTCTTTTCTTATTTCTGAAATCAATAAAAATTATGAATATCTATATCCATAGTTTTGATAATGAAAACTCTTGTGCATGCACATCTGAAAGTCATTTCAGTTAAAGGAGAACTGAAATTATTTGAGGGAGGTATGTGGTCTCATATCCTGGTTGTCATTCCTTCTTAAGCCTTTTTTTTTTTTTTTCTTTAAACACTTTTGGCTGGCGATTAAGTTTTGGAGAAAAAGGGGCACACACTGGGACGCAGAGACTGATTGCAGACAGAAAGTTTATTAGGAAACTCTCCCAATGTAGGGGGTCTGAAGAATAAACTTCAGCTCCTCTGCTGGCATGATGGGAGTCTGAAGAGAGACTTCAGCTTGTTTCTGGAAAGGGGGGATTTGAATTTATACAGTACATTCCTAGGCAGGGAAATGAAAGTCAGTAGGAGGGGATCCAGGGTCCGCAAGAAGTGCAGGGGCCAGTAGGAAGCTCTAAAGGAGAAAATTTTCCCTTGTATGGCTAGTGAGTACTGGGTTAGGGAGTTATGCTTTCTTGGAGTGCTGGAGGAGCAGGTGGTGCTTTGATCTGCAGGGAGTGAACATCTTTATCTCACTTTACTCCTGTTTCCACATGGTTTCTTTGTTCAACCTTTGGGGAAGTGCTATGCTTTCAGACACGCAGGCTTATGAGGGGAGGATTTGTCTTTCCTCAATGCATGTCAGCGGGGAAGTGAGTCACAGTTTGTTAATTATTGCAAACCTAGTGAGAGGGAACGTCTAGTATTAAGTTTCTGTTTAATGGTGTTATTCCCTTTCTTATTTTGTTAATATTAGATCTGCTTCAGGTGAAAAGAACTTTACCTCTTAGCCTTCTTGCTTTTAATATAGTTAAAACATGCACATAATCCTATTTTAAAAATCTTTTTCACAGGCTTTTAACACAGTCTGTCATTTACTATCCTGACAATATAAATGTCACTTTTACATCTATATTCTATCTAAGCCATTTGTTCCAGCATCCGTGCATCCTTTTCAAATCTGTGCTAATTTTATATTCCCATATATGTGATAACTTCAGTTGATCTATATTTTACTTCTTTATTTGGATAATTTGCAGCAAAACAGAAATATTTCCAATTTTTAACAATTTTTATTCTCTTAAAAAAATGTTTTTAGAAATCGTAAAACATGCCATTTTAAATGTTGTTTCTTTGAACCTTATTCTGAATTGTATAGCTCATGCCTGCCATGCCTAATAGTCCCTTCTTCCATTATTATAGACTTGAAAACTGCATGGTCCCATTCTTTCATGGTGCTTGTCATATCCCAACAGCATTCCAGGGAGAATTTATAATGCAATATAAAAGAGAATGGGTTTAAAACCTTTCTCTCCTTCTTACTGAAATTTTTAACAACTTGAGTGCTAACTTCTTTGAGCCTTCATGCTCTCATTTATAAAATAATGATAATATTATATTCCTCTTAGAGATGCTATTAAAATTAAATGTAATAACTTATATAATATACTTAATAAAATGCCTCACACATGGTGGTGCTTAATAGATGGTCGTCTTTTTTTAAATTGCTGTTATTTTATAATTTATTAGGTTTTAAGGTTTAATGTTTGCATCATGGGTTGGTTTGCCAATTAAGGGTAATATTTCCAGTACTAACCCATCTTTGGTTTAATTTCACCAGATGGATATCTTCCCATACACAGAGAACCGATTCATACTTGAATCATTATCAGTATTGGAGATCAATGCCTGCCAATTTCATTTTGGTTACTCCCCATCTCTAGGGTAGAGCATTTCAACTTCCTTCCACTTACTCCCTGCCTCCAATCTATTCTTTGTATATCTAGGGACATTATTTATACAGGAACATTATGATTATGAACCTCTGAAGTTTTAAACATTTTGTGTCTCCCAATAGCTATAGATTACAGACCAATATTGCTAGTAAGACACAGAAGGCTATCCATATCCTGCTTTATCTATTGCCAAATAGCAAATGCACACTATGCGTGTCACAATGAGTGACTCATGATCCCTTATTACTACACAGAAAGCGTATTAGTTAATAAACATCTCTTTATAGGCCTCCACAATAGAATGGATGATGCCTCACTCTTCTGGTTACAGCTAATTGGACCATGTATGGGTAACTGAAACAAGACCAACCAACCCATCAGCTAGTTCACATTTCTCAACAAAGAATTTGAAATTTGGAATTGAAGAAAAGATACTGTAATCCATGGAAAATTCAACCAGGTAGTCGTGTAATATCTGAGATAGGAGAGAGAGGAGCAGCTACGTGCACACAGAGAAAACAGTAAAAGAAGTCAAGAGGGGAAGCAGAAAGAGATTCAGGCTTGGCGCACAAAGTGTAGGCATCATTCTAAGCATAGAAAGAGAGAGAGAGAAATAGACTGACCAATTTTCTTGATTCAGGACTGTTTCTGGTTTTTTTTTTTGTGCATTTTTAAAATAAGCCTTCCCCTGTTGCATTACTAGAGGTTGTACTAGGTAAGACAGCAAACAAGACAGATGCAAACCTATATGTTTAATATGTTTCAAGGATTTAATTCTGGGGGAAAAAAAAATGAAGAATTTAATAAACTAAAAAAAAAAAATAAGTTTAACCCTTTTTCTTGAGCTAGCTTTAGTAGGTTTCTCTCTTTTCCACTGAAAAAGCTTTGACAGGAAAATATGTTATATAATTGATCATATTGTATTTCTCCCTCTGGCAAATTTTTCTCCCCTTTTAAAATTCCTACTCTTAAGTCAAGGCTTAGCTGAAACACTGCCAACTCTACTTTCTTAGACTAAATTTATTCCTGCCCCAAGTATGATTGAAGAATTCTACTTATTTACCTATATGAGAGAGCTTATCACATTTATTTTAATTATTTATTTCTTAGATCCTTCTGCAGTTGTTATTACGGTTATATGATTCGACACATGTTGAGCACTTACAGAAGAGCTGATACAGTAGCAGTGACTATCCTATCTAGACAAAACTAATTCTGGTAGAACCTAGTCTCCAGCATATTTTTTTCCTGATTTTTGGTACATCAATAAATCAATAATAAATTAAATTTTTAAACAAGAATAATAATGAAAATAGTTTATAGTTAAGAAATCTAATGTCATACTAATTGGGAAGTGATAGATATAAAATAGGCAATATTTATGGCCAAATACAAAGTATCAACAAAAACTGACTTGGTTGGAAAATAATAGTTTTCTATAAGATTTGTCACAGGTAAATTCTTATCATAAGATGACATGTTGGTTCAAATCTTGTTTTAAAAATCACATAGCTTTTTTTCCATATAACTTGGTCTAGGGCAAAACAGAAGAGGGATGTTTTTCTTTTGATATGTAAATCTAGAAGCACTTAGAGATTTTTAATATGGAAAGTGTTTCAGTCACCTAAGTGAAAATCAGTTCCTATAAAGTATTGAGCCAGTTTGTCATAAGCTCAAGTGTAACACTGCCCAGAATGACATTTGATGATAAACAGGAAAGAATTAAAAATGTTGTTAGTTGACAATTAAGTGCATTCCCACTGTACCTTAGACTTTTGCTTATATTATTAATGAACTCTACTTACTTTTGTTGAAAAATGGAGAATAAGCATTAATATTTTGATGGAAAGAAAGTTTAAAGGAAATAGATCACGCTGATTAACCTGCTTCTCTGACCTTGACCGGTTAGGTTAGTTGACTTCAATTTGAAATGCTGTCCCTGAAACAGCAAAACAAATCATGTTCCCCCAATCTTCTGTAGCTTGCAGAAAGTGGCTAAAAACATTTTCATTCGAAGTTCAAACAACATAAATAATGTCAAAGAATTGTAGACATCAAAGGCAGGAAAGTTCTGTATCTTATATGCCACAAAAATGAAGCTGTGGTATGCATTAATTGCCAGGTTCATTAGGAATAATTTTATTCTGAGTAGACTTGGCCTGAAAATTGATTAAAAGAAATACATCTCATTGTAAGTGGCTTTAAAATGGTTTTTACTCAAATATTCTTCAGAAAAGAAACAGAAATCTAGTAGTCACAAAAAGATTAAGAAAAAGGCCCAGAAAACATAGACCTGTCTTAAGAATAAGAATGATTTTTGGAGGTTTTTGCCAGGTAAAGTAATATTTATTCTTCAGTTAAAGCCCATTTTGTACTTCTTTTAAAATTAGAACAATTTTGTTGTTCCATTGAAAAAGGTTGCCTCTGTATTTTTTTCTGGAATGTACTGCTTTCTGTGTGGTGAGTTAACACATGTCAATATGTATGACATAGATTGAAACATATTCTTTATCCTTCAGCTTTCACAAAGGTGGAACACTAGTTCCAAAATGGCAAGGAGTGCCCTTTACTGTTTTGCACCACGTTTCTTCAGTTCTTCTCTAGGTGCACAGTTTAGCAAAGAATGCCAAAATTTATTATTAACTGACCCTTTAACAAACAAAAACCATACAGATCCAGATTTTATTTCCTGACCATATCAAACCCAATCTTTAAGTCATTCAACTTCACTTTCAAGCCACGTTCATATTCCTCATTAGTCTCTTCCAAATATTTTTAAATCCTATTTTTTCAAGGAACAAGAAATGCCCACTTCCCCTTTTGCAGATTTTTAATATTATACCTCTCTTCTCTTTTGAAATTTTTCATGAAGTCAGTTTTTTCTTTAGTTCAGTAGCCGTGAAGCTGCTCTTAAGTGTCATATTTTTGTATAACTGAGATAAGGTCATATTGCATAGGCAGAGCCACTGAAGGAAAATTAGTGTCTTTATATGACTTCCAGAGCTAATTCAAGAAGCTACTCTCTGAAGTGTGCAGAAAAATATGTAACAGATATAAATTGGAGAATTCAGTTATTTGATTACTTTTCAAAGAAAGAAGAATCTTACTACTTTCCCCTTAAATGACATATGTGATTCATGAGTATTACACACTCTCCGAGGTATACACAAATTTGATTAGATTCTCCACAAGAGTGCTACAGGAAAATTAAATACTATAGTAATTACTGTCATAATAGCCTCAGCATCGAATCAGCAGTTGTCTCACTATGGCATATGCAAGGTAATTCTGGTGTTAAGCAATTTATATTGTGCTTGCTATAATTCCATCCCTTTTTACCCAATTCAAGGAAATGTAGAACACAAGTGATGGTAATCAATGGATAGATTTGAATTTATGACATTGTTTTTAAAAGATGAATATTTCAGAAATATTAGCTCTTTGTTATAAGAAAGAAATTATGTACAATCAGCCCACAAATGTTCAAGACAAGCCTACATCTTGACTTCACAGTTGAAAGACCTTCAATTTTGACTAGACATTTAATTTAATGGAAGCAACCTCCAAACACACACACACGCAAAACCATCCCTAATTTCGCTCCTAATCTTTGATCTTCAATTAGAATTCACTCCTAGTTAGTTTTCAACTGGATGTTCTAAAGTCAAAGGAGTCTTAGAAAAATATCCCAACTAATTTTCTCACATTAATGCAATTTCTACACTATATTTAAGTTATTCTGATCTAGAAAAACTACATTCATTCATTCAACAAATATTTACAGAGCTGTTACTTTATGCCAAGCACTATTCTATGAGCAGAAGATATAGCAGTGAATAACAAATTCTCTGTGCTCAAGGCATTTAGAATCTAATGGGTGGAAAGAGAATAAACATAATAAGTTAATTTACCATACATTAAAAAGTGACGACTGCTGTGGATAAAACTAAGAGATTTACAACTCTAAGCTTTGGACATTTTAAAAATGATTCAATACCTAAAAGCTATAAAGGGCAAGACAGAGAAATTGAACTACTAGAAAAATGAAAACTTCATAATGAGAAAAAAAATTGCTATAAACAAGGTCAAAACACAAACAATCCAGGTGAACATTTTTCGCAGCATATATGAATATATAGCCTCCTTTATGCAAAATGAAACTAAAATTAAAGCAACACCAAAGAGAAATTTTCTCACCTATCAGATTGGAAAAAACGTAAAAATTTTACAACAAACTCAATTGTCAGGACTGTGTGGAAAGAGTAGCCTCATGGATTACAGGTAGGAACGTAAAATGGTACAAGATCCCTTATTTTATCTTTTATCTAGTAGTGAAATTACTACAAATATATTTCACAGCTATATTTGTGCTTATATAAAGGGATATGTCTACAAGGTTATTCATTGCAGGACTGTTTGTTATAACAAACAGAAATGAAACCATGAAAAATCATCCATAAAGGATTTGTTAATAAGATACATGGTGTGTTGATACTCTTGGATATTCAATGCACCTATTAAAAATAAGTTTCCTATTTATCACCAACCTGAAATAAAAAGGTGAAGAATAGCATTTAAAAGGGTGAGAAATAAGAATATATATCTGCACTTGCATATAAATACATTAAGTTATTAGTAACAGTTATTACCAAGGATGTAAAGGAGTAGACCTAGTTAGATAATGAATAAGGTAGGAGTTAGCTTTTTCTCTGCTTACCTTCATAATGCATTTTTATTACTGAAATATGTGAATGTAATAATGATTCAAAAATTTATAGATACATACCTATATACTTTTCTTGTAAGAAAAAGGCATTGGTTGTTTAACTTACTTTGATGGATGATCTTTCACTAAATAAAATTTAAAAATGGGGAAATTATTTCCTTCTCAAAAATAGTTATGTCTCTCTTAACCCAACCTCTTATTTTTAAAACATGTTTTTCCAAACCCTAGAATAGTACAATACAATATGCTTCAAAGTATACAACCCCATTAAGAATGGGTGAAATTTGAAAAATATGGTGCATTTATTGAATAAAGTAGTTCATTGTCACCCTAATTCTCAGGTGTTAGCTTCAAATACCTGGTCAATTTATTTAATTCCACAAGACACTAATATCCTACAAGTATTGTGCAGTCCCTGTCATATAGTGTGACTGTGAAACTAGCCCTGCTGCAGAGAATTTCTACATTATCCGTTTCTCCCTACTTACCCCTTCACTTATTATTTATGATTAAATGACTCCAAACTCCACTACTGAAAGACATCCTTAATCTTTTTTCATAAATGGAAACAGGCATATTGGAAGACACATATATAATAAATTGCCCATATTTCTGGGTCCAGATTACTTTGGGAATAATTGATTATTTCCCTAGAAAAAGATCTTTCTAAATGTTTAAGGCAAACTTTACAGAAGCACAAGATTTTCCAAGAATAAATATCAGAAAAGAATAAAAGCAAGCCTTCCGTATATCTAATCATAACAATCCAAAAGTGTGGTAGGAATTATATAATAAAATTCTAAATATATTTTCAAAGAAAGGAGCTTAAAGAGCAAATTCTGACATATTGGCATATTAATATGTTTACCCTCATCACACACATACAAAATTAGTAAACATAAAAATTAAACTCAAATTATAATGCAAAGGTAAATCATAAATATTAAGTTTAGATTTCAATACAAATGTAAAGATTTGCTTCTTATCATGAGTTCTTAAAAGCAGAGAACTTTCTATGGCTGGTGTCAGAGACACACATCAGAAGGGAAAGTCAGAGAGAGTCTATGTATAAGAAGGACTCAACCTCTTGTTGCCGGAATGGGACCATATGGATAGCATAGGAAGGAATTCAGGCAGCAAAAACAGAAAGCAAAATCTGGACAACAGCCAGCAAGGAAATGGGAACCGATTTTGGCCAACAACCTGAATAAGTTTGAAAGTGAATTCACCCCCCAGAGCCTCCAGCAAGGAGTGCAGCTATGAGAACTCAGGTGAGTCACATTCTCCCAGATTTCTGAAGTAAATACTATGAGGTAATAAATGGGTGTTGTGGAAAGCCACTAAATTTGGGTAATTTGTTAAGGCGGCTACAGAAAACTAATTCAGATTTTGTGACTGTTTCAAGAGAAGACAGAGTAGGGTGCTAAGACATTCACCTCTGCCAGTAGTAAAGGCATGATGTCAGTGGAGGCCAACTAGAACTTTTCCATCCCCAGTCGGCATTAATGAGGTACACTTCTTCCATGATGATGTCAGCAGAGCTAAGTGGAATCCAGAACCATCACTGATGTCCTATGTCAGTGCAGGTCACCAGGGGTCTAGTAACAAGGACCTTTTCCTTCCCTGGCCAGGATGTCCAAATGCGCAATATGATATCCCCCCTCCACCCAGCATTAACAAGGTTTTCCTGGAGCTTCATCTCTAACTGGCACTTTTCCCACTGGCACAGTACCTAAGAAGTCTTGCTAAAATGGAAGATTTAAATAAGATTCAGAGTTTTATAATATAATACCAGAACATCTAGGCTACAGTTCAAAATACCATGTCAGGGAGTGGATGTGGCTCAAGCCATTGAGCACCTGCCTCCCACATGGGAAGTCCTCGGTTCAGTCCCTGGTGCCTCCTAAACTAGACAAACAAACAATGAGGAGACAAGAAGAAGACAACAAGCAAACAATGAGCAAAAAGAAATAAGGAGTGAGTAGATATGGCTCTAGCAGAGGAGTGCCCGCCCTCCACATGGGAGGTCCCAGGTTCAGTTTCAAGTACCACCTAAAGACAGAATGAGCAGACACTGAGAGAGGAAAAAAAAGCATATAATTAGAAAAAACAACAACAATGAGCAGACAACAAATGCAAACAATGAGCAAACTGAGAGGGAGCCATCAGAGGGAGGGGAGGGGGAATAATATGTCATACCAAAACCCACGGAAATCTCAGATTGAATAAGGAAAGACAACTAAAAGATACCAACCCAGACAACACACAAGTTGGAATTACCTAACAAAGATTTTAAATCAGTCAGTATAATAGTGTTTCAGAGAGCAATCATGAATATTGTGAATAAAGAACTTGCCCTTGGCTCCTGAGAAGATGATTTCTAAGCCTTGGAATGTCTTGTCTGACAAGAGTATTTGTTTCCCTGGGGAGGCATGCCAGACTGCTAACAGTGTGATTTATAGTAAGAACATTGAATCAGAAAAACCTCCAGAGGGGCTGGAGGAGCAGTGACAGAGCCCCCACAAAACTCTGGACACAGGGAAACGGACTTTGGCCCAGTGGTTAGGGCGTCCGTCTACCATATGGGAGGTCCGCGGTTCAAACCCCGGGCCTCCTTGACCCGTGTGGAGCTGGCCATGCGCAGTGCTGATGCGCGCAAGGAGTGCTGTGCCACGCAAGGGTGTCCCCCGCGTGGGGGAGCCCCACGCGCAAGGAGTGCGCCCGTGAGGAAAGCCGCCCAGCGTGAAAAGAAAGAGCAGCCTGCCCAGGAATGGCGCCGCCCACACTTCCCGTGCCCGCTGACGACAACAGAAGCGGACAAAGAAACAAGACGCAGCAAATAGACACCAAGAACAGACAACCAGGGGAGGGGGGGGAAATTAAATAAATAAATAAATCTTTAAAAAAAAAAAAAACTCTGGACACAAAGTCTTGAGAGATTTGCCAGGTTGACAATACTTCACATATATTATCACCCATAGTCATTGTCATCCATGACTCCACTGGGAGAGGACAACTAAAAGCTCAGTGTCTGGAATGTCCCTGGACTTTGCCCCATATATCTCTTCTCTTTAATCTGTACATTTTCACTGCAGTAAACCAAAAAGTCACTAGCATATCTTCTTTCTATGATTTGTGAGTCCTTCTAGGAAAATCTGAGAATGGTCTTAAGGATTCCCAAATTCAGTAATTGGTGTCAGAAGTTAGGGTGGTTTGTGGACTGTTTCCTAACTTTGTAATATGTGTGAAATAAATGAAAGAGAATAAAACAGAAAATCTCACCAAAGAAAAAAAAGAATAGAGAAGATCCACACAGAAATCTTAGAACTGAAAAATATAATAACTGAAATAAATAAAAAGAACAATAAAATGAAAAGAACAAAGGAAGCAATAAGAAAAATAGAACGGATAGAAAACTGGAAATTACCCAATTTGAACCAGAGAGAGAAAACAGACTGAGAAAGAGAAAAAAAAAGAGTAAAATCTAAGGCACATGTTGGACTATAACAAAGATGTAACATTTATCAGGGGAGTTCCAACAGTAGAGAGAAAAGTGTGGAGCTGAACAAGTATATTAAGAAATGGTGGCTAAAATTTTTCCAGATTTGCAACAGATATAAACTTACAGAATCAAGAATCTGAGTGAACCCCACCAGGATAAAACCAAAGAAATACTTGCCAAAATAAACCCTAACTCAAACTTCAGAAAATTAAGGGCAAAGAAAAAAGTCTTGAAAGCAGCAAGAAAGAATTGACATCTTACTGATAAGGGCAAAACAATTCCAATGATAACACATTTCTCATCTGGGAAACCATAGAAGCCAAAACATACAACACATCAATGCTAAAAATGAAAGAAAAAATTAAAATTAAAAAAAAAAATCAACCCATTATCCTGTATAATGTAAAATCATCATTCAGGAATAAAAAGGAAATACATTCTCATACAAAGGAAAACTAAGGGAGTTTCTTGCCAGAAGGTCCATCCTAAAAAAAATAATTAATGGAAATTCTTGAAAAGTAAGGAAATAATGAAAGAATCTGGGAACAACAAAGGAAAAAACAAAATAGGGGTATTTATAATAAACTTTCTTCTCCTCCTGAGCTTTTTAAGTTACATTTGACAATCAAAGCAAAATATAAAATATTGATGAGGAGCATAATATATGTAGAAGAAATATTTAAGATATTTAGGGAAGCGTACCTGGCCCAGTGGTTAGGGCATCCGTCTACCACATGGGAGGTCCGTGGTTCAAACCCCGGGCCTCTTTGACCTATGTGGAGCTGGCCCATGTGCAGTGCTGATGCGTGCAAGGAGTGCCTTGCCACTCAGGGGTGTCCCCCCTCAGGGGAGTCCCAGGCTCAAGGAGTGTGCCCCGTAAGGAGAGCCACCCAGCTCAAAAAAAAAAGCGCAGCCTGCCCAGGAGTGGTGCCGCACACACGGAGAGCTAACACAAGATGACACAACAAAAAGAAGCACAAGCACAAATTCCCGTGCCGCTGACAACAGAAGCAGACAAAGAACATGCAGCAAATAGACACAGAGAACAGACAACTGGGGTGGGGGACAGAAGGGGAGAGAAATAAATAAATAAATCTTTAAAAAAAAAGATATTTATGTTACAAAACCAGAAGATAAAGGGACTTAAAAGGAGGTAAGATTTCTACACTTCACTGAATTGGTAAAATTCTAATAAGAGTAGATCTTTGTGGTGACAAAATAGTTAATACATCTTGATGGCAGCAGGGGTTCCAGGAATCTAAACATGATAAAATGACATGTACCAATGTCAGTTTCCTGGTTTTGGTATTATATTATAATTGCACAAGCTGTAACCACTCGGAGAAACTGAATGAAGGATACATAGGATCTTTCAGTACTATCTTTGTAGCTTCCTGAAAAACTACAATTACTACCAAAGATCTTTTAAATTATAAGACAAATGTGAAAAATTGCTTAAAAAGCTGACAGTGCTTTCATTCCCCTAACATATATATACTTTTTTCCAATGTTTAAGCTCTTATTCTATCTGAGATTGTACTCCTTAAGGTACTATGCACAAATGGAAATCTGCCTGCTGTTTTTTAAAATAAACACAATTACAGTAGGTGGCTTTAGACTGCAAGATGTAACCACTGGAGTAAACTGGGGCAAAAAGTACATGAGACTTCTCTGTACTACCTTTGTAACTGCCTATAAATCTATAATTATTTCAAAGTAAACATAAAATCAAGTATAATACAAATTTTAAAATTTGCTTAAAAAGCTGACAGTGTTTTCATGCCCCTAATACACAAATAATTTGTGTTACGTCTATGTAATAGTCTTCTTAAAATTGAAAACTTTTTAATATGCTGTGCACAAATGAAAACTGCCTCCTGTTTTTCATACTATGCAGAATTGATGTAGGTGGTTTTAGATTGCCATGGTAGTTCAATATGTGATTCTGTTAAAAAATTGGCTTTCAATACTTAGCAAGTGTCATTTGTCAATTTAAAATTTTAATAGAGTATCATTTTTGTTAACACTTTTATTCAAGAGATTATATTATAGCTGAAAGAGTTCTGAAAAAAATTTATACTGAGAAAATATGTAGAAAATACATTAGTTTGTGTTAGAAATTTAGCAGTCTCCTGCTTTCAAAGATTTCCAAACCTGCCTGTACCATTTCCAATTCAAACAGTCTCAAATCAATCATATATTATTTTTCAGTGATTTTTAAAATCATGATCATTTAGGACTACACAGACTAATTTAATGAATATTAGAAAAATTATATTGTTAATTAATAAGTAGTTTATGTTTGAATAGAGGTTGCTTCACTTGCTTTTTTCCAGTTTAAATGCCTACCTATTATGGACCAAAATACTTATTTTACTGTCTTTATGTCTTTGTATGTGCCAGTTTCTTTAAAAGAAAAATTGACAAAATTGCCTTCAGCAAAGATAGCCTATGTAATTGTTGTTGGATATACCTGTCTCATATTTAATTTTAACTTCTTTGTTTCTACTGAGTCATGAGGAATATCTTCGGTCTAATTATCAGATTTGTTTCAATATAGACATAATACTGATCTTAATTTAACTTTCTATACTTAGTATAGAAATATTTTTACTATAAAATTATAGAGTAATATAAAAATATTAAGACTTTCTTCTTTTATTAAATTACTTCCTATTGGTGTTAGGTTGTCAAATTGTCCATACATGAAAATATATATATACATATATATACACACAACAGCAGAGAAAAAAGATGAGAAGGAACTTGTGAAATCCATGCCTGAGCTTTTAGCTGTTACATTAATTTCTTATTAATTCATTATAATCTTGAATCATATTCATTGCAAACATCTGATAAAAGTAAGTGAAATAACAAGAATTCCAAAGACATTGTATACTCACAAAAGTAATAAATTTTAATTACTTTCATGATAGAAATGAATGAATTTCTATCTTAATGTTAAGCATTGGGCAGTTGTTTCAATTTCCCTATGATAGTTCCATTCACTAGGATGCAAGCCTCTATCAACAGGAAGTCACCTTAAAAGCTAAAGAATTTCTCACTCAGTCTCATTCTTCTATGTGTCCTGTCATGCTTATTAATATTTCAATCAAACACAGCAGCAGGAAGAGGAAGGAAATGAAACCTCTTAATTAGATATCAGGTTTCTTCTTTAAGGTGATGCCAAGAATTATCCCATCAACTACCATTTAACTATTTTTAGTTAACCTTATAGAACAATTTCATCAGAGCAAACCTAGAAAACAATCTTGCCATTCCAGATTATATATAGATAAGATTTATTATGGTGCTATAATTCAGATTTCCCCAGATAATATCACTTACTAGATATAGATACTGTAACAAATGAGAAGACTTAAGACTAGACATCTAGCAAATGTGCATGCATCTTAACAAAAGGAATGTTAAGTGTTAAAATATAGTTTAGCTACTATTGAGGACCTAGAAAGAAAATTTTTATTATGTGCCAGGTAAGTCATAATACATACGCTCACATCATAGCATTTAGCAAGGTTGACAAATCCCTATTGGTACCAGAGAATTGTGTGTTTCACAAAAATGATCTTGAGAATTAAAAAAAAAAAAGTTTCAGGAAAAACAGGATTTAGAATCATCAGAAATTCAGGATCTTTGAATTTAGATCTGCTCTGCAAAATACCTCATTAGAAGAAGATAGTTTTTCTTGAAAGGTATATCCCATATAACCCTTAGGGGGGGAAATGAAGTCATTAGATTTTTGGAATTTAAGTGTTCGTAGCTGACATTTCAATAACACCATCAGAGTTGAATTGGACCCAGATGGCAGATCAAAGAGTCAGCTTAAATGACCAATTGCTTGCGCTGAGAAAGCTGATGGGCTCCATATACTGAGCTATTTGAAGAGAGGGGTAACAGCCAAATATAGAGGATTGCTTCAGAAGTGAAACATCTGAATGTCTGACCATGTAGAAACATTTCAGAAGGATTAATATTGTGGGAGAAATTCATCAGTATTAACCATTAAAGTATCAATTGGACAGATTCCACAAAGGAAGCAGAGTTTGCAATTGGGAAGGTCCTTAGGATATACCAGGTAACAGAAATAATGTCATTTTGGTTAAATAATTTAAAATCACTACCATGCCTCTTTGGATGCCTACAATAATTCAAGTATGCTTATAACAACCTCCTACTATATCCCCTTGGAAGTAAGCAATACTCTGAGGGAATTTGGGGATAGGCTAAGCAAAAAGAAACACAGTTTCTTCAGAGTCACTCTAGAATAATAGGTAATCCCTAGTTGTCTCATTCTTTTCCTATTTTTTCTAGTTTCATGACCAGAGCTATAGTTACTGCTGAATTTAGAAACAAAACCACAATATCAAAATAACAGGAACAAAATCTCTTTTGGGGAAAATCAAAAAGCTATCCTACTTTTCTATAGCTTTCTTTAAGGCAAGACTATTGACGAAATCTTACATACTTAAGAGAATAAACCTGAAGTTGTACCTTGATGTTTGTAGCAAATGTTTGACATTAGTTTGAAGGTAGGTAACCAATACATGATCATCCACACGTTTTCCTTTAAAGAAAACCTTACTGGGAGGTTAAGATCTGTTTGATTAACTGCTGAGGTAGATCTAAAGGAATATACTCAGGAGTCCCTCCCTGGGAAGCTCTTCTAACCTTTCTCCCACTATGCTTGAATACATTGGCTAATATCAATTAATCACATAAATTGGAGACAACGGGTTTTGGAATTTTTCCCCTCTCTCATAAAGATAATGAATTGTTCCAGACAGAAGGAGACAACATTTCATGAGCAATTCAAGGGAATCGTAACCAGGGGTGGACTTAGTGCCATCAAGGGGGACGTTTGGGTTGATAGTTCCTTTGAGCTGCCCAGCTCAGTGGTTTCTGAGTTCACAAAGTCAGCTTTTTCTTACAGGTTAAGGGTTATATTAGCAACTTCAGCTAGGGAAGGAATATGGGGATCTATTTGATACAACCTCTTTAGAAAAAGTATTCAACCTCCCTAACTTTCAGTATTAACTTTCTGCTAAATTCTCCCCTTATTCTAGAATTTCCAGTATTCCACAGACAAAACTGAAATTGAAAGAGGAATTAAGATAGTAGAAACCTAATCAGTTAAAACATACAGAGGAAAATACACAAACCTGTTTTTAAAAACCTGCTAGATACTTTTAGAAGTATATAGCCAAATAGCTACCCCAGAGGAGCAAACAAGGTCTTGGAATTTAGCTCATTGCAAATGACTGTGAGGTATTATTTGTAGTCAAACATGATATAAAGCCAAAGACAGATAGCCTTTGGCTTCCAAAAACACAATCACTTCATTACAGTACTGGAGGAGTGTGGTCTAATCAGATCTATCCTTAATAGCGCCAAGTATGTAAAGTCAAGAGCCCCAGCAACTAGCCCCAATACAGCGCTCTTTCTCACTACTCACTGGAATTTTGGAAAACATTTGAAAACCAATATATCAAAGTAAAAACTAAATCATTTTTAACTTATAACCAGATATACTTACAAAGAAAGAAGGACATTTTAACCAAAAGAACAGTTTATTGTTTTTTCTGATATCAAATGACTTTTAGAATAAAATAAAAAATTAGTGCAATATTTCAACAAAATGCCACATGTGCTGTTTTACCAAAATTAAATCCATAGTCTAAGTGCAAAGTTTATTGTGACTAAAATGAAAGGTTCCATTTTTGAAATGGCAGCAATTATTTTGGTCCCTAGCAGGTAATAAAGAAGTGCCATAAACAGGACAAAGAGCAGATGCCCACATCAGAGCTCACATTTAAAGTAATTTTCTCACCATAGAATTGTAAGTTAGTTTATATTTACAGAATTAATGACCTGAAAATATAAACTGAAGTATAGAATATATACTTCCCTCTAATCTTGTATTGTTAGTGATTTATGCTGCACTCAATTTCTGATGAGGAAAAAGTACTCAGAGTAATATCATACTTCTCATTCACACATTTTCTTTTGCATTAGAAATTAAATAAATATGTTCTTTATTTGATTTCACTTATAATATTTGGTTCCATTTATACATTATTACTTCAAAAATAAATATTCATGTAACAAGATTATAGCTCAAAGAGCTTAAATATAATGATAATGATGTTGATGGAACCTGTAGTGATGGTGGAGATGATATGCTTAATTTTCTACATAAAATTTTCTATAATGATGATGATGTTGATGGTGGTGGTTGTGATAGTGAAGATGATACCTTTAATGCACTACATAAAATTTTCCACATTGTAATCTGACCTAGATGCTTTTCACAACATTCCAGTTTTGAAGATTAAGGAACTGATATTCAAAGGTACTTAGCAAATAGTTAAAACAGAAAAGCCTAGATGAAATTTTCAAGGTTTCCTTCAGTATTTTGAATTGGGATTGAGATCAGTCTTTCCAATGGTTAATTCTGTACATATAAATTTTGAGATACTACTCCTCCAAAGACTGAAGAGTGGAAAACTGGTCAAGGATAGAATAGAGAGATGTGTACAAGAAACAAATGTAAGGAATCAAAAAATAATATTGTTATAGAAAAGATGGCAGACATTTTAGATTCTTCCTTCCTTGGTACTAAATAAAAGAACAAAAATAGTCAATATGGAACGAGTCTTCTAGGAGAAAACAAAAACACTTAACTGAAAAGTTCTGTCTATTAATAGGTACATCAAAATAGACACAATGAAGAGACCATGGTAAACATTTAAATACAATGCTTCTATTAACAATTGTGTGAGTAATGGTTACATATAATGAAATGTAGAGTAAATAGAATTTGGAGTGATTTTAATTTTGCTTAGTTTTACTTAATATATTTTTAATTTACTTTTAAAAGATACTTAGATTTTAATAGCTTGAATATATCATGAACATATGTTACCTTGAAAATACAAAAAATAAAAAGGAGCTTGCTTTTAAAATATCTTGATTTTGCTTTTCAGAAACATCTATATAAGAACCCACATTAGTTTGACTTTATTAACTTGATTTTACAAACATTAAAAAAAAATTTGGTGTGTAGATTTTTCTCTGAATTTTGAGGATTTCCATGCATGTTTTCTTTCCATGCTTTTTCAAATTTGTGAATTTTTAAATGCTATTTTCAAAGTACACAGTGTTGAAAGCAAATATCAATTCTAGAATTTCCATTTGAGAAAATTGTGAAATAAACAGGAAATGCTTACTCTCAAAAATAATTTGAGAAATAACTATTTTCTCAAACTATTTTCTATATTTTGGATGAAATATAGATAAAAATTAAACACCTCGTTTGCTCCTCTATCCTACTTTCTTGAAAGTTAGCAAGTAATTTTTGTGTGTTTCACTTTCACACAAAAACTGCAGAAACTTCAAAATGAGAAGAAACACAACTGTTATCCTTGTCTTCACTATCCTTTATAAGTTAAAATTTATCATTTAAATAAATAATTCAGAATAGTGCATGTTTTACTACTTATTTTATCTAAAGAAAATAAAATGAAATACTCTCAGTCATAATTACTTTGTGTACCTGAATGTAATTAACATCTAAAAGAGTAAATCTCCATGTGCATATCTAATTTTTAATATTTCACCTTTTTAAATAGGTGAAATTTATAGAAATTTAATTTATAGAATTATAGAATTAATTTATAGTACTTTTATTATTTTAATTAAATTTATAGAATTTAATTTATGGAAATCCTAAGTTCCTACTGAATATATCACACTGGAAACTAATGGTTATAATAGCAATTTTATAAGTCCAGGGGCCTGAGTTTGTGCCCTGCTTGCCCCTCTTTGATTTGTTACAGATGGTAGTCTATTTTGTAACAATAACAGAGGCCCTGTAGTTTAACAGAGCTACTTTGAATACCAGCTTTCCTCTTACTAGTAGTATGAGTTTAGGTAAATTACCTTAACATACTCTACATATCATGTTCTCCCTTTGTAAATAAGAAGAAGAAATATTTCATGTTTGAAGTCAGGATTAAATGAGATAAAAAAGGTATTTTATCCATCATAGGATGCCATCAACTGTTAAATCTCGCTATTATTTCACATACCATAATTAAAAAGAAAATGCATCCAATTAAGCTGACACAATCAATGCTTTCTTATCGCTTCATGTTTATTCATACTTATAAAAAGAGCTCTTTAAGAATCATTTAGTCAGATTTTTAGCATATATCATTCTTATATTTATATAAAAAGTAGTATAACACTAAAATTGGTTTATTCTTAAATCTTAATATTCTGTATTCAACTCTTAAGAAATTTTTTTATTAACTTGCCAATTTAGCAATGTGTATTTTCCCATTTTGTTTTACTAGCATATTGGAAACACAGCATTTCTTAAACTTTGATCGCAGGGTTTTCTGTGATCTCAGGATTTTCTTCCAAGATACTCATTCCCTTTCCACATATTTTCATAATTTTTATTTTGAAGCAATTTTAAACTTAAAGAAGAGTTGCAAGTTAGCATAGAATATTTTCATGTAATTTCACCTTGCTTTCCCGAGATTAGCAAAATCATAGTATATTTCACAAAACTAAGAAATTAATGTTGCTACAATACTATCAACCGAACTATAGACAAATGAATTTCATCAAATTTTCCATGATCTATTCCAGGAGTTTAAATTGCATTTAATTGCCATTTTCAGTTTGGCCTCCCACCCTTCAATCTATTATACTTCTTTACAATTTCCTTATTTTTCACACTTCTCATACTTTTGAAAAGTACTGGTTGGGTATTTTGTAGAATGTTCTTCATTTGTGTTTGTCTGGTGTTTTCTTATGATAGTTTGAGGTTATACATTATTGGGAAGGACACCACATGAGTTTTCTATTGCTTCCATAAAATACCACAAACTTAGAGACTTAAGACATCAAAAGATTATTATCTCACTGTTCTGTTGTTAAGAAGTCAGTGTTCGGTTTTCATAAGTTTGAAACCAAGGTGTTGGCAAGAGTGCATTCCTTCCTGGCAGCTCTGGAGAAAAGTCCACTTTCAAGCTCATTCAGGGTATTGGCCAATTCAGCTCGTTGTGGTTAAAGGACTGAGGTCCACATTTCCTTCCTGGCTGTTGGCCTGGCGCTGTACTCAGCTCCTAGATGCCACCTACTTCACTTGGTCTGTACCCTCCTTCCTCTGTTTTCAAATCCAGAAATGGAAAGTTAAGGCATTTCTAATGTTTCAAATCTTTGGGAGGCATTGTCACAAATATCACAGAAGCTAAGTGCCTTTCTTCATGTATCGTATCATAGGGAGCAAAATGTATGTATTTAATTCTACTGATGTTAACCTTAATGGCTTGTGTTTTAGTTTCCTGGGCTGCTCAAGCAAGTACGTATGCAATGGTTTAGCGTAAACAATGGGAATTTATTAGCCCACTTTTTGAGGCTAGGAAATTAGTTCAAATCACCATGTTATCAAGGCAATGTTTTCTTCACAAAGACTGGTACTCTGGGGCTGGTTGCCAGAGATTCTTGGTCCTTGGCTCCTCTGTCACATGGAATTCACAGGACAGTCTCTTCTGGCCTCTCCATTCTTTTATGGGTTCCCCTGAATTTCAGTTTCTGGCTGCTCTCTGTGGCCTTGTCGCTGTGTATCTGAATTTCACTCTGCTTATAAAGGACTCCAGTAATAGGATTAAGACCCATCCTGATTGAGGTGGGCCATACTTGAACTGAAGTAACCTCATCAAAATTCCTATTTGCAGCTTGGTTAAGATGGTGCCTCACCAGGTTTCTCCACTATAATGTTACCTTTTTCACTCTATAATTAACAATTTGGGAAAAAATAATTTGAGACTATGCAGATATTCTTTTAAAAATTTCCACCACTAATCTTAGCATTCATCTGTGGTTCTTTGGTGCAGCAGTTATTACTATGGTGTTCTTAATAGTGGTTCTCTTTTCCTTCATCCCTTCTTTGTATTTTAATTGGAATTCTTCTATTAGGAAGATTAGTCCCATCTATACCATTTATTTAATTCTTTATATTAATAGGGAACCATACATAGGTATTTATTCTTTGGGTTATGATCTAACAGTATTAAATTTATTTTGTTGCCCAAATAGTTGCATAAATTATACATAAAATTATACTAAAAAATTTTCAGGTGAACTTACTATCCTTTCAACATGCCCTCCCATCCCTGATTTTGAGCATTTTCATACTTTCTGGCACTTCAAAATGTTCCAGGCTCATTTTAAATTTTACTTGAAGCAGCCACTTTTCCAAGAAGCCAGCATATAAGGGAAATCCAAAATGGAATGCAGACTGTGACAAATAAACCTAACTGTATTGTAAATGAATGATATGGAAGAGAGTGAGGAGAAAAGGAGCTAATCTAATTTTGAAAAAGTGTTTTAAGTATAAAAGTAAAGACAAAAAGAACCGTATATCAACATGGAACTCTACTTGGCAAATGTTTCTCACAGGAGTATGGGTTAACAAATCTGTAACTATTTTATATTACTCTACAGTTGAACAAATAAATATATTGAAGATAATGAGAGCTAGGTTTCTCACTGTTAGAGAAGGAAGGTAGATTTAAGTAAGGGAGAGAGGCTAAAATGATCCCTGTGGTGCTGGATTAGAGTCAAAGTTTTCAGTTTTAACTCAATATTTATATTTATGTATGTTACAGGTAGCTAGATAGAAATACTTATCAATATAAAAGTATACATAGGTTATTATACATAAATATATTTCATAGCTCTGTTTGCTGGAAAGGTCTAGAAGCAATGACACATGAGTAGCAATGAGCACACCTAGTACCAGGTCTTTGTGTTAAAATACCATTTTTCAGGCTACACATTTCGATGATTTTTTATTACTATAAAGGTTAACAGTGGAAGTTTCAGGCAATGACTGAGACCAATATTTCTTTCTCAAATTAAATGCTTAATGACACTAAATACCAAATTAACTCAAAATTTCAGTAGTAAAATCCATAAACTCAATTGATGTGGAAACAAAACTTCTATGACTGAGTCCATATGCATAGTAATGGACACTAAAACTACAAATACTTACTGGTCAACAAAAAATAATAAACACCACCAACTGTGTGATTCATCCTGATTTCAGTGGTGAAAACTGTGAAATAAAAGTATGTATCTTAAAATTAATGAAATGTTGTATATATAAAAAACCTAGAATATAACCATCAATTATGATTAAGTCTGGACAGATAATAAACCTATCCTTGGTTCCCTCTGCTTGTTCAAAGACTAAGAAATAATCTTATTTTCATATTTAAATTACTCCCCACTACCAATGCTTTATAGTTAGCTATATATGTTAGCTACATATAGCTAACAAAAAGCCATTATTTTAGAATAATAGGCAACAGGAGTAAACGTGTATCCAAAGAAATCCTCCTTTTCCAAACATTTGAAACACTGATAAACAAACATATAAAGAAACGCATTTCAAAGTGGTCTAAAATGGAATTGCACAAATTGATATTTCACAATGCGGAGATTATATACACACATGCACGTATGTGCGTATTTATATAAATAGTTTGTGTATATGGTAATTAAATCAGAAATTAAATCCATATGTACATTTATATAGAGATATATATGGAAGATGCTGCATTAATCCACCAAAGGGATGCTGAAGCAAAGTACCAAAGTACCAGAAAGCTGTTGGCTTTTACAAAGAGCACTTATTTGGGGTAAAAGCTTACAGTTACCAGGTCCTAAAGAGTCCAACTCAAGGTTGCTTTCTCAGTTGCCATGTGTTGAAGCAAGTGGTTGCTGATCTCTGTCTGGTCTCTCCTTCCCCTCTGGGCTTCCAGTCCTCTCTTTTCTGTCATAGGGCTTGTTTCTTTCTGGGCCTTCTATACCAGTCCCTTCCCAAGGTCAGCTGCAAACTGTCAGACAAATTGCTCATCATTCCCTGGGGCTTTAGCTATTTGAGCCTTCTTCTTTTTAACATGTGGGTGGATCAAAATGATGGAGCTCTTTCTTCCCATGTCTTCTTGTATCAGTTTATATCAGACCCACCAAGGGGGAAGGGACTCAACCTGAGTCACACCTTACTGACATGGTCAAATGAAATCCCTAATTTTAATCAAAGACACCTCAGCTGAATTTAATGCAGTCAAAGTGTATGACACACAGTGGATAGATTAGTTTATAAGCATAATCTTTCTTTTTGGGGGATTTATAAAATAATCTCAGACTGCCACAGATGCCATGAGAAGAGAAACTAAAAGTTTAGTTAAGCCTTAAACCAATTTACCCTAAATTTTAATTGTGCCAATTCACTTAAAATGTTTCTTCTAAAAATCCCTCTTGGTAAATTCCATCTCTATGAAATTGTTTTATTAGAATCTAAAGAAATACATTTTTTAAATTTTATTTCATGTGTTTGAAAGCTTTCAACATGTGTTCCTCTTTGTAGGTCCAATTTATTGATTTTAGCACATAATGTTCTCACACTGGATGAGGAGTTAATTAACAGTTTGTGCCACATTTCACTTCAAATAAATCATAAGAATTATTCACAGTGCCAATTCAAAGCCTCATGCAAAAGCACACAATAATTCCAGCCAAAACTAAACCTCACCACATAGAGTTTCTTTCCATTTTCAACAAATGATGAACAAATGATTACTTGGCAGTGATTCTGATTCTATGTAGAAAAGACCTTTTGAAACATTTTGATAAGTGTACTATTTACGCAAAAATTATGGCTCGTGTTTATGAACACACTTGATTTTACACAAATTAAATTACTGATCTGCTTATACTGCTTTTCCTCTTTCATGTCTAAGTTATCTGCTTGAAATAATTTGGAATACTATTATTATTGCCCAAGAAGAAGTGTATATATAGGTATCTCCAAAAAATAGTTTGAGTAGCATATAAGACTTAGAAGTGTTTATAACTGATTAAACTTTGCCTCCATCTTTATAGATTTATAAATATATAACCAAAACACATGAGTGAGACAGAACATCTAGATAATTCTTACCATCCTGCAGCAGTGGAGCACAAAACATAATTTTTAAAAATATTTGGCATCAAAATCTGTTGGTTGTATTTTAATCCCTGACTTTCTAGTCATTTAGCTTTCATCATATTATTTAAATTCTCTCTTCCTTAGTTTGCTCATCTCTAAAAGAGGAATGCTAGTGATAATCCATGGCACTGTTGTGATCATTAATTAAGGTATATAAAGTTCCTGCCATATAACAGGTACCCAATGAACATGGCTTTACTCATTCATATGATGCTAAATCCATAGGGATAAGGTTTTCCTTTCACATTTGTGTTATACATTCTAATGAAAGATTAAAGTAACATAGTAACGTATTCATAGATTACATATATACATACCCTCCATTTGGCACTGACTCCTACATTAGTCTAGTATTAACTTTTCATGCATAATTTGTAGTCCTAGTGAATATAAATCTCCTCAAAGACAAAGACATTCTTCTACTCCCTTGAATGCCACCTCCATTGTACCATGGTTTCCCTGACAAAAGTCCTAAAGAGATTAAAAAGAAAATCTAACAAAAACAGAAGGGGAAGGCAAAGACCAGGCAGAGATCATTGCCATCTTGTTTCAACAGTGAGTGGCAGCTGACTTGGGTGAGAAAGCACCCTTATGGTGCCTTGTGCTGGACTTTTCACATCCTTAGAACTGTAAGCATTTACTTTTTACACTGAGGCTCAGCTGCTCTGGTTTCTTATTGATTTCAGCTGTAAGTTATCAGTCATAAGGCTCATCTCTTCCTGAGTTGCTCTGTGGGCCCAGCCTCTTGGGGCTTCGTGTTTAAGTGATCCTCTCTCTATCACGGCAGGATCAAACATGGCAGTTACCTTTTTCCTCTGTCTGAGTCTCTATGTCTTTTCCTCATATCAGACCCAGCAAGAGAGTGGAGATTCAACATGAATCACACCCAGCCAAATAGGTCTCATACCTACAGGAATGGGTTAGTGTAAAACATGTTTCCCTTTGGGGATTTATAAAATAATTTCAAACTACCACTTCACATATTAGTATTGCACATTTGTCATAGTTCATGAGAGAACACTTTCATATTTGTACTGTTAAGCACAGTCCATCTTTATATATATATATATAGCAAAATACAGCATTGGGATAAAAAGAGAGATTAGATAAATCTAGCTTATTCCTGACAACTCAATTTAGTGCAGGAACTATTAAAAAGAACAACACAATGAGTGTAACTTTAAAAAAAAATTAATCCCTCCTTTTATTTAATTTCCAGTCTAAAATGAGGGTCATGAAGAATTCTGACCCACCAATTGGGCCAGAATCTACCAATGATCTCAGCAACACAAACTTTTTACATCATTATAATTATTTATTAAATAACTTATCAAAATTCAACAGGAAATTTCATTGGATTCCAGATCTCTGATTTTTACCTGCTTTCAGTTAGTTCTTAGTACTGTTGTAGAATTTGAGAGAGGTTCAATTATTTGCGTATAGAAAGGCCAGGACTCAGGAATGATTTTGAGAAGGAAAAATGGTTTATTGATGGCCGGCTGGACTCGGGAGCTTTCTGTTTGAATCCCAAGCCCCAAACAAGATTTTTGAATCCCTTTTATACAGAGAGGAAAGGCCAAATGGTTCTTTTGTTTCCGTTCTCAATAGGTTTGAATTAGCATATATTTTTCACATCATAGGTAAGCTTTTAGCATGGACTTCATACATTCTAGATAAGCTTTTAGCACATTTGGTTTGCATTTCCCCTGAATATGTAAATTTATAGACTTTGCATTGTTAAACTGTTTCCTGGGACTGGAGTCGTTGCCATGGTCACCAAGGGTAGGACTGCAGCCTCTTACTGTTCCACACCCACAAGTCAGGACAGACAGCTTAGGTTAAGGTTATCTCTGAAGAGACAAAGAGCCTCCCACCCATAGCCCACATTTGTACTATGGAGGAAAATGAGAACAGATCAGAAGAATCTATAAATGGTGAACTTATTTATTGTTACCTTCCTGTAACTCACCAAGATTTAGACTTACATAATCACCTTTGTCTCTGAATTTAAAAAGGCCTAAAAATATTTGCAACCTCATTCTCTATAAAGTGTCATTCCCATATGCAAGGGGCTTGAACCCTGTTTCTATTGAAAAGAAGTACACACTTAAAGTTGGAAATAAATAACAATGAAACAATAGGAGAGAATTGTGTCTTTTGTACTTCATCCCTTCCATCAGTGATGTTTCTTTTAAATTAGTTGACCATACCTTGTTAGATATAAATGTTTTCACTTACAGACTCCTCTGTAGGCAAAATAGTTTCATTTAAAAAAAGGATCAAGAAATTCTGTGGAAAATATTTTTTTCTTAATGATTTTAGTTCTCTAAAACAATCACAGTAAGACTTTAAACTACAAATTTTGTAGTTTGTAAAATTACATTGACACAAAGATACAGAATTTCCTTGGAAATAAAATACTTAAATTCCACAATTCTCATTCTTATTTTTATAATATTTTGAGATCAAATAGGACCTAAGGAGAACTACTGAGAACTTTCATTCTTTGAAAGTTCTAGCCATTTTTAAATACTTTAAAGGAGCTATTGGACTCTCTGGACATTACAGATATTAGAATAACAAATGGCTGTATCTTGGTTCCATGAAAACCAACTTGGAACACAGGGTTCAGACAGCCTTTCTACAATGTCCCTGACTTCCCTTTGGGATGGATCTTTAGCCTCTGGTCTTTCTTGACCTATGGGCTCCATTATTATGAGCAGCCTTCCTAAAGCCCAGGCTAATATAGGCCACATAATTCCTCACCATCACACATTTTTCATTTTAATATGAGGGACACAGAGTAAATCTCTAATTCAAGTTTTCTCACATCTGAAGCTATTAATACAATACTATCACAATATATTGTATGTGGCAGTTTAAGATTATTTATGAATTCCAAAGAGAGAGTTATGTTTATAAACTGGTCTATTCCTCTGGGTGTGACCTCCTTTGATTGTATTAGATTCAGCTGATATGTCTTTGATTAAATTGTTAAGATTAGGGCTTTGATTTGACCTTGTCAGTAGGGCATGACTCAGTGTTGATTCCCCACCCCCTTAGTGGGCAATATAAATAGCGTTCACTCAAGAAGACATATAGAAGATTCAGAAGAGAGAACTTTGTCAGCTTTGATCCTGGAACCCCAGGGAGAGATGAGCCATTTGCCAGATAATTTACAGCTGACCTGGTGAAGAGAACAGAGCAGCTGAGAAGCCCTGAGAGGACGAAGCTGGGCTCACAGAGCCTTAAGAGGAACAAGGAGGAGAGACCAGGAGAGATAGTCCACCATCTTGCTTCAACAAGTGGCAACTGGTTTTGGTGAGAAATCAATTTTGAGTTGGACACTTCAGGGCCTTGTAAGTAACTATAAGCTTTTGGGAAGTGGACTTGACCCAATGGATAGGGCATCTGCCTACCACATGGGAGGTCTGCGGTTCAAACCCCAGGCCTCCTTGACCTGTGTGCAGCTTGGCCATGCGCAGTGTTGATGCGCACAAGGAGTGCCCTGCCATGCAGGGGTGTCCCCGCATAGGGGAGCCCCACATGCAAGGAGTGTGCCCCATAAGGAGAGCTGCCCAGCGTGAAAGAAAGTGCAGCCTGCCCAGGGAATGGCACTGCACACACGGAGAGCTGACATAACAAGATGACACAACAAAAAGAAACACAGATTCCCAGTGCCGCTGATAAGGATAGAAGCAGTCACAGAAGAACACACAGTGAATGGACACAGAGAGCAGACAATGGGGGGAAGGGGAGAGAAATAAATTTTTTTTTAAATCTAAAAAAATATATATATAAAATAAAAAGTAACTATAAGCTTTTACCCCCAAATAAGAACACTTTCTAAAAATAAACAGATTTCTGGTACTTTACATCAGCACCCCTTTTGACTGATCAATACATTATAACTCTGTAGTTCTTTATAAAATGATTTTTATACATCTAATTTTATGCAGAACTTTTATGTGGCAAATATGGAAATCTCAACTTGCACAAATAACTTCAGAGCCTCAAGGAGGTTAAAAGAAATACTCATACTCAAACACTTGATACATATTGGAGGAGAGATTCAAAAGCAGACTGCAATTTCAGCTCCAGTAGTATCTCCATGAAAGCACTGTGCTACATGGACTCTTACGAAATGGGAGCTATTATGCCATAAGAAAGAGAGAGAGAGAGAGAAAAATAACTGGTGAAGGAAGAAGGAAAAAAGATAAAAAACTGATCAATACTGGCGGGGGGGTGGGGGGTGGAACATGGATATGTGTCTGCCTGTTTTTACAATCTCCTGAAATCATTAACATGTTACATTCAATTTCCCCAGAGTTTGGGGAAACACTGGATCCTTTTTCAGTTATACTAATCATATTCCTTCTTGGTCAAGAACCTGCAAGGGAGAAGATTAATTTTTATCCAAACCTTTATGATTATTCCTACCAGGTTAACCAGAGGCTTTGATCCATCAAGAATATCTAGGTAGGGTCACAACTGCCAATGGTCCTACTGCCCAATCTGAGTGAAGAAAAGTTAAAGAATTGGCTAAGTGCAGCAACATGATTTCACCAAACATGCCACAAAATGTTGTCAGAAAAATCAGTACAGATAAATTAATTCTTGACATATTTTTAAGTTTGATTTCAAAACTTTATTCTGAACTTTCCAGTTTATAATTAAGAGAGGAAAATAGGAGTGCAGTTCATTTTTGCTAAATACATATACTGAAGGATTATTTGTAAAAACTAAGAATGTTTATACTTAATTCACTCATTGTTTCAGTGCCAAATATTTTTAAATGTGCTTCTTTATTATGTGTCAATCAATGGCAGTGTATACACTGTAGTGTGCTTTGAATATATATGAGATAATAATAATTAGCTGAAGCAAGCAATACCAGATTACTAGGTAATAACATCAAGCTTACTAGCATCCAGGGGACTTTTACAGCCTCAAGCAGATGGAAGTGTTTTTAATTCCCGTTGAGTAAAATTGACAGATAAAATGCCTACTTACTCCCTTTTGTTCTCATCTCTTCTTTACTACTGCACTTGCTTTCCTAAATATTTTCTCCAGGAAATCTTTCATACTCTATTAATATCTCCCTTTATATTCTTACTATCAAGAATGCCAGCTGATTGAAGTGCTATTTAAACAATTCACACTAATTCGAAATCAAGAGACACTCTATTTTAATTTTAATATAGGTGATGTTTCTGAGAAAAAATCTGGGAATTAAATGGTTTATAGTTACATAATAATACAATTATATAGAACATAATATATTTGAGTTTCATAAAATGTTAAATAAATAAGTGAATTATGTGTTATCTTTACTCATCTCTTTTATATTAAGTCCAGAAATTTACTTAATAATTTCTCCAGTAAGTAATCCTTAGTTCATATCGATGGAACAATTTTAGTGGTACATAAATTCCCCTTTTGTTAACTAAATAATACATTCATTTATTCAATATACATTTATTGAACATCAAACATATATGAGGCATCATGATAATTATTAGAAATATATAAATAAAGGAGTATATATACTCTAAATGCTTAATATAGTTTAAAAGTAATTATATAACAATTGCCCTAAGAGATAATTTTAAATTTCAATATAACCACATGGAGGAAAGTTACTAGGTCTGGGGGCGATGAGAAAGTTTTCACAGAGAAGATGATACTTGATTTAATTATTAAAGAATGAGTGAGTACTTCTCGATGTTTTCTTTTATCATTCCATAAAAAAAAAGAAACATCATAATTATACAGTGGCAGAGTGGTAGGAGCTAAGGCTGCAGAATAAGGTCTGCCCAGATTGTAACAGATAGTTAACTAGAAGAATATAAAACTGAAGGACTGGGGAAAAGGAATTATATTAATCCTTCACCAAATGAAAGCATGTTTGCAGGCTTACTTTACTGAACATCTTATTGCAGAAAAATCACGGTCATGAAGATACAATAAAGGAATAGTCAAAAATGTACAAAATTGTTTAAGCAAATAAATGCTTGGAAATGTGTGCAATTCTTAAAAATATATATTTTAAAACTTTTTTATATTACAAATGGAGGCATGATTTAATGACACTCAGGGGTCAAAATTAAGTTAGGTTTAAATGTTTAGGTAAAGACTAAGATAGTGGTATAAATGCTTCAGGATGCTGGTCCACCATGAGATCTTTGAGCAACTAGCGAAAACTGACACTTTCCTCAAAACTCCAGAAAACAGTTAAAAGGTTGCATGCAGTACCTGGGTGAGTACCAAATCAAGAAAAAGTAGGTTTAAAAACAGTAAAAGAAATTTGTAGCATCCTTGCTGGCCTTTGTCCAACCCCCCCACCCCCATGATGCAGCATGAAGGCAGAATGTACTCCCAATTGTTGGTCCCTGGCCCTGTTCTGCAGGGAGCAGAGTAACCCATATGTGCATACTGTGGTACCTGTATGGTGCCTATCTATTTGGTCACAACCTGAAGACTGAACCAGGCAACTTGTCTCTAGTTCCCCCTCCCAGAACTTGCCCTGGAAGCAGAAGAGGTTGTTTATATATAAAACAGTGTAAGAAACAATTAAGGCAAATTGGCCTGGGGCAAAGGATTACCTGCTTTAAGTCACACAATAGAATATCCAGGAGGAGAAGAAAGTTTATTTCATGTTGAGAAGAAGGGCCTTTGGAATCCCTCTAAAAGGGGGAAATTCCTAAGGCTAGGAGAAAGCACAAGCCCATAAGAAGATGCAGCTTCAGAAGAGATAGAGAAAACACTACACTTCTTACTCATCTCTGGCTAATCTTTTTGATAGGAGGGATACTCTTAAGTAGAGCACCAGCCAATGCAGAGACAATTTGCAAAGATTGTGGAAGGAGTTTTTTTTTGCTTCAGTTTGTTTTCAATGACTGTTAGCACTCAAGAAAATCTGTTCTATCATTATCTGGATACAAACTTAAGGAACAGACAGTTCAGGGTTTATATCCCAGAGTTAGCATTTTAAGAAACTAAAATGTACACTGCACAAAAAAAGATTAAAAGAAACAAAGAAACAGGAAATAATTGCCCATCCAAAGAACAAAAAAAAACAAATAAAGAAATTATCAATATAGAACACGAGATATCAAAATTACAGGAAAAAGAACTTCTTTAAATCATCCTAAATATGCTAAGGAAGGCAAAGGAAAACCAGATAAGGAACTAAAGGATAGCAGAAAAATGAAGATGAATAAGAAAATAACAATAAGAAAATTTAAAAAGGAATGAAACTGAAGTACTGGAGTGGAATAGCATTCTGCTTGAGATGAAAATTTCCTAAGAAGGTTTCAAAAGCCAATTGCAACTGGTACAGGAAAGAACCAGTGAACTCAAAGACTAAAAAATTGAAATGATTCAGACTGAGGAACATAAAGGGAATAGAATTTTAAGAAGCAAACAGCCTAAGAGATTTTCATGATTTCCCAGAAGGAGAAGAAAGAGAGAAGAGGCAGAAGAAATATTTGAAGAAATAATGGCATAAAACTTCACAAATTAAAAAAAAAAGATATGACTATGGACATTCAAGAATCTTAACAAACCCCAAACAGGATAAACTCAAAGACAGCTATGCCCATGCAGTAAGTCAAACAAATACTAAGGACAAGGAGAGAGTCCTGAAAGCTGCAAGAGATAAGCAACATATTATGCACAAGAGAGTCCCAAGAAGATTAAGTGTTGAGGCTCATCAGAAACCATGGAGGCAAGAATGCAGTGGTATGGGGTATTAAAGTCTGAAAGAAAGCAATTGCCAACCAAAAATTATAAATCCAATGATAGAGTTTTTCAAAAATGAAGAAGAGATGACAGCATTTCCAAATAAACAAAAGTTGAGTGACTCTAGACCTGGCCTATAAGCAATGCTAAAGGGAGTTCTTCTGACTGAAAGGAAAGGCTACTGGACAGTGGATTGAAGCAACATAAAGAAATAAAGACCTCCAGTAAAGGTACCCATATGGGTAATTTTAAATGCCAGTATTATTGAATTGCATAGGTTGGTATGTAACTTTACTTTTAGTTGCCACTTTATAAATGCAAATACATAGAAAGCAATGATAAATATATGGTTTTAAACATACAAAGTATAAAGGTATATTCTGTAATAAGTACAATAAAAAGGTGGGGGGGACAGAGGAGTATGGGTAAGATGTATGTATATACTATTTAAGTTGTTGTATTAATCTATCAAAGGGCTGCTAATGCCAAGTACCAAAAATATGTTGGCTTGTATAATGACAATTTATTTGGGGATAAAAGCTTACAGTTCTGAGGCCAAATCAAGGCATTAGCAAAGATGCTTTCTCACCAGTCAGCTACTGTGGATCCCGGTAGGTTGTCACGTGGTGAAGCAAGATGGCTGCTGATCTCTAAGAGGTTTCAACCTTCCTCTCTGGGCTGCTTCTGTCAGGCTCAGCTGCTCTGATTTCTTCCTGATTTCAGCTGCAAACTGGCATAGGGCTTGTCTTTTAGGGATTCCTATATCAGTCTCAGTTGTGCTGCACTCTCCACAAATTCAGCTGTAAGCTATCAAGTAAATGGCCCTTCTCTCTCCAGGACCTTAGCTGTTTAGGCCTTCTCCTTTCTGCCACATGGCAGGATCGAAAATGACAGAGTTCTCTCATCTCTCGGCCTATATGAGTGGTCATTTATATCACACCCAGAAAGGGGTGGGACTCAACTTGAATCACGCCTTACTGACCTAGTTGAATCAAAAGCCCTAATCTTTGTTTTAATTCTTTTTTAATAAATATTGTTTTATTCAGGGATTTTTTTTTTGAGACCCTGGGACCAGGGATTGAACCCAGCACCTCATATATAGGAAGCTGGGTCTCAACCACAGAGCCATATTGGCTCTCCTGGGTTGTTTTTTTCCATTTGTTTACTCATGGTTTGTCTTTGTTTTTAGGAGGCACTGGGAATCAAACCTAGGACCTCCCATGTGGGAAGCAGGCACTCAAACACTTGAGCCACATCTGCTCCCTTTAACTAATTTTTGAAGAAGTTTTAGATCACAGAAAATTTACATTAAAAAATATAGGGAATTCCCATATAACCCATCTCCTGCCCCTCTCACAATTTCCCCTATCAACATCTTACATTATTGTGGTACATTTGTTACAATGATGAACAGTGTTGAAGCATTGCTACTAACCATGGTCTATAGTTTACATTATGGTTTACACTTTGCACTGCACAATTTTATAAGTTTTGACAAAATGTATGATGCCTCTATCTGTCATTGCAATATCATGCAGAACAATTCTAATGTCCTAAGAATGCCCCATATTACATTTATTTTTCCCTCTCCCTCCCTTCAGAACCTCTAGTGATTGCTATGTTTATATCAGTTGTTGAAAATTCTCCATTACTAGAATAATAATGTCTACTTTAGTCCACAGTTACATTCCCCCATTATGTTTGTTTATTCCTCAGTCTTAAGGATTTGGGGATGGTGATGCCTACTCTACTTCCAGTTTAAAGGGGGTTTAGATACCATTGGGCAGATGGATAGAACTGTCTTGCTTGGAGTTGAGGATGCTCTCTGTTTTTGTCCATTACCATCATTTTGTTAGTTGTCTGCAACTAACAAAGTAGGTGTTGGCTGCAACTCTGCTGAGATTCAGGGTTCAACTGGCATATGAACAAATCAAAGATTTAAGTCTCTGTGACATATTTTTAACATGTATAGTGATAATTATAGGTTCAAATAAAAGGTGTAGAAGAAACGTATGCAGAAATCATAAATGAGTCTAACTCTGTTACATTAGAGAGATAGAGTAACATATATTCCAGAATAAGGCCCATGTATGGGGTACCGATTTCCTGGTGTTGTCTGCCCTATGGTGTGCAGATGTCTCTAGATCCCTCAGGAACATCCCTGTTTGAGGCATCGTTTATTGTGGCAGTCAGTGAGATCCTCCCGAGACATGCATATGCATAAACTCTGGAATAACCTCCTGACTCACTGTGAAACCTCTTAGCCATAAAAACTCATTTGTATTAAATATTGCCCCCTTTTTGTCAAGATCTTTTTCCAAATGCATCACTAGTTGGTGCTTGGTAATAATCCCTCGGTGTCAAGGAGGCCCAACCCTGGAAGTCCTGTTACCTGCAGGGGTGAAGGCAATGAACCTATACGCCAAATTTCCAAAAGCCCTAATCTTAGCAGTCCCCTCAACTGAATTTAATATAATCAAAGGGAATCACACCCAGATGAATAGATTAGTTTACAAACATAATCTTTCTCTTTTTGGGATTCATAAAATAATCTCAAACTGCCACAGTCGGTATCAAATCAAACATGACTCATAGATTTGAGACGTTAAATTTAAGGCCCATGGCAACTGCAAATAAGATATATAAAAAATATACAGCAAGGAATAAATACAAAAAATCAAATAAATATGAAAGTAAGAAATAATGGATTGAGGGACAGAAAAGGTATGATATTTATGAAACCCAAATTGAAAAATGGCAGAAGAGAGTCCTGCATTATCAGTACTTACTTTAAATGTAAATGAATTAAACTCTCCAGTCCAAAGGCTGAGATTGGCAAAATGAATAAAAATTCTTGACCAAACTGTATGCCATTTACAAGAAGCTCAGCTTAAATTCAAAACACAAATAGGCTGAAAGTGAAAGAATAGAAAAATATATACCATGTAAATAGTCATCGAAAAAGAGGTGGGGTAGCTATTCTAACATCACATAAAACAGATTTAAAATAAAAAACTGTTACAAGGAACAAAAATAAGGCAACATGATAATTATAAATAAATATGCATCTTTTGGCAGAGCCCCTAAAAATAAGAAGCAAATATTGACTGATATGTAGCGAGAAATAGAAGGTTCTACATTTGTAGTAGGAGATTTCAATACACCTCTTTCAATAATGGGTAGAACACCTAAACAGAGGATTATTAAGGAAATAGAAGATTTGAACAATTTACTAAACGAACTAGACCTAACAGACATATATAGAACATTTCCCTGAACATCATTAGAGTACACATTCTTTTCAAGTATACATGGATGATTCTCCAGATTAGACTATATGTGAGGTTACAAAACACGACTCAGTAATTTCAAAAATGTTGAAATCATACAATGTACACCTCTGACAACAATAGAATGAAGCAAGGAATCAATAACAAGAAAGAACTGGAAAATTCACAAATAAGCAGAAATTTTAAATGCACTCAAACAACCAATGGGTCAAAGAAGAAATCACCAGGGAAATTTGGTAGTATCTTGAGGAAAATGATAGCAAAAATAAAATATGCCAAAATTTATGGGATGCAACAAAGGCAATGGTGAAATGGAAATTTATCTCTAAATGCTTATGTTATTAGCAAAGAAATATATCAAATGAGAGACCTAACTGTATAAACTAAGAATCTAGAAAAAGAAGAGCAAATTAAATTTCATGCAAGGGAAGGAAACAAATAAATATTAGAGTGGAGATAAATACAGACTACAGAAAACAATAGAGAAAATCAGTGAAACCAAAAGTTGGTTCCTTTAAAAGATCAATAAAATTGAAAAAACTGTAGTTGAAATGACCAAGGGGAAAAGGGAGGATGCAAATAACTAAAATCAGAAATATAGTGGAGATTCCCCTACCTATCCCACAGAAATAAAAAGGATTATAAGAATATATTATGATCAGCTCTATGTCAACAAATAAGGTAATCTAGAGAAATGAACAAATTCCTGGAAACACATAAACTGCCCACACTGACTCAAGAATAAGTAGAAGATCTCATCAGAACAATAACAAGTAAAGAAACTGAATTATTAATCAAAAACCTCCCAAAAAGAAAATCCCAGTAACAAAAGGATTCGCTCATGAATTTACCAAACATTCCTGAATAATTAACCCCAATCCTGCTCAAACTCTTGCAAAAATTTAAAAAGGAGGGAATACTCCCTAACTCATTTTATGAGACCAACATCACCCTAATACCAAAGCCAGATAAATATGCCATAAAAAAATTGCAAACCAATAAGCCTTATAAATAAATATGCAAAAATCCTCAAGAAAATACTACCAAACTAAATCCAAGAGCACATTAAAAGAATTATACACCATGAACAAATAGGATTTATCCAAGATATTCTGGAGTACTTCAACAAAAGAAAATCAAATAATGTAAAATACCACATTAATAGTATGAAGGGGAAAATTACATGATTGTCCCATTTGGCAAAGAAAAAGCATTTGGCAAAATCCAGCACCACTTCTGGATAAGAACACTTAGAAAATTAGGAATAGAAGAAAATTTCCACAACATGATAAGGGGAAAATATGATAAACTCACAGCTAAAATCATACTCAATGGTGAAAGATTGAAAACTTTACCTCTAAGATAAGTAACAAGACAAGAATGCCCACTGATATTAAGCATTGCTCTAAAAGCTTTGTTGAGAAAAATTAAGCAAGAAAAAAAAGAAGGCATAAAATTGAAAAGAAGCAAAACTTTCCCTACTTGCAGTTGACATGCTCCTATATATGTAGAAAATCCTGAACAACCTACAACAAAGTTACTAAAGCTAATAAACCTATTCAGCAATGTGACAGGAGACAGAATCAACATGCATAAATTCATTGGCTTTCTATATACATTCTTCTGTATTCTAGAAATAAACAACAATCTGAAGAGGAAAATAAGAAAAAAATCATTTATAATAACAACTAAAATAATAAAATACTAAGGAATAAATTTAACCAAAGATGTTAAGGACTTGTTTATGGAAAACCACAAAACATTACTAAAAGAAATCAAAGAAGACCTAAATAAATAGGAGGATATTATATGTTCATGGATTAGAGGAAGAACTATTGTTAAGATATTATTTCTACCTAAAGTGATTTGCAGATTCAATGCAATTATAATCAATATTCCAACAAACTTTTTTTGCAGAAATGGAAAATCCAATCACCAAATTTATATGGAAGAGTGACTGGCCCAAAATAGTCAAAGCTATCTTGAAAAAGAAAACAAAAAGCTCACACGTCCTGATTTTCAAACTATTACAAAGCTACAGTACTTAAAAAACTTCATACTGGCATAAAGAAAGACATTTATACCAAAGAAATTGAATTGAGAATTCAGAAATAGATTATCACATCTTTGGCCAATTGATTTTTGACAAGCGTGCCAAGTCCATTCAATTGGGGAAGAATATTCTGTTCAACAAATAGTGCTAGGAAAACTGGATAACCATATACAAAAGAATGAAGGCAGAACCCTACCTAACACCAAATATGAAAATTAACTCCAAGTGGATCACATACCTAAATATAAGAACCAGGACTATAAAACTCCTAGAAGGAAACATAAGGAAACATCTTAGACTTTATAACAAACACTCAAACAACCTAAGAAAAATAAGGTAAATAGGACTTCATCAAAATTAATAACTTTTGGGGAGTGGATGTAGCTCAAGTGGTTGAGTGTCTCCTTCCCATGTACATGGTCCTGGGTTCAATCCCTGGTATCTCAAAGAAAACATTTTAAGACTTTTGTCATCAAAGGACTTCATTATGAAAATAAAAAGACATTCTAGATAATGGGAGAAAATACTTCAAAACAACATATCTGATAAGGGTTTAATATCCATAACATACTTAAAAATTCAACAACAAAACAACAAACAACTGAATTAAAAAATGGGCAAAACATTTGAATAGATATTTCTCCAAAGAAGACATACAATGGCCAAAAAACATGTGAAAAAACACTTAACATTGTAAGTCTTTAAGGAAATGAAAATCAAAGCCACAATGAGATACCATTTTACACCATTAGAATGGCTACTACTGAAAAAAAAAAGAAAAGAAAAGAAAAACTGCAAACTAACAAGTGTTAGAAAGGTCATGAAGAAATAGAAACACTTGTTCGTTGTTGGTAGGTGTGTGAAATGGCACAGTCATGGTGGAAAAGAGTTTGCCTTTTATTTAGAAAGTTAGAATAAAATTGTCTTATACCCAGAAATCCCACTTCTACAAATATATCCAAAAGAATAGAAAGTAGGTACTTAAACAAATTTGGCACACCGATTTTCATAATGGCATTATTCACAATTGCCAAAACTTAGCAGCAACCAAAATTACCATCAACAGATGAAAAAAGAAAATGTGGTGTGTATATGCAAATTAATATTTAATTCAGATATAAAAAAGAATGAAACTCTGATATATGCAACAACATGATGAACCTGGAAGATATCATGTTGAGTCAAATAAGCAAGCCACAAAGGACAAATATTGTGTGATCTCACTGGTATAAAATAGAATGCACAAATTCATGGAGTCATGGAATTTAATAAAAGTTATCCAGGGCCACTGTGCTGGTAGGAAGGGGAAGTTAATGCTTAATTAGTACATAATTTGTGTTTGGGGTGATGGAATAGTTTTGGTAATGTATCATAGTGAAGATTGTACAACATTGTGAATGTAATTGATACCACTGAAATTTGTGATTCTGTTTAAAAGGGGAAATTTTAGGTTGTACATATGTTAGTAGAATAAAAACTTTTTTAAAAAGTATACAGCTATACAACACAAAGAGTAAACCCTAATATAAACTGTGAAATATGTGCAATTTTTATAATACTCTTTCATCAATTGTAAGAAAGATACCACCCTATTTTAGTTTGCTAAAGGAAGCTAAGGCAATATACCAGAAATGGGTTGGTTTTAAGTAAGGATTTATCAGTTTAAAAGCTTACAGTTTCAAGGCCAAGAAAAATTATCTACATCAAGGCTTCATTAGGAGATGTTTTCTCCCCAAGCTGAGGATATGGGCAATCAAGCACATGGGAGGGCACAATGGCAGCATCTGCTCATCTCTCCACTCACCTCTAAGCCTTGTTGCTTTTAGTTTCTGGCTTCAGTGCCTTGTCTCAGCTTCTATGTTCCATTGATTTCTGCTTCTGGCTCTCAATGCCTTCTCTCTCAGCTTCTGAGCATTTCTCTCTGTTTCTGTGACCTCCTCTCTCCCATTTATAAAGAACTCCAACAAGAAGTACAAAACCCACTCTGGGCTATGCCTCACTGAAGCAATCCAATCAAATGGTCCTTAACTGAATCCAATCCAATCAAAGAGTTCCAAACTCAGAGAAATAGACCAATTTAAGAACATAATTTTCTGGGTTCCACCAAAGACTCAAACTACCACACACACTAATGCAAAGTGTTAAAAATAGGGAAAATTTTGTTGAAGGGCGGTACATAGGAACACTGTATTTTCTGCATGACTTTTTATAAATCATCAACTTCTCTAATGAAATAAGAAGCAAAAAATGTTTGGATAAATAAATTTTCAGATTTATGTCATCACTGCTTAATATCACTATTATTTTCATATAATCACAGGATACTTGTGTAAACATTGAGATAGAAAACAATATCTAGCTATCCAGTTAAACCTTATTTGTATGTGTTCGCATATTATACATTTTGCATATGTCCTATACACAACATATATAATCTAAATATTTATTTGATTAATCAAAATTGAAGAATATTAAGTATTTTTAAAATGGCTTAATGTGTAAGAACTCTAAAAAAGCCATAAAAGACAAGCCAACAAAATATTATAGATTATAATGAATAGATTTTAAGATTCTAATGAAATGGATGACAATAAATACAAACTAAAATCAATTAAGAAATAAAAAGAGAAATGAGAATAAACCAAATCAAGACATCAGCTACAAATAACAGACAAGACTCACAGTGAAAAAGCATGCCCATGATATATACATTCCAACCTTCATCTCTACAAAGCAAGATAATGACATCAATAGTTAAACACTTTGAACAAATACAATATTTTTTCATTGATAACTACTTGAATATTAGCATGTATGAAACACTGATTACATATAGTTACCTGGATCATTCTTTTTTTAATGTGGTACCAGGGCTGGGGATTGAACCCAGGACCTCATAAGTGGAAAGTTACTCAACCACTGAGCCACATCAGCTCCCATGAGTTGGCCCTTTTCGTTTGCTTGCTTGTTGTATGTTTGGTTTTTGGGGTTTTTTTTTAGAAGGCACCAGGAACTGAACCTGGAACCTCCCATGTGAGAGGCAGATGCTCAACTGCTTGAGCCACATCCGCTCCCCAAGGAGCATTCTTCTTTTAATTTAAATAGTACATTGATAAAATTGTATGAGATAAATTGCATGAAATCAAGGAATTATTTATGCTAATGACATGGTGCATATCTCTGAAACATAAAAGCAGTCCTTAGGAAAATATCTCATAGATAGTCATAACTCCAAATCTATAGGATTATGTAGTGTAAAGGAAAAAAATCCATTTAATCAATAAAACAAGTGCCCATCAAATTTCCAAAAGCTAAACTGTTCATCTAAAGATGGGCAAACTAATCCCTCAGCTGAATGGCTTCTGCTTTAAAAATTATGATTCAATATTGTATTTTATAAGTCAATAAAAGATCATGTGCTAAATAAAATGAATCAAGAAACCAAAACATAAATGGCATACTAATAGCTATCATTTAGTTTTTAAAATGTTTTGGTGGTTATCAAAATACCATTAGGTGAAATTTAAAAATCATTAATCAGCTTAACTTAAAGTGGGTTAATCAATTTACTTTCCCAGGCTATGAATGGTGCAGTTCTCTAGTTCTAAGCTTTCTATAATAAAACTGAATATTAAGTTAAGAGCACTTGAGATTATCGTTATTTAAATTTAAATTGGATATATTAGATTGTTTATTGCAACAAGTGCCAGCCAACATCATATATAAAAAAACATGAGTTTTTGTAGTGATAAATATTTGTACCACTACCACTATTACTATTACTACTGCTAATAATTATAACCATTATAATAATTATATAAAATAATACCTTAAAACATGCTTCATTATTATATATTAGCTATTATATTAATGTATAAAACTATTGATTTTCTACTAATAATAACAATAATAATAATATACAAATATTTATGAGGGATAGAGAATTCCTCTTAATAAGATGGATTCCAGAATCACACAGACATGGACTAAGTCTCCAGTTTTTTTGGTTTTGGTGCAGAGGAGAATTCTTAGTGATCTCTGATTATTTAACATGTAGTTTCTATATTGTAAATCATAAATATTTTTATGATTTCCTCCTTTGGAAATCAAACTAATTCAAGCCAACTATGCCTAAGCTACAAAACATGAGTGCATTTTCCTTAAAATGTACTCAAAATCACTTATACCTTAGCACTCAAAGGTATAATCTAAACGAGGAGCTTTGATATCTAATGTTATTAAATTTGTCTAAGTAAAAATAATCATCATCATCAAACTAACAAAATGTCTCATTCTTTCGGTTGAAACATGAGGAGATAATAAAGCAAAACAAATTCCTCACATTTTCTGAAACAGTCATGAAGAAAAGGGACCGCTCCTAAGAGCCAGATCTGATAGGAGGGAAGAGAGGAAAGAATCATTTAAGGGGGCTGAGCTGCCTCTGGGGCTGGAACTTCAGCAGGGCCCATTATGCTTCTTCAGACGATGATCTGAGATTCAACTCTGATCCTCAAGAATACAACTGCAGGAAATAGTTAAATGACCCAAAATAAAGGCTTCAAAACAGCCAAATCATGATTACCACATCCTGCCATATTCTTCCTGAGAAATATGCCTGTATTATACAAAACACTTTCCTGGGATCAAGGAAGCAAAGGAGGATGTCAGCAACTGGTACCATTTTTCTCTTCCCTTTTAATCCATAATGCCATAATGCCAAAATTAACAGTCCTCTATTCCTCTGTAGGGTTTGGCAAAAAAAGAGTGTTCATCTAGAAAAGTTAGAGAAATGCAAAAATAGTTGTCTTAAATTAAGATGGTCTTGAAGCTATTCTGAAACAGCTTATGCAAATGAAATAATGTTTTTAAGCCACAGTTTCCTCAATGGGGAAAAAAAAAAACTATATCTACTTTATGTGGTCCTCATGAATATTAAATGCTAGACTGGGCTCAGCAAACTTTTTCAGTAAAGGACCAGATAGTAAGTCCTTTTTGCTGTGGCAGCCACATAGTCTCTGTTGTAGTTATTTAAGTTTGTTGCCACATGAAAGCATCCACAAAGGAATGAGGGTGGCTGTGTTACAATTAAATTTTATTTACAAATTTAGGCAGCAGACCAGATATGGCTTACATTGTAGTTTGCCAATCCCTGCTATAATGTTTGAAAAGTGCTTATCATAGGGCTTGGAACATGATGCATCAACATAATTGGTTGCTGTTATTATTATTGGATTCTTAATTTTATATGTCTATTTAATTTCAATAATAGTTACCAGTAATTGAAAACTCATTTTTTATTACTCAACAAATATTTAAAGAAAACATCCCATATGTCAGTCATTCTGCAAGTTTATTTACATACAGTATCTCCTCTGGGGTGGTCCATTGGATGTGATCCATAAAGATGGGTAACCCCGAGAGGAGAAGAAGGTGGAGAGTGGTAGGGAGAAGATCTGAAAGAAAAAAAGGAAGATATTAAACAATGTAAATTATCTTATTTAATCTTCACTGCAATTCTATTTGAATGATTAGGTGCTGATTTTCTAAAACAGAAACTGAGGCCAGAAGAAGATAAAATATTGTGTAGAAAGTTATATCACTAGCACACACAAAAACTCTTATTTGAACCCAGAGGCATGAGAAAATAAAGCCTGTGTTGTGCTGTTGTGTCATGCTTGCATCTCTTAAAATATGATTATGATCTCAGAAAAGATGAACTCAAGAATCTCAGGGGGGAAGCGGACTTGGCCCAGTGGTTAGGGCATCTGTCTACCACATGGGAGATCCATGGTTCAAACCCCGGGCCTCCTCGACCCGTGTTCAGCTGGCCCATGCACAGTGCTGATGTGCACAAGGAGTGCCCTGCCACACAGGGGTGTCCCCGCATAGGGGAGCCCCACACGCAAGGAGTGTGCCCTGTAAGGAGAGCCACCCAGCGCAAAAGAAAGTATAGCCTGCCGAGGAATGGCACTGCACACACGGAGAGCTGACACAACAAGATGATGCAACAAAAAGAAACACAGATTCCTGTGCTGCTGACAACAACAGAGGCGGACAAAGAACATGCAGCAAATAGACACAAAGAACAGAGAACTGGGGTCGGGTGGGGTGGGGTGGGGTGGGGGGAAGGGGAGAGAAATAAATAAGTAAAAAAAAAAAAAAGAATCTCGGTACTTCGTATCATCTATGTGGGTTAAACTAGGAATATCACTGAGCATTATCTAAGAACCACTGAGAAAGCAGAAAACAACCAGTTAACTGAGTGACTCAGGGTAGCAAAGTTCATGTGTCTACTTCAAAATATGCTCCCAAATTCCTTAAACTGCTAGAAAAGTTATTTTTAAATAATTAATTCCCATTTCCAGCAATTTGACAGACTAAATATGCAATGAAACCACTCTCAGTTTTTAAAAAAATCTGCAAATGATGTGTTGACCCAGCCCACAGGTCAAATGAACCGGCGCCTGAAAGAGGGAGTGGGAATTGGGGGACAAGAGGCGAGAGAAACGGAGACAAGACAGGATTCTGATCAAGTCTCCGTTTATTGAGGGTAGAGCATCAGAATATATACTAAGGGGAGGGTATGTACCAGGGGGTGATAGGCTGATGAAGCGGCTCTTCCATATAAGGCAATAAAATGCTGTTACACCACTTGCTATAGGTTGCGAGTCTTCAATGCTGGTCATGGCTTCAACATCTTGTTGCGCAGGCGCGACACTTTTTGCCTGGGAAACTGGGGAAAGGGGAAGAAGAAGGCGGAAGCACAAGGGTGGAGTAGGCGTAGTTATGAGACCGCAAATGCACGTAGCTCCGGGCGGCTCCCCACAATGTGTTAAATTTTAAAATACCTTCTCAAAACATGAATAAAGGACACAATTCAAAGACAAAAAGGATAAGGATGCAAGATTACGAAGAGGTAAGAGATCATGCAAGCAGACATTTTCCCTGAAGTGATCTTCTATCTTTCTTAGAGCCTGGGATTTAATTGACCTCATGAGTTCTGAAACTATAAGATAAAACTTATCTTATAACCACAAAACATATAAATAGAGTCTATAACTTCAAAATTAGTAATGATTTAAAAAAGGATTAAAGTAAACAAGGAAAACAGTGTTAAAACAAAAAAAAAGTAAGAAAGTTTTTTTTTTAAATTATAGAGCAAACAGGAAAAACAAACAAATTAAGATGATGGCACATATTATTTTTATATACTCACGGAACATTTATGGAAACTGGCCACAATTGGCATGAAAAATACAACAAAATAATTTCAAAATTAATAATGAATACATGATTAAACTACACTGTGCATTTGGAAATATATATTTTTAAAGATATCTCACAATTCTAACTGGCCTGTGGATTAAACAGGAAATCATAATGCAAATAAAAAAATAATAGACCAGAATAAAAATTAAAATTCTACTTAATAAAACCTGTGAAATGTAGCTAACATGGGGTTTAGAAGTAAATGTACACAAAGTCCAAAAACAGGCAAACTACCTCTGGAGTAGAAGCCAGGATAGCAGTTGCCTGTTAGGGAATGGCTTGAAAGGGGATGCTAGTAGTGTTCGATTTTTTCTTCTGGCAGCTGATTACATTGCTGTACTTTGTACAGAGCTGTACACTTAGAATTTCTGTACATTTGTGCATGTAAATAAGCAAAAACCTTAAAAAAGAAGAAAATTTCAAGAATAGCTAATTCAGTCCTGAAGGAAAACCTTGCAGAAGATTTGCTTAACAAGACATTAAGACCATGTAAGTTTATAAATAATAAATCAGCATGATATTGTTAGAGAGAGAGATAAATAGACACATGGAATACAATAGAGAATCCATATGTAGCTCCATACACGTAGAAACCTAAAATATGGCATAATTGGCTTACATTACACAAAAGCATCAACTCTGGATGGATTGAGATATTATATATGAAAATCAACACTTTAAAAGTTTTGAAAAAAATAGAGAATAGCTGCATGATCTTTGGGTTCAAAAAGCATAAATTATTAAGGGAAAAATTGACAAATTCAACTTCTTTAAATTTAAGAATATATATTTATCAAAAGGTACTATTTCTCGAGTAAAATTTTAAGCCACAAGCTAGGGGAAGATATTGAAATACATATAACTGATGAAAGACTAATTTCCAGAATATATAAATGAGTACTATGATTAAATAAGTTATAAACAACCAAGGAGACTATAAAAGATATTTTCTAAAAAGAGGGAACACAAAAGATCAGTAAACCAATGAAAATATTCACTACCTTATTAACTATTTAAATGCAAATTAAAACCACAATGAAATCTTATACCCTTCCAATTGGCAAAAATTTAAAATTATATATAATCATTAATAAGTAGTGGTGAAAATGAGGGTTGATAGGAACAATCACATAGTGATGCCTGAAGTGTGAATTTTCCATCCACTTGAGTAAACAATTTGGCATGATCTATTGAAGTTTGAAGATGATTATTTTCTATGATCCAGAAATGCTTCTCCTAGGACTCATGATACATGTTCACGTGTACAAGAACTACTTGGAGGGTGTATTAGTCAACCAAAGGGATGCTGATGTAAGATACCAGAAACTGGTTGGTTTTTATAAAGGGTATTTATTTGAGGTAGGAGCTTAGAGATACCAGGCCATAAAGCATGAGTTACTTCCCTCACAAAAGTCTATTTTCACTTGTTGGAGCAAGATGGCTGCCAATATCTACGAGGGTTCAGGCTTCCTGGGTTCCTCTGGTCTCAGCTCCTCTCTTTGCTCTACAAGGTCAGCTATTGACTATAAGGTGAATGGATCTGTTGGTTTCTCTGGGGCTCGAGCTTAAGACTTCAGCATTGAACTCCAACATCAAAACTCCAACATTAAGAACCCTCAACTCTGCCCTTTGCCATGCCTTTTATCTGTGCGTCCCCACCCACCAAGGGGCAGGGATTCAATGCTCTAATGATGTGGCCCAATCAAAGCCCTAATCATAACTCAATCATGCCCAGGTACAGATCAGATTACAAACATAATCCAATATCTATTTTTGGAATTCACAACCATCTCAAACTGCTACAGAGGGTACATATATTTATATGAATGTATGTGGGCATGTATGTATGTATATAAAAATTCTAGCCAGTCTTTTCTTTTTGCCCCTAAAAACCTGGAAGTAAGCTTTTGCAGCTCAAATAGGATTGTAGACATTCTACTGTGGAATAAAAAAATACCTAGAAATACTGCAAGATTTTCCTAGAGTCAAGTTCTTCAGTCGGTAAGCACATCTAAGTTTGTTACTCATAAATCTGAAAAGAAGCAAAAATTCAACAGACATTGTAGGAAACCATTTAACATTTAAAAAATGGAAACAATTTTAAAAGTCGTTAGAAAAAACAGAGAAATAATACAAATAGAAGAAGAATTTTTCAAAATTTTACCACTAAGATCTTCAGAACATTATGGGGAAGAAACTGTTTCCATGAGATAAATACACAGGTTATAAAAAGAAGGCAATTTAGAAAAAAAAAAAAATTCTAGGAATACAAGAAAATCAAGTGAATGAATTAACAAGAAAGCAACTCAATAAAATTCATATATAAGAAAATTATGGATAGGAGTAATGGGAGGATGGTGATGGAGTAAGTCATCAGGGCCCACCTCTCTCATAAAAACAGCAGAGGAATGGCAGAAGCTGTCCCAAGCAGCTGCTCTGGGGGTCTGCAGACCATCATCCAGGAGGGAGAGGGACAGAGAGACAAAGGGTCCAAAAGGAAACTGCATTAATTGCCCCTGTGGCAGGGAAGGGTGCTCATCACCCACCCTCAAGGAGAATACCATCTGACTGCTGCCAACTGAGAGGGGACTGACATTTTTTTCCCTGGGAGGAGGGAGGATGCAGCAGAGGGAAGAGTGTGGTTTCTACTCAGTGAGTTTAAGCAACAGGACTTGGCTTTGAATTCCACCTCTAACCTGCCTAGTAACACCATCTGGTGGAGATTGGCAGAGTAACCTCCATGGGAAGATTCACCAGAGTTCCATCTGCTGGCAAACTGGGAAAGAGAAGGGGAAAAAAAGACTTTTTGGCAACTCTTTTGCCCCTATTCCTAGACCCATTGGTTTGCACTCCCATTTGTGGGCCCCTGGCCCTGTTTTGATAGCTTAAACAGGGTATTTTAAAGACTTAGAATAAGTTGAACCCAAAATCAAAGAAAAGAGTGTAGCAGTTTGATATTTTTGTATACTCCAAAAATAAATATTGGATTGTTTGTAAACTGGTCTGTTCCTCCGGGCATCTTAGGTTGGGTTGGATTCAGAAGTTTCACTCTTACTTGATTAAATTATGATTAAGGCTTTGATTGGGCCACATAAGTAGGACATTGAGTCCCTGTCCCCTTGGTGGGCAGAGACTCAAAGAGAAAATGATAAGACACAGGAGTTAGTGGGAGTTTTGAGCTGGAGCCCCAGGAATTAAACACACAGGAGAAGAACACAGAGGAATAGAGACAGCTCCATAAATGCAGCAGAGGCCCCAGGAAGAGAGAGAATCTGATATTCTATAGCTGATCTTGTGGAGAGAACAGAGTAGCTGAGCCCAGAGAGGAACAAGCCCTGGAAGAGAGATGAGACTTCTCCCAGTCTAGAGCTGATATTGGAAGAAGCTGGAACCATGGAGCCTTAAGAGGAAGAAGAAACCTGAACCCTTGCAGACTTTGGCAGCCATCTTGCTCCAACACATGACAACAGACTTTGGTGAAGGAAGTAACTTACATTTTATGGTCTAGTAAATGTAAGTTTCTGCTCCAAATAAATAACCTTTAAAAAAACCAACCAATTTCTGGTAGTTTACATCAGCATCCCTTTGGTTGACTAATACAGAGCCATAAAACAAAGTGACTCAACAATAAAATCCTAGGCAAGAGAGAGAAATTCACCATCAGAGTAAACTCACCAATATAATCAGATGTCTAGACATCAGCAAAAAGTTACAAGCCTTACCAAAAAACAGGAAGATATAAGCCAGACAAAATAATAAATTAAATATTCTGATGAGACACAGGATTTAAAACAACTAATGGCTGATGTTCAAACAATTCTCATAAATCAGTTCAAGGATTTGAAGGAAAATATGGCTAAAGAGATAAAGGATATTAATAAGACACTGGTGTGCATAAAGAAGAATTTGAAAACTTGCAAAGGTAAGTAACAGATATTATGGCAATGAAAAACACAATGGATGACATCAAAATATATTAGAGGAATATAACAGCATATTTAAAATGGCAGAATGGATAAGTGAATTAGAAGACAGGGCATCTGAGCTTTAAAAGACAGAAGAACAGAGAGAGAAGAGAATGGGAAAAAATTGAACAAGGTCTCAGGGAATTAAATGATGGCATGAAGTGCACAATCATATGTATTATCAGTGTCCCAGAAGGAGAAGAAAATGAAAAGGGCAGAAAGAATATTTGAGGAAATAATGACTGGAAAATTCTGAACCCCTATGAAAGACATAAATATTAATATCCAAAAAGGACTGTGAACTCCAAACAGAATAAATCTGAATAGATTCACTCTGAGACACACACTATTCAGAATGCCAAATGGCAGAGACAAAGAGGAATACTGAAAGCAGCAAAAGTGATCCCTCATATATAAGGGATGTCCTATAAGACTTAGCATGGATTTCACCTCAGAAACCATGGGTGCAAGAAGACAGTAGTATGATGAATTTGAGATACTGAAAGAAAAAAAACTTCCAGCCAAGAATTCTTTATCTGGCAAAACTGTCCTTCAAAAATGATGATGAGTTTAATGTTTTCACATAAAAATAGAACCCGAGTGTTCGTCACCAAGAGAACAGACTTACAAGAAATACTAAAGGAGTGCCACAGCCTGAAAGGAAAAGACAGGAGACAAAATCTCTGAGAAGAGAGTAGAAACAGAGATTACTAATAAAGGTAACTAAATGGGTAAAAAGACACAATAGTAAGATATGATATAGGAGAGCCAAAGGGTAAAGGGTCAAAGAAAGTAATGCCTATACAGTAATAACATTGAATGTTAATGGATTGAACTCTCCAATCAAGTTTTAGACTGGCAGAATGGATTTTTTTTAAAAATATGAGCCATCTATATGCTATCTGCAAGAGATTCACCTTAGATGCCAGACACAAGTAGGCTGAAAGTGAAAGGTTGGAAAAAGATATTCCATGCAAACCATAAACAAAAAGAGCTGGAATACCTACACTAATATCAGATGAAATAGATTTTGAATACAAAACTGTCATAAGAGGTGAAGAAGGACATTATATAGCGATAAAAGGAGCAATTCACCAAGAAGAAATAACAATACTTATTTATGCGCCTAACCAGGGTACCCCAAAATACATGAAACAAATACTGGTAAAACTGAAGGGAGAAATAGTTACATCTACAGTAATACTTAGAGACTTCAATATACCATTCTCAGCACTGGATAGAATATCTGGACACAGAATAAATAAAGAAACAGAGAGCTTGAATAATATGATAAATGAACTAGACCTAATAGACATGTACCCCAACACAGCAGAATATACATTCTTCTCAAGTGTTGTTGGATCTTTCTCCAGGATAGACCATGTGTTGGGTCACAAGATAGGTCTTAATAAATTGTAAAAGACTGAAATGATACAAAGCACTTTCTTTGATCATAATGAAATGAAGCTGGAAAACAAACAATAATAGGTGGAGAATGGGAAAATTAATAAATGGAGGTTAACCAATATACTCAAATAATCAGTTGGTCAAAAAGTAAATATTTTGAATCATCTTAAGACAAGAACACAACATATCAAAACCTATGGGAGGCAGCTAAGGTAGTTTTGAAAGAGAAATTTATAACCCTCAATGCTTACAGTAAAAAGAAGAAAGAGCTAAAATCAAAGACTTAACTTCACACCTGGAGCTACTAGAAAAAAGCAGGAAACTATTGCCAAAGCAAGGAGAAGGAAAAAATAAAGATTAGACCAGAAATAAATGAAATTGAGAAAAGAAAAATAATAGAATAAAAAAAAAAAAGTTGTTTCTTCAAGATGATCAACAAAACTGACAAAACCTTAATTAAAATGACAAAGAAAAAAGAAAGAAGACACAAATAAATAAAATCAGATATGAGAAGGGGGCATTACAACTGTTCCTAGAGAAATGAGAAAGATCATAAGAAGATACTATGAACAAATGTATGCCAAAAAAATTACACAACTTGGATGAAATGGACAACTTCCTAGAAGCACACAAACTATCTAAATGATTCAAGAAAAAATAGAAGGCCTGAATAAACCAATCATAACTAAAGAAATTGAATCAGTTATCAAAAACCTCCCAACAAAGAAAAACCCAGACCATGTGAATTCACAAGTGAATTCTACCATTCATTTCCAGAAGAATTAAAAACAATCTTCAAAAACATTGAGAGGAGGGAACACTATCTAACTCATTCTGTGAAGCCAACATCACCCTAAAAACAAAAATAAAGGTATTACAAGAAAAGAAAATTACAGACCAATATTTCTAATGAAAATAGGAAAGCCCTCAACAAAATATTGCAGATTGACTCCAACAGCACATTAAAAAAATTACACACCATGATCAAGTGGGTTTTATATCAGGTATGCAAGGGTGGTTCTACACAAGAAAATCACTTAATATAATGCACCACCTTAACAAATCAGAGGGAAAATCACATGACCATCTCCATTGACATAGGAAAGGAATATGACAAAATCCAATATCCTTCCATGATAAAAACACTTTGAAAGATAGAAATAGAAGAACACTTCCTCAGCATGATACAGGACATACATGAAAAGACTTCAGCCAATATCATATGCAATGCTGAAAGTCTTAAAGTTTTCCCTCTAAGATCAGAAACAAGACAGCGATGTCCAATGTCACCACCCAATGTCACACTGTCAACATTGTACTAGAAGTTCTAGGAAGAGCAAGTAGACAGGAAAAAGAAACAAAAAGCATCCAAATCAGAAAGGAAGAAGAAAACCTTTCACTAATTGCAGATGACATGATCTAGAAAACTTCAAAATGTCAACAACAAAACTACTAGAGCTGATAACCAGGAATGTAAAGAATCTGTACTCAAGAAACTAGAAGACATTGCTAAAGAAATTATAGAAGACCTAAACAAATGGAAGAACATTCTATGTTTATGGATTGGAAGAGTAAATATCATTAAGATGTCCGTTCTACCCAAACTGATTTACAAATTCAATACAATGCCAGTAAAAATTCCAACCGGGCTATTCTGTAGACATGGAAAAGTCAATTACCAAATTTATTTGGAAGGGAAAGGGACCCTGAATAGCCAAATATATCTTTAGAAAGAACAAAGTCAATAAACTCACACTTCCTGACTTTAAAAGCACATTACAAAGCTGCAGTGGTTAAAACAGCAAGGTATTGGCATAAAGATAGATATATTGATCAATGGAATCAAATTAAGAGTTCAGAAATAGACTCTTAATTCTACTATCAATTGATTTTTGACAAGGTTACCTAAGCCCACACAACTGCAACAGAACAGTATCTCTTCAACAAACGGTGTTGGGAGAACTGGATATCCATAACCAAAAGAACAAAAAAAGATCCATCTCACACACCTTATACAAAATAACTCAAAAAGGATCAAAGACTGAAATATAAGAGTCAGGACCTTAAAACTGCTAGAAGAAAATTTAGAGAAGCATTGTCAAGATCTTGTGGTAGGAAATAATATCATAGACTTTACATCCAAAGCACTTGCAACAAAGGAAAAATGAGATAAATGAGAACTCCCCAAAATGAAAAGCTTTTGTGCTTCAAATGAGTTTGTCAATAAAGTGAAAAGACAGCCTATTCAATGGGAGAAAATATTTGAAAACAACATATTCAACAAGGGTTCAATGTCCAGCATATAAAAAGAAATCCTACAATTTCAACAATAAAAAGACAAACAACCCAATTTAAAATTGGGCAAAAGACTTAAATAGACATTTTTCCAAAAAGAGATTACAAATGGCTAAAAAACACATGAAAAGATGCTCAACCTCACTAGCTATTATGGAAATGCAAATCAAGTCTACAATGAGATATGATTTCACGCCTATTAAAATGGCCACTATTTTTTTTTTTAAATAGAAAACTACTAGTGTTGAAGAGGATGTAGAGAAATATGAACACTTACTCAATGGCTAATTTATTTTTAACTATGGTGCAGTGGGGAAAGAATAGACTCTAAAACAAAGGTATTGGGAAAATTGGATATCCACATGCAGAAGAATAAAATTAGACTCCTACCTCATACCATATACAAAAATCAACTCGAAATGGATCAAGGTCCTAAATATAAGTGCTAAAACAATAAACTCCTAGAAGATAACATAGGAGCAAATCTTCATGACCTAGGATCCACAACAGATGCTTAGATATGACTCCAAAAGCACAAGCAACAAAAGGAACAATTAAAAACTTTTGTGCAAAGGAAGTTATCAATAAAGTGAAAATAACCTACAGAATGGGAGAAAATACATTCCATACATATATCTGATCAGATATTAATATCTAGAATATATAAAGAAATCCTACAGCTTAACAACAAAAAGATAAACACCAATTAAAAAGGAGCAAAGGACTTAAATAGACATTTCTACAAAGAAGAAATACAACTGCCAATAAAACATATGAAAGGATGCTCAACACCATTAACCATTAGAGAGATGCAAATTAAAACCACAAGGACATACCACTTCACACATAAAGGATAGCTATTATTTACAAGATGGAAAATAACAAGTGTTAGAGATGATGTGGGAAACTGAATTCTAGTATATTATTAGCAGGAATATAAAATGGTACAACCATTGTGGAAAGCAACATAGTGGCTCCTCAAAAAGTTAATATAGAACTACCATTTGACCCAACTATCCTACTTCTAACTATATACACAAAGAGAGTGAAAAATAGGGTCACAAACATATACTTGTACACCAATTTTTAAGCAGCATTATTCATAATAGCCAAAAGCTGGAAACAACCCAAGTATCCATCAATGAATGAGTGGATAAATAAAATATGGCATATATACACAATGGAATATTATTTCTCCATGAGAAAGAATGAATTTATGAGACATGCTGCAACATGGAAGAAACTTGAAAATATTAAGCTCAGTGAAACAAGTAAGATACATAAGAACAAAAATGGTATATCACTCTTTAAAGAGATGACTAGAAGTAGCAAATTCACAGAGATAGAAAGCAGATTAGAGGTATTTGGGAGAAAGGGAATGGGAAGAAAGGAAAGGGGGAGTGTTTATAAAAATTAAAAAATTAAAAAGAGGTCTTGGGGAAAAAAGGAAAGCAAAAATTCTTTGCAGAATTTGCTCTTATACTCTTTTCAAAATTCATTCCTTTCTAAAGTATCTTGGGACATGTAATAAGTCAAAAGAAATACAAACTTTAATAAAAGAGTAAAGAGGAGACACACATAGACACAAAAAGGGTAATACAAAATTACGATGAGTTAAAAATAATTTGGAAATTCTCATTATTTGAAGATAATGTAGTTGTTAAATAAAAAGTCAAAATGAGTCAGGAAAACATCAAAATATAAAAAATGATTTAATAGCATGAGTACGGATGCAGGAATACGTAAATAGGTCAATGGAAGAAATGGAGAGAAAGAAACATAGATTTGTTCCTGGTATTGACAAAACTGCAAATTTATTTTGGATATATATTTATGTATACATATATTTATACCATCACTACATAAATCATACACACAAAACCATGAATATAAAAACGCTCAAAAATTCCCTAATGTATTAAATTCAGTACTAAGTATTAAAATAGATACACAATTATCGAAAATAATTTGGGGTGAAAATACATAATCAAGACAAAAAAAACTCTGAAGCAATAAAAGAAAATTAGATATTTGATTTTATAAAGATTAAATTTCTTTCAGAAAAAAAGATAATTAAAAGAAAGGATAAACTGGAAAAACAATTTGCATTATATATCTTGTACAAACAACCCATATACCCACAGTTAATTAAGATTACCTATAAATCAGTAAGAAAAAAGCAACCCAAGAGAAAAATGAATATAAAAATGACTTGGCAATTTACAGAACGTAAATAGTTTTGTTCATTGGGTTGGCAAAAATGGAACATATGGGTCAAATCAATCAATTGATGATCTCATATCTGAAGAGTGTATCACCACTTATGATGCTGTTTTGGTTTTCCCCAAAAAAAGTAAACCTGCATCTAATCAAACCTATAGATCCAACAAAGGAAACTTTAGAGAATAGAGGAACATGTTCAGCTATAGCTGAGGATGGAATAAGCAAAACAGACTCCAGGAACGTCTAGGAAGATACAAGTTGAGTTGTTAAACAAATAAATTGCACAACAGAAAAAAAGGAGGCAAAACCTGAGATTTAAAAAGAATTAAAATACATGTTTAAAAATAGGGATGCTCACTTGCGTGGTAAAAGTATAAAAGAGCAAAGAAGGGAATACCATATAATTAGGATAGTGGTTACTTTTAAGGGAGAGAGACAGGGGTATGATTGGGGTGAGCCATGTAAAGCTTCAGGAGTGGCTGGAAAAGTTTTAGTGCTTGACGTGAATAGTGGGTTTAAGTATGCTCACCTTGTAAGAATTCATTAAACTACACATTTCTCCTAGGCAGTTTTCTCTATGTTATGTGCTGCAGTAAACGTTTTTTAAGTAAATAAGTGATTTATGAAGATACCTGTTGAAACTGAGAAAAAACGCTAGCAATTGCTGATATGCTGAAAGTTGCGGGGGGGCAAATGGGTGGGGGAAGGTGTTGCATTAAAAAGGGACTCCACGTTAGCTTTGTTCTATAATTTATTGTATGATTTTTAAAATAATATAATCATGCATTCATTCTTTAATAAAATATGTTCATATTTTAAGGAGAAATGTCAGTTATTTACAGTGTATATTTACTCAGAAGACAATAGGAAGCATTAAGCCCTTTAGAAAATAAGAAAGATGTAATATATATGCTGTAGCATATAGAAACTTAAAATCAAAGGAAAAATGAGCAGAGATAGTAATTAATGCATATATATATGTCCAAATGTTAATTGAGAGTAATTTTAAATTATTAAAGTCTGACTACACTTTGTTGAAAACACAAAGGTTTTAAATTGACTCCACTCCTAACCTGTCTTTCCTGAGGGCTTCTTTTGCTACATCAGTCCTTCAGTTGATCTCGTCCATTTTCACAAATGATTCTCACACAACCACTATCTCCCTGGTACACTCCAGTGCCAGCTCTGGATATCTACTTGCCCACAGTCTCTCCAATCTTAATATAGCAATCCAAATTAGAACGTTAACACAACTCTTGATTCAACACCATCTAATCACAACTTCCTTTTCCTCCAGTGATCCCCAACTTAGTATATGGCGCCACATTTCTGCCTTCATTCAGGCCTCCAAACCTGCAGCTCTCTCTGATTCCTGTCTTTTCTTCACATGCCACAGCACTGGCAAATTCTTTCTACTAATCTGCAAAAGTCATTTCACAGCACCTCCTCCACTGCTTCTGCTCTAGCCCAAGCTGTCACCATCCTGAGCCTGGACTTGTGCCCTTTTAGAACAGTAGTCCTGCATTCCTGCTTGCCCCCTTACACTGATTCTCTATACAGCAGCCAGAGTGTTCCTTTAAAATAGAAATTTTGCTCTGTACAATGTTCTTTAATGGTCTCCCATTTCATATACTGTAAAATGCAATGTTTCTACAAAGCTCCACAAGGGCCCCTATCATCTGGGGCCCAGGCAACCTCTTCCACATGTCATTCTGCCATTCCCACATTTGATCTTTTTGCCTCGTTGTTTCTCAAACATTCTGACTTTGCCTTGGATCCTTGATGATTTTGCTGTTCCTGCTGCCTAACCATACTCCTCCCCAGCTGTACCACTTGCTCCTTTACTTTACAGTATTCTCTGCTCATATTACCTCTTCCAAGAAGCCTTCCAGACCTGCATTTCATAACTAAAAACCATTACCACCTGCTATCTTTTTCATTAATTAATTCATTTAAAAATATCTATTGAATATGGATAGTGAGTCAATCACAGTTTTAGGCAATAAGATTACAATACAATCTGTCTTAAATTTGGAAGTCCATAAATCAGATGTCTGTTCTGAAATTCAGTAGGAAGAGGAAAACACATTTAATAAATTATTTTTGTACACATCTCCCATCACCATGCTGTTGAAAGAAAACTCCTTTGATTTGTTTATATCTAATGGAAAAGCAAAATAAAAAAAGATACACACAAAAAAAGAAAAATGAAAAGGCATTAATTTGTAAAGAAGCAGTCACCAGGATGCCTCTGCTGAGGCTTGCTTAGCTCACATCATGTCTGCAATATTTCACCAGTCAGTGATTTAAGGAAGTCTATCCTTACACTCATACCTTCTAAAATGTGGTTGAATAGGTGGCTATCTTTATTGTTTTAATTATAAACCTGACAAGTAAGAGACCATTTTACTTTTCACAATTGCCAAATTGCTCTCCCAAGATATATTCTGCAACTATTAAATTAAGCAACCTTCCATTAGCAAAACTGATTCTCAAGCATCATTACTCAAGAGGGAATAGAGTAGGAAGTGGGAGGGGACTTAGCATCATTTTCATTTCCTGAGGCAGGATATCAGAAATCAATACAACTGAGCTATTTTTTTCTCCCTACAAACACACAACAAAATTAAAATAAGGCAAAATAAGTTAAGTTTAAAAGCAAATGTTTTTTGGACATACACTTATCAACTCTACCTAACTATAGGTACAAATAGAAGGGACAAAAGAGCCATGTGTGGGGAAACCACAGCCGAGTCCAACTCTGTCACACAGAGAAGCATAAATTACTAAGTAGGGCCCACCGGCAGGGTACCAAACTCCGGAGCTGTCTGCCCTGCCTGTCTAGATGTCTCCAGAGCTCTCAGGAGCCCCGCTATTTGAGGTAGTATTAATATTTGCTTCTGCAGTCAATGAGATCCTGCTGAGACGTGCATAAATGTAACCTCTAGAATGACCTCCTGGTTCACTTTGAAGTCTCTTAGCCATATAAACTCATTTTGTTTTTACCCTTTCCCTCTTTTAGTCAAAGTCTTTTTCCAGTTGCATAGCTAGTTCATGCTCAGTAGTAATCCCTCAGTGCCAGGGAGGCTCATCCTTGGGAGAGACTTAAATCTTTGGGTTTTCCATGTGCCAGCTGGGACCTGAATCTCAACATGTACTCTTTAGTTCAACATGTACTCTTCAGTTTGTTGGACTCACCCAGGACAACTAACAAGGAGACGATGATGATGATGGACAATGACCATTTCAAGGAACAGAGAGAGTCTGCAACTGCAAGCAAGAGTCCCATCCATCTGCCCCATGGGATTTAAAGACCCTCTCAATTAGGGGTGGAGTGGGCATCACCATCCCAGAATCCTCAGGGCTGGGGAATGAACGATGGACTAGAGTAGACTTACTGGTATTCTGTTCTATTACTGTGATTCTAGCAATTGATATGGAGGCAGTGGCCACTGGAGGTTGTGAGGGGAGGGAGAGGAAAAAACAGGTGTAATAATATGGGTGCATTTTGGGGACTTGGGAATTGTCCTAAACGACATTGCAAAGACAGATACAGGCCATTATATATCTTGTCATAACTTAGAAAATTGTGTGGGAGAGAGTTTAAGCTACAATGTAAACTATAATCCACACTTAGTGGCAATGCTCCAAAATGTGTTAATCAATTGTAACAAATGTACCACACTAATAAAAGATGTTGTTAATGTGGGAAATTGTGGGAGGAATAGGGAGCAGGACATATGGGAATCCTCTATATTTCTTTATGTAACATTTATGTAATATAAGTATCTTTAAAAACTAAAATTTAAAAATATATTTTAAAAGAAAACAAAAAAAAAAAAAAAAAGCAAATGCTTCTTTTTTTGTCTCTTAAAACTGTATCCTTCCTCTACAAGACAAATACCTGACATTTAAATAATGGAACCGTTACATATTTATTTTATTTGTAAAGAGTAAATATAAATGATTTAAACAACAATAAAACTCTAAAGTAGTCCAAGAGATAAAATATGAAAATGGAAAAATTTATCATTACACATAAATGTAAGTAAAATCGCAAATTTCATCTACCATTGGAAAAAAATAAAAGGATTAATGATCTTATGATCAATCTTATTTATATTCATTAATCTAATCTTATTGATCATGTGTGGTATGACTAATTATAGCCATATATATAAATATATTAAACAGCTTTAAAATTGGTTCTCATAATTTCAATTTTTATTCCTCAAATTATGCATTTATTTTCTGTATTTCTTAAGTTAATAAAACCATTTTTTTTAAATATTCACTAATAGAATCAGGAAAACCATAACATACTAAAGGGAAAATGTGAGGCAGATATATAAGAAATTTAGTCTAAAAAACAACAAACACCACATCTGCACACTAGATAATTGAAAAATGTTTGGCTGTTTTATTTTCATGAAACATTTTTTAGATTTAGGTTAATGAAGTTAACCCTCACTTTATTTCTTTAATAAGACATTTGCCATATATGAAAATTAGGAGATATAGAATATCAGTTCATTTGATAAATGGGGACAAATTAAGTTTAAAACGTGTACATCAAGGCACACATCTCTTAGAAGGTCCTCTCCCTGGTGAACCATACAATGTCAAGTGTATATCATTCTGTTTTAGATTATGATTTTTTAATTATTTATTTTAAAGAGGCACTGTGAATTGAACCCAGGACCTTGTACATGAGAAGCAGGCACTCAATCACTTAGCTACACCCACTCCTCTAGAATATGTTCTTAAAAACAATCAGTCCTCCTTCCTGACCTATACAATGAGCCCACTGTGACAAGAGCTGGTAAGGTTTCAATGTTTCATGGAGATATTGTAGGAACTAGAGCTACCTAGCATTCTACATGGACCAAACAGAACCCTCCAAGGCAATTCTTGACACTCTTCTAAGAAGAGGAGACAAATGTTAATGAAGATAAAATTATACATTATAAGCATTAAAACTATATCAATTGTCATTGGTGCTATATGATATTTGAAAATATCCAGCAGTTTATCAGCTGCCTAAACTCAGCTTCTCATACAAGTCCACTCAGAGATAAATATATGGGTGTCCTAATGATGGAGTATACAGAGCAAAAACCAAAGACTTTAATTGCCTAACTAGATTTTGATTATTCTTTCTGTTCAAGCAAGAACACTTCATTTCATTACACTTCAGGCTAAGTGCAATGATGTAAAAGCTTTTGCTTTTCATTAAGTGACAGATATTAGAAAAGAGAGTATGCATTTAACAGTATCATTATATTCTCCCTGTTGTATATCTAAGATGTAATCATGGAAAATTTGAAACTAATAACATACTCAAAGTCTTAAAATAACTTGTAATGACAGATAATACTTTTCACTCCTGAATGAGTATAAATGAGGAATATATGAATACACGATGTGCTTTATAATCTCATGCTGTTTCCCTAATCTGTTGTAACTATGATAGCCCTTAAGTAAAAGTAAGTCATGATGCTTTTTATGTTGACATAAAAAGCTTCTCACCCAAATGAAGCATCCCTCCCACCCAGAACTTAACTATCAGACTAGGGTGCTATAATTCCTAAATGATGAAAACTGCTAGTGTTTACAACAGTTAATAACCAAAATCAACAGAAGCATATTAAGTTGCAACAAATAGCTAGGGTAAATTACTATTGTTGCCAGATGCTGTGGAATTTGCCCCATGGTTAAGAGTGAGCAGTTAACTGGATAAATAGGAAAAGCTAGAGAGTTACAGTTGAATTTGACGGATAATTACTAATTGTTATAGTAATTCTAATGCTATCTAATACTATAGAGAAAAAAATATGTTCAAATTTTATTATTTAAAATTTTAGTAAACAAACAAAAACTTTGAGGAGGAATATCTCTTTTATAGATTGTCAGTAAGAGCTTTAAGGTTTCTGTAGCAGAATCAGGAATTATCATGCTCTGCTCCTAACCAGATGATTCAAGTCTAGTTTACACATGAAAGCTTAATCTGGAGGTAGGAAGAAAAAGCACCAGTGTGCAATTCTAGGCTAGCCTGGCAAGGAAATTTACAAATTATTTAGCAGTAAAAGAGCTTAGTATTTTATAGTAAATGATTTCATTTCTTCCATTAAAATTAGACATTAGACTATATAAAACCATTTAAACTAATATAATAGAATATTTAACTCTCAGTCTGTAACCTTTCTATACTGATTAACATCATTACATTGTTTAGAAACCTCATGATTATAGAAAACAAAGAATTGAATAGAAAGGGAAAAAATTCCTCTGTATTTGAATAGCTGATCTACCTCTACAGTCAGAGGTATTTTCTAGGATTCGTCAGTCACTAAAGTGAGATTTAATAACATAGGAAAATTATGTATAAATGAGTATTCACAAATATTGACCTTGGATACTGTAGCATTTTTCAAGTACTAAATAAACATTATCTCATTTGTCAAATTCATTTTTTTCAGGCACATACGATTATTATTTCCATTTTCCGTATCAGTATAGTGAGGCTTCGAACAATAAAGTAATTTGCCCAAGATAAAATACCCAATAAGTGTCTGGCAGGGCTCAAACCCATCTGATTCAAAGGTTTACCCTTAACCACTTAAACAGGAGTCATCATATCACATAGGCTCCCTAAAATCCACTTTGGAAACCTGAGATAAGGTATTTCCAAACTTAGTTTGTGCTAGTTCCCTGTAAGTTGCAATAACATAGAGCCATAAATTGGGTAGCTTAGAACAACAGAAATTTATTCTCTCACAGTTTTGTAGGCTGGAAGTTCAAAATCAAGGTGTCTGCAGGGTACTTTGATTTTGCTCCCCCTGAAGAATCCTTCCTTGTTTCTTCCCTTTCTGGTAGACCCAGGCATCCATTGGCTTGAGGGAGAATAACTCCACATTGCCTTCTTGTGCATCTGTCTGTGTCTCTGGGTGTCCTCTTTTCTTATAAGGACTCTAGTCATTGGGTTTAGAGCCCACCTAATCCATTATGATCCCATCTTAAATTGATTACATCTGTAAGACCCTATTTCTGAATAAGGTCGCATTCCCAGGTACCATGACTTAGGGTTTGAATATATTTTGGGGGCGGGGGCAGGATTCAACCCAGTACAAAGTTTCAATAATTTCCTCTCATGTAGTTCCCATCTGCATTTACATGTATTTTTAGCTTATGTCTATCTCCCTCTACTGAATTAAAAACTCGTAGAGGGCAAGAACCATATCTTACTTGTAGTTTTTACTGAGCCTCTCCTTCAACTGCCCCTTTTGCTTAGTAAAAATACATATAAAAGTTTTAAAATGCATTTCAAAACTTTTCAATGATACATTGACAAGTGATAGTATCTGGTGCTATAAACAATTAAAATCATTAACCAAAATTAATTTAAAAAGATGTAGTTTTACCAGAATAGACATACTTGGATCTTCTAATCCTGACTTTCTCAATAATCATAGAAATACTCTCTACATTGGGATGAACATAAATTAATTTTATTCCCTGGTAACCTGATATCAGAAAAAGAAGTTAACAAGTAAGGTTCATATCATTCAATCTATATTAATAATGAGCAGTCTTCTAAAGTTAAAATGAAAAGTGTCCGGGAAGCAGCTGTGGCTCAATCAGTTGGGCTCTCAGTCTACCATATGAGAGGCCCTGGGTTCGCATCCTGGGGCCTCCTTGTGAAAGCAGGCTCTCCAGCACACTGCAGAGAGCCATGGAATGCCGCCCGGCCCACAAGCACTGCAGAGATCCTATTCAGCAAGGTGACACAACAACAACAGAAAGGGAGACAAGCAAAAATGCAGAAGAGCATGCAGCTAATGGACACAGAGAACAAATAGCAAGCAAGCTGCGGGGGCGAGGGGGGAGGAATAAATTTTTGAAATTTAAAAATATAGACACAGGAGAATGCACAGCGAATGGACACAGAGACCAGAAAGCATTCAAAAAGCCACAGGGCAGGAGGGGAGAACAAAAAGTAAATAAATAAAATAAAATAAAATGAAGTGTCCTCAAAATTAAGATTGTCCAGAGTATTACATAGGATTGAGTCTTTTCTCTTCCTTTTGAATCATAGAATTTAAGAAATGAAAGAAATGTTTCAAATTGTCTAGTCAATACCAAGTTTTTAAAATTGAGGGAATTACGGCGTAGGAAAGAAGTATCTGGCACAGTACCACATAGTGTTAAGTTAAAACAATGCTACAGATTGCTAAGTAGGTTACGATTAGAGACAGGACTTCAAACCAGTGTGGACTTTTCAATGAAACAGTTGAATATAAGTGACTGGAAATGCATGGTAATTTCAAATATTCCATTCATTGCTTAATCTCCAACAAATCCTAGCAATATTCTATCACTTTGGAAGTAGAAATGTTTGTTTCTTGACACTTATTCAGTATTAAAGAGCTCTGTGCAGAAAATATTTGAGATTTCAGAATGCTCAAATCCGTATTCCTACGTACATATATATAGAAACATATATATGTTCCCTTCTTTGGTCATGGGAATATTCTGATTTACCTTCATTATTCCCATCTAAACTGCTTCTGTTCCTTTCTCAAATTTCAGTGGTCCAGACCTACCAAGCATTCTCTCCCAATCTTTTGAAATTTGTTCAGGTAAAAAACTGTACTCTTTTATGTATTTCTTTGCTTCTGTACTTTTCTCTGAGTAATACTCTCCATCGTCACTTTTTTCCCCCATTCTTCCTTTCCCATCAATGTCTTTGCCCCAAGACTCCCCATTCTGTAATCATATATATCCCTGACTTGGCCCCAAGACTGATGACTACAGAGTTAAAATCTCCCTCCTGAATATTACTTAAACTAAAAAGATATGATTATTTTGCAAACTATTAACCATTATAAGTCCATAATACATTAAAAAAATGAAAGTATCTTTGTCATAAAGTTGTATGTCAAGCTTAAAAGCTTAGCTTATATGCAAAATAGTACAGCTGAAAGCACTATTAATTTCTTTACAGAGATGCCATTTGTATGGTAAACAATGCACTTCCTCCCCTAAGTTTTTCACCTACTCATATTTCAGGGCCATTAATTCTCCCCAAAGTACTGGAGAAGAAGCTTCTACCCTTTCTAGCATCTCCAGCCAGGGGATGCTGGCGTTTTTACCTGACTGGTGAGATGGAGAAAGGCTGCCATCTGTTGGTCAAGTGTTTTCCTACTGAACAGGGCCAAATGCGCTGAAGGTCATGGCTCAGGCTCGTCCTCCTAGGTGTCTCTTCCATCCCAGTAGCTGGTGAAGCAGATGCTGTTCCTCCATGTCTCTGGATAGGTACTGGTGGTTCAAGCTCAGCTCTCTCCAAACGTAGGTCCCAAAGTTCATGTCTGAAAGAAAAGAAAAATCTTGTTTCAGGTCCAGATTTATTCTAGAAACTAGGTTTAGCAGTTGTAAAGCCTATATTTTTATTCCTGTTTTCTGTGACCAGTTCTCTGTTGGTTCATAGCTCAGAGGAAAGAAGAATATGCTTACTTATCATGCTCTCGCCATAAACATCCAGCAAATGTTCTATTGCTTTATTAATGTCAATACAGAACTGCAAAGTAGAAAATGATTTCTACATGTACTGCTCATACTGAAATTTGCAGGTCATTCTTGAAGGGAAAGAGGAGAAAAAATTTTTCATTTTCAAATTTATGAAATTTTTATTGCTTTCTTGAGGCCCCTTCCCCTGTTTCCATGGCTGGCTCCTACCTCAACAACTATAACCTGCTCTCTAAATTGGTAGCATCATATATTCAATTGTAGGGAGAGCAAACAGATCCGATATGTGCTTGGCTGGACGTTTGCTGAGAAGGATGTTATAGAGGAAGTATAGAATTAAAAAAAGAGGACCCTAAAGAAGCTGCTTGCTGTCAATATAACTTCTCATTCTAAAAACATCCTGATAAAATTAATGAGCGTAAAAGAGTATAAAAATACTGGTAAAACAGTTGAATCTGTATAAAATTAGAAAAAAAAAAACTCTTCTAAAGGAAAATATTTTATAGTCTTGTATCTAAGTATGAGGCTTATGAATGAGAATAACACAAGTACCCTTTGAAACAAGATGTGCTCATGACAAGTGGTAATTTAACTAGAGGGATAAAGTGCTGTTAGTGTCTGGCCTTCCTGGATCCTTAATTGAAACAAAATAATTTGTGGAGGGTGGCTTATCATTATAGTAAATGAGATGGAGGGGATCAAGTGAAGCAGAGTTCAAGACAGCAGGAAATAAAAGACATAGAAAACTATCGAGCCAGAAAGGGGAATTGAAACAGACCTGATATAGCACTAATCATTAGTGACTGAAGTAATGAACTAGGGAAGAGATGGGGTTTTAGTTATGGCCCGCCAAATGGAAATGAGGAATTTCCAGATGTTCCGTATGGTATGTAATTCAAATGCTTTGTGCCTTCAGGTCAGAATTTTCAAACAGATAACAGATGTAGAAAACACTCAAAATTTCATGCACACACCATGATGATTAACTTTCAAAATCTCAGGGCTTGCATGTAAACTCCTCACATAAGAAGTAGAGGCTTAAAATAAAGACTGCCAGACTTCAGGCAAAATTCCAATTGAGAAAAAGAATTTCAGGTTAATAATAACTTTCTTTTTACCTCCCAATTCACATGGTAAAAACAGCAATAGTGGTTTTAGCACAACAGCATCAATTCAAGGACTATGGCATTCCTAAGAACATTTCTTCCAAGAGACCTCTTTGTTAAAGAAAATAATTTAAATTGGAGACCGTACTATGGAGAGATGAATTCTGTATACAACTGAACACAATATTCAACAAATCAAAATACCAATTTTATCTTAAAGGAAACAAAATTTTCTCTACAATAATAATTAAATTATCATAATTATCTTTAACTTCACAAGTAAGAATTGATACAATTTCAAAAGCAAAATATGTTATTGAGTAAACATTTATAAAGTTTTGTGGTGCACTTACATAGCAGTTTGATATATTTGATGAATTCCAAAAAGAAATATTGGATTATGCTTGTAATCTGATCTGTACCTGGGCATGACTGAGTTACGATTAGGGACTCACAGATAAAAGGCATGGTGAAGAGCAGAGTTGGGAATTTCTGATGTTAGAGTTTTATGCTGAAGATCCGGGAAGTCAGCACCCAGAGGGAAGAGAAGCCAGCACCAGGAAGGAAAGAACCTTGAAGCCAGAGTAAAGCAAGCCCCAGGAACACTGGAACCCAGGAAGCCTGAATCTTACAGACATCGGCAGCCATCTTGCTCCAACATGTGAAAATAGACTTTGGTGAGTGAAGTGACTTATGCTTTATGGCCTGGCATCTGTAAGCTCCAATACCAAATAAATATCCTTTATAAAAATCAACCAAGTTCTGGTATTCTGCATCAGCACCCCTCCGGCTAATATAACCTACATAAAATTAGACATGGATACCTCCCCAAAAAGAACTTTAAATCAAGTAAAGAAGATAACACATGCACTTAAATAATGATTAAAAGTCCTCAAGATTGTCTTTGAAAATGAGGGAAAGATTAATATATTCCCAGTTAAGCAAAAGCTAAAGGAGTTTATCACTACTAACTTGCCCTACAAACAAAACCAAAAGGAGTTTTTCAGACTGAAAGGAAAGGAATATAGACAATAGATCAAAGCAGCATAAAGAAATAAAGAACTCTGAAAAAGATAACCAAATGAGTAATTATAAATATCAGTACAATTTTATTGTTCTTTTTGGTATGTAACTTCACTTTTTAAATCTTACAGGTTCTAAAATGCAAATGCATACAAAGTATTGTTAAATCTATGGCATAGGGCATATAATGCATAAATATATAACTTGTAACAATACAAAAACTGGAGAAGTTGAGGGATGAAGGGACATAGGAGAAGTATATGTATATTCTATTGAAGTTTAATTGGTATCAAGTCAAATACAATTGTTATACATTTAAGATGTCAGTTTTAGTCCCATGGTAACCACAAAGAAAATATTTGAAAAACATATAATGAAAGAAATTAGAAGGGACTCAAAATGATATAATACAAAAAAATCAAAGAAATATGAAAGTATGCATTAGTAGAAAAATTGAAGGACAAAAAAGATCATATAGCAAAATGGCAGAAGGAAGTCCTGCACTATCAGTAGTTAATTTGAATGTAAATGAATTAAAATCTCCAGTCAAAAGGTAGAGATTGGCAGAATAGATATGAAAGCATGATACTATTATACAATGCTTATAAGAGACTCTTTTTAAAGTAAAAAGAATGAGACAAAATAAACCATGCAAATAGTAACTAAAAGAGAACTGGAATACTTATGCTAATATAAAAAATATAGACTTTAAGCCAAAAACTGTTATGAGGGATAAAAAAAGTCACTATATACTGTAAAGGTGTCAATTCAACAAGAAGCCATAACAACTATAAATACATATATACCTAATGGCAGAACCACAAAATACACGAAGCAAATATTGATAGATTTGAAGGGAAAAATAGAAGGTTCTACATTAATAGAGGACATCAATACACCACTTTCAATAATGAATGGAACATCTAGGCAGAAGATCAATAGTAAATAGTACACTTCACCCAATAGCATCAGAATACACATTCTTCTCTCATAAACATAGATCATTCTCCAGGATAGACCAAACGTTAGGTCATAAAACAAGTAATAATAAATTAAAAACACTGAAAATATACAATTTATTTTTTCTGACCGTGTTTTAGGTAGCAAAAAGCTGGCAGAAGCAATACATGGGGAAGAGGTTGGCTTTTTACAGTGGGATGAGCACAGGATAAGCATTTGCATTATCAAAGGGAGAAATGGGGAGAGAAACAGGCATCACAGATCCCAAACAGATACAAAAACCTGCAGCTCATACTCCATTAGATTTCAAAGTCTGAACATCATCCTTAAAATGATGGTTTCTTCTTCCCCTCAGGGCCTCAAGGGACCCACCCCTTCCAAGGGCTTGCCAGGCAGCTATCCTTTTGGTTCCACCCTCGTCAGGCATCTAGATGACAGCTAAGCTTGAAACCTAAGCTTCCAAAAACAATGGGGTGGCAGCCCCACTTTTCCCACTCTCTAGGGCACAGTCTCAACCCCCTTAGTAGAGTGGGGTGGTGGCAACATTCTCCCTAATCTCTGGTTTACAGGCTCAACCCCCTCAAAATAGTGGGATAGCCACCTAACTCTCTCCTAATTCTCTCCAACCACCAGGGAATGCGTTCCACCCTCTCTGTAGCCTGGGGCAGCCAAACTCTCCCAGAACAATGGAGTGGATGGCCCACCCTCTTCAAATGCAAACTCACCCTTTCTGCACAAATGGATGGTCCCTCTCCTGGCTGAACAAGTCCCAACTCCAGACTTCAGCTTCCATACTTTTCCTTTGGAAGTGGTTTTCCCTTCAAATTCTCCCCTTTCTTTTAGTCTAAACTGATAGTGGGTTTGTTCATACAGATCTTACAAAAACTTGTCGGTTTTACATGCAGGAACAGAGGTCCAAGCCATGAGACAATAGGACTTTCCACAAGTCTTCCTGGATAACTTCATTTCTAGTCCAGACTTACAAGGAAATAGCTGGCTAGTTCCAAGTTTATTTAAGTCCTCACGTGGGGTACTATCCTCTGGGGGCTGGTTTTCCGAAGTTTGGAATTTTCCAAACGATCAATTTCTGGTTTCTTTGTGCCCGCCCAGCAGTTCAGTTCTCAGCTTATCTCTTTCCTCTTCCATTCTACTATAAGCTGCAAGGAGAAGCCAGGCCACACCTTCCACATTTAGCTTAGAAATGGGCTCAGCTAAATATGTCAGTTGACCACTCTCAAGTTCTGCCTTTCTTCCAATCTCAGAACTCAATTTTTCCAGATTTTCTGCCATTTTAAAACAAAGATCACCTTTCCACCACTTTCTAATAGCACATTCATCTTTTCCATCTAAGGACTTATCAGAACCATCTTTAGCTTCCATATTTTCACCAACAGTCTCTTCAAAGCAATCTAGCTCCTTTCTATCAAACATCTCACAATTCCTCCAAAAACTACCCCTTATCCATTTATAAAGTCATTCCAACATTTTTGGTATTGCCAAAGGCAGCATGGCTCCACTCTCTTGGTATCAATTTCTGTCTTAGTTTGCCAAAGGGCTGCCAATGCAAAGAACCAGAAATGGGTTGGTTTTTATAATGGGAATTTTATTTGGGGTAAAAACTTATGGTTCCAAGGCCATGAAATGTCCAAATCAAGGCACCATCACAGATGTTTTATCACCAAAGTCAGCTATGTTGATCCAGGTGCCCTGCCATGTTGCAATCAGGCATACAGCACCACACTGTACAGATTAACTGTACCTTCTTTTGTCCAGTTACACTCTAAGGATGCTCTTTGCTGTGTGACCCTGGGTCTCAGTTTCCTCATCCCTAAAGTGGGGGATAATAGCAGCACCTCCCTGCCAGGGTTGTTGTGAGAAAGAAATGCCTAGAACAGTGTCTGCCAGATAGTATGTGTCTGTAAGTGTCAGTTAGTAAGTAATAATGAGGATTTTTCATTCACCGCCCCCCCCCTCCAGGAAACAGATTAGGAAACTGAGCTCTGAGTGCTTAGAGAACTTGCTCAATTTGTAGGCTGGTGCAGAGTGCCACCCAGCTGCCACCCCATGCAGTGCGGCACAGAGGTCCTGGGGTGGCTGGAAACATGGCAAGACTCATCTCCTCAGCCTTGAGCTGCTCTGTGAATTACCCCTTGAGGACCTCCTTCTGCACCTGTATGCTCTGCTGATTCCATACTCCAGTACTTCTCTCAGCCTTTCAGGGCTTCTATGCCTCTCTGCAGCTATAGGTGAACCTCGAGTCCTCTCTCTCTCTCTCTCTACTTTCTCCTTTCTCACACATGGCAGGATCAAAATGGCAGCTTCCTTTCTCTGTGTGTCTGTCTTTGTTTCGTCATTTATATAACACTCCAGTAAGTAGAGAAGACCCAAGCTGAGTTACTCCTCACTGACATAGTCCAATCAAAAGGGCCCCATACATACAAGAATGGATTAGTTCAAGAAAATATTTTTCTTTTGGGGATTCACGAAATAACTTCAAACTGTCACAGACTTAACAATTAATTAGTACTGAATTTCTGTGTGGGCTGAAGAAAAAATTTTGGTAATGGACTGTGGTGATGGTATCACAATACAAATATAATTAACATCACTGTATTATAAATTTAAATGTAGTTAAAAGGAGAATTTTTAAGTCATATACATGTTCCTTAAATAAAAAATTTTAAAAATCATAGACCTGTTCTACACAAATGTGAAGTCTAGTGTAATCTTTAGGGCAAATTAATAATGTAATTATAATAACAGTCTTTCATCAATTTGTAACAAAGTTACCAGACTAATGTAAAGTGTTAATAATGGGGGAAGGGTGGGGTATATGGGAACTCTGTATTTCCTGCATATTTTGTGTAAACCTACAATTTCTTTCCAAAAATAAAATATACTATTTAGAAAAAAGTCCAAGAGTGACTAGAGACCTACAGATGTACTATTAATAAGTAGGAGTGGAGTTGCTGAGAGTAAAAGAGCATTCATATCTGATAAAAGCAATAAGGGAAGCATCATAGAGAAGATCCTATTTCCATTAGACCATATATGTAATAAAATGCCAGGTAGTATTTAAGAGCATAAGTTTGAGTCCAAATTCTGCTCCTCACTCATCTTGTGATGGAGCAAGTTACTCAACCTCACTATATCTCAATTTCTGAATCTGTAAAATGGGAATAAAGGTTTAACATAGGTTCTTGTGGGGGTAAAAGAAGACAATACATTGTGTAGCAGTTTGATATTATTGATGAATTCCAAAAAGGAATATGAGATTATGTTTGTAAACTGATCTTTTTCTCTGGACAAATCAGATCATATCAGATTCATAGGTTTATTTGATTAAGTAATTATGCGAACCTCTTATGCCAGTAGGGCATTTAGTTCTCACCCTTTGGTGGGTGGGGACTCACAGGTAAAAGACATGGCAAAGGACTGAGTTAAGGGTTTTTGATGTTGGAGTTTGATGCTGATGCTGGAGCCCCAGGAAGTAAGTACACAAAGGAAAGAGAAGCCAGCCCCAGGAAGGAAGGAACCCTTGCCGATGTTGGCAGCCATCTTGCTCCAACACATGAAAATAGACTTTGGTGAGGGAAATAACTTATACTTTATGGTCTGGTATCTGTAAGCTCCTACCCCCAAATAAATACGCTTTATGAAAACTAACCAATTTCTGGTATTTTGCATCAGCACCCCTTTGGCTGACTAATACACGTTGTATTAATCAAGGCTTTCCAGAGAAACAGGCCCTACATTTATAAATATGCATATGTATAAATATTAAGTTATTTATTATAGGATTTGGCTCACTTAGCCATGGGAATTCACACAACCAAATTTTGCAGGGCAGTGTATGAGTTGGAAATCCTAATGAGGGTGATTTTGAATCCCAAGAGAAGTTGGCTGGCTGAAGTAGAAGTAGAAATTCTTCCGTCTGACTACTGAAATCTTCACTTCTCAACTTAAGACCTACAAATGATTGGATGAGAAAACTTCCCTCATAGCTGAGGGCATTCTCCTTAGTCAATTGCAGATGCAATCAGCCATAGAGACAATCAACTGATTAATAATATTAATCTACCCGCAAAATAGTATAATGGTAACAATCAGGCCAGTGCTTGTTTGACAAACAATTGGATAACAGAACTTAGCCAAATTGACACATGAAATTAACCATACATGCATACTAAATGATTTCCTACATACCATAGGGGAATTTCTTTTTTCCACATGCTACTGCTTTAGCCCAAATAAAGAATTATTTAATACTACTTCTGCCCTCTCAGAGGAGGATTATTGAAAAATCTTTCCCCTATTCTCTACTTCTCAGTAATGCATCTGTATTTGATGAGGATTGATAAGTAAAACTGGAATAAAGATAACTGATCCTGTATGGTTCATATTCTTCAGGCTTTCCTTCTCTTCCTCTCTCCTTTTCTCTCCTGGTGTGAGCTAATGGCCAGCAGGTAGAACAGGTTCTTCTTTCCACTCTTCCTTCCAAGAAGTCAAGATCTCTTTCTTTCCCTGTCTATAGCTTCATGGTGTATTTGGCAGAGTGTGGTCCTTCATGGCACTTGTCTGGTACAGCAGTTTGATATTGTTTATGAATTCCAAAAATAGATATTGGATTATGTTTATAAACTGGCCTGCTCCCCTGGGCATATTAGATTATATTGGATTCAGAGGTTTCACTTTTACTTGATCATATAATGATTAAGGCTTTGATTGGGCCATATAGTAGGATGTTGAGTCCCTGTGCCCTTGGTGGGTAAGGACTCAAAGAAAAACAACACCAGAAAAGAAAAGTTGGAGTCTTGAGCAGGAGCCCAGGAAGTAAGCACATGGGAGAAAGCAAAGAAGCTGAGCCCAAAGAGAATCAAGCGCAGGGGAGAGAGGCAAAGCCTAGAGAACCTGACAGTCTACAGCTGACCTTGTGGAGGGAACAGAGTAACTGAGAACAGAGAAACAAGCCCCAGGAGAGAGCAACACTTATTCTAGCCTACAGCTGATACTGGAAGAAGCTGGGACAACAGAGACTTAAAAGGAAGAGAAAGGCTGAACATTGGCAGCCATCTTGTTCCAACACATGGCAACAGACTTTGATGAGGGAAGTAACTTATACTTTATGGCCTGGTAACTGTAAGCTTCTACCCCAAATAAATATCCTTTATAAAAGTTAGCAGACTTCTGGTATTTTGCACTAGCACCCCTTTGACTGAATAATATTCCTGCCTATTCAAAGACTTTGCACTTGCAAGTCCCAAGATTTGGAGGGTAGGGGGAGGAGCATTAGGAAGTTTCCTTTTGGTCTGGGGCTGGAATGTTATTCTCCATACCAACTTTACCATATATATTCCATATGCCTCTTTTATCTAATTTTCTATTGATCTATTGTTCAACGGGTAGGATTAATTGACCCCTTTAAGAATCCAAATTATCAAGTAATAACTTGATGAAAGTGTGAATAATACTTAGGAGTGAGTTCACAAAATATAGAACGTGAAGTAGAAAAGCAATACATTTACATCCATATAAAAGACTGGGTCTTTGTAGCCGGCTCCTACACACTGTTAAAAGCCCATCTTGCCTGAGGGAATGGGGGTAGGAAGAGCCAGGTAAGTTTTCAAAAGCCTACTTAACCTGTGGAGGGGTGTAGCTCAGAGTAGGAGCAGTTGCCTAGCATATATCAGGTCCTTGGTTTGACTCCCGGTACCTTCTAAGAGAAGGGATCCTGTTATCAAACACCAAGCCAGTACCTGATGACAGGGAATGTATAAACTGAGATTTTTCTTTGTTTTGTTTAAGGTTTTTTAAAATCTATTATTTTTTACTTTCTTTAATTCTTTATTTGCTAAAACCTAGTAACTCACCTGCAGAGGAAAGATTGCAGGGTGATTGATGAGCACAAGTAGCCTGAGAAAATCTCTAGGAGCCTAAGACAGAAGCTTGTTTTCCTGGGTTGTTTGTTGTTGTTGTTGTTGTTGATTGTTTCTTGTTTATTGTCTCCTCCCTTTATATCTTTTTTCTTTACTTATTTTTCTACCTACTTTATTTCCTTTCTTTCCTTCATTTTTCCATCTTCTGTTTTCTGTTGCTTTTCTTTCATTCCACCTCTTCTTGTTTGGTCTTCATTTTTTTCTTTTTCTTTCTCTGCCTCATTTTTCCCATCTCTTCATCTCATCTTTCCAACATTTAATTGATTATCTTTTCCTTCTATTTTGTTTCTTATTTCATTTTTTCTATTCCAACTTTTATATTCTTATTTCTTTGTATTTTTATGTTTTTTTAATTCATTTAATATCCGAGCTCTTCTGTGTTATCTTACTACCTTTTTTATTATTATTACTACCATTTCTTTTCTCTTCTTATCTCTTTCCTTTTCTCTGATACTAACATTTTTTTCCAAGGGATCACAACTGCAAGGGTGTAGAATAAGAGGAACCAACTGTCAAAAAGGAAACTTACCACACACAAAAAAATGACAAAATAAAAGGCTAGAGTAGGAAGAGAAGGTGACCAATCAAATATGCCCATTAACACAAACAGATGACTACATGCCAACAAAAATTTACAAGCCATCATAATAATAAACAGGAAGACATGGCCCAGTCTAACAAACAAACTAAAAAATAGGAAGAGATGCAGAGAGTGGAACAACTAATCAAGGATATCCAAACAAATATCATGAATCAACTTAATGAAATAAAGGAAGTGTTAGAGGATATCAAGAAAACACTGGGGGGACATAGTGAAGAAATTATAAACATACATAAAATGATAATTGATCTGATGGTGATGAATGGCACAATGCAAGAAATCAAAAATATGCTGGAAGCACATAAGAGCAGATTTGAACATACAGAGAAAAAATCAGTGATGGTGAAGACAGTACATCTAAAATAAGACAGATAGTAGAACAGATAGATTAAAAAATAGAAAAGATCCAACAGGGACTCAGGGATTTGAATGAAAAGACAAAACACACAAACATGCACATTATAGGCATCCCAAAGGGAGAAGAGAAGGAAAAGGGAGCAGAAGGAGTGTTGGAGGAAATAATGGCTGAAAACTTCCCAACTCTTTTCAGGGATATGGATATACATGTCTAGGAAGTAGAGTGTACCCTAAACAGTATAAATCCTAAGAGACCTATCCCAAGACATTTACCTATCAATTGTCCAATGTTGAAGACAAAGCTACAATACTGAAAGCAGCAGGAGAAGAGCTCCATCACATATAAGGGGAGCCCAAGATTAGGCTGATTTCTCATCTGAAACCATGGAGGCAAGAAGGCAGAGACATAAAATAGTTGAGGTGCTAAAAGAAAAACAAAAAACAAAAACTGTCAGCTAAAAATTCTGTATCCAGCAAAGTTGGCCTTTAAAATTGAGGGAGAGCTCAAGAGATTCACAAATAAACAGAAATTAAGAGAGTTTGTCAACAAGAAACCTACCCTTCAAGAAATACTAAAGGGAGTTCTACAGATTGAGGGGAAAAAAACAGGAGAGTGTTGGAGGACAGTGTAGGAAGGAAGATTATTGGTAAGAATAACTAAAAAGATAAAAAAGATAAATAAAAACAACATATGATATAAATAGACCTAAAGAAAATATGGCTTATATAAGCCATATTACTTGACAATAATATTGAATGTTAATGGATTAAACTCTCTAATCAAGAGACACAGATTGGCAGAATGGATAAGGAGATATGCTCCATCTATATGCCATCTACAAGAACCTCACCTTAGACCCAGGCACACAAGGAGGTTGTAAATGAATGGTTGGAAAATGATTTTACATGCTAACAATAAATGAAAAAGGGTGGGAGTAATACTAATATTGGACAAAATAGACTTTAAATGAAAAACTATTGTAAGAGACAAAGAAGGACACTATATATTAATAAAAGAATAATCTATCAAGAAGAAAGAGCAATCATAAACATTTATGCACCTAACCTGGGCACTAAAAATACATGAAGCAAACATTATATAAACTAACTGGAGAAATAGATGTCTCTACAATTACGCTGGATGACTTTAATACACCATTATTACAATTAGACAGACCACCTCAACAGAGAGTCAATAAAGAAACAGAAACCTTGAATAATACATTAGAGGTTCTAGACCTAGTAGATATATGCAAAACATTACACCCAAATAGAGTGGGATATACATTCTTCTGAGTGCAAATGGATAAGGGGTCTTATTTTCATGATAGAATATATGCTAGGCCACAGAACAACTCAACAATTTCAGAAAGATTTAACTTATACAAAGTAATTGCTTTGACTACAACAGAAGAAGTTAGAAATCAGTAAGATGCAGAAAACCAGATAAGGCACAAAGATATGGAAGTTAAGCAACAATCTTAGACAATCAGTTAGGTCAAGGAGAAAATTGCAGAAGAAATCAGTAACTACCTTGAAACAAATGAAAATGACAACACAACATATCAAAACCTATGGGATGCAGAAAAAGCAATGCTGGGAGGGAAATTTATAGTCATAAATACCTATATTAAAAAAGAAGAAAGCTAAAATCAAAGACATCTCTGCAAACCCAGAGGAATTAGGAAAAGAACAACAAACTAATCCCAAAGTAGGTAGAAAAAAGGAAATAACAAAGATTGGAGCAGAGTTAAATGAACTTGAAAATAAGAACACACTAGAGAAAATAAACAAAACCAAAATCTGGTTCTTTGAGAAGATCAATAAAATTAACAATCCATTACCAAGACTAGCAAAGAAAAAAAGAGATAAGATGCAAATACATAAAATAAGAAACAAGGAAGGGGATATCACCAGTGATCTCACAGAAATAAAAAGTATTATAAAAGGACACTTTGAAAAACTGTATGCCAGTAATATGGATAACTTAGATGAAATGGACAAATTTCTAGAAACACACAAGCAGCCTACACTGAGGAAAGAAGAATTTGATGAACTTCACAGACCAATCATGAGTAATAGAACTGAATTGTTCATCAAAACCTCCCAACTTAGAAGATCTCTGGACCAGATGGCTTCACAGGTGAATTCTACCAATCATTTTGGAAAGAATTAACACCAATCCTGCCTAAACTCCTCCAAAAAATAGAAGTGGAGGGAACATTACCTAACCCATTCTATGATGTAAATATCACCTTAAAACCAAAGCCACATAAAGGTGGCACAAGAAAGGAAAATTAAGGACCAATCTCTCTAATGAATCTTGATGCTAACATCCTCTACAAAATGTTTCTTAATCATATTTAGCAACACATCAAATGAATTATACACAGTTTGGCATTATTTCTGAATTCCAAAAATACTTATTGTAAACTGGTCTGTTACTCTGGGCATAATGGATTGTATTAGATTCAGAGGTTTCACTTTTACTTGACTAGATTATGATTAGTAATTTGATTGGGCCACATCAGTAAGATGTTGAGTCCCCACCCTATTTATGGGCATGGAATCACAGAGAAAATGACAATGCAGAGGAGAGAGTTTGAGTTTTGATGTCAGAACCCCAGGAAAAAATGCAGAGGAAAAAAATGCAGAGGAATAGAGACCACTCAGTAGACACAGCAGAGGCCCTGGGAAGAGAATGAGCCTGATAGCCTACAGCTGCAGCTGAGCCCAAGTAGAAATGAACCCTGGGAGAGAGATGAGACTTACTCCAGTGTACAGCTGATATTCAAGTAGCTGGGACCATGGAGCCTTAAGAGGAAGAGTGTGGGAAGAAGGGCGCCCGGCTTGCCACAGTAGCAAACGGTGCGGCAAGAAGTGATACTGCCTCTGCCCACTGGGCCTAGATAAGGTGACCACGCCTGACTAGGCCTTTGCTGCTAACGGCTGGCCGGCGCTGCCCTCCCCCTTTTTATCTCCCGCCTAGCCCAACATCCAGCCAGCTCTCACTCCCCCTTTCCCCTCCCCTATTCCAAACCTCTCAGCCAGCCCTCTGCCTAGCAACCGCTTACAATCACCTATCAGGAAGCAGTACCCGCCCACACCTATCAAATCCCTCCACGCAGTCCCTAACCCTATAAAGCTGTGTCCCCTTCCGCAATAAACCGGACTTGCGCACAGACCTGGTCTCCGCGGCTTTCTTCCTCCCCTTGCCGTGCGTCCTCCACACCTGAGAGCCCCTCTGATGCTGTCTGCCGTAGCATCAGACGCCACTGCGGTCTAGTCTGACCCCTCCAAACCCCCCCATCAGCATCGGGGTGCAAGCCGCCCCAGCCGCAACTGGCACCCGAACAGGGACCGGGGCCGGTCCGACGTGACCGCTGCCTCACCCCCGTGGGACCTCACTCCCACCCCTTTGCCACGCTCTCAAGGTAAGGACCCCCGTTATCGGCCCCCGGCAGAAAAATGGGCGGGCGTCTATCTTCCCGCCAAGCGCCACAAGTCAGAGCACTTGCTGGCCTACTAGCCTGCCACCAATGTAAAGTTTTGGGCAGGCAACTCCAGGCTTACTGGGATCTACTGGTCCCCTTCAACCCCTAGCTTTCCACTGCCAATCTCTCGGACCCTGATACCTATCTGAAATTAGCCCCGCCTATCAACAAGGCCAGCCACAAGCCCGAAAATCCACACAAGCTTATAAGGCAATCAACTCTGTTCCAGCAAATGCCCACCCCTTTTCACAACTCCTCAAGCTCCCTACTATCTACATGACAATGTAGCTCTGGGCTAGTAAAGGCTAATAATAGTTAATCCACTGGTATGAGAGAAAAACATGGCAACATTGGTGTTCTGTTTTATTTCCATGCTAATTCTAATTGGACTTCTTTAACCAAGATATTAAAATTAGTACAAAAATTTTATCAAGGTTTAAAAAGAAATTTTCAGTTTTAAATCAATAATTATCTCCAGAACTTCAAGTCTCACTATAGTCTTACAGTAATTATCCAAAAATGTGTGCTAATGGTCTTCCTAACTGCTGCTCGAGTTATTTTAGCTGATTGCTGATAACTGATAGGAATGTTTCCGAGCACAGGCTTTTGTGTTGCAGGCAGCATGGATTCCAGAGAAAATCTTGAAAGGTACAATCTAAAATGTGCTATATAACAGAGGATTTAAAAGCAGCTATACTAAAAAACTAAGAATTATGAGTTAATTGTAAACTGTATGTTTCTGTTACTGTGTTGTGATTGTTCTGTGTTTGTCTGTTCGTTCAATGTCAATGTATATTGTGATACCTCCGGATGGTAAATATAAATTACTAGAAATCTTTAAAAGAGCTCTATCCAAATGGCCAAAAATTAAATAAGCACTTATATTAATACTTAAGTTTATTATATCAATACATGAGCTTAAATGTTAATAAAATATCTACAATAATAGAAATCGTAAGTCTTGATTGACAAGATTAACTGTACGTCTTCATAAAAGGTTGTTCTTGCCCAGATTAAAATGAATAACTTATTTTTCTTCACAGGATAATATAAAGAATGTAAAGCTTAAATGAATATTTAAAAAGGTTAAAAGTTTGTGAAAATGCTAACTGAAATGTAATAAGTTTTGCAAAAAGGCGTATTTTGTCCTAAAGTAAAATAGCTAATTTTTCATGAACTCTTGAAACTTAATTTGCAGATGGCAAGCTGTAAAAGGTATTGTGATAACTTTAAGTAAGGGAATGTGTTCTATAAACATAAAATTTGTCTTCAATAGTCTATATGGTTATAAATAAAAGGTTTAATAAAGCATTGTTTACATTAAAGTATTAAATGGCTAATTCCAAAAGGTCATTCTTAAATATATATAAAACTGAATTGATGATGATAATAATAAAAGGTAATTTTATAACAGGAAAGATTGGCAGCAACCAGCCTCCCCTGCCAACTTGCTTCTAGAAAACTGTTTCTAATATTGCATGCTACTAAGTATTTAAAGAAAAGTTCATTATTTTAACAAGCTTGTTTAATGTTCACAGTATTGTTATAAGAAGTTTGCTTGATAACTTTGATGTAGGCTATATGGAATGTGTTTTTATTATTAAGGAAACAGAAAATAATTTTGTCCTGAAATAAAATAATTGACTATTGGAAAAAGTAGAGTATAGGACAAAACCTGAGTGAATGCTAAAACTGCAGAAAATTAATGGACAAAGAATTTTTACAGTTAAAGTTAAATAAAATTTAATGGGTCTATCTATAAAATTTTACAAGCTTTGGTGTCGGGTAGTATGCTGATGCAAAGTTGAAAATTTTTGTTCTTTCTCAAGGCCTCTCACCATTAATCTGTTTTAGTAAAAGTTCTTATCCTCAGTCAGTATACAAAGAGAGTCTGTCTTATGTTTCTTGTGCTTATCGTTTCCTCGGTGTTCCAAGAAAGAAAGCTTTATCTCTTAAAGGAACATAATGTTCAAAACTGCTTTCTCAAGACCTAATCCTGAACAGTGGCCTTTTGTTCCAAACTAATTATAAGAGATTTGTTCTTTTACCTTGAAAGAAAAATTAAAGTAATAATTAAGTTCATTTAATATGTTATAAGCTAAATAAAGGTGTTTTACAGTGTTATAAAATTAACAACTTTTTCTTCCCTTAAACCCTCTATTAATTAAAGTCGTATGGATAAAAAGTTTCTATGAATGCTTAAAAGTGTATAAAGTTACCAATATTTCAGCATATTAAAGAAAAGTACAATATGGTTAATTATAGTTTTAATTATTATAAAAGAGTATATGTCACAAAAACAACCCCTTACCATAAATTAAAGTAACAACACTAGTATGCAGCAATCCCAAATACTGCTAGTTTGTTACAAAAAGTTAAAGTCCAGCTGTATTGCTATCACTTTGTTTTAAAACTTGCTGAGACTCTCTTTAGTGTCTTACACAAATCAAGCCAACTGCATTCCTTTATCTGTAAAGAACCCAACAATAAACTTTTGCAGTGCTTTTCAAGGCTATGTGCATAGCCCAACCATCTTGTACAGTATTTACTAATAGTAATAGTAATGAAAAAGCAGCATAAAAAAAAAAACAGCATGTGTTACTTTCCAAAAAGAACAGGTTTAGCCAACTCCTTATTCATCTGCTCAATGCACAGAGCTTTGAGCCATCATTAAAGTTTTACAAATGTTTTAAGAGTCCTTGAATATTGTCTCTGATTCTGAATATGTATGCCTTACTGATAAGCACACCACTGCCCTTTTCTCCGAAAACCCCCGTGCTCAAATTCTTCTAAAAATCTTCCACGGGACCTTTAACTGCCATTACCCCCACACACACAAGTTGCTCCAGGGCCTCACAAGGCTCCCCGTCTCCCCACTATACCACCCTTTCCCTAGCTCCAAGCCTCTCTCCAACTCCACTACTGTCTTCACCGACGCCTCTAAGACCAAGTTTACTTATATTGCCTACTCTCCCAGCCGTGACTTGCCAACCGTTTACTGCCAAACCCATCCCGGATCAGTTCAGGTGGGCAAGCTATTAGCCATCCTCACTGCCTTCCAACACCACGGCAATGAGCCCGTCAACATCTTCACTGATAGTCAGTACGCCCTGCAAGTTTGTTCAGTTATTGCCCACGCTGTTTTCTTTCCACGTGACACGCCCATTAATCAAGCACTCCGTGCCTTGCAGCGAGAGCTCAAGCTCCGCACACAGCCATGGTACATTTCTCATATTCGCAGCCATTCAAGGCTGCCGGGGCCTCTAGCCGCGGGTAACTCTGCTGCCGACCAAGCCATCTCCACCCATACAATAGCCACTGTCAGAGACTTGGTCAATCAAGCCAAACTTCTCCATTCTAAGTTCCACTTTTCAGCAGCCTCACTTCAACGTCTTTTGCCAGGCCTCCCCAAGGAAACGTGCAAGCATTTGGTGCGCGCCTGTAAAACATGCGCCCCCTTCTTGCCGCTTGGACTGTTGCAGCCACAAGGGGTCAACCCCCGCGGCCTCAAGCCAAACTCCCGATGGCAAATAGACATCACCCATGTGCCATCATTTGGGCGCCTCAAGTATGTCCATGTCACAGTTGACACCTTTTCTCACCTTTGCTACGCTGTCCCCTTACTGGGAGAAACAGCCAAGCATTGCATTAAAGCATTGCGGCAAGCCATCTTATTCATGGGGGTTCCTTGGGATGTTAAAACCAATAATAGGCCTAGGTATCGCAGCTCCTCATTCGCTGCATTTCTCCAGCTCTACAACATTACTCACCACTTCGGCATTCCATACAACCCCCAGGGGCAAGCTATAGTAAAATGCATCCACCACCAGCTCAAAGTGCAAATTCAATAAGAGAAGGATCTACGCCCACATAGTCAACCAGGCGACATTATCACTGCCTGCCTCATTCACATAAACCTCCTCTCCTTTGATAAAAACGGTCTTTCCCCCCTCCATAAGCATTGGAGCCCCTCCTACGCACCAACAGTTGCCCCGATGGTGTTTTGAAAAGACCCAGAAACAAACAATTGGCAGGGACCCAGTCCCCTTCTCACCCAAGGCAGAGGGTTTGCTTGTGTCTTTCCAGAAAATGCCTCCCAGCCGCTCTGGATCCCCGAAAAAAACGTCAAACCCGCCACCGGCCAGCAGCATGTTCCAACGACGGATGATGAGAGCACTCGCCCATTGGATGGAGAGGCTAAATATGGCCTCAGATCTAGCTCATGACACCCTCCTCCTTGGACAGCTAGTACAGCTTGCTGTCCGCGCCTTAGCTTCAAACAAAAAACCTAAAAATCTACACTCTCTCCTGCTTTTCATGTTAGCTCTGCTCCCCTCCACTATGGACCAGGCTAGTATAAGCCATCGGCCCTTTAACTGGACACTCTCTCTTCGGCAGCAGGAAAAGTTCCTCGCTAATAACATTACTGCGGGTGCTCCCTCCTTCACAGTGCACATATGTAATCTTGCCAACCTTCCTGTCATCAGTTCCCTCGTAAACGTTACACACAAGACTCACTGGTGTTGGTACAGCTCACTTACAGGCCTTGATGGCCCCTATAATCATGAAGTCTCAGGCTTCTATATCTGCCCTTCCACGGCCAGAGGCTGCCATGACCCAGCGCACTATTACTGCCCCTCCTGGGGGTGCAAAACCATAGCCCACGGATGGTCGGGAGCTTCCAATAGGGACCCCTACCTCTCCCTTTCTTTTAAAGATAAAAGTCAAAGGAGCAGCATTAAGCCCTACTGGAGCAGCATTATGCTCACTGTCAAAAACCCTAAAAATGCAAGCTGGCTACAGGGCCGCACCTGGGGAGCCCGACTTTACATGAGCAACTATGATCACGGTGCCTTTTTCATTATAAAGAAAAATTCAATCCGCACACAATCCGCTGCCGTGGGCCCAAATCAAGTTCTCAATCCTCCCCACACACGGCCTCCCCCTCCTCCCTCTGTTTCTCCTTCTCCTCCCGCTACCACCTTAAATCCTTCCATCACTAGGTATCCTCCCCACCGCCAAACCCTGCCATCCCCCAACCCTCTTGTAGCCCTCCTCAATGCATCATTTATCTCCTTAAACTTATCCCAGCCCAACCTTACACAACGTTGCTGGCTCTGCTTTTCCACCGCGGCTCCCTTCTATGAAGCCATAGCTACCAACGGCGCCTTTCGCGCCTCCCCAGACTCCACTGGTACCTCTTGCAATTGGAACCAAACAAAAGGAGGACTCACCCTCCGATCAGTTTCCCAGACTGGACTCTGTATAATAAAATCGGCGGCAAAGTTCTCCCCTCCATGCAGTCCCTCTGCAGCCTAACTCACACCCCTAATGCAGCCGCTAAGTTCCTAATTCCCCTTAATAATACCAAATGGCTATGTTCTTCCTCCGGCCTCACTCCATGTCTCAATGTTCAAACCCTTAACTCCACCAGCGACACCTGTGTGCTCATACTCATTGCTCCCCGTGTTCTCTTTTATACTGATAACCAATTCTTTGACTCCTGGCAGCACTTCAGCTCCCCGCAGCATGAGCAGAAACAGGAAGTCTTCACCGCCATCACAATTGCCACCCTTCTAGGTCTTGCCGGCGCAGCCACTGGAGCTGCAGCTCTCAGCCTCCAAGATAATTCCTTTTCAACCCTTAGGCAAGCTGTCGATGCAGACATCGCCCGCCTTGAGACTTCCATGGCCCACCTTGAAACATCTCTCAACTCCCTGTCCGAGGTCGTTCTCCAAAACCACAGGGGCCTAGACCTCCTCCTCCTAAAAGAGGGGGGCTCTGCGCAGCGTTAGGAGAAAAATGCTGCTTCTATGCTAACCACTCTGGCCTCATTCGAGATAACATCGCATAAGTTAGGGAGGGCCTCCGCAAGAGAAAGCAGGAACGTGAAGCCGGATGGTCTTTCTCTTGGGGGCTGCCCAATGGAATCCTTTCTTACTTTCTCCCCTTTCTAGGCCTGCTCCTCACCCTTGTCCTCCTATTAGCCCTAGGACTCTGGATCATCAGGCGAATTGTCCAGCTTGTCAAAAATCAAGTTAACTCTGTCCTTAGTAAGCCCATCCAGGTTCGGTACCAGCGAATCCGCACCGCCGACGAAGATGCACCAGGAGTCTCCATTAATTGCCGTCCTCCCCAAATGGCCAGCCACCTCTCAACGCACCCAAGCCCCAGCTCCCCTGCCCCTACCCCTTCTCACCGCCCATCCTAACTCCTTACCCTTACCCTTTCCCCTCCCCCGCCCTGTTTATCTAAGGCCGCCAACATTCCATCGAGGCGCTGGACTGGTTAGCCAATGACGGGCAACGGGATCGGCCCGCCAGTCAACCTAAGGCAGGGACACGGCCTTTTGCTGCCGCGCTTCCCCATGACGGGTAAGACTGGCCACCTGTGTGGCACGGGCATTGCCCAGCTGGGCACAATCCCGACCTAAGACAGGCACAGTCCCCCTCCCTCCTCATATCAAGCTTTTCGGAGGAGCTTAATAAAAACAAAGGGGGAAATGTGGGAGGAAGGGCGCCCGGCTTGCCACAGTAGCAAACAGTGCGGCAAGAAGTGATACCGCCTCTGCCCACTGGGCCTAGATAAGGTGACCACGCCTGACTAGGCCTTTGCTGCTAACGGCTGGCCGGCGCTGCCCTCCCCCTTTTTATCTCCCGCCTAGCCCAACATCCGGCCAGCTCTCACTCCCCCTTTCCCCTCCCCTATTCCAAACCTCTCAGCCAGCCCTCTGCCTAGCAACCGCTTACAATCACCTATCAGGAAGCAGTACCCGCCCGCACCTATCAAATCCCTCCACACAGTCCCTAACCCTATAAAGCTGTGTCCCCTTCCGCAATAAACTGGACTTGTGCACAGTCCTGGTCTCCGCGGCTTTCTTCCTCCCCTTGCCGTGCGTCCTCCATGCCTGAGAGCCCCTCTGATGCTGTCTGCCGTAGCATCAGACGCCACTGCGGTCTAGTCTGACCCCTCCAAACCCCCCCGTCAACATCGGGGTGCAAGCTGCCCCAGCCGCAGAAGAGGAAAGCTGAACCATCACAGACCTCACTTGCCCTCTTGCTCAACACATGGCAAATGACTTTGAGTGAGAAAGTGTACTTTATGGTACCTTGAGTTGGTCTCCTTAGGGTCTGGTGGTGCCAAGGGAATGAAAAACTCACATACCAAAACTCATATGCAGGGAGGGCTTCATCTGGTTTATTTCTCTTGCTTAAATATCATGTATTTTTGGATTTGGCCAAAGGCTGTGGTTAAAGTTAAATCTCTCAAGGATGTTTCGTCTAGGAACAAGAAACCTTGTCCCTAGGCTCACATCTTATCTAGCAGCAGAGATGCAAGAAGTTGTTTTCAAACTTCAAGCGAAAAGAGATAGCTTGTGCAGAGATAAGCAAGGACAGAGCTACTTTTGTTCTGAAGGAAGAATAGATGAACTTTAAATAAATCATTTAACCATGCCCTTGCCAAGGTGATGGAACTAATCCCCACATTGCCCCCCTTTCTTTTATGAGCAGGTGGTAATATTTGAGTAGCTGTATACACAGTGGCCAGGTACTCATGGCATTGTGTGGTACATAGCCATAATTGGAAGAAGCATCATCATCCCATAAATATAATAAAACAGAGACAAATTAACACTTTTATTATTGCCCACCATTTAAAATTTAGATTGGAAAGCCATGTTGAAGGGTTCAACTATTGTAACTGTTCAGCTAAGATTTTTAGTGTGGTTTGTTAAGTTTGATTTTTTAAGTTCCACAATTGCCACTCTAATTAGAGATGGAGAAGGCACTTTGAAGGTGTTTTTTTGTTTGGTTCTAATTATGTTGGGTATTATTTCATTTTGAAGGAGTGACACAAATGCTAGAATACCTCCAGTTAATTTTATTTATTAGTGGCCCTGCAGGAGGAAACCAGTATCCTCCTGTCCATGTTGAATTGTGTGAGAATAACAGGTGCTCAGGATCCCACCAGGAGGTGAGAGCAAATAGGGGTGGATCTCTTATATGGGCCCAATAGATGTGATAAGCAGTGCAGGGGTTAAAAGACATAAGGATGAGCAATATGAACATTTTCCATGTTCCCACCTTAGCAGAAGCAGTAGTGACTAGTGCCAAATCAGCTAAAAAAGTATTTTTAGGCACCTTAGGGCACCCAACTCATGCCATAAGAGCATGTGCTTGGTTACCCAATTTTTTAAGACTCCCCAATGTAACCAGTTCAGCTCCTTGGGTAATCCTCAGGGGGATGTTGATTGATTGCAGATTGAGTGCTTCCAGGTTCACTATTGGGTTGTGCTGCAGATTCCACCAGGCCATGGTATGGTTTTATGTGCTTTGCTGGAAGCCAAAGAGGTCCTCCTAGAGAGAGAACACATGCATACCCTCCTCCCCATGTTAGTAAATTTACTGGACCATGCCAATTACCATTAGCTTTTTATCCATCCTGGGGTTTGCATAACACTTTAGGATAAATTTTTATACTTGGTATCTGAAAATGTTTTGCTGCTGTATAACCATCTTCATTGCAATTTTAAAAATTTAATGTATATAAGGCTATTTCTATGACATCTTTTGGACTGGTTAGACCTAACACCCTATTCCCCCTTTTTTGTTTTGTAAGCATTGTTTTAAGGTAAATTGAGATTATTTTGTAAAAAAAAAATGATTTGTTAACATAATATTTTGGTATAATGAAATAGGGCTAAAACTACAGGTTTTTATACAGTTAGATTTTTGTTATTAGGATAAGATAGATGATTAGGTTATACACACAGCTTTGGGAAAGAACTGCAAAATTTACTGTTGGCTTGTTCAAATATGAATGCAGTCTGGCTTGACTTGTTTAAGGAGCTACTAGAGAAAGCTTTAGCAAGTTGGGCACTAATTGCCATGGGAATGAAAGACTTAGACACCAAAACTCATATGCAGGGAGGGCTTCATCTGGTTTAATTCTCTTGCTTAAATATCATGTATTTTTGGATTTGGCCAAAGGTTGTGGTTAAAGTTAAATCTCTCAAGGATGTTTCGTCTAGGAACAAGAAACCTGGTCCCTAGGCTCACATCCTATCTAGCAGCAGAGATACAAGAAGTTGTTTTCAAACTTCAAGCGAAAAGAGATAGCTTGTGCAGAGATAAACAAGGACAGAGCTATTTTTGCTCTGAAGGAAGAACAGATGAGCCTTAATAAATTATTTAACCATGCCCTTGCCAAGGTGGTGGAACTAATCTCCACATGATAGCTATAAGCTTCTACCCCCAATAAATACCCTTTATAAAACCCAACAGATTTCTGGTACTTTACTTTAGCATCCCTTTGGCTGACTAATACATACACCATGACCAAGTCAGTTTCATCCCCAGTATGCAAGGATGGTTGAACCTAAGAAAATCAATCAATGTAATATACCACATTAAAAATTTTAAAATCACATGATCATCTCTATTGATGCAGAAAAAGCATTTGACAAAATACAATACCCTTTTCTCATAAAAACAGTTCAAAAGATAGCAATAGAATAAAACATCCTCAACATGATAAATGGTATATAAGAAAAACCCACAGCTAACATCATATTCAATGGTGAAATGCTAAAGGCTTTCCTTCTAAATAGGGAGCTAGACAAAGATGTCCACTATCACCACTCTTAGTCAACATTGTGTTCACTCTTAGTCAACATTGTGTTAGAAGTACTTGCTCAAACACTTAAGCAAGGAAAGGGTAAAAAAGGCATCCAAATTGGAAAGAAAGTAGTAAAATTTTCACTATTTCAGATGACATGATCCTATACATAGAAAGCCCTAAGAAATCTACAACAAAGCTTCTAGAGGCGATAAATGAGTTCAGTAAAGTGACAGGATATAAGATCAACATGCAAAAATCAGTAGCATTTCTGTACACTAATAATAAGCAATCTGAGGAGGAAATCAAGAAAAAAATTCCATTTACAATAGTTACTAAAAGAATCAAATACCTAGGAATAAATTTAAATAAAGATGTAAAAGGACTATGCAGAAAACTACACAACATTGTTAAAGGAAATCAAAGACCACCTAAACAAATGGAAGAATATTCCCTATTCATGGACTGGAAGACTAAAATCAATAAGATATCTGTCCTACCCAAATTGATCTACAGATTTAAAACAATCCCAATAAAAATTACAAAATCATTTTTTACTGAATTGGAAAAGCTAATTATGGAATTTATATGGGGAGGGAGTCCCACATTACCAAAGACATATTGGGAAAAATATGAGGGAATCACATAACCTGATTTTAAACCATACATAAAGCTACCATAGTCAAAACTGCATATTGGCACAAGGATAGACATAACCAATGTGACAGAATTGAGAGTTCTGATTTAGATACAGGCATATACAGTCAACTGATATTCAACAAGGCCACCAAGCCCATTCAACTGGGACAGAATGGCCTCTTCCAAAAACATGTTGGAGAACTGGATATCCATATCCAAAAGAATAAGAGGGGATCACCATCTCATGCCTTATACAAAAATGAGATAGATCAAAGTTCTATCTCCTAGATAACCTCGTAGAAGATATTGTAGGGAAGGATCTACCATATTTGTAGTAGGAAATGGTTTCATAAACTTTACACCCAAAGCACAATCAATGAGAGGAAAATAGATAAATGGGACCTCTTCAAAATTAAATACATTTGCACTTCAAAGGAGTTTGTCAAGAAAGTGAAAGGGAAGCCTAGTCATTGGAAAAAAATATTTGGTAACCAGCTGTATTAGTCAGCCAAATGGGTGCTGATGCAAAATTCTAGAAATTGGTTGGTTTTTATAAAGGGTATTTATTTGGGGTAGGAACTTATAGATAACCATAAACCAAAGCCCTTACCAAAGTCTATTTTCACATGTTGGAGCAAGATGGCTGCCAATGTCTGTAAGTGTTCATGCTTCCTGGGTTCCTCCCTTCCTAGGGCTCACTTCTCTTTCCTCTGTATGCTTACTTCCTGGGGCTCTAGCTTAAGGCTTCAGCATCAAACTCCAACATCAAAACTCCAACATCAAAACCCCTCATCTCTGTCCTTTGCCATATCTTTTATCTGTGAGTCCCCACCCTTTGATGGGCCCTAATGAAGTGGCCCAATCAAAGCCCTAATCATAACTTAATCACACCCAGGTACAAACCAGATTACAAACATAATCCAATATCTATTTTTGAAGTTCATAACCATATCAAACTGCTACACCATCTATCTGATAAGGGCCTAATATCTAGCATATATAAAGAAATCCTACATATTAAAAATAAAAGACAAACCACCCATTTTTAAAATGCTCAAGAAATTTGAATAGACACTTCAAAAAGAAATACAATTGGCTAAAAAACACATGAAAAGATGTTCAAGATGACTAGCTATTAGGGGAATGCAAAGCAAAACTACAATGAGATATCATCTCACCCATTAGACTGGCAGCTATTTAAAAATCATGGACTACAAGTGTTGGAGAGGATGTGGAGGAAAGGAAGCATTTATCCACCGCTCGTGGGAATGTAGAATGGTGCAGCCATTGTGGAGGACAGTTTTGCGGTTCCTCAGGAAGCTAACTTTAGAACTGCCATATGATCCAGGAATCTCACTGCTGGGTATATACCCAGAAGAGTTGAAAGCAAAGACACAGATATATGTACACCAATGTTCAAAGTGGCATTATTCACAATTGCCAAAAGTTGGAAGGAACCCAAATGTCCACTAACAGATGAATGAATAAGCAAACTGTAGTATATACATACAATGGAATATTACTCATCTGTAAGAAGGTTGGTAGTATTAACACACAGTAAACATGGATGAATTTTGAAGACCTTATGTTAAATGAAGTAAGCCAGGAACTGAAAGGCAAATATTGCATTACCTCACTGATATGACTTAAGTAAATTGTGCAGACTCACGGAGCTAGAATCTGTAAAATAGATTTACAGGAGACAGAAAGGGAGTAGAGGGTGATAAGCTGATGTCCACATGGGCAAAATCCATGTTAATGTGGAAGGGTGTGGTTGGAAGTGGATGGGCTTGAGAATGGTGCAGATATGTTTGGGATCAGCGGTGATGATCTGTGATGGGAGTGGGGTGGGGGTTTGGGTTGGACTATCCATGGAACTGGGGGAAGTGTCAGAGGAAGTAGCAAGTGAACTCTCGTGATTTTTGCAGGTTTGTGGTCAAAACTATAAGATGGGAATATTCTTTTGGCAAATGTCACAGAGAGAGTTACTGATGTAGGGCATATGTTGTGGCAGGATATATAAGATAGGGTGCACCTGGGGCATGCTTCTATGGAATATGTAAGTGTTCTTGTCCTCTTATTATCTTGTCATAGTATGTTCTCTCAGGGGTGGAGACCCACACAATAAATAAGAAATTATTAATCTCCAATCCTTGGGAGTCCTCCTATGTTCTTAATTAGAGGGACAAGAATCCCTCAAGAACATAGGTAGTACCCAATAAAAGAAAACAGATTAATATGTCAAATCCTCAATATAATTGCAAATAACTATGAATTTTATTTTTCAATAATTGAAACTTAGTGGTTACCATAGGTTTCTGAGTGGAGGGGAGGAAAGAATAGAATAGATGGAACATAGGGCATTTTTAGGGCATTAGAATTATACTGTATAATCTTGCAACAATGGATACAGGCCATTTTAAATTTCATCAAAATCTATAAAAGTGTAAGGTCCAAAATGTAAGCCATAATATAAACCATTGACCATGGTTAGTAGCAATGCTCCAATTATTTGTACATCAACTGTAACAAATGTACTATCCACATGGAAAATATTATCAATAGAGGACAGTGGAAAAGGGGGAGGTCATGGGGAATATGGGAATCTCCTGAGACTTTTCTGTAACATACAGCTTTGTTGAAGATAAAATGGAAAAAATAAGACACTGGGGAATATAGGGAAGAAATGGTTACTGTACATACAAGACAACAGACCTTACAGTGGTTAAACTCAATGTCTAAAAAATGTTTACATTATTCAATTTTTAAATTTTTTGTGTTTTGTTATTTTTAAAATTATTATATTTCATTTTCTTATTAATTTTATTTGATTATTTTGTTTGCTTCATTTTTGGAGAGGTTTTGGATCACAGAAGGGCCACAATAGTGGTAGAGAAGGATCAGTGGTGCAGAGCGTTGGTAATGGGGGGATATGTGAGGAGGGGTGCATGTGGAACATGCCTCTAAGACATATGAATATTTCAAATGTTCATGGGGCATGTCTCAGTGAGTGGAGACCCACACAACAACTCAAAGAATATTGAATTCCCATCCTGGGGAGGCCTGCTGAATTCTTTAATAGAATGGCAAGAATCGCCCAAGTACAAGGGCAGTGCCTAATAAAAGAAGACAGACCATTATGCCAGGCTCTTGATATTGATGTTTGTACTTATTAACCTTTTCTTATGAAATTGAAACTTAACCTGGTATTATACATTGCCTAAGAATTACCTCCCAAAAGCATCCTTATTGCTCAAATGTGGCCTCTCTCTAAGCCAAACTCATATATAAATGCACTACTTTACCCCTGGCATGGGACATGCTACCCAGGGATGAGCATCCCTGGCACTGAGGAATGATTACTAAGTGCCAACTAGCAATGCATCTTGGAAAAATACCTAAAGGGGAAAATATTAAATACAAATGAGTTTTTATGGGTAAGAGATTTCAAAGTGAGTCAGGAGGTCATTCCTGAGGTTACACTTAGGCAAGCCTAAGCAAGATCTCATTGACTGGACAGTAAACAGTGCCTCAAACAGTGGGGCTCCTGAGGACTCTAGCAACATCCAGACACTATAAGTAGGACAGACAAGCTCAGGAAATCAGCACCATGTCAGTAAGCCTTACTCTGGAATTTTTGTTCCCCAGTGTAACAGAAAGACTCACCTACAGTTTCCCTACCCATGGCTCTTCTGTCCCTTTTATTTGAACATATCCTTTGGACTATACTTGTTAAATATATTCCCAGAGACTTAAGTCTTTGTTCTGTTCATGTGCCAGTTGTCCTGTATCTCAGCAAGGTTGTAATATCTACTCTCCAGTTAATTGGACTTACCCAGGACAACTAACAAGGAGATGATGATGGACAATGTCCATTCCAAGGAACAGAGAGGGTCTGCAACTGCAGACGAGATAGTTCCATCCATCTGCCCCATGGGATCTAAGTTCCCTCTCAATTAGAAGCAGAATGGGCATCACCGTCCCAAAAATCCTCAAGATTGGGGAATGAACAAAAGACTAAATTACACTTATTATTATTCTACTATACACCTATTATTATTCTAATAATGGGAGAACTTTTATCATTGATATAAAGGTAGTGGCCACCAGAGCTTCAAAGGGGAGGGAGAGGGAAAAATATGTGTAATATGGGGGCATTTTCAGGATATTGGAATTCTCCTTCATTACATTACAATGATGGATACAAACATTATTTATTTTGTCATAACCTACAAAATTGTGCAGGATAGAGTGTAAACTATAATGTAAACCATACTCCATGGTTTGTAGCAATGCTTTAATATGTTTTCATCAATTTTAGCAAATGATGGTTATTGTTAACGTGTGAAGGTTGTTGATGTAGGAAAGTGTGGGAGGGGAAGGGATGGAGCATATGGGAATCCCCAATATTTTTATGTAACTTTAATATAATCTAAAGCTTCTTTAAAAAATAAAAATTAACTTTTTAAAAAAATTTAAAGATTAAAAAAAATAGAATAGGGAAATAGACTAAAATAATACGTGAAAACGGGGACCCAGTAAATGTAACTCTATCCTGAAGTCATGCTTTCCCTGAAGGCATCTGCCAAAACTGTTTATATTGATCTGAGGTTTCTGGGTTTCACAAAGCATGACTTTCAGAAGCCTGAGATAATATGAACTCCTGGACACTGAGGATTAGTGCCTGTTACTACTTCTGATCAATTTTTAGTCATTACCACTTTGATTGAGGTTTCCTGTTACTAATTTCTGTTTTTCACTCTGTTACTAATTTCTACTTTTAATTCATTGGTTAAATTATTTGTACATTTTGAAAATTATTGAGGTTTTTTAAAAAATAAATATATAGTGGATTTAAAAAAAAAATTAGTGTGGAAGCCATCTGTACATGTGTACAAAGAGCATAGAAATGTATCACTGCACTGTGTCTCCTAAGCTCACTTGTAGAATGTCCTATTCCTTCACTGAAGTACTGATAGTCCCTATCTGAGTCAAAAAGCCATGTATGCCTACTTCTAAATATCATACCTATTTGTCTTTATTTATCTGCAGCTGAGAATGAGTGCATCCATTTTGTTCCCGAGGCACCTCATTTGTATCACCCTAGTCTGCCATGGCCCTACATAGTCAACCTGAGGAAAAATCTGTTAAGCATAAAATGAAGCTTTGTTTTAGCTCTTATTGATATTTTCTTTGCTTTTGACTCTCTGGGTTGAAACCCTTCTGTGACAAATTTAATCTTCACCCCAAATTACTGATGCTAAAGCAGGATCTCCATATTAATACCTTTTCAAGCTCAGGGTTAGCAGAAATATTCTAGATGAATAAAATAATTCATTTCCAGTAATGCAAAACAAGGACTTGTTTTGGATTTTGTTCTCCATTCTTTGTAATTTGTACCTTAACTGATTTGAAACTATAGATTGACTATACACCCTGGCTATTGGGAGTAGAAATATAACTATTCCTAAATCTACAGATGATATACAATGTTGGGCATTAGAAATAGTTTTGACAACTGATCTGGCTTAAGGTAAACTACTCTGAAATTCTATATATAGTGGATGATAATATTCTATTATCATCCACTAACTCTCTGCTGGTAAAAAAAAAAAAAAAAAAAAATTCGTTATTCTACAAATACATCTTGTAGTGGGTTTTCCTGTAGAGTATACTCCACATTTACTAGCGTAAGACAATCAACAAATGTTTGAAACACTTTTATTATCACTATGGGAAATTAGTGGATCCTAACTGGATAAAACAGTTTCCAGATTAACAGAGTTATGTCCATGATCACTGATAAGGAATTCTGGCATACAATTGTCTATTTTTAGGTGTGTTGCATTGAGGCATACTAAGTTTAAGTTTAAGAAAAAGATTCTGGAAAAGCACTTAAGTCATTCCTTGGCCTTCTTTTCAGGTAACATGTCCTAATTAAGTTCCATAAATCTCCTAAACTGACTAGCATTAACATCTGTCAAAATTATTATCATAGCATACTGAAATGGACTTAATCAGCATTAATTAACATGCAGAGTGCAACCTTGATTTTTAAATTTTTTTCAACCTTTACCAAAAGACTGACTAAATATTATAAAAAATAATATTTATGATGGTTTCCCTGAAGAAATAAATAGCTATTTCTCCAGCTGTTCTAAATTTTAGTTTTGGGTCAAACCCAAATTATTTACCTTGAAAGCCATTGTATTGTCTCCTCAAAAAATTATTTTTGCTGAAAACTGCTCTTTGGCATTACACATCAGTTTGCAGAATGCCATGAGAGATTGTGATATAAAAGCCTTTGTTGTACTTATTATAGGAATATTACAAAGGATGTATCAACCATACTACATATTCTATTCACATGGAGAAATCCCCACCCAACTTTCAAACACACACATACACATACATACCAGGTCTCGGTATTAGAGGTAGCTTTGCTACTTTTCTTTCTTTCAACATTGATATTTATGAATTGAACCTATTTCTTTCTTTCTTTGCTTTGGTTGATAGAAATCTTGGCACTTAATTTTTTTATCTAGTTGTACCTATAAGTACAAAACATATCTCAACCTACCATTTCTATTACCACTTTTCTTCATTTTCTTCACCTCAATATTTTCCATTTTATTCTTTGGTTCAAATATATAAATATATTTATATAAAATATAAAATAATTATAATTTTTTTATAATATAAAGGTAAATATATTTATATAAAATATATAAATATATCTTATAAACCTCCTCAAATCAGTGACACAGATACAAATAATTGCTGACTTTTTAAAAAATTTGTAAACCATATTTTTTTCACAATCAAGACCAAAGAATTAATTCCATTGTGGACTCAGGTGAAATGTCATATTTTACTGCTACCAATTTAAATTAAAATATATTAAAAAACAAGGGTGCAGGTGTAGCTCAGTGGTTTGAGCTCCTGCTTCCCATGTACAAGGTCCTGGGTTCAAGCTCCAGTACCTCCTAGAACAAAAACAAAAACAAAATGTTTACTAGCAAATATTGGCCAATTAGATGAAATCTCAGAGGTTTTACATTAATTTTATTAACAAATAGTTGATGTATTTAATATCATTGGATTTTTAAAACTATAGAACCAAATATTATTAGCACAGTAGAGATCATAATTCTAGTCCAACCTTTTATCTTATAATTGAGGACATGGAAACAAAGATAGTTTCAAAACTTTCCCAAGATTCTTTAAAGAGTCAGTTTCCACTCAGAATAGAATGCCAATACCAACTTTTAGGCCAGTGTTCTTTCCATTATATTGAATTATTTCTAAATAGAACATATTTTCCAACCTCTACTTTCAGAAATGGCTTATAATTTTGTCCTGGTTTGAGTCTTTCGTGGATCCCAAAAAATTATGTTCTTAAGCTACCCCATGGTCATGGCAGATGGAGTTCAGTGCCATGTCAGTTGGCCCTACTTTGGAGTTTGTGTTTCTGTGTGATGGAGCTGGACTCAGATATGATCTTTGTTCACAAGCCCCTACTGTTACTTTTACTGGAACTGTAGTTGGTGCTGGGGTTTAATGTATACCCAGGGAACCTGAATCTCTGGACTGACCATGTGATAGCCAGGCCCTGAGCCTCAACAGACTTGCATCTCCTACACTCTGGTTTATTGGGCTTACCCCACTCAGCTAACCTGGAAGTGAAGAAGGTCAACCACCACACCAGGAGCCAAGAGTGCCTACAACTGAAAGCAGGAGAATTGCATCCAGCATCCATGTGGAATCTAAGCCTCCTCTTGACATAGATGTGGAGTGGACACAACCATTCTAAGGTCTAGAGGATGGAGGAATAGAGTATGGATTAGAGTAGGCTTACTGATATTTTATTCATGAACTATTGTGATTAGTAATCGAAGAAAATGTGGCATTGGTGTGGAGAAAGTGGCCATGGTGGCTGCTGGGGGTAGGGAGTGGGAGGAAGAGATGAGATGTGGGGGCATTTTCAGGACTTGGAGTTGTCCTGGGTGGTGCTGCAGGGACAGTTACCGGACATTGTATGTCCTCCCATGGCCCACTGGGTGGACTGTGGGAGAGTGTGGGCTATGGTGTGAACCATTGTCCATGAGGTGCAGCAGTGCTCAGAGATGTATTCACCAAATGCAATGAATGTCTCATGATGATGGAGGAGATTGTTGCTATGGGGGGGAGGAGTGGGGGGAGGAGGGTGGGGGGTATATGGGACCTCATATTTTTTTAATGTAACATTAAAAAAATAAATAAAGACAAAAAAAAAAATTTAAGCTACCCTATTCCTGTGCATGTAAACCTATTAAATGCAGGACCTTTTGGTTAGATTCAGCTAAGGGACCTTCTGATTAGATCACTTTTGATTAGATTGCTTCAGTTAAGGGTCTTTGATTAGATTGTAGGACAAGGGTGGGTCTTGATCCTCTAACTGGAGTCTTTTATTAAAGGAGACCCAGAGAAATACTGCTGTCATTTTTGCCCTGCCCTCTGAGAAAGGACTCTAGAATCACCTACATCTGCAGAAAGACAGAGAAATCCCAAGAGGCTGAGAGGGATGCTTGAGGCTGAATTAGCAGAGCAGTCCAAAGCAAGGAGAAGGGAGAGACAAGCCCTGTGCCTGATCATCCATAGCTGAGCTCAGAGAGAAAGTGATCCTGGAGAGGAAGGCAGGAACCTAGGCAGAGACCAGCCTCCATTTTGCTTTGCAATGTAGCAGGACCCACGAGATGTAGCAAGACCCACAATCTCCAGCAGCCAACTTTGGTAAGAAAGGATCTCTGCTGATGTTCTGATTTGAACATTTTCATAGACTCGAAACTATAAGTTTTTACACTAATAAATTACTACTGTAAAAGACAACCCATTTCTGGTATTTTGCTCACAGTAGCATTAGCAAACTAAACAAATTTGAATTTCTCAACTTTCTAATCTTAAAAACAAAATCATGCATCATTGTCATTTTTAACTTTTAAAAATACTTTAATACTCAGCACTTTATAGAAGACACTCAAATTGCAATATATTACTCATTGGAAAAACCTATTTTAGAATATTCTGAAGATGACTTTTTAAATTTATTCTCCAATTTTCTTTTTTTCCCTTAAAATTTAAATCGTGCAACATAATTCATTTTTCAAACCAGTGGCCAAAAATAGCATCAATCATGTTTAAGGTTGATATAGTACAGTGAAAATAAAAGGTGTCTGAGACAAATCTTGGCTTAAAATACACAGGGAAAAAGAACTTGCTCCCCACTTTCACCAACACCTGGGAATTGTTTTCTTTCCACCTCAATTTGCTAAATAGGCAAAAAGCTCTGATAAACTCTCCATACTTCCAGTTAAATTACCATGGTTAAATTAACTGTTAATTTCAGTTACTCTCAACCACCCACCTTGTCAGAGTCATTTACTGTTTCATCAAAAATTTCTTGTGCCACAGCCCCAGGGGTCCGATATCAATGTTTCCAAAAAGCAGGAGACTTTATCTTTAATCTTGGACCTGTCACCAAGTCGGTATACGAGTTTGGATGAGTCTCATAAGAACACTAGGCCTTAGCTTTATTTATGAAATGAAGGAAGCAAATTAAGTGATGTATGATTCATTCTTGCTTCAATAATCTTTGAAAAAATTTGCAATTCCTGAATTTTCAGAATAGAATATTCTTTCCCAACATTTCTATTCATGCACCTTTCAAAATTTCATCTACTCTAAGAGACTTGAATGCTAGCTCTTTCTTGATCTTCCCAGAAGTTGTTAAATTGAGTCACATGTCAGTTATGCCATGACTTCTACATGGCTGGTAGCAGTTTCAAAATGCCATACTGGGAAACAGATGTGACTCAAGCAATTGGATTCCCATCTACCATATAGGAGGTCCAAGATTCCATACCCAGGGCCTCCTGGTGAAGGCAAGCTGGCCTGGCTGACGAGCTGGCCCATGAGGAGTGCTGGCCTGCACAGAGTACACTCAGGAGTGCTGCCCCTTGCAGCAGTGCTGGCCCACACAGAGAGCTGTTGCAGCAAGATAACACAAGAAGAAATACAGAGGAAAGACAATAAAAGATGCTGCAGACCAGGGAGCTGAGGTGCCGCAAGAGAATGATCATCTCTCTCCCATTCCAGAAGGTCCCAGAATCAGTTTCTGGAGTCACCTAATGAGAATATAAGCAGACACAGAAGAATACACAGTGAACATACACAGAGACCAGACAATGTAGGGGGGGGGGGGGGGAATATAAATAAATAAATAAATAAATAAATCTTTTTTAAAAAATTCAATTGAATTCCAATTTCATAGTAAAACTGGGACTGGGAGAAGGGGATTTGAACTACTTAGAATCTGTGAAATATGATAGTACAATATTTCCTATAGGTAAAATAAATCAGTTCTCCTTTCTACTTTAGTATATTCTTTATTGCTTCATTGTATCATCCATTTCAGGTTATCTTTTAAATGAAATTGTGTCTTCGACTCTTTGGCAGGGAGTGTCTGTCAGCTATCTGATACCATTTGTAAAATAATTTATTTATATATTCTCATGCTACATTTTGACTGGTATATACCTCTTTTCTACATTTTAACCCTCCCTATCATTTTTAGTTTTACCTGTTTTGATAGCCTTTATTTTGGATTTATATTTTCACCCAGCCTTAATCCTGTTTCTTAATAAGTCCATTTAAATTTACATATACATATATATACACATACACATATATAGTCATTGGTGACATGATTTCTCTTATTTTTCACATCAATTTATTTAATTTTTCTTTTTTTCTTCATTTTAAATACTTTTAAGATTTTTTTCTAAATTAATTTCTTTGGTATGCCTACAAGTGGGCCTTTTTAAGTTTAAAACATTAATTGTACTACCACCTGGACCAAGTGGCTGCTGTGCTGACATGGTCACCCAGAAGTGGGGCTGGGGCAGGACTGCCATGGTGCAGCAGGACAGTAATGATATCCTGAAGATATCTGCTGGTTGATGCTGCAGAGGAGACTATGAATAGGCAAAAAAAAAAAAAAAAAAATCCAAAATCAGACACCCAATGGCATCATTCTTCCATTTATTCTTTCAAGTCAGTGCAATTATAGTCTGCCTTCTCTGTGAATTTTTCTTCAGCAGCTTTATTGCCTGAATGGTGGCAATTATTTTGTTGTCATGTGACTTTGGGGCAGTGAAGAACATTGCAGTTGGACTAATGGTTGGCCTGCATTGGTGGAAACATGAAGAAGATGGAAAGAGCCACTGGGTGTTTAGGTCCAGGGCAGCAAACCCTCATGAGAATAAAACTGTTTCAGAAACTGAACCAAGAATCTTTTGGTTAGGACTTACTACCTGTCCAGGGCCATGGGTGATCTTTGCCTTCAGTGCTTGCTTCTCCTTCAGAGTGAAATGGTTGGCAGTGCTTATCATGGGTGTGACGCTCCAAGGTGCCAACCTGTATGGCTACATCAGGTGTAAAGTGGACAGCACAAAGAACTTCACCAGCATAGCTACCTCCTATCCTGGAAAGCAGTTTTAAACACAAAACTTGGAAAATGACCAGAATTCCTCAAGCAAGACAAAGCTTATGTGTTCCATTACATTGGGGTACAACTGAAGAAATTTATGAGTCTAAAGCATTTAGAGCTTAGTACATGTTGCAAAGAGAAAGGTTGGGTTTGTTTCTCTGTTTAAAAGTTTACTTTAAAAAAATTAATTTTCATGTTAAGTTTGCTTTTTTTTAGTTGTTTCAGGGCTTGATGGTTATGGTATCACTAGAAACAGTGTCATAATTTATTTCATGTTGTGCTTGTATATGCACATAGTCTTTGTAAGTGTTCACATATCCCAAATTAATGGAAATATTTGTATTCATACATGTAGTTAATGGAAACCTTTGGATTTTGATATCTAGTTATTCTTAGAAGATGGTCTTTGTCTATCTCAAAGTTCAATGTATTTATATATTATTTATGTAAATTGTTCTCAGAAGAAATTTTTCTTCCCATGATTAGAGTAAGCCTTTTGCCTTATGTTTATCTTAGAAATAATCATTCATTTTGCAACTTAGTATGCACTTCATGGTGAAACATCTTACTCTAATGTGCACAAGCAACTAAAAACCCAGTTTAGGTCAATGATGTTAACTACTTTATAAAATTTTATTTCTATTTGTAAAAGGTCATGTAATTAAAGCCCAGTAACTATAAGCAGAATATTCATTATTTATATTTAAGGCATACCCATAAATTGCTGATATTCTATTTATTTTATGGAAGGAGAGCCAAATTTTTCTTTGGAACTTCCTGGATGGTTCTAAGTATTCCTTGGCCTAAAGAGATCGGTCTTTTACCACTAAAAGAGTATTATTGTTATGTCATTGCGTGGGAAACAATTTAAATACTTGGCATTATAAATGCCTGAAAGACATTTTATTTTATTAATCTACTTTTTCTTTTTATTATAGGGATATTGTAAATCATGCATTTATATTAATGGTATTTCTTAAAACAAAGAAACTAAACCACTTTACAAATTTTATAGGGTTCTGCAAATTCTGTGGTAGGAACGATAAACTTTGTTGGAGTCTTATAATCAACAGATTATTTTATGAATGTATTTATATGTTGTTGAAAAAGTTTTAAAGGTGTTTTGTTTAATTCAATGAGTGTCTTTATTTGAAGGTGACTATATATATTTGTATAAAACTACTGTTGACCAAATAATAATTGTATTTAAACCTGTATTTTTCCTGTTAGCAATGTCAAAACTTAAGTTGTTATTTATTGGCTCCTCCTCTTTAAAATGGTTATTGATTCATCTTGACTTTACGCCAATTTTTCTTTCAAGATTCCATTTGTGATACATCCATGAAGATTATAGAACCAATCCTTCATATTTATATTTTGTTGTAAATCTTTTATTTTATAAACATTCATGGTATGTGCATTTTATTTTCTTATACAATAAGATATTCGTTCTAGATACGTAGGCTCTCAGGACCCTCATCTGTCCTTTTGAGGATAAGCCTGAAGATGGACATCCTCCCTAAAGACAGAACTCTCTAAGGAGATCTCTGAGGTGGATGTTGCATCTCATTACCAATCATATGCATATCTGATAAAGAACTCATGGTTAACTAAAGATCTCCTCATCAACTACAATACTACAGAGCAAATGTCTTTGGAACCCAATATATGATACATATATTCAGTTGTTCTCAATTGTTTCACTATCCTTTTATCTTTAATATCAAAAATTCACACCCAGGATATCAAAATTATGCCAGAGGCTGGGACAGAGCTTGCTCTAATCTAAGGGCAGGGGCTGGGTGACTATAGGTCTTGAGAGATTATATGCAGATGTTTACTGTGCCCCAATGCAGTAAATGGAGTCAACTGAACCCTTTCCTCTGCCAAAAGTTATCCTTCAGGCTAGCACTAATTCTATTCAAATAATATATATGACCTGAGGAACCAGTTTCCTACACAAAAAGATATATGAATTTGGACCAGTTCCCTATACCAATCTTACTTGGGATAGGGAGGGGATGAATAGCAAATAAAATTATTTTCCACTCTTCCATTTTCCCTAACTTATTTTGCTGTTTTGTGAAAATTGCTGGAATGGATTTTATAGGGATGAATTAAATCTGGAATATAAACAGACATGAGATAAGATAAACACAAGAAGATATTCATTCTTTAATGAAGAGCAAAGCAATAATTCCACTTCAAATTCAATCTTATTTGGGTTTCAGTAAATATTTCCCATGAAGTAGTGTGAGTTATTAAATTAGATGCTACAGTTTACCAAAAAAGAAAGATATAGATGATAGATTAGCTAGGTAGGTAGGTAAGTAGATAGGTGATAGATAGATAGATAGATAGATAGATAGATAGATATAGATTCTCTTCAATAAGAAAAATAAAAGTGAATTTGTTGATTGTGATTTTTAAATTTTATATGACCATATTTTATAGATTCATAAGCTAGATATTACATTAACATTAAAGACCATAAAGTAAAAATGCCTATATTTCCAAACAGGATTCAAGAGTCTTTGGATATTTTAAAATTTTCAAAGAAAAAGACTAAATCTTCATGTGAATTTTACAAGACATCTCCTGAGAATGTCATTGTGATTCACACTAAGCAGATGGTGTTATCTGGGGATTAAATATTGAGAAAATCAAGGTCAGCGAGTGGGATGAGGCTGTGAAGACCACCCTATTAGAACACATACATGCTGGAACAGAGAAGAAAGTGATATTTGTTTCAGGCTTTTCCATCTCTAGCAATGTTTTGCTCGCTTTTGTCTTCCCTTTCCTTGATTAGATCTAGTGCCTAAAGTCCATCAGGAATTTGACCCCCTTCTTTCTTTTGCTCTTCAAGATTCCTGAGTACCTTTGGTAATGTATACTCTAAAGTTCTGAATTTTATTTACTTTAATTTGAATAAATTTTTCAAGTAATTTTTACTGGGTTTAGGTCATTTCTACAACAGAGGCATATATAACTTAAATTGGCCAATAATATACAATATATAAGATTTTGTACAAAAATATACAACTTTCTGAGGATAATCTGGAAATAAGACAAATAAATTGTTAAAATCCAAAGAGAAGGTGGGATCTGCAAAGCACCATTCTTAAAGTGAAAAGCAGTATGGGTATTCAATGGAGGAAATTATCAAATAAGCTTGATAAGTTAAAGATTCTTTGATGAAGGGTATATTAGAGATAGGTAACAGGACCATCAACCGATGAATGGATAAACAAATTGTAGAGTACACATGATGGAATATTATGCAGTGATAAGAAGAAATGAATTCGTGAAATATATGACAACATGGATGAACCTGGAGGACATTATGTTAAGTGAATTAAGACCGACACAAAGGGACAAATACTGTATGACTGCCCTATTATGAACTAAATATATTACATGAAATATAAATATATTATATGAAATATGAATATGGGTAGAATTGCATATGTAAGACCATTTTTCTTTGAGGCTGAGCAAATGTAAGCAAACAGTACAAAATAGTAATATCAGACAAAAAAACAACAACATTATTCTAAGTGAAGGAGACCAGAGTATTATATATTGTATGTGATTCCATTTATATAAAATATAAATATAAATCAGTTTATAAAGATGAAAGGAAATTAATGGTTATGTAGGTCTGAGGAAGGAATGCTAAATATACTAAATGTACTAAAATTTTTGAGATGATGAATGTACAACATTGTGATTGTACTAAAAGCCATTGATTATACACTTTGAATAGAAAAGCCAGAAACAGCAGCTATGGAGAGTGGGAGAAGCATAGAGAGATTGAGAGGTGAGGAATTTTCTTGTTTGCCTGTTTTTTGTTTATTATCATTATTACTGAAATAATAATATTGCTCTAATGACTAAAGTGACGAATGCACAATTATGTGATTATAGCAAATACCACTGATTGTACACTTTGAATGAATTGTATGTTTCTTAATATGTATCAATAAAAATTGATTTGTTTAAAAAATCTGACAGGAGAAGATAGAGAAGATCTTTTTGATAAGCCACTGGCAGAATTAAAAACTAATGGAGGAAATTTGGGAATGATTCAATGGTAGTTAAATTTAGATATAATGTACCATAGAATAGTAATTAAGGAAAACTTTATCTTTGACCTTAAATTCCCAGGTAGGAAATTTACACTATTTTTGGCAGTATCATCAGTCAGTGAGTATCCACTAAAAGTATGAGTTGACTGATACCATCATAGCAGCATACCAAAGAATGATTCTAGTAATAGTTTACTGAGTGGAAATACAGGGAGAAGACTCAGTTAAGAGGCTACTTTAAGTAATTGAACCTCTCTGAAAATTAAAAGACCTGTCTGTGGAAAGCAGCAGGCTTAAAGCATTGTTTTAAAGAATAAAAATATGTGGAAAGTAAAAGTAGGAGTGAGATAGCCAATAGCCCTTACTAATATCATAAATTATGTAGACTTAGGAAAGTGTGTAAAGCTTGAAATCATAGTTTCTTTAATCATAAATTCTGTAATTTCTTTATTATTCTTTAATAGAATAATAGTTTTACCCGAGGGATATAAAAGGACAAAATGAAAAAATGTTAGAGTTTTATAAGCAATTGAGTTTTATATAAATATAACATAATGCTATAATTATTTTATTTCCAATCTTCAAGAATGGGTGACAGGTAGAAAAATACTAGTACAGAAAAAAATGTCTGTGTTGGATGGCAGTGATAAGCAAAAAAGGAAGAATTTAGAATGGGTGAAGGAGAGCTTGAGATGGTGTGCTTTATTCACAATGAAACGTAAACAGCATTCTGGGGCTAATTGTGGCCCCTTTGATGACCTCCCAACTCATTTTGAAGTCTCTTAGCCATATAAACTCATTTGTCTTTACCATTCCCCCTTTTATTCAAGGTCTTTTTCTACTTGCATCACCAACTGCTACTTGGTAACAATACCTCGGCACCAGGGAGGTTTATCCCTAGAAGTCATGTAGCATGCTCGGGGGAAGGTAATGCATTTATATGTTGAGTTTGGCTTAGAGAATGGCCAAATTTAAGCAACATGGAGGCTCTCAGAAGGTAACTTTTAGGCACCCTGCAGCTCTAGGCCAAGTTGAAATTTCAAGCACACAGGCTCATAAGCATAGTGATCTGTATCAAAGGCCCATCATTGGACTATCCTTCACTGGTCTTTGCCCTTGCACTTGGGGGATTGTTGCTGTTCCATTGAGGAATGAGACAGAGCTCCCCAGGATGGGAACTTAGCACTCCCTCAGTTGTCATGTGAAACTCTACTCGTTATGTCAATACCCAACAAACATCTGAACATATCTATATACCCTATATGCATGCCCTGGTGAAGTCCCTCCCATCCATGCATGCCCCATCAATGATGCTCCACACCAATGCTCCTCCCCTGCCATAGTTGAACCTGTCTGTGTTCCAAAACTTCTTCAAAAATGAAAATTACCACATTCAATTAATAATAAAGTGAAATAGTAATGATAGGTTTAAAAGTTAGAAATAAAATGCATAATAATTTAGAAAAACTAAAATAAACTGGGGTATTAAAAAAATGAAAAATACCATAAAATTTTTTTGACATTTTGCCTTTCATCACTGTAATAGGTGTTGTCCTGTGCATACCATGGCAAGGCAATCTCTTCCACTTCTTTCTCAGTGTCTCACATTTTTTCTTTTTATTATTAGGACTTCTTTAGAAAATGCAATAAGGAAGGGTTGTGGGTTTAAGGTGTTTGATGGGGGGTCATCTGCATAAGGTACACCTGAGGTAGGCTTCTAGGGAGTGTGTGAGTGCTCATCTTGTCATAGTATGTTATATCAGTGGGTGGAGACCCATATAATGAGCAGGAAGGTGTTGTACCCACATCCTGGGGAGGCCTGATGTTCTCAAACAGAGGTAAGTGTGTCTCTCAAGAGCATGGCTGACTCCCAATGAAGGAGGACAGACTAGCGTGTCAAGCCCTTAGCATTGTTGCAAGAATCTTTGAATCTTGTCCTTCAAGGAGTGAAGCTTGGGTGTCACTGTGGGCCTCAAAGAGAGGGGAAGAGAGGAATAGAATAGATGGAAGAGGGTGTAACTGGGTGGCAATGGAAGTGTTCTACATGATCATGTAATAATGGATAGAGGCATGATAAATTTCACCAAAAATTTATAAAATGTATAGTCTAAAATGTAAACCATAATGTAACCAAAAATTTATAAAAGTATACAGTCTAAAATGTGAACCATAATGTAACCATGGTTAGTAGCTATGTTTCAATATTTGTACATCAGTTGTAGTAAATTTAATATCCACATGTAAAAAGTTCATTGCTGGGGAAGGGGGAGAAAGGGAAGGATGTTGGATATATGGGAGTTCCCTATATTCTATATTTGACTTTGCCGTGGCCTAAAACTTTTTTGAAGACATAATAAAAAAAAAAAGATATAAGACACTGAGGAAAAAATGGAAGAGATCCCCTTTTGTTTTATATCATTAGTGCTTAGTATATTTAAATCAGACACCAGCATCTTATTATTACTAACACATATAAAACACATTGATTAGCAGTGTTGTAAATTCTCAGCCCTGTTCTAAAATTTCGTAGGAAATGTTTCTTCAAATCTTTATCTCACATAAAAGAGCCTTACAAATATAAATTTGTAAGCCCTTGACCATATCACATATGTCTCATAACTAATATTTCTTCAATGTATTAGTATTCCCATCCAAAAATGCTCAATAATGGAAACAGTAGCAACCACAAACAAGTCACCTGGACTGATTTCTGTGTAATTAAAAAGATGCTGCCAATAACAGCACCGATTCTCCAGGGAGTGTTTATAGAAGCCAACAAAAGCATGTTTTAACACTGAGAACAACTGAATGTAACAGATGAATTGCTTTGGGGTGTGTGGCTGGGAAATCTATCTGCCTCCCTGCCCCCACCAAAAAGAAGCTTCAGAAATACTGTAGAGTTAGCAATTAACCTGCCAGTGAAGTTGGCTTTGAATCCCCCCCAGGATGAAGTTCCCCTTGAACCCTAAAGAAACCTGTGAAGAATGCTCATTTTCTGCTGCATAAGACACTGTGAGAGTGAAGGATTTCACAGTTCACCAGAAGGATTATATCACTTTCCTTCTTTGGAAGAAAGCCAGACTTCATCATTACGGTGTATCACATCATTACACTGCAGAAAGCAACATATGGCACGATATCTCTGAACAGTTAAAAACAGACTTTTTGCTAAAAACTTAGTAGTGATATAAACAGTATATGTTCAGTATTTACAAAGCTTATCAGCTTCAGAATATAAGAAATCTACAAATTATGAACAAGTAAAACAGTACATAAGTATACATTTGTTATAAACATGCTATAGTATTAGTATAATTAGTTTCATTAAGAAATAATAGTAATAAAGATTAAATAAAACCAAACCAACCACACAAATTTGCACTGATGGAAACAATGAATGCATCATTAACTGAAACATTAATCATATATCATTATTCTCATTAGCTGTGTTAACTTCTCTGGATAGTCAACTATTATTAAAAGCTGGTAGTTAGTTAAAGATAGCAACCCACACACTCATAAGATTGATGAATTCAATAAAAAGGGCACCAGCTATTCTTGTCTTTCCCTCAGGTCTCCACTGCTGGAAACGCAGTGTCTATTGTTCCACTGTGTACCCAGAGCCACAGTGTCACTTGGCCAAATGGTCAATAATATTCTATACTAGGTGAAAGAAAGATGTACAATACTAGTGTGAAATGGATAACAGCTGTTTGCCACAATAGCTACCAACTTTCTACCTTTCTCTTTAAAAATAGTATGATAGTGAAGTTTGAATTGAGTGGCTTTTCCAAATACTGAGAAAACAAATGCATGCATATGTCCTCTTCATGGGGGAAAAAATGTAGCAATATACTCCATAGTCTGGGGTTGTTTCCATTTGAAAGTTAAGGTAAGTGTTACTAATTTAAAAAACACAAAGTTAATAATATCATAATATTGGTATCTTCACTTTATTTCACATAATTTCCCAGAGGATAATATGAAGATTTTCATGGGAATAATTGCTACCATTTCTTCACGTTACTCTCTCTTTTATTACAGTTAAATATATGAGCATTTGTTTTCTGTAGGCATGACTGATGGCATAATGTCTAAATCCCAACAGAAATATGGAGTAGGGTACTCTGTCCTCTGTTGGACTGGGCATCTCATGCCCTATCACATCACAAACATTGTAAAACTTTATGTTAAAGACTTATCTCGGTAAATGACTGCTATCTAGATAATAATAACATGCACATATAGGCAGTATATATTTTCACTTTGTGAGAAAGGCCTTAATATATGAGTTACGCTCATTAAATAACTTTAGTAGTATTTATTTTCAGACCTCTTTGGCAAGATCTTCAATTGCCATATACAAAGGAAAGGAATCGGTTAAGCACCCTTTGGATCTGAACACTTATCTCTCAGACTGCTTTCAAGAAGTTCTCCAAGACATTAGCAAGAAAATACATACATAAGAAAATTAAAATGCGTTCCATGAAGTTTTCTCACACTGGATATAAAATTACTCACAAAAGTACAAACACATACACATGTAGTCAGACATATGCAAATTCTGTGTGTGTACCCAGAGTACTTGACTAAGTACCCTGTAAATCTAATCTTGAGTTCCAACAGCTTTGTTTTTTTTTTCCTATAGAATATGGAAAAACCTCTACATAATACAGTATGATAATGTAGATATTCAAATTTCACTAGAAACCTGCATTTCCTCCATGATGGCATTTTAATGAACACCCAAAAATTAAACCAAAAAAAAAAAATTAGCTTTGTCTGTAGTCATATTAATGACTTCTCTCTATTGTTTTCATATTATTCAGGGACTGCTATCCAGGAATGATACTTCCCATGCAGGGTAACACAATAACACACACACATACAACACACACACAATTTATTGGCTCAGTAGTGCACTTCAGTTTTATTTATAGTTATGCAATTAGGTAAAGGTTTACTATTTCTAGTGGCTTTTCTTCACCTTTGGTTATGGTGCTGTTTGATTGTATTTATGAATGTGACCTTATATCCTATACTGGCAGTAGAAAGTAAGATAAATTGGTCTCTAAAACACACACACAATAGTAGACCGTACTGTTTAAAGATTAATAAGTGATCTCACTATCACACTTCAACTGCCTACAGCCTAAAAATATCTTTCCTGTGGTGCTTTCCAGGCAGTCCCTGAGGGACCAATAAACCAAAAGCACTAGACAGATATGAACTTATCTATCACAGCTTTGATTGTGCTCTTGTGCACTATATGTTTCTTCTTAAAAGCATCTAATTCACTGCTTGCTCATTACTTGAAGAAAAGGACACTAGAAGAAGCAAATAAAACTTTTAAAAGAAATATTATAAAATGAATTCATTCTATTTTCCTTTTTTACATATCAAAAACCCAAAACCATCTACTGTTCTAGGGATTTGAAAATTTTACATCTCTTAATTTTTGCCTGATGTTAAACCAGCATATTTATAACTGTGTTTCACCTACTATGCCCTGTGAATCTGCATTGCTCAGGAGACTTATCTCAAGGCCTCCAAACCATGATGTACCTGAGGGACTTCAGGTTCCTGAGGATATATGCTTTCTTCACAGCAGAATCCCAGAATGCAAGGAGCAGCACTAAGAAACTACAACTCTGCCCACAGCCTGCCTTCTTTCTCTACCTCAGGAACTTCATAAACAGAAACACTACCACCTTCCCATCCCCCAAATGCTTGACTCTCCTAACCCCTGAGCTCCAGATGCCTACCTGATTCATGTCCATCAAGCTTCTTGTGACAGAAAATGGCTTCAGAATCTGCCCTATTACCTAATATTAGCATACATAATTCATATTATGCAGCTGTAATATTTTACAATTGTTTGACGAGCTAAAATTTATTAAGGTACCCTCTTGAGTATAATTCCATTGGCAAAACTCAGTATCATATACATCCAAATAAATACCTCAAACATGAGAAAGTGGGTCTCAGTACTTATTTCTTTATTTATGCAAAGATATTGAAAAACACAGTCAGGGCTCATTATCTTTAGCCTGAAGAAAAGGCACGTGAAAAGACCAGATGAAAAGAGGCAGCTAAAAGTTAGAGACAAGCCAAATAATTCAAACCAAACAATTTCCTTTGGAGGCTAAATGTACTAATGTGTCTCTATTGAGGGATTAACTATGCAGTTACTATGTCACTTCTTTTGTACAGATCATCATCACAAGTACAGGAAGGAAAATGACATTATAAACCTCAACCAAACTGAATTTCTAATTAATATAATTATTTCTAATGAACTATGTACATTTTCTTCAATAATAAAGGTAATGAAATAACTAATATTGTTTAAAATATTTAGGTTTGGCTGTGGTATTTTTTTTTTCTATTTTGTTCAAAGCTATTTTGAGACTTCTATCACTCTTTACACCAAAATGGATTATCTATTAAATATTTTTATTTTGATGTCTCTAAGACAAAAGATAGGAAGATGGAGTATAACTTAAATAAGTGACTAATAAACTCACTATTTGGAGAATATAATTTACCTTTAGAAATGATGCCTATCTGCATCCATTACTAGTGACATTCAGTCAACTTGTTGTTAAATGATTTGCATTTCCTATTAATCAAATTCAGCCGCATTATGAATAAACATATTCTAACGAATAGACTGAGGCAGAAATGATGACTTCTACCTTAACTCATACATGAAAAGATATTTTTGTCACTATTGAACTATTGGGGAAAAAAGTCATGGGGTTTTTAGTTTTAATTTTTAGACTCCATTATAGGGCTGAAAATACAATGAGAAAAAATAATTTGCAATTAGATAGAACTGAAATGAACTATTATAATTGCACGTTCATCCCTATTAACATATTGAGGCTTTTGAACATGTAGCAACCCACACTCAGTGGTATACTAATGAAGATATATAAACTGTGGCAAGCAGCAGGAATCCTATTATTACTACTCCTGTATGAAGGAAAGACATCTCAGGAGCTGATAACTCCCTATTGAGTCTTTCAAGGATGCCCAAGCCTATTTTCTGAAATGGCTTATCCTGGGGAATTTCAGCATCCTTGGAGCCTTACATTCTAAAACATATCAAACAGTCTGCAAAAATTCATTAAATGAATGGTTCACTCTCCAGTTTTTCTAATTCACATAGAAATGCATGACACATTACATTTTTTTCGTGAACATACCAAGTGCTGTAAGTGCCATAGGAATAATGATAGAGACTTGGCTGAAGGAAAGTCATTGAAGATATTGACCATTAAAATACTGTGAGCTACATATGAACCACATAAAATATCCTTTCAGAATTTATGTCAATATAAATCTCTGCTTTTCCTGAGGAAATGTAAGGAAGTGACACATCATGTCATTCACTTTTGTCACTAAGAAGCGCAGATCCTAAATTGAAGATCAATCACAAAAACTAACATGGTCCATACATGTTCTATATTTATGTCTTTCCCTTTGTTGTTCTGAGCATAAAAACTTATTTTTTCTGATATGATTCTTTATTTTTATTTCTATTTGATCATTATATAATCATTATTCTCACAAGCTGATTTTAGTATTTAATTTGGAGAACAGATGATTTAGGGAGACATAATAGCAAACTAAAATATTTGAAGGACTGTAAAAAAAAAAGAAGCTAATGTATACTCCATTGTTCAACAGGAAGATAGATAGAATTTAAAAGAAGCATCTGTTAGATAGCTATGAGGACACATTTTCTAAAAATTCTGTTGCTAGGGAAGTCACAGGCACATGACCATCTCCCAGCTCTCACAACCCCCTGTTTTTTTGTGAAGAGATGTTTCAATATGTTTCCATTTCACAGGTAGGGTGAGATGTTAAGCTCACTGAAAGGACCTGATGGTATTTTGAACACAAAACTTGGAAGGAGCAATCCCAGCTGATTATCAGAATGGAAACTTGGCACAGGTTTGATATATTCTTTTTTCACTTTTTGCTCAGTAGCAGGGCTCCCTCCCCCTGGAGTATATAAATACCCCACACGTGGGCAGCACAGATGTCTTTCATCTCTGATGCAAGTGGGATGTGTAAAGTACCATCCACTGAACCTGACCCAAGCGGGCGGCCACCCCAGAGGACAGCCACGATTGGATCTTTTCCCCTGTTCTTTTGGACCCTTTGTGCTGTGTAAATAATAAAATGATCATTTGCTGAAGGTCTTTATTGTGCCTGAGCCTGTGCACCCATGACACACTGTAGCAACTCAGTTCCTATATGCTAGTCCCAAGTATAATGAATCTCCCTCAAAAGCTACAGAGTCTTCAATATGGCAATGTTTAAGCAGGGGTAAATAAATATCCATCTGGCATGTTGACAAAAATTCTTGGATTGGAAGAAAAGTTAAACTGGAAGCCCTTAAAAGTCTCTTCCAAGTCTATGATTCTATAGTTAAATATGTTTTATTTAATGAGCCATTTGTTATCTCCATGGGGTAACTTATGCCACTTGTTTCCATACAGTCTCCCTGCCAGGACTAGAGACTACATTAAATTTAATCTATCACCATCTAAATTAGGACTGGGGAAAAGATATGTCATAATGACTTAAAGAGTCTGGGATCCTTGAATATTCATTATAAAACTTCAAGTTTATTGCTGACAAATCTTTCTGGTCTAGCTATACATTATCATCATCCTAAAATGTAGAATCAACACAAGGAAAACACACGTTTTAGAAATTAAAATTCTAGAAAGTAATTTGGTAAGATACATTACATATTCTGGATATTAAAGTGTAGATATACAATTGGCCAACACAGAAATATATATAAAACACTTCCTGTAATATAAACATTTTAAAGACTGCTATCAATATAGAAGGGTATAAATATTTGCTTTTTGAGGGGCTGAAAGTCCACTGTAGGCCAAAAACTAAATTGAAATGGCATATTTAATACCTACTCATATCTATCACTATATTAATGCAATATAGGAAAACTAAACAAATTCCAATGTTGCTAAATAATTCACTGAGGTGAATCATCCTAAGTGAATGAACTGCCACATTGCATATAAATATTTTAAGGAGATAACTTTATGAGTAGATAGAGTTTTGTGCTTCCTCTCACACTTGATACTCTTAAAAAGGTGTTGCCTATCTGCTTTGACATGTTTATAAAGGATAATTTGAAAAAGTAAATATTTTTAAAGCTGTTTAACATTAAATTAATGTAGCTAGAACAAAAATGTGATTGCCTTTAATCAAGCTGTTAAAAGTTTCAAGATTGCACAAGTATAAAAGTTTTAAATCCTAATGCAAACTTGAGTTTAAAGAAAATTAAAGAGCAATTGACTCAAGAATGATTGGGAGAAAGGAGACTGAAGATCAAATTGAAACATGCAAATTGAAATAAGTGGCCATACCATTATAGGACAAGAGTGGCAGATACTTTTTTTTAAAATTTTATAAATCAGTGCTTCTGTGGGAAGCAATGATGCCCAAATCCTCTAGGAATCTGGTGTTCTCAAAGTCCTTAATTGGTATGATTTTATACCTCCTGTCTCAGGCATTTAATTAAGAAAAATATAGTGGATCAACATATGAAAATTCAGAAGACCTCACCTGAAGACTTCCCTCCCAAGTCCTGCCTAAGAATTGGCCATGTAACCTGAATTACTGAAAACACTGTGCAGTAAATGCTTGCAAATTATAACTACCTTCTCTAAATTTAGCAGAGTTTAGATCTGAGTAAATTGGGGACTTCAGATAATGACTAAAATGGTTTACATTTCAGAGAAGAAGCTTGGAGCCATATGGCATTGGTATTATAAGATAAGAAAATAAAGGCTTACAAGCAGGTAAACATATAACTCAAATTGCAGGAAAGCAAATTTTTATGTTAATTACAAAATATTTCAGGTAAGGTAGAGAACATAATTTAACAGACATTTTTGTGCCCACCACCCAGATTTAGCAAATGTTAACATTTTGCAATGTTTGCTTCTAATTTCCATGTGTTTTAAGAGCAAAATTTAAAATATGTTTCCAGAAACCACTACCATCCCATTTCCTCTCCCTTTTTTACCAAAGGGCAAAGTTGTTGTTTCTCATTAAAATCAGTATTAGATGTGCATGCATTCATAAGCAATATATAGTATACTTTTATCTGGTTTTAATTGTACTTTAATGATAATATACCGTGTATATCATTTTGCAACTTGCCTTACCATTAAGGTTTTCCATGTTGAAAGTTGTATATCTAAATATACATTCATTTTAACTACTCCATAATGTTCAAATGTATGATTATAACACCGTTAATTCCACATTGCTCTGTTACTTATGCTACTTGTCATTTTTTACCATAAAAATGTCTTCATCAATATCTCTACAAGTTTTCTTGTGAATCCGAGCCAGAATTGATATGTAAGAGTGTGTGTTTGTTTGTGTGTGTAGAGAGAACTGTATATGCAGAGAAACATCCAGTTGTTACCAAACTGTTCTCCAAAATAGTTGTTGTAATTTAAATGTCTACCACCTCCATTCAAGAGTGCCTTATTTCCCACATCCTGTCAACACTAGTTTTACCAAATTAAAATAATCACCAATCTACTAGATATTTTAAAGTATTTCGTTATTTAAATTTGTACACTGATTAGTAGTGAAATTACTTGTCTTTTCTTTGCATATTATGGTCATTACAGTTTCTTCTATGGTTAACTGTTCATCGTTTTTGCCCAATTGTTGGAGCCCTTATACATATTAATACTTTTCCTTTGTGGTTTAGTTATTACAGATATTTGTCCACATCTTTGATATGTCTTTTAACTTTGATTTTGAGAACTTGGCTTGTATAGAGAATTTTAATGCTAATGAAATTAATCACTCAGTGAAATCTTCCCTATTATATTTTGGGATTTTATGTCTTATTTCAGAAAGTTTTCCATACTTTTATAAAAAGTAAATACATTAGAGTTATTCTTTTATAATTTCTACTAAAAGTTTTAAAGTTTATCTTTCTGAATTTAGAGCTTTAAATATTTAGTCCAAATTGGGAATTTATATTATTTGTCTATAAGTAGCCCCTGTTCATGTTCCTTCTTTAATAGTCTGTCCATTCCCCAATTATTTGTACAGCCACCTCTGTGTACCAAGTTTCCCTATATTATGCTCCCTATTCTTTTCCATTATCTTACTTGCCTATCCCATCATATAAAATTTTAGGTGTCAGTAAAGGCTGGTATACACACACTGCTTGTTCTTCTTCAAAACAATCTGGATGCTTATATTTCATAGACATTTAACTATGGATCCTGTACCGATTTATTTCACAATGTGTCCTTCAAAGAAGAATTATTCAGAAAATGTTGATAAAGCAAATACCATACAATGATTTGATTTAATAAGAATTCATTGGCTCACAGTTTTAGAGGCTAGTAGGCTTGCTTCCTCACAAGGTTAGTGTCTTCTGGCTGGCCAGTAACTGAGTTTCTGAGTTTCCTTGGCTTTTGCATCACATGGTTATGCATAAGGTGGCATTTTCTTCTTTCTCTTCCAGGTCCCCTTCTCTTTCAGCTTCTGACTGCTCCTTGTAGCTTCTCCTTCGAGGTCCAATTACCTTTGCTTATAAGGTTTTTAACCTCATTCAGTTTGAGCACACCTTCACTAATAACATTTTCAAAGCTCTTATTTACAACTGGTTTCATAGCCACAGAATCAGGGGTTAGGAACTAAACATACCTTTTCTTGGGAAAATACTTTAATCCCCAAAATGTGGTATTTCTAAATATGGAATATTATTTGGCAATAAAAAGAAATGAAATGCTGATCCATGCTACAACATGACATGCTAAACTAAAAAAGCCAGTCATAAAAGACCACGTATTGTATTACTCCGATTATATGAAATGTCCAGAATAGGCAAGTCTACAGAAACAGAAAGTAGAAAAGTAGGGGTAGGTGAGGAATATGGGAATGACTGCTAAATGGTACAGGATTTTTTTGTGGTGTGATAAAGTTGTTCTGTGAATATACTAAAAAGCATTGAATTGCACACTCTAAAGAAGTAAATTATATGCTACATTATTATATTTCCATAAAATGGTTACAAAGAAGCATAGTACAGAATTGAAAAATGGAAAAGGATCCAATAACAAAAAGTAATAAATAGTAACCATGGACTAGTGAAGGAGGATGGTCCATTGACAGACCCTTGATATTGATGACTGTATTTATGAACCTTTACTTTTGAAATTGAAATTTAGCCTAGAATTATAGAGTGCCTAAGAGTTATCTCCTGAGAGCCTTTTTGTTGCTCAAATTGGCCCCTCTCTAAGCTGAACTCAGCATATAAATGCATTATCTTCCCCCAGCATGGGACATGACTCATGTGGATGAGCCTCCCTGGCACTGAGGGATTGCTACCAAGCACCAACTAGCAATGCAAATGGAAAAAGACCTTGATCAAAAGGGGGAAAGGGTAAAGACAAATGAGTTTACATGGCTAAGAGACTTCAAAATGAGTTGGGTGGTCATTCCAGAAGCTAAGCTTATGTACTTCTCAGTGGGATGGCATGTTGACAGCCAAAGAAAATACTACCTCAAATAGTGGTGCTCCTGAGAGCTCTAGAGACATGCAGACACTATAGGCAGGGCAGACAGGTCAAGAATTTGGTGCAGGCCCTACTTTGGAATTTATGCTCCCCAGTGTGACAGAGTTGGACTCAGTTGTGGTTTCCCTACAAATGGCACTTCTGTCCTTCTATTGAACCTATAATTAGTACTAGAGTTGATAGGTATATGTCCAAGACATTTAAATCTTTGGGCTTTCCATGTGCCAGCTGGACCCTGAAACTCAACAGAGTTTTAACACCTACTCTCCAGTTCATTGGTCTCACTCAGGACAACTAACAAGAAGATGATGATGGACAACAATCATCCCAATATCAAAGATGATCTATAACTGCAATCAAGGTAGCACCATCCATCCACCCCATTGGATCTAAGTCCCCTCTCAGTTAAAGGTGGTGGACATCACTATCCCAGAATCCTCAGAGTTGGGGAATGAATGATGGACTAGAGTAGACTGTTATTCTACTCTAGACTTATTGTGATTCTAGCAATGGAAGAACATATATCATTGATGTGGAGGCAGTGGCCACTGGAGGTTCTGAGGGGAGGGCAAGGGAAAAACAGGTGTAATATGTAGGCATTTGGGGGACTTGGGAATTGTCCTGAATGTCATTGCAATGACAGTTACAGGCCATTATATATCTGGCCACAACTACAAGATTGTGTGGCAGAGTGTAAACTACAGTGTAAACTATGGTCCATGCTTAGTGGCAATGCTCCAAAATGTGTTCATCAATTGTAACGAATGTACCACACTAGTGAATGATGTTCTTGATGTAGGAAAACATGGGAGGGGTAGGTAGTAGGGCATATGGGAATCCCCTATATTTTTATGTAATATTTATGTAATCTATCTTTTTAAAAAACTAGTAGACATGGAGATAAGAAAAAAGAGGTAATATTTTATTCAGGAAGCCAATAAAAAATAGTTTCCTGAAAAAGAGCATTGGTCAATATTTTCTGCATATATGTTTGAATAAATAATGTTTAGAAGGAAAAGAGATCATTGATTTTGACCTATTTAATATTCAGCATAAAGCCAAAGAAGATATATTTACATTAGGACACAAACATTAAACTCATCTCTCCAAATGGTTGTTTGTATGAAAAATAACTTATCAGAAGTTTGAGCCAATTTAAATTATTTCTCTCTTTTTAAAAGTGGTGACAAGAAGGCTCTCAGGAGATAACTCTTAGGCACCCTATAATTCTTGTTCATCCAAGAAAAATCAGAGAAAGGTGTAGCATATTCCCTTTAGTTTCATTCTCACTCTGGTTGTGACTATGACCTAGATAGAACATCCACACATGATGTCATATACGTTGTGTTAAGTTCCCTGTCTTCTCTTTGGGGAATAGAATGTAAGTGAAGAAAGACAGAAGCTGTAAAATAACAATTGTGGATATACTTTAAAGTTGAAACCAGTGATTTATGCTGGCATGTGAGAGATAAAGAGTAGGTAAGCTTGACTTTTAGCCTGAGCAATTGGTCACATGGAACTGCTATTTTTAAATATGAGAATGACTGAGGTTTTCATAGTAAAAATCAAGGATTGTTTTGGAAATGGTAAGTATGAGATGCCTTTACCACTTCAGGTTGAATTTATGTGTTTAAAGTTGAGAGGACAGTTAGGGCTAAGGACATAAATTTGGAAGTCATTAGCATAGAGATGAGATGAAAAATTCATGATTGGATGAGGTCATCTAGAAAGCTCCTATTGGTAGAGAAAAGAGATTCAACAACTGAGCCCTGTGGGACCCTAATGTTTAGCATTCATTTAGATGAGGAGGAACCAGAAAGGAGGCTAAAAGACAGCATCCAGTGACACTGGAGGAAAAACCAGAGATTTCTTAGAGGTCAGGTAAAGATAGTGTTTCATGGACGAGTGAAGATAATGAAATGCTAGGTCCAGTTAGATGAAGTTTAAGAATTTACCATTATATTTAGTAACACGGAAGCTATAGGTAATCTGGAAATAAGCAGTGTTAAAGCAGACATGAAAATTTAGATGGATTAAAGGAAAGAAGTATAGTAAATATAGACAGTTTTTGACAACAAGTTTTGCCATATAAGTGAGTAAAGAGGGGAGGAGTTGAAAGGGTATAAGAAATATATACTATTATAACATAGTTATACAACAATGGGAATTTCCAGTAGAAAGAACTGGGGGGTGGGGGGATAGGAATAGCATTGGAACCTGCATTAAGATTTTGAAATGTTTAACTTTCATTCAATTTATGCAAATAATTTCAGCATAAGCAGATTCTCTTTCAACATACTCTATGCTCTTGTCCTCTGGTTTGTCTAATCTAAACATGTTTCTGTTAAAGACTATCCTAACCCCCAACAGAGAATTGAATGGCATTTATTCAAGCTTCAATGCCAGATTAACATGCCAGAAGTTATGCTGATACCTACAAAATGTTACTTTTTTTTTTCCTGTGCTATGCAGAGAGATAATTTAGCTTCAGGCAATCAAAGTATATTCCTCTTCAAGGTTGAATTTTCCAAAAGCAGCTGTTTGTAGTCTAAAACTGCATTTTTTTTGTGAGAGTCATTAGCACAGTGTTTACAATTTGCTTTTCTTTCTGTACGACTTCTGTAAAACTGTATCATGGTTTATATTTTATTTCTAAACATTCTCCTATGTTAATTCATCCTCTGTTATAAGAACATATGAATCCCAAATTCAATCATCTATCCAGTCAGATGTTCTTGGTATATACCATTAAATGCTGCAAAATTCATCACATCCCAAACACTCTTTGTACATTTATTTAATAATGCAGTATTTAGGACAGCTTCTTTTTTGACCCAAGTGAAAATTAGTGAATTGAAACGATGATTGATGAGTTTTGGCACCTAATAAAGTTAGGATTAACTACAGGACTAATCGTTTTCCTGTACTACATCACTTATGCCACTGCTGTGAGCAAGTATCATTAATTCTAACAATTATTTATCCTTTTGATCCCCTCTCCTCCTTCAAAATGTTCCATTTAAAATTTCCTAGTTCACATTCTTATTAATTTGAGAATCTTGGACAAAAAAAAAAAAACACGAATCTCTCAATCTAAAGAAGATTATTTTTTTAAGTTGGATATATACTTCATGTGGAAGTTACTTCTGTGTATGGCAAGAAGAAAGAGTCAAGCATTCAGTCCTTGATCTGGAGACTTAAGACCAAATAACTCCTCCCAATGCACGTAGTATACAGAGAAAGAAGAGAGATAGTTTAACTGCAAAAAAGACTTAAAGTTGGAAAATGGAAGAACAGGATATATGTCCAATAGCCACTTGCTGTAACATTCTGAAATCCCTCTGGACAGACATTTTAAGGACTCCTTATCCTGAGATAGAACATGTTTCTTAATTAGTTCCAAATTCTACTCCTTCGAAGGAGCTCCCTAGACTTTTGATCTACTTTACCCTTGACTCTTCCCTCTAAGAAACTATTCTTTATCATCTTGTTACTTAGACACATATCCATTGGACAATAGAAAAAAGTATCATCTTTATATGCTGAATAGATTATTCATTATCTAGAGAATGCTAGGTATTCAATGGTAATTTTAAGTTCTGAAGAGATATTTTTTAACTTTTCTAGTCTACCCCATTGTTTTTTGGAGGTACAACACTCTTAAAAAATTTATGGGCTTCTTATTCAATTGAATCCAGGCAACCCCATGTACCAATGACTAAACGCATAGCCTTTTCTAAACTCAATTCTTTGATTTTTCTATATTTCTTTGTTTTCTTTCCCACTTGACTCTTTTCATCCTCCAGTTTAACTGCAAGGTCTCTGAAACCTATCAGGCTGCAGTGGAAGAATCAGACATTTAGTTTCTTCTTCACTTTTTTTTATAATTAAAGGTTTTTCGAGACCACCCTCTTGTTTGGACCTTTATACTGCAACAACCTAGTAGATTTAGAGTTAATAACAAAATGGGTGTATCAGCCATCCCCTTGATTTAATTATCATATTGTAGTTGAGATTTAATCCATCTTTGTTATTGAAAGAATTTTTCTATCTTTTCTTTTAGTATTTAGGGTTAAGAAACAGTTGCCTTTCCAACATTACTAGTCCATAAATTTCTGATCTCTCTTCTATTCTCTCTCATTCCAACCTTTGAGTCCATAATGGTGAGTTCTTTTCTGGGCTCATCTCTTCTTAGTAATTCCTTGACAAATGAAGCCAACAGCTAATATGTACTAATATACACTACTAATATTCTACTTCCCAACCTATTTTCCTAGAGTTAGATCCTCTTTTGGTGCATTGCCTGCCTTCCCAATTACTGTAGGTTGCAGTTTTGAAAATACTTCTCCACCACAGTCTACTTCCTGGACCCCAAAATGGCATGTTATTCCCACAGTGCAAAAAATATCACATCACCAAAGCCTTAAGTCATTAAGGTAATAATACTAGGTACAAATTGTGGTCCATCTTAGGGCAAAATTCTCTGTCTGACGGACCTGTAAAAACTAGAAAACAAGTTATCTACTTCCAACCTACAATGAAGAGTCAGGCATAGGATAAATATTCTCATTCCAGAAGGGAAGAAGTGGAGGGAAAAATAGGGCACACAGGTCCCAAACATGTAAAACCCCATTAGAATTTAAATTCCAAGAGTCATCTATAGATCTATGTTTTATCTTCTGGACCTGATGGGGTTCCATCCCCACCCTTTCCAAGCACTTGTACAGTGGCCATGTTCTCCATGAACACTGGGTTAAAAGCAACACCCTCTCTGAGCAAATGCTGAACAACCAGGCTTAAGGTCTGCCCCCTCTAAGCTCACAGGCAGATAACTCCTTTTCATACACATAGTTGGGCCCACTCTCTTGGCCTGAGGAGATATTTTGGACCAGAATTTGCTTCCATGGTTTTGCCCTTAGTCATTCTTTTTCTTCAATTCATCCCTTCTCTGTCCCTTTCTTTCAAGGCTGGCAATGGTTCTGCTCCTAAAAATTTTGCAAAACTTTGTTGGCTTTGCATGCAGTTCAAGTGCATCCAAACTACAAGATAATAGAACTTTCCCCAAATCCTTTCTGGGTAACTATAATTCCAATAATGACTTCCAATGAAATGGCTGATTGGACTGATGTCCAACCACACCTTCTTTAGCAGAACTGTTCATTTAAACATTTACATGGAGCTTGTCCTCAGACAACTCACTTCCCAAAAGCTCAGGGTGACTCCTCCTAAATTCACATCTGAACCTAGTCTCAGAGCACACCATCAGGATAGGGTCAGGATTTTCAAAACCATCAATTTCTGGTTTCTTTTTGCTTAAGAGTTCAGTTCTCAACTTATCACTTTTCTCCTGCATTTTACTATAAGCTGCAGAGAGAAGCCAGGACTACACCTTTCATGATTAGCTTAGAAATCTCAGGTAAAACCCAAGTTCATGGCTTACAAGTTTCACTTTTAATCAAATAGCAGAACAGCATTTTTATCAAGTTCTCTGCCACTTACTAACAAGGACTAATTTTCTTTCAATTTCCAATAACACGTTCATCATTTCCTTCTAAATCCTCGTCAGAAGTATCTTTATGTCCATCTTTCTAACAACAGTCCCATCAAAGTAATCTAGGCTTTTTCTACAAACTGCCAACAATTCTTCCAGCCTCTACCCATTACCCAATTCCAAAGCCATTTCTACATTTTAGGTATTTATAATAGCAGCATCACACTGTTTTATTTTCCCAGACGTGAAAACGTAAACTATAAAATGTGTTGACCTAACAACAGGAATTTATAGTCTTAAAGTCTCAGAAATTAGAAGGCTTGCTTCTTCCCAGAGACAGTATCTTTCAGGTTCCTCAACTTCCCATCACATTTCAATGTACATGGCGATGTCTTCTCTGTTCTCTTCCAGTTTCTTTGACTTCTGGCTTCTGGCTGCTCACATGACTTCTCTTTCCATCTGACTTTACTCTGCTTATAAAGGATTCCAATAATCCAGATTAAATCCCAAATTAGGTTGGTGGGAGCACTGTAACAGAAGTAACATCTTGAAGAGATCTTATTTACAATGGCCTCACATACATCAGAATGTGGAACAAGACCAAACACTTGTCCAAACTGGGGTACACAATTCAATCACCCATGCCGTGTATGCTTCCACTACCACTTCCTTTACTGTAACTTGTCTAAGGCATACATTTCTGAAACTGCAGAGAAAGCGTTTCTGCCAGCAACAGAGTATATAAGTTCAATTTAAGGGAAAAAGTGTACAAAGCTGGATTTGACCTTTTGTCTAAGCTGCATTCTCCAACTTAGTGATATCTTAATTTCTACCTGTCTCCCTTATTATCTATTAATTCAATACTCAAAAGCAAGGAGGTTTGATTATTTAGGCTGACACACAGTGACCAAAATATGGCAAATAATCCTTACAAAGAGGTAAAAAGCAGTAAACATGCATCGAGAAGAGGACTATCAGCTGGTGGAGAGTCAAGCATAGTGTCTGATTAGACTTCTGGCACAGTGTAGCGTTTCTTTGTACCCGACGATGAGACTGAGACAGGTAGGCATTTAAATTATACTTAAGGCTCATCTCAAAATGAGCAGATCTTCTATTCACAGATTTTTAAGGTATTACTGAATGAAATCATTATGTCCTGTTTTCAGTCAACCACAAAGCTTAAATTGCAAAAGGCACTGAAATTTGTCATGGACCATAGCGCTCTAATGCATGATCCTTAGTATCAATTATCTATTATCATCATATTGCTGCATAGCAACCTACCAAAAGTCAATGGCTTATAACAGTTACCATTTATTATTCAGGAATTTACAGATTGGATTTACAGGTTTCTCTGGTCTCAGTTGGACTCACTCATATATCTGTGTCAGCTATGAATCAGATAGGCTCTCTGCTGATCCTGACTGGGCTTTGTCACTTGTTTGAGGTAAGCTGTTGGTTGGTCCATGATGGCCTCATCTCTCTTCCACATCTCTAACCTCCCTCAAGTATAATGATTGGTCCCATGATGGAGACAGGGATCCAAGAGAGAGAGACTACCATTAATTCCACTTTATTCTTTTGGCCAAAACATGTCACAAGAAAAGCCCAAATTCAAAGAGGGGCAAATAGACTATACCTCCATAGAGACAGTGTGATGGTTAAGTTCAATTGTCAGCTTGGCAAGGTTATGGTATCCAGTTGTTTGACCAAGCAAGCACTGGCCTGATTGTTAGTGTGAGGATATTTCATGAACTTAAACTATCAGTCGGTTGGCTTCATATGTGGCTGATTACATCTACAATGAACACTAAATTGCCTTTAGCAATGAGAGAAATCTCATCCAGTCATTTGAAGGCCTTAAAAGGAGAACTGATGATTTCAGCAATCTAAAAGAAAAATTTCTATCTCTACTTTACCCAGTCAGCTGAATTCATTGAAATCTTCTTTGGCGTTCCCAGCTATGGCCTGCTCTATGGAATTTGGACTTGCCAATCCCTGGGGTCATGTGAGACAATTCCTATAAATAATCCCATAATCCATACATTTTATATATATATGAGATATATTTACATAATATTTACATTATATATAAACACTATTGGTTCTATTTCCCTAGTGAATCCTGATTAATACTGAGGGAACTGCAAAATCATTCGAAGAATGTGGAGAAGGAGGAGTGAAGAATTTTGGCCATTTTGAAATCTATCACAGCTTTTAAATTTTAATGCACTGGAACATATACATCAATAGTTGTTCTTCAGTATCTTGTACCTAGGAATAAAGACAAAACTGAAGAATCTGACTTCACTTATAATGTGGTTTGTTACTGACTTCTAGATCAATAACCTCAGTTTTTTTTTTCATGGTTAATTACTTAAAGCCCAACAAATGTTTTTGATTTTATATACCAAGACATTGCAGTGCTCATAGTGGAGCAAAGTCTTAGTGTGCTTCTTAGGTTGAGATAGAGAAAAATAAAATAAAATAATATTAGATGGTAATAAATTTGAATTCTCTGACTCTAGAAACCAGGTTTGCTGAGAATGTCAATAAATAACTATTTGTTTTAAAAATAAAGTTGGATCTTACATTCATAACAGGAATGATGAGAAAGTGAAATAAAATAAAATGAAATAAAGTCGGAATTTGGTGAGTTTTTAATTAATAGATAATGGAGAGTGTGGAATTATTAATATATAATGGAGAGATTTTTTTAAAGGAAGGAAATAAGATCAAAGAAAAAAATAAAACTATGTTCTTTGGCCAATCCAGATCCAAGAAATTATTGAAAAGCACTCAAAGCTGCAGATAGAGCCTATAATAAGTACAGTTGGGAACCCTTAGCTTGAAAATGTAGATATCCAACTGTTTGATGATAATTCAGAAAGATTTGAGAAGGGAGAACTAAAAAGTTTGAGCTAAACTACTTCATGCAATATTTGGTTGTTTCTAAGGTGTTGGAGAAAATACGGCACTTACTGGGACACAGAGACTGATTGACTATAGACAAAGAAAGATTTATTGAGAAGCTCTCCCAATGGAGTGGGTCTGAAGAGAGACTTCAGTCCACTCCTGAAAGGAGGGGACTTGAATTTATACAGAACTTTCCTAGCCAGGGGAATGATAGTTGGTGGGAGGGGGTTGAGGGTCCGAGTGAAGTGCAGGGGCCAATAGGAAGCTCTTAGAGGTGGAACTTTCCCTGATAGTGACTGGAAGATAGTGGGTTAGGGAGTTATGGTTTCTTGGAATGCTGCAGGAGCAGATGTTTCTTTGTTTTGTAGGAATTTTATCTCCCTCTGATGTGTAGGTAGGGAAGGTTTTCATTATTCCTTTACTCACATCTCTATGTGGTTTCTTTATTTAACCTGTGGGGAAGGCCATGCCTTTGGACATGTAGGCTTACAGGGGATGGGGCTAGCCTTTCCCCAGTGAATATCGGGGGAAACTGAGCTACAGTTTGTTAATTATTGCAAACCTCTAACACAAAGTAACCTGTTTTTTGTCAATTTTTGTTGGTTATGGTTGTTTTATTCTGTTTTTACATGAGAGGGTGTTCAGGATTAAACTATGTGCCCCTAAACCCTGGTTCTGTGGGTGTGAACCCATTTGTTAACAGGACCTTTGAAAATGTTATTAGTTAAGGGGTGCCCAAACTGAAGGAGGGTGGGCCTTAATTCAATATGGCTGAAGTCCTTATAAAGAAAAAAAATAGGACAATGAAAAGAAGCCAGGGAGAAATGCTAAAAGCTGGAGGTTAACAGAACTTGGAAGAGAAAAGAGAAGACTCTCCACCTTGTGCATTGCCATGTGACAGAAAAGCCAAGGACCAAGGAGAGCTGGCAGCCAGCCCCAGATTTCCACAGTGTTTAGGAAAAAAGCATTTCCTTTCTGATGCCTCAATTTTGGAATTCTCTTAGCCTCAAAACCATGAGTCAATTAATTCCTGTTATTAAGCCAACCCATTGCATGGTATTTGTTTTAACAGTTGGGAAACTAAAATGGATGATCAGAAAATGTATGAAGTTAGACCTCTAAAGAAGATCCACTGAAGATGAACCATCCTAAAAAGACCAAGTCAGGACAAAAATAGATAAAATCCTGATCTGGGTAATGTTCTATGTGGAATTATGCAAGACAATATGACAGGGCTGATATTTGCATGATAGAGTCTTAATACCTCACAATGAAGATACTTCAAGGGAGACATGAGGAAAACAAATATATGGGCCCAAGAACAAAGGGATAAAGAAAGGAGAAAAAGAAAAATAATAAAATTAAAAACACATTAAAGATTTAAAACCCAAATTGAACTACTATAAATGATTAGGAGCATACAGAGAAAAAAAAAACTTGGGATGCACCCAATTACTATATAGAAAGAGGTAGCGAGTAGAAATTATTTAGCTACTATTCAAAATACCTGCCATTAACTATACAATGCCTGGAAATTAGAAAACAATGAAGAAAAACAAAGCCTAAAAAATATATGTAAAAAAATGTTAATATTAATTCAGATCCTGAAGACACTGTCTTAAGAAAAAGCATGAGTGTGAATCCCAACTGAAACAAAAAAAGGACAAGTGGGAGACTATCCCCAGGAAATAATAGTACTTCAGAAATTTCCACATCAGTTGTAAGAGCACCACCATTGCTGTCAGTGGCCAAAAATTCCTTAGAAGTTGTTAAACTCCCTAAAAATTCGGTGGTGAGATCTCAGTAAATTGGGCATTCCAGAAATCTCATTATTTTGAAAAATTTTAATCTCCTCCATTTCCAGATAAAAGCTGTTGTTTGATTTTAGCTCTGCCAAGATCTATAGCTCTGCTGCTTCTTGGTTTTTCATCTCTAAATTGTCCATAAAAATATCACCTTCTGTTTCCTCTTCTGTTTCTTCTTAGTTTAAAGAATATTGGCATTTCTGAAATGGCGCTAAACTAGAGCTTCGAGACTTATTAAGTTAGAAACCCATAGGTAAATTAGGGATTTTCAGTACATCATTTCATCTTGGGGATGGAGAGATTTAAGATCTGCCAAATGTATCCACTATTTGGATTCAGGAGGTTGGGACAATGAAAAATGCAAGAGCACACGTTTGTAAGATTAGTTGTCTGTAGGCCCTATGCTCACAAAAGGGAGAAGAGAACCAGCCTGCTTGGCACTGGGTGTCAGAAACTCAAAAGAGAAGTGGAAATTGAAAGGGATATTAAACAGGAATCAAAACTAAGGGAAAAACAGGAGTTAAAGTAAGTCCTGGTTACTGCAGGTGCCACTACTACAAATTTCAAAATTTGGCAATAACATAGAAATATTCAAATATAACTCTTTAAGATAGAAAAGATCATAAAACTATCTTGGATTTTCCCCCCAAATATTATAATCATAGAATCATAAGTAACCTTTAGGTGATAGATTTATTTCAATTAATATCAATATTTCAGTAATCAATTCAAGAAAATCTTCATAGATTGACATGAATTTTGGCAAGGATAAAATCATCAAAAACTCATTCACTCACTCTCTCTTATTCCCTCCTTATCTCCTAATCCCCAGCTTATTTCATCTAGATAACTAAATCTCTATGTTTTCAACTTGCAAGAGCGGTGTTATTAAGGCTTGATGTGCTGTTGTTTTATTTTCAAATTTTCATGTGGAAATATGACTGGTGAACTGATATTCCATTCTATCCTCCTGACTAACTCTTTGGGAAAGTGGGCCACAGGAGATACGTAGGTTTGTGCTAATTTACTTTGTAAGTACAAACTACATCCATTCAAGAGGAAGACAGCCCAAGCTGCAGCTGCTGAGAGATGCTCACCTCCCCCCAGGCATCTGAATGAGACGTATTTGACAATTAATGAGAAGAATATTAAATTGGAAAGGGCAGGACATCACACTTTAATTTTGTTGGACTTAAGAGATTTTTGGTTTTAATTTCTCCCTTTGAAATAATAATGTTAGAGATTAATTTTTTCTTAAGGTTTGGCAAATTCTCTGCTCCTGGCATCATTATGATTTATGTTGGCATTTGAGCTTTTTGTCTAATCTAAGCTCAGCCATATTGAACAAAGTGATTAGGTATAATTTAAGGTTGCAAATAAAATAGGCCATGCAATTTTAGTCAATAAGAAGTGTGCTTTGGACTTAATTTAGTAATGTTTCATTTTGGCCTCATTTCTGAGATCTCTGGGGGGTAAAGCTGTGATGCTTACCCTCAATCCTAGAAGAAAATATGAAAGAGCAGTAGTTGTTAATGAAGAAACACTTTCATGAAAGTGCGCTCAGCCATGCATGAGCTGGGCTGAGGGTTCCCATTCACTGAGGAAGACAACCAAACAATAGGTGTGCACAGATTTGACTGATAGGTTCAGTGACTAAGATGACAATGGTTTGGGGAGCAGTGGAAAATTACTTATTATCTCCACGGGAGGGAACAGTTTTGGATATCATTTATGGTTCCCCTATTATTCTCGTCCTTATTAGAGGAGGAATGACTAATGCTCATGAGTATCTGACATCTCTGTGTGGGGTCAATATTTAAGGTGTCTTCCTGTGCAAGCTAGCATTTTGTCTCTCTTTCTCTGAGTTGCCAACTTCACATGCTGCATGTCCTCCTCATGGCTACCTCTTTCTGTTAATAACTTTGGAACATAAGCTTCCCACCCTATGGAAGAAGCCTATAATTTATCCATTGCTCAAGCTATGACTGAGTCAGAGGATGAGATAGATTGTATTTTTTTTTCAAATAGTCAGTACTCTTTCATTTCAAAGCAAATATCTGAGACTAAAAGGGGAACTGTAGCATATTTTGTTATTATGAATCTATTCACTGTTCCTGCCAACCATACGGATTATACATTCCTAAATATTGATGCTAGACTTAGCTATGTGACTTGCTATGGCCAAAAAAATATGAATGATAGTGATTGTGCCCCTTCTGAAGAGAAGCTTTAAGAAGCATCATGTGGTGATGCCGTCTCTCCTTTCTCTCTGACATGAGCCTGGTAATATATCTGTTCCTCAATGCTGGAATGAAGAAGACAGCAAGCGGAGTCACAGCCAAACCAGAGTCATCATGGAACATCGACAAAAAATAAAAGTTTATTGGGCTAAGTGGTTAAAACTTTGGGTGTGTTTGTTACTGTAGCATTACACAAATAAGTTGACTAATGTAGGGAATGGCTACTATGATCAGGGTGCTGCAGTAAAAATCCTGAAATATACGGCCTTGACTAGGACCAGGCAAGGGCTTTCAAGCAAACTGTAATTGGAGCCAGAAAAGATCAAGACCTCTGCGGTGCAGTGACAAGTATCTGCCTTTTAGTAACTGTACCTAATGTGCTTGTAGCTTATAGGTAAAGTAGAGAATCTGAATTTTGCAGTGTGCCTTCGTTTCTATTGACTGAATTTGAGATAGTAAAGCTATAAGAAAGAGGTGAGTTCATGAAAGAATTGTTTAGTTTGAAAATAGATTTAAAAGAGTTTAGAAAATCAAGAAATTCTGTTACCTTCATTTTTGGAAATGAATTGGTTCTCACTGCAGCACCTTAATCATAGTTGCCATTCCCCACATTATCTCTGCCATGAGCCTAATAGTGTCTTGAATAGTTTCTGTACCTCCATTCTAAATCCTGGAATAATGAAGACATAGTACAGAGCCTCAGTTGACCTACAACCAACAGGAAACAGAAGCAAGTGTAACATAATAAAAAACTTAGCTGACCTTTGTCCCTAGTTCCTGGGGTAGTGACTACTATATCTTTGGAATTTCTCCTGAAAAGAGTGTCTTTTGTAATTCATGCTGGGGCCAGGACCTATCTTATAGTTCTTATGCTAACCAGATGACAGGGTGGGGCCACCACCACCGCAGACCAGGGAGAGGGGGTTGATCCCATTACCAGAAAGACCAGCCAGGTGATTAGGGCTTGGGGCTTTGAACCACATCATATCACACCTTGTCAGACCAATCTCCCCCAACCATTGGGAGGAGAGCTGGGCATATGACTGAATTCAGACATCAATCATGCCTATGCAATGAAAGGCCATATAAATTTGGGACACTCAAAATCTTGAAGTGCTTCCATGATTGATAATGACGTTACTGTGCCTGGAGGGTGACATATTCTGACTCCATATGGAGAGGACATGGAAGGCTTGCATTTGAGACCCCCCCAGACCTTGTCTTATGCTTCTCTTCTTTCTGCTTCTTATTTTATTCTTTTGCCATAATAAAATTATAATCTTAACTATAGCATTTTCAGTGAGTTCTATGAATACTTCTAGCAAATTATCAAACTCAAGTGGATGGTAAGAACCCACAAATTTGTAGCCACTTAATCAAAAAGTTTGGGTGGCCTGGGCCACCCAACCTGCAACTGGTGGCTGAAGGGCTAACTCTGGGTAGTTAGAGTCAGAATTTAATTGATTGAGTTGCTGTAGTCTTTACAGTAGCTGACTGAACTTTCATACCCACATAGCTGGTGTCAGAAGCTGTTGGAAGTTATAGACATTTTTTATATCCTCACAGTAAGTCACTAAGATTTGGAGTAGTTTGTTACCATACCACCACTTAGCAAGAGCTGACTGATACAATGAGTTAGTTCAATTAAATAGGTAGACTAAGAATACTGGTAGTGGCCTTTTTTCTAAGTTGAGTTCTCCAATACACGTATGGTATTAAAAGATAATAACCAAATATCTACATATAGTCTGGTTACAAATTTTGTGATAAAAGGAATATGAAAATGATAGTCCCCCATAATGAGCAACATGAAGCACCAAGCAATACTAGTCATTCACCCACCTATTTGCATCTATACAGAGAAGGTGTACTTAAGCAACTTATAGAACTAATAGAAAACAAATCCTTCCAGGCACATTCAGCTGGTTTTCTCCCCTCAAGCTAAGCATCAGCCTAACTAAGGGGAGTACCTCCAACAGCTATAATAGCAATGGAGGCGACAGATGTTTTCACTTTGGCTAAACTACAATTGAATACTAAACATCACTGCAGCTCTGCTCCATGCCTTTCCTGAATCCCTCTCTGTGTAACCTTGTACAATTCAGCAAACCAACTCAGATCCAATATAAAACATAGTGCAATTGTATTTTACAACTGTTTTTTACAATGCTGTCGTACATTACTGGACTTGGAATGAACTCCAGCTTATCTTCCTTACAGGCTGAGAACCCTTGAGATATCAGTTATTTTAACTTTTAGAGTTTGTTTCTTCATTTGCAAAAGATGAACGTTATCTCACATTTGTTGTGCTATTTAAATGAAAGCAATAAATAGATAATACATTGATCAAAATAGGCTAGGCTAGGCTATGTTAACAAACAACTTCCAAATCTCATCAACTTAACACAAGTTTATTTCTCTCTTCATGTGCAACATGCAGTTGGCAAGTAGTGAGAATGGGGGCACTGGTCCACAGTCACTCGGGGGCTGAGGCAGATGCCACCATCTTATAGCTGCACCATCTGGTATTTGCAGCCTTTTTTTTCATTGTGACCAGGGAAGAGAGCACTAAAGGGTCTCATGCTAGCAATGAAATGCCTTAGCCAGAAGGTGACAATTTCAGTTCTAATCACAGATCATGGCTCCAACTAACTGCAGGGATTCAGGGAAGCTTTAGCCTCCTATGCAACCAGAAAGAGAAGAGAACAATAAATGGGAGAGGGTTAGAAGACTTTACCACAGTACACACACAATCCTTAGCAGACACTATACAGAACAAAATCTATTATTTGAATGATAATGCTTTTCTATTTATACCTGATTGTACCCTCCTCAATCATACACTGAAATAAGTTTCAGTGTTGAGACTTTTTATAAACTGGAATATTAACTATGTGTCTATCTCTGGAATTTTCTGAGGAAACATTATAAGTCATTTAAAAATAAGTATAGAAATGAAAATGGCTAGAACTGGGCATTGAATTAATTGAAAAACACTAAGGGATAAGGGATACAAAATGTCACAGAGTAAACTCAAGTAGTAGGTCAACATAAGAAGAAAATTATTCTTGCTGATATTTAAAATTCTTTGGTTTGAACTCTTTCACCTCAGTCCCTGTCTGACAACTAATCAGAATGTGTAGTGTTAATTTGTTTTTATTTGTATTTGAAAACGCAAGTGTTGTATCACAGAAAATTGCAATGTTATAAAAATATATTTATATTCATTTTAATTATAACTGCTCTGGTGACTAAATATCCTGTTTTCCAACTGCTGCATCCAGAAAGACTGTTAATAAGACTCTAAATTGACCCTTACAATCTTTGTATTTAGGTTTAAAAAACCATTTATTTAATTTGAGCATCCTACCTCCCATGGCTATATACTAAACTAAAGGGACTTTATAGAATCCTTAAGAATATTTGAAGCTTTAAGATTCTTCTTAATGGCTATAGTAATTTTCTATTGAATACTAAGGAAATTTCAAAGGTTGTCTTTATCACCACAATGGGAAGAAGCATATGTTTGTAGAGAAAGGATAGGTCTATATGTTCACTACTTGTTCAGTATGTGTGGTAGAATTCTAATAGTTTTTAAGTGTTCAGGAAAATATTTTGCTCCTGTATTAGAGGACTATAATAACAAGAACAGATTAATCATGCATAAGATATTTTCAGGGAAGAAGTTTAATAGAACAAACAAAATGGATAACCATTTGGGCAGAGACGGAATATATAGCACATTTGTCTAGGTCATCCTTAATACAAAACAAAAATATAATATTACATTAAGTTTTTTGCAAGAATGGTGATCCAAGGTAGAAAGAATATTTTTATATACACTTCAGTCAGGAATAAAGGTCAGAATCTTAATTCGAGCAAGAAAAACTGTAAAGGTCAGAAAAGTGAAAATAGAGAAAGAGGAAAGACTTAAGAAAATGAGTTTACTTAACCTCTAGTACAGAGTAGAGGCATTAAAACAAAGAACTCTACATGGAGACAAAGCAACCTCAGACACAGTTATTTCCAATTTATTAAGAGCTGGAGCTATGTGAAACCCTGTAACATCAACAAACAACAGCATACAATGTTAAACATGCCAGGTCTAGAGCTGGAACTGGTGACTACTTTGGAATCTATAGCATGACTTTCAAAGAAGAATTAACATTAAAGCCGGTCAGCTACTTGTATTGAGAGATAAGTAACATTAGAATCACCTACCTTACTATGTATAATTTTTAAGTTACTTTAAAATAGCTGTTTAATGTTTATAGTCTCTACGTAGGTTAAAGAATAATGATAGGAGTTCTGGGGAGAGGGCATTGAGGTTGGCAGGCAGGGCTCAATTCTCTCAAAAAAGCAACAGAAAAAGGGCCAAAAGCTGTATGAGGGACCTGCTTTGGGGGTCAGTAGAAGAGAACAGTGCTATGCAACCCCTAGGAGGGCAAAGAGCAGAGAGATGAAGAACCTGAAACAACAAACATGTGTTACAAACCCCTCGCAGTGGTATGGAAGGGCAACCATTCCCCATCCTCGAGATAATAAGCCTGGATAAAACCCCTGGCTCACTGTAGCCAACTGAGAGGGGAACAGATGTCCTCCTCCCTATCAGCTGTTACAAGGGAAGAGGGAGGGTGCATCCAGGGGTGGAGAGTGGTTTCTCTTCAGTGAATTTGGTCAGCAAAGCACACTGTATGTCTCAGCTCTGTCCAGACCAGAAACACAGGCAAGCAGAGGTTGAAAGAAGCACCTCCTTGGAAAGGTTCCACAATGAGTGCCATCTCCTATCTGGGCAGGAAACTGCAAGAAGAGAAACTGTTCTTAGGTATCTCTTAACCTAAACTCTGAGAGAAAATCTGTACCCCATTTGTGAGTCCCTGGTCTAATTTTGATAACATTAAGCAGGGCAATTTTCAAGACTCAGATTAAGTTGAATATAAAATAAAAGAAGAGCAGTGGAAAAAAAAAAAACATTAGGCAAGAGAGAGAAAATGACTGTCAGAGTAAATTCCCCAACATATTCAGATGCCTAGGTATCAGCAAAAAATCACAAGCCATATTAGGAAACAGGAAGAGATGACCCAGCCAAAGGAACAAACCAAATATCCTAATGAGATACAGGATTTAAAACAACTAATCAATGATAATCACACCAATACCCTAATTCAATTCAAAGAATTGAAGGAAAATATAACTAAATAGTTAAAGTATATTAAGAAGACACTGGGCGAGCATAAAGAACCATTTGAAAGTCTGCAAATAAAAGTAACAGAGCATAGGGAAATAAAAGACATAATGGATGAGATTAAAACAACATTAGAAGAAAGAGGATGTGACTCAGTGATTGGGCTTCTGCCTACCATATGGGAGGACCCAGGTTCAGTACTTGGGGCCTCCTAGTAAAAAATTTAAAAAGGCATGCCTATGCAGTGAGCCAGCACCTGCACAGCAAGCTGAGTGTCCACTTGGTGAGCCAGTGCCCACACAAGAGAATCACACAGCAAGTTGATGACACAACAAAAGAGAGACAAAGGGGAGAGTCAAGGTGAGGTGCAACAGAAACCAGGAACTGAGGCGGCACAAGTGACAGGCAATCTCTCTTTGCATCAGAGGTCCCCAGGATCAAATCCCAGTGAATCTTTGAAGAGAAAAACAAAAAGAGAAGACAAAAAGAGAAATAGATACAGAAGATCACACAGTGAATGGGCAGATAGCAAAAAACAACAGGGGGGAGGGGAATACAAAACTACAGTAAAGGGAGGAGTCATAGTTCAAGTGGTTGAGTGCCTGCTTCCCATGTATGAGGTTCTGGGTTCAATCTCCAGTACCTCCTAAAATAAATTTTTTTAAACCCTACATTAGAGGCATATAACAGCAGATTTGTTGAGTTGCTCAAAGACAGAATTAGTAATTTTGAGGACAGAATACCTGAATTGAAAAAGACAGGAGAACAGAAGAGAAAAGAATGGGAAAAATGGAGCAGGTTCTCAGGGAGTTGAATGACAATGCAAAACATGCAAACATGCAAACATGCACATTATTTGTATTCCAGAAAAAGAAGAGAATGGAAAAAGGACAGAAAGAACATTTGTGGAAATAATGACCAAAAAATTCCTAACCTTTATGAAGGACATAAATATCAATATCCAAGAAGGACAATACACCCCAAACAGAATAATTTCAAGAAACTTACTCCAAGAAACCAACTATTCAGAATGACAACAGAGGCGAAGAGAAGATTCAGGAAGCAGCAAGAGAAAAGCAAAGCATCACATACAAGTTAACCTTAATAAAATTAAGTGCCAACCTTTTATCAGACCATGGAGGCAATAAGAAAATGTGTGATATATTTAAGATACTGAAAAAGAAACACTACCAGTCAAGAATTTTGTATCTGTCAAAACTGCCTTTCAAAAATGACAGTGAGTTTAAAGCCTTCACGGACAAACAAAAGCTAACAGAGTATATTACCAAAAGACCAGAATTACAGGAGATACTAAAGAAAGTGCTGCATACTGAAAGAAAAAAAAAAGGGTGAGAGACTTGGAGAAGAGTATAGAAATTAAGATTATTAGAAAGGATAAATTAAAGGGTAAAAAGACAGACAATAGTATGATATGACAATGGAAAGCCAAAGGATAAAATGGACAAAGTAAGTAATAACTTAGAGTAATAACACTGAACGTTAATGGCTTGAACACCCCAATTAAAAGACACAGACTGAATGGGTTTTAAAAATGAGTCATCTATATGCTATCTGCAAGAGACACAACTCAGACATAAGGACACAGCCAGGTGGAATGTGAAAGATTTGAAAAAGATATTCCATGCAAATAGTAACCAAAAAAGATCTGAGTAGTGGTACTAATATTAGACAAAACAGATTTTAAAAGCAACACTGTTATAAGGGATGAGGAAGGTCATTATATATAAATAAAAGGAACAATTCACCAAGAAGAAATAACTATAATGAATATATATGCACCTTGTCTGGGTACCCCAAAATACATGAGGCACACTGGCAAAACTGAAGGGAAATAGAGCTGTCTCTACAACATTAGTTGGAGACTTCACTATACCACTCTCAATATTGGCTAGAACATCTGTACAGAAGATAAATAAAGAGAGAACTTGAATAACATGATAAATGAACTAGATCTAACAGACATTTATAGAGCATTACAAAAAAGAACAGCAGGATATACATTCTTTTCAAGCACTCATGGATCCCTCTTCCGGATAGACCATATGCTGTGTCATAAGGCAGGTCTCAATAAATTTAAAAAAGATTGAAATATACAGAACACTTTCACTGACTAATAGAATGAAGCTGGAAATCAATTGTGGGTGGAAAAAGGGGAAATTCATATATATACGTGGAGATTAAACAACACTCTCTTAAATAATCAGCGGGTCAAAGAAGAAATTGCAAGAGAATTCAAAAAATATCTTGAGATGAATGCAACTGAGAACACAACATATCAAAACCTATGGGACACCACAAAAGCAGTGCTGAGATAGAAATTTATAACCCTCGATGCTTACATTAAAAAAGAAGAAAGAGGTAAAATTCAAGATCTAACTGCACATATGGAGGAACTAGGAAAAAAAGCAAACTAATCCCAAACCAAGCTGAAGGAAAGAAATCATAAAGATCAGAGCAGAAATAAATAAAAATTGAGAACAAAAAAACAATAGAATCAACAAAACCAAAAGGAGATTCTTTTCTCTGACCAACAAAATTGACAAGCCCTTAGCTAGACTGACAAAGAAAAAAAGAGAGAAGACACAAATAAATAAAATCAGAAATGAGAAAGGGGATATTCCCACTAACCATGCAGAAATAAGAGAGATCATAGAGGATTTTTTTTTTTTTAAGATTTATTTATTTATTTAATATCCCCCCCTCCCCTGGTTGTCTGTTCTTGGTGTCTATTTGCTGCGTCTTGTTTCTCCGTCCGCTTCTGTTGTCGTCAGCAGCACGGGAAGTGTGGGCGGCGCCATTCCTGGGCAGGCTGCACTTTCTTTTCACGCTGGGCGGCTTTCCTCACGGGCGCACTCCTTGCGCGTGGGGCTCCCCCACGCGGGGGACACCCTTGCGTGGCACGGCACTCCTTGCGCGCATCAGCACTGCGCATGGCCAGCTCCACACGGGTCAAGGAGGCCCAGGGTTTGAACCGCGGACCTCCCATATGGTAGACGGACGCCCTAACCACTGGGCCAAAGTCCGTTTCCCATAGAGGATATTATGAACAAATGTATACCAAAAAACTAGACAATGTAGATGAGATGGACAAATTCCTAAAAACACATGAACAACCTACACTGGCCTAGAAGAAAAAGATGACCTCAATAAACCAATCACAAGTAAAGAGATTGAAATAAAGAGTATAATAAACCACATTTAATAAATTGAAGAAGAAAAATCACATAATCCTGTGAATTGATGCCAAAAAGACATTTGACAAAATATAGCATTCTTTCTTGATAAAAAAATACTCCAAAAGAGAGAAATAGAAGGAAGTTTCTCAAATAGTTAAGTACATATATGAAAAACTACAGCTAGCATTGTACTCATCAGTGAAACCCTGAAAGATTACCTGCTTATTCCAGTATTTCTTAAAATCTCAATGTATAAATACACATAATTAAAAATATCTCTTTTGTAACCAATGTTACATTCATTAAAAAATCTTTATAATTTTTATTGGCTGTATATTGGTGTATTGTAAAGATGTATTATAATACATTAATGACTATTATTGAAACTTCCTGTTTTTGCATTTTGCTGAAATAAATAACACAATAAAGAATATCTTCGTATATTAAAAAAAAAAAAAAAAGAAAAGAACAAGGCAAGGATGCCCACTGTCACCACTGTTATACAATACTGTGCTGGAATTTCTAGCTAGAGCGATTAACCTAAATAAAGAAATAAAAGGTGCCCAAAAAGGAAAGAAAGAAGTAAAACTTTCACTATTTGCTGATTATGTAAACCTATATCTAGAAAATCCTTAAAAAAAACCCACAATAATGTTACTACACCTAATAGATGAGTTCAGTAAAGGGCCAGGAAACAAGATTAATATGCAAAAATCAGTAACATTTCTAGAGAGCAGATGAAGCTCAAGTGGTTGGGCACCTACTTCCCATGTACAAGGTCCTGAGTTCAATCCCCAGTACCTCCATAAAACAAAAAACAAAAAACAAAAAACAGTACTGTTTCCATAGACTACTGGTGAGCAAACTGAGGAGGAAATCAGAAAAGAAGTTCCATTTATAATAGTGACTAAAACAATCAAATACTTAGGAATAAATTTAACCAAGAACATAAAAGGCCTGTATTCCAAAAACTGTAAAACATTGCTGAAAGAAAATAAAGAAGAGAAATAAATGGAAGAACATTCCACATTCATGGACTCGTAGATGTTAACATGTCAGATCCACCCATATTGAATTACAGATTTGTAGCAGTTTGATATAATTTCATGTAGTTATGAATTCCAAAAATGGATACTGTATTATGTGTGTAAACTGGTCTGTCTGAAGTTTCATATTTACTTAATTAAATAATGATTAGGGGGAAGCGGACTTGGCCTAGTGGTTAGGGTGTGCGTCTACCACATGGGAGGTCCGCGGTTCAAACCCCAGGCCTCCTTGATCCATGTGCAGCTGGCCCATGTGCAGCACTGATACACGCAAGGACTGCCATGCCACGCAGGGGTGTCCTCCGTGTAGGAGAGCCCCACACGCAAGGAATGCGCCCCGTAAGGAGAGCCGCCAAGCGCCAAAGAAAGTGCAGCCTGCCTAAGAATGACACCACCCACACAGAGAGATGACACAAGATGATGCAGCAAAAAGAAACACAGATTCCCATGCTGCTGACAACAACAGAAGCAGACAAAGAAGATGCAGCAAATAGACACAGAGAACAGACAACTGGAGTGGGTGGGAAGGGGAGAGAAATAAATAAATCTTTAAAGAAAAATAATGATTAGGCCTTTGTTTGGGTCACATCAGTAAGATGTTAAGGGGTGGGGACTCACAGATAAAAGACATGGCAAAAGACGAGAATTGGAGTTTTTGATGTTGGAGTTTTGATGTCAGAGCTCTGAGCTGGAATCTTGGGAAGCAAGCACACAGAGGAGCAGAACAGCTGAGCCCAGAGAGAATCAAGCCCCAGAAAGAGAGACAGAGCCAGATAGTCTACACCTGGCCTTGTGGAAAGAGGCAAAGCCTAGAGAACCTCAAAATCTACACCTGACCTTGTAGAGAAAAGAGCTGCTGAGCCAGGAGAGAAACAGAGCCCTGGGAAGAGAGGAACCCAGGAAGCCAGAACCCTGGCAGACATAGTCAGACATCCTGCTCCAATATGTGGAAATAGACTTTGGTGAGGGAAGCAACTTATGCTTGATGGCTTGGTAACTATAAGTTCCTACTCCAAATAAATGACCTTTATAAAACAACAAATTTCTGGTATTTTGCATCAGTACCCCTTTAGCTAACTAATACAAGATTCAACTCAATCCCAATAAAAATCTCAACAGTCTTTTTTGCAGAAATGGGAAATCCAATTATAAAATTATTTTGGAAGGGGCAAGATGGCATCTGAGTGAGTACACCCACATAATCTCTCCTGCAAAGGACCAGCTGAGTGGGGTCAGAACCTTGCCCAGAGCAGGCTGTTTCAGTAACCAACAAAGCAAGTGGTGTCTGGATATTGATTTGGAGAGAATGCAAGAAAAGTAGTGCTTGCTAAAGGTAAAATTGCAGGTTTCTAACACTGAAGTCAGAAGTTGCGGGAAGGCAAATCCCTTCCCCCTAGGGCTGAGGACTGTGGAGTTCCCTGAACACTGTCAGTCACACGGCAGTGTTCTGAAACCCAGTGTTCCTCAAACATGTGATCCCCAAGTCCGTGTTCCCTGAACTCCCATAAACCACATTCCACAGACCCATATACCGAAGTCTGCAATATCCTGGGCTTCCATTTCCCAAATCCAGCACTTCCTAAAATCTGGGATTCTCCTGGCCTCCAGTCTCAGACTAAACCCAGGAGTGGGAGGGTTTTGGTGGGAGATACAGAGGGGCCTGATGAGTACAGGTTCAATTTTCTGGTCCCTGCCCCCGCCCCCCCTTTTTTTTTTTTGAGCTTGGAAGAGCATACCAGCTGGCTTGGGGAGAGCCTAGGAAGAAAGAAGAGGTGAATCTGCTAAGAAAGCCTGATTTACCTAAATGCCCTGGGATAGGAAACTTGGTCTGGGAGAAGGTGGAGTCAGAAAAGTAACTAGCCCTCCTGTAGCACATTTAAGGGAGAGAGACAGTAGGACATGTTTGCAAGCTTCCAATAGCATATTTAGTGTTCCTGGAAAGGTGTGGGTGCTATCTCTCAAGAAATTAAGAGTCATTATTTTCTGTGGTGAGCTGGTTCACCAGGGACTCATTTGAATCTCCTACTGGACCCTTCACACAGCTTTTCTGCTGCCCTGGGAGAGAGGAAAGTGAGGAAGGGAGAAAGGGAAAGTTCAGACTCCTAAGCAGTTTATTTAACTACAAAGAGATTCCTTGCTTGAAGCCTTCTCTGGTGTTTTTTGTTGGTTTGTTTTCTTGTTTTTCCTTCCTCTATATCCCCCCACAGCCATTTTTTCTGTTTTTTTTTTTTTTCCTTTTTCTTGCTTGCTTCCCCCTCCCCCTTTTTTTCCTCTTTTTTCTTTTTTTATATTAAATGCTGCAGGGAGTGTTTCTTATTTGCTGTGTTTTCTCATCCTCAATTTCCTCTTTTCTGTGTGTACTGATTTTGGCCACCAAAACTATCCCATTTCCTTTACATCTTTCTATCCTCCATCATTTATTATTTCTTACATTCCACTTCTCTTTGTTTAGCCCCCAATTTTTCTGACATTTTATTTCTAATACCTCTGTTCTGTTTTCTTTCTTTTATTCACTCTTACATTATTGTTCTTTCTTTTCTCTTTCCCTCTCTCCTGACCACACTGGCCTTTTACTTCATACTATATTCCTCCCCATATCCAGTTTACTATGTCATTATAGATAACTCTACTTTTCTTACTGTTATAACTCTACACAGCTTACATGAGTCTAATATTCATTCTTCTAGATCTCACAAGATCGTTCTGCTAAAATTTACTGCCAATACTACTATTATACTTTTTCTTTTCTTACCCTATTTGCTTTCTCTGGCCCTAATATTTTCCTTCAAGGGAACTTAGCCAACAACATGGGAATAGAATAAGAACAAAGTGACAAAGAGAAGACTTAACATGCACACAAAAACAACAACTAATTAAACCCCAAGAGTAGATGAAGAAGCTAATCAACTGAATAAATCCATCAAGATAAAATGATGACCAGACAGCAACAAAAAAACTACAAACCAAATCAATAATCAGGAAAGCATGGCCCAATCCAATGAACAAACTAAAAACCAGGAAGAGAACCAGAATATCAAACAACTAATCAAAGATCTCAAAATATATATAATGGACCAATTTAATGAAATGAAGGAAGAGATTAAGGATTTTAAGAAAACACTTGGAGAGCATACAGAAGAAATTGTAATCATACTAAAAAAACAATTGTGATGGTGATGAACAGCACAATTCAAGAAATCAAAAATACACTCTCAGCAAATAACAGCAGATTTGAAGAGGCAGAGGAAAGAATTAGTGATGTGGAAGACAGTACATCTGAAATCAAACAGATAGTAGAATTGATAGATAAAAAGATGGAAAAAATCCAGCAGGGATTTAGGGAAATGAATGACAAGGCAAAATGTGCAAACATATACATTATAAGCATCCTGGAAGGAGAAGAGAAGGGAAATGGGACAGAAAGGGTGTTGGAGGAAATAATGACTGAAAACTTCCCAAACCAACTGAGGGAGATGAATATACATATCCAGGAAGCACAACACACCCCAAACAGCATAAATCCAACAGGCATACCCCAAGACATATACTTGTCAAATTATCCAATACTCAAGACAAAGAAAAAATACTAAAAGCAGCAAGAGAAAAGAGAACCATCACATACAAAAGAGGCTCCATAGGATTAACTGCTAATTTCTCATCTGAAACCATGGAGGCAAGAAGGCAGTAATATGACATAGTCAAGGAACTAATAGAAAAAAATTTCCAACCAAGAATACTCTATCCAACAAAGATAGCATTCAAAAATGATGGAGAGTTCAAAATATTCACAGGTAAACAAACTAACTGAGTATGCCAACAAGAAACCAGCCCTTCAAGAAATACTAAAGGAAATTCTGCAGGAGGAAAGAAAAAACAGGAGAGACAGAGTTGGAGGAGAGTGTAAGAACAGTTAAAAAGAAAAAAAGGGAAAAAATCAAACAAAATATGACAAACACAAATCCACAGAAAATATGACTAATATAAGTAATTCCTTGACAGTAATAGCATTGAATGTCACTGGCTTAAACTCACCTGTTAAGAGACACAGATTGGAAATTTGGATAAGGAAATATGACCCATCTATATGTTATCTACAAGCAACACATTGTAGACCCAGGGATTCAAGGAGATTGAAAGTGAATGACTGGAAAACAATCTTACTGGCAAACAATAACCAAAAAGGGGCAGGAGTAGCTATAGTAATATCAGAGAAAATAGATTTTAAATGCAAAACAATTGTGAGAGACAAAGATGGACACTACATATTGGTGAAAGGGATAATCTTTCAAGAAGAAAGAAAAATCAAAACATTTATGCTCCTAACAAGGGCACCTCCAAATACATGAGGTAAACACTGGAAAAAACTAAGTGAAGGATTAGATACCTCTGCAATTATAGCAGGGAACTTTATTACACAACTATCACCATTGGACAGAACATCTCGAAAGAGAATCAATAAAGAAACAAAGACTTTGGACAATATATTAGAGGATCTGGAACTAATAGACATATACAGAACATTACACCCAAATACAGCAGGATATCATTCTTTTCAAGTGCATGTGGATCAGTCTCCAAGATAGACTACATGCTAGGCCACAGAGAAAGTCTCAATGAATTCAGAAAGATTGAAATCATACAAAATAATTTCTCTGATCACAGTGGAATGAAGCTGGAAATCTGCAAGTGCCAGAGACCCAGATTTGGCACCAAGATATGGAAGTTAAACAACACACTCTTAGACAAACTATGGGTCAAGGAGGAAATCTCAAAAGAAATCAATTACTACATTCAAACTAATGAAAATGATAACACAACACATCAAAACTTTTGAGATGCAGCAAAAGCTGTACTGAGAGGGAAATTTATAGCCATAAACTCATACTTCAAAAAAGAAAAAGAGCTAAAATTGAAGAATTAACTGCACACTTGGAGGAATTAAAAAAAAAAAAAACTAACTAACACCAAAAGAAGAAGAAAGGAAGAGAAAACAAAGATCAGAGCAGAATTAAATGAAATAAAAATAAGAAGTCACTCAAAAAATTAAACAAAACAAAGAGATGGTTCTTTGAGAAGATCAATAAAATTGACAAACCCTTAGCTAGACTAACAAAGAAAAAAGAGAAAAGATGCAAATACACAAAATAATAAATGAGAAAGGGGATATCACCACTGACCACACAGAAATAGACTCTCATACAAGGATATTTTGAAAAACTGTTTTCCAATAAGAAAGACAATTTAGAGGAAATGGACAAATTCCTAGAAACACATAAGCAGCCTACATTGATGAAAGAAGAAATTGATGATCTCAACAAATTAATGACAAGTAAAGAGATAGAATCATTCATTAAAAACCTCCCAACTAAGAAAAGCCCTGGGCCAGATGGCTTCACAGGTGAATTCTACCAAACATTCCAGAAAGAATTAAGACCAATCTTGCTTAAACTCTTCCAAAAAATTGAAAAAGAAGGAACATTGTCTAACACATTCTATGATGCCAACATTACCCTAATACCAAAGCCAAACAAAGGCACCACAAGAAAGGAAAATTACAGACCAATCTCTCTAATGAATCTATATGCAAAAATCCTCAACAAAATACTTGCTAATCATATTCAACAACACATTAATGAATTATACACCATGACCAAGTGGGTTTCATTCCTGGATAGTTCAACATAAGAAAATCAATTGAAGGAAAAAATTCACATGATCATATCTATAGATGCAGAAAAAGCATTTGACAAAATACAGCACCCTTTCTTGATAAAAAACACTGCAAAAGATAGAATAGAAGGAACTTCCTGAACATGACAAAGGGTATATATAAAAAACCCACAGCTAACATAATTTACAATGGTGAAATCCTAAAATCTTACCCTCTAAGATCAGGAACAAGACAAGGATGTCCACTAACACCCCTTCTATTTAACATTGTATTAGAAGTACTTGCTCGAGCACTGAGGCAAGAACCAGACATAAAAGGCATCCAAATTGGAAAGGAAGAAGTCAAAATTTGACTATTTGCAGATGATATGATCCTATACATAGAAAACCCTGAGAAGTCTACAACAAAGCTTCTAGAACTCATAAATGAGTTCAGTAAAGTCACAGGTTATAAGATCAATGCACAAAAATCAGTAGCATTTCTGTACACCAATAATGACCAACCTGAGGAGGAAACCAAGAAACAAATACCATTTCCAATAGTAAATTAAAAAGTCAAATCATAGGAATAAATTTAACCAGACATGTAAAAGACTTATACACAGAAAGCTATACAACACTGTCCAAGGAAATTAAAGAAGACCTAAATAAATGGAAGAATATTCCTTGTTCATGGATAGGAAGACAAAACATTATTAAGATATCTATCCTACCAAAACTGATCTACAGATTCAATGTAATCCCAATAAAAATCAACACAGCATTCTTTAATGAACTAGAAAAACTAGCTATGAAATTTATTTGGAAAGGAAAGAGTCCCCAAAAAACCAAAGACATATTGAAAGGAAAAAAAAAAATGGAGGAATCACACTACCTGACTTCAAAACATACTACAAAGCTACAGTAGTGAAAACGACATGGTATTGGCACAAGGATAGACACACTGACCAATGGAACCAAACTGAGAGTTCTGATATAGATCCTTATATATACAGTCATGTGATATTCAACAAGGCCACCAAATCCGCTGAACTGGGAGAGAATGGCCTCTTCAATACATGTGCTTGGAGAACTGGATATACATATGCAAAAGAATGAAAAGGATTGCCACCTCACACCCTATATGAAAATCAACTCAAGATGCATATAAAAGATCTAAATATAAGAGCCAAGACCATAAAGACCTTGGAAAACAATGTAGGGAAGCATGTATAGGAACTTGTAACAGGAAATGGTTTCATGAACCTCACACCCAAAGCATGAGCAGCAAAAGAACAAATAGATAATGGGACTTCCTCAAAATTAAGGCCTTTTGCATCTCAAAGGAGTTTGTCAAGAAAGTGAAAAGACAGCCTAGCCAATGGGAGAAAATATTTGGTAACCATATATCTGATAGGAGACTAATATCCTGCATATATAAAGAACTCTGATATCTTGAAAATAAAAAGACAAACAACCCACTTAAAAAATGGGCAAGAGGTTTCAGTGACACTTCTCCAAAAAAGAAATACAAATGGCTAAAAAAAGCACATGAAAAAATGCTCAAAATCACTAGCTATTAGAGAAAAGCAAATCATAACTACAATGAGATACCATATGACACCCATGACTCTGGCAGCTATCAAAAAAAGGGAAGACTACAAGTGTTGGAGAGGATGTGGAGGAATGGGAACACTCATCCTCTGCTGGTGGGAATACAGAAGGATCCAGCCATTCTGGAGGAGAGTTTGGTGGTTTCTAAAAAAAACTAGCTATGGATTTGCTGCATGATGCAGCAATTCCACTACTGTGTATATACTCAGAAGAACTGAAAACAAAGACACAAACCAATATATGCCTACCAATGTTCATAGCAGCATTATTCATTATTGCCAAAAGTTGGAATCAACCCAAATACCCATCAACAGATGAATGGATAAATATAATGTGGTATATAGATACAATGGAATACTACCCAGCTATAAGAAGGAATACAGTACAAACACATGGAATAATGTGGATGAATCTCAAGCACTTTATGTTGAGTGAAGCAAGCCAGGTATTGAAGGACAAATACTACATGACCTCTTTGATATGAAATAAGTAAACTAAACTGCTCAGAGAGCTAGAGACTGGATGATAGGCTTAAAGGAAGTTAGGGGGGAGAGGAAGGTTGTGAGCTGATGCCTACGTGCGTGAAATCTATGATAAGCTAGAGGTAAGTATTTGTAAGGAGAAAGGATAAGGGGGGGGGGCATAGGGATACCTCTGGGTGGGGCTTTGCAGGCTTGAGGGAGGCTAGGGTTGGGAGGATGGGTCAGATGGCCCAAGGAATTGGGGGAGGAATGGGGGGATCAGTTGAACATGGGAGATCGTCATGTATGTGGTTTAAACTATAATGTTGAGAAAACTCTTCAGAAAATGTAATAAGGAAGGATTACCTGTTTAAGATGCTTAGTCAGGAGCATCTGGCACAGGGTCAGGTTTCTTCAGGAGTGTGTGAGTGCTCATTTCGTCATAGTGTGTTATATCATTGGGTGGAGACCCATACAATGAGTGTGAAGGTGTACCCACTTCCTGGGAAGGACTGATATTCTCAAACAGAGAACATCTCTTGTGTCTCTCAAGAGAATTGGTGGTCCCTAATAGGTTAGGGCATTCTTGTATGTCAAGCCCTCAGCATTGTTGCAAGTATCTATGAATCTGGCCCTTCAAGTAATGAAAATTGATTGTCACTGTGGGCCTTGAGGGGTAGGGGAGAGAGGTATAGAATAGATGGAATCAGAAGAACTGGGGGGCAATGGACGTATTCCACAAGATCATGCAATGATGGATATAGGACATGTTAAATTACACCAAAAATGTATAAAAGTCTATAGGCTAAAATGTAAACCATAATGTAAAACATAAGGTAAGTAAAAATTTAGAAAGTTGTACAGTCTAAAATACAAACCATAATATAAACCAAAATGGAACCATGTTTGAAAACTATGTTTCAAAATTTGTACATCAGCTGCGGCAAATATAAAATGAACATGTAAAAAGATCATTGCTGGCAAGGGGGAAAAGGGTTTGATGTTGGATATATGGGAGTCCCCCTGTACTGCATATGAGAATTACTGTGATCTAAAATTTTTGTGAAGACAAAATTAAAAATTAGAAGAAAAAAAAAGGAAAGAAAGGATGTAGACACTGAGGAAGAAATGAAAGAAATTGCCTTTCCACTGTACATACAGGGTAACACATATTGCAGTGATGAAAAGCAAAACATCAAAAACAAAGCTTTATAATATTTTTCATTTTTTAATACCCCAATTTATTTTTACTTCATTTTAGTTTTTCTAAATTAGTATGTATTCTATTTCTAATCTTTAAACCCATCATTATATTTCATTTTCCTATTAATTGAATATGGCAGTGTATTAGGCTTCATTTTTGAAGAAGTTTTGGACCACAGAGAGGTTCAACTATGGCAGGGGAGGAAGACTGGTGTGGGGTGTTATTGATGGTGGGCACATGGTTGGGAGGGAGTACTCCAGGGCATGTATATAAGGTACATAAAAATGTTTGGATATATGTTGGGTATTTTCATAGAAGTTACAGTTACAAATGACAACAGAGGGAGTGCTGAGTTCCTACCTCATAAAGCTATCACATTTCCCAAAGGAACAGCAACAATCCTTCAAGTGCAACAGCGAAGACCAACAAAGAAGGATGGTCCACAAATGAGTCCTTGATACTGATGTCTATGCTTATGAGCCTGAGTGCCTGAAATATGAACTAGGCCTAGAGCTGCAGGGTGCCTAAAAGTTACCTCCTGAGAGCCTCCATGTTGCTCAAATGTGGCCACTCTCTAAGTCAAGCTCAGCATGTAAATGCATTACCTTCCCCCCAGCATGGGACATGACTCCTGGGGATGGGCCTCCCTGGAGCTGAGGGATTACTAACAAGCACCAGCTGGTGATGTAACTAGAAAAAAATCCTTGAATAAAAGGGTCAACTCAGATCAGCAGAATATCTCAGCCTACATGTAAGATCATGTGTTAAATACTACTTTTTGACCTTGAAAAAAAGGGAGAAATGGCAAAGAGGAATAAGTTTATATGACTAAGAGTCTTCGAAAAAGAGTTGGGAGGTCATCAGAGGGTTTGTGCTTATACACACCTCAGCAGGACCCCAGAGACAACCAAAGTAGATACAACCCCAGGTACTGGTTCTTCTGAGGGCTATGGAGACCCACAGGTTCTATGGTCATGGCAAGTGGCTCTGGAATTCAGTGCCATGTCAGTTGGCCCACTTTGGAATTTGTGTTCCTGAGCATGATGGAGTTGGACTCAGAATGTGAACTTTCTACACGTGCCTCTTCTGTCACTTTTACTGAAACTGTGGTTGGCACTAGGGTTGGAGTATACTCAGGAGACTTGAATCTCTTGACTGACCATATGACAGCTGAGCCCTGAGTCTCAGCAGAATTATAACACCTACCCTCTGGTTCTTTGGACTTACCCAGATCAGCTAACAGGGAGGTGAAAATGATCAACAACCACATCAGGAAACTGAGAGTGCCTACAGCTGCAAGCAAGAGAATTGCACCCATCATTCATGTGGAATCTAAGCCCCCTCTTTGTATAGAGGTGGAGTGGACATCACCATCCCAGGGTCCACAGGATGGAGGAATAAAATACAGGTTAGAGTGGACTTACTTTTTTTTAAAAGATTTATATATTTCTCTCCCCTTCCCGCCCTTTCCCCTCCCCCCCCCCACTTGTCTGTTCTCTGTGTCCATCACTGTGTGTTCTTCTGTGACCACTTCTATTCGTATCAGCGGCACAGGGAATCTGTGTTTCTTTTTGTTGCATCATCTTGTTGTGTCAGCTCTCTGTGTGTGCAGCTCCGTTCCTTGGCAGGCTGCATTTTCTTTCGCCCTGGGTGGCTCTCCTTACAGGGCACACTCCTTGCACATGGGGCTCCCTATGCGGGGGACACTCCTTGTGCGCATCAGCACTGCACATGAGCCAGCTCCACATGGGTCAAGGAGGCCCAGGGTTTGAACCATGGACCTCCCATGTGGTAGGCGGATGCCCTATCCATTGGGTCAAGTCCGTTTCCCAGACTGGACTTACTGATATTCTATGGAAATATTGTGACTAGTAATGGAAGAAATTGTAGCATTGATGTAGAGAAATTGGCCACAGTAGTTGCTGAGGTCAGGGAGAGGGAAGAAGTTACGTAACATGGGGGCATTTTTGGACTTGGAGTTGTCCTAAATGATATTGCAGGGACAGAGGCTGGATATTATATATCTTGCCATAACCCACTGAATATACTGGGGGAGAGTAAACTACAATGTAAACTCTTATCCATGTGGTGCAGCAGTGCTCCAAAATGTATTCGCTAAATGTAATGAATGTGCCACAATGATGAAAGAGGTTGTTAATGTGGAAAGAGTGAGGTGAGGGGGGAGGGGGGTGGATGGGAACCTCTTATATTTTTTGAATGTAATATTTTAAAAATAATAATACAGAGATTGTGAGAAAAAAATTATTTGGAAGGGTAAGCAACCCCAAACAGACAAAAATGTCTTCAAAAAGAAGATAAAGTTGGAGGACTCTCACTTCCTGACTTTAAAGCATATTACTTAGCTACAGTAGTAAAAACAGCATGGTACTGGCATAAAGATAGACAGATTGACCAATGGAACTGAATCGAGAATTCAGAATTAGATTCTTACATCTATGGTCAAGTGATTTTTGGCAAGGCTGTCAAGCCCTCCCAATTGGGCCAGAAGAGTCTATTCAACAAATGGTGCTGGGAGAACTGGATAGCCATATCCAAAAGAAAGAAAGAGGACCCCTACGTCACACCTTATACAAAACAATTAACTTAAAATGGATCAAGTACCTAAATATAAACACCACAACCATAAAACTTGTAGAAGAAAATGTAGAAAAACATCTTCAAGATCTTATGGTAGGCAGTAGTTTCTTAAACCTACACCTAAATCATGGTGAATACACATGATGGAATATTATGCAGTTGTAAGAAGAAATAAAGTTGTGAAGCATAAGACAACATAGATGGATCTGGAGGACATTATGTGTAGTGAAACAAGCCAGACACAAAAGGACAAATACTGTATGATTGTCCTATTGTGAACTAAACATACTGTGTAAACTCATGGAGTTGATAATTAGTATACAGGTCACCAGCATATAGAATGAGGGTAAAGGATGGAAATCTTAATCTGTGAAGAATTGGTAAAAAGTTTGTTCATCTTTGGAAATTAATAGAAATGGTAAGAGTATATCATGGTCTTTGTAACTAGCAGTACTATTATGTTGGTATGACAGTGGTAGAAAAAGAAAGTCTAAGGACATGTATATTACTAGAAAGAAAGATAAAAATATAACATGGTACTTTATAACATAGTGAAACCTCATGTGAAATATGAATATGAGTAATATTGCATATATAAAACTCCTTTTACAAAATATAAATACAAATAAACCAGAGAGATGGAAACATAGTAGCAGCTACATACAGCAGGGGAAGCATAGAGAGATTGAGAGGTGATAAGGTTTTTTGTTTGTTCATTTGTCTGGGTTTTTTAAAAATATTATTATTGGAATAATGAAATGCTTTAATAGTGATTCAAGTAATGAATGCACAGTCAAGTGATTATACCAAATACCATTAATTATACACTTTGGATGGATTTATGCTTTATTAATATGTATCAATAAAATTGATTTGTTTAAAATAAAAAAGGTATTTCAGCAAGATACATGATTATTTCTGTCTGAAAGCATGTGATTGGGATCTGGATCAAGTGTGTCCAGTTTAAGATAGCATAATAACACTGTGTTTATTATATGACCCTGTTGCATCAAGAAACACAGTCCAGAAACTGTTATTATTAATAACATTACCTTATTATAAAATATCAATAATATATTGAAAAAATAGACCAGTGGACTCAGGAAGGAGAGGAGTAGGAATGAATCAGTGAAACATGAGGCATTTTTTAGGGCAGTGGAACCTATTCTATAGGATAGTGTAATAGTGGCTATATGATATTATGAATTTATCAAAACTCATAGAACCATACAACACAAAGAGTGACCCTAATGTGAACTATGACCTATGGTTAGTAACAATGAATCAGTGATAACAGGTCACCACATTAATGCCAGATGTGAATCGAGGAAACTGTGCAATAGGTAGTGGCAGGGGGGTATGGGAACTCTGTATTTTCTGCTCAATTTTTCTATAAACCTAAAATTGTTCTGAAAAATAAAGTTAACTAATTAAAAACAATAACCATGGGTTCCACTTATTTTATTGTGTCCCATTGACTATATTTATTACTCACCAAAATCCCGTTTTGAGATAAATTGAGTACTTCCATTTTTTTCAACAATATAAAGACCAACCTTTACTAATGTTCTAGTAAATTTACTTTCAAAGAGAGTGGATCATGGTTTATCCTACATGTTTTATGACAGAAGTACAGCCTGATACATAATTTTTAGCATGTTTTACCAGCCAGAAAATACCTGAAGTGCAAGCATATATCCTAAGGAAATAATCCAAAGTTAGGATGATATGCTCAATCCTAAATCAGGAAGTCAAATAAGAAGAATGCTATCATTTAATTTTATTTTATTAACTGTTATTATTTTATCTGTCCCTCTACATACTTTTCATTCAGAGCCAATGAAACCTATCTTTACCAAGCAATCTTAGAATATTAGCCTAGAATTAATATATGTACATGGAAAGGAATTATGAAAGTTGTCTTACACAATGTCTCCCCCATTATTTTCTTGTGTATTCATAGAATAAATTTTCTAATATGGCATCTAGTCATTTACTAAATAAAATAGCAATAAATTTTGTACTAATAACCCAAAGGTGAGCCTCCAGTCTTTTCTAGGACAAACTTCCTCTATAGTATTTGGGAATATCATTCTTAAACCATTCTTTTGGTAACTTCATCTTTATATCAAATGTCTTTCCCTCTGCTCTTAGCTCTATCACAGACACCATTATATTTGTTTCTCATCAACCCTCTGCACCCCATGTAATGTTGCACTGGCTTCAACTGAAGAGTTCAAAGCAGAGAAAAGAACAGTAGGTCTCCAAAAACAGAAGCAGTTTTTCCTTTAAAAATCCCAGAAACGCTAAGCTAATAATCAGTGCCAATCTAAAGTATAAAGATAACCTGGGCTAATTTTCAGCATAAGTATTTACAGATAATTAAGAATAACTATAGTCCACACTCTCCCCCAGTCCACCCAGTGGGACATGGCAGGACACACAATGTCCAGCATCTGTCCCTGCAGCACCACCCAGGACAACTCCAAATCTTGAAAATGCCCCCAGATCCTATCTCTTCTTACCTCTCCCTACCATCAGCAGCTACCATGGCCACTTTCTCCACATTAATGCTACAATTTCTTCCATGACCAATCACAATAGTTCCCCAGCAGAACACCAGTAAGTCTACTATAATCCATACTCTATTCCTCCACCCTGTGGACCCTGGGATGGTTATGCCCAGTCCCCCTCTACATCAAGAGGTGGCTTAGATTCCATATGGATGATGGATGCAATTCTCCTGCTTGCAATTGTAGGCACTCTCAGCTCCCTGGTATGGTGGTTGACCTTCTTCACCTCCCTGTTCACTGGCCAGGGTAAGTCCAATAAACCAGAGGGTAGGAGTTGCAAGTCTGCTGAGGCTCAGGGTCTGGCTGTCACATGGACAGTCCAGAGATTCAGGTCTCCTAAGTATACACCAACTCCAATGCCAACCACAGGTCCAGTGAAACAGAAGAGGCATGTGTAGAAAAGTCATATCTGAGTCCAACTCCATCACACTCAGGAACACAAACTCCAAAGTAAGGCCAACTGACATGGCACTGAACTCCAGAATCATCTGCCATGACCATAGAACCTGTGGGTCTCTGTAGCTCTCAGAAGAGCTAGTACCTCAGTTTCTATCTACTTTGGCTGTCTCTGGTACCCTGCTGAGGTGTGCGTAAGCGTTACCCCTCTGATGACCTCCCGACTCTTTTTTGGAGACTCCTAGCCATATGAACTCATTTGTCCTTTTCCATTTCCCCCTTTTATCCAAAGTCAAAAAACAATTTTTAACACCTGATATTACATGTAGGCTGAGATATTCTGCTGGTCTGAGTTGACCCTTTTATTCAAGGTCTTTTTCTAGTTACATCATCAGCTGGTGCTTGGTAGACTACAATGTAGACCATCATTCATGTGGTGCAGCAGTGCACCAAAATATATTCACCAGGTGCAGTGAATGTGCCACAATGATGGAAGAGGTCGTTGATGTGGAAGGAGTAGGGTGAGGGGGGTGGCAGGTATATGGGGACCTCATATTTTTTTAATGTAACATTTAAAAGAAAATAAAGAAAAAAAAAGGGGCCAGAGCCTAGCATATACTCAATTTTGATAGGTATTGCTAAACAATTCTTCCAAAATGTTATGTCAATTTGCACTCTCATGAAAAGGTTAGGGAAATGTATTATTTCTCATTTATTCTCATTATTCCTGTTTTAAAGTGTGTTTCATGGATGGAGTTTTAATTTACATTTTTCTAATGACTAATCACTTTTCATGTGTTATCAGTCATATGTATGTTTTATTTTATAAAAACTCTGTTCAAATCTTTTGTTCATTTTTCTATTGTATTTTCAGACTTATTCTTTCAATTTGTAGATGTTCATTACACATTCTATTTGAGTCCTAAGTGGTATATGTTCTTGGTTTATCTTCTAATACTCTGTGGGTTGCCTTATTACTCTCCAGCTAGTATATTTTAATAAATAAAAACAATTAATTTTAAAAAAAAGAATAGCTGGTCTAGTTAGGCCCTTCCTACCTCCATATATATTGGGCAACTGGGGAGGTAGCTTTTTTCTCTAGGCTAAAATCCTAAGATTCCTGCATGAGAATCTCCAGATACTTATAAAAATTCAGATTTGTAAGCCTCTTTCCTGGAAGTTCTTGTCTGTAGTCTATATTTTAACTATTGCTTCAGGTAAGTATTATAATCTGGTCATTGAGAAATACTGATTCAAACAATTGAAAAGTCTCTTGAAAAAAAGAAGCTAAGATTCAGACTGAGGTTAGAAAAAGCATCAGAATAGAGGCTGAATTAACTCTACAATAATGAAATAAAAATACAGGGAAAATAATTGGGAAGAAAGTAAAAGGGAAGGAGAGAGGAAGGGAGGGAGGGGAGTAAAAGACAAGATTAGGAGTTGCTGATACTATGATTTGCTGACAAGCTAAGGACATAAACTTGTTTCTCTAAAGTGAGGTATCTGAAAAAGGAGATATCCTGAATGGGAACCTGGTAGGAGAACAAGTTAGTATGCTCATTTACTTACAGCCTCCTCTCCTGATTAGCATTCAAAATAAGGATTTTACCTTCAGTATGGTGTATGTAGTCAAAAATAAATAAACCAAATGAAGATAAACTAAAGAAATAGGAATATATGTAGAATATAAGAAACAACATTGAAAAATATATCAATTGAAGTTAATTTTGATTCAACATAATTACTGGCACATCATGTTAAGAAAATACAATATTCTTGAAGAAAAATGGAAGGGAGAGGAAGGTAGCTTTATTCAATGGCTGTATATGATTATGAAATAAATTTAAACGATGGTAGAAATGTAAAAGTTGAAATATATCTCTAAAACCTTTAGGTGTAACTAATATAATCATAATAATAGAATGTGCAGCCTACAAACAACTATGGGGGTGACACCCAAAGTAAAATATTTCAAATAGGTCAATACTGTAATGAGAATGAAATACCAATAAAATGAAAAGAAAGAATGATAGAGAAGATACATTAAGATTGCAGAAATAAGTTCCAAAACCATCAATAATGATATAAAATGAGAGCAAGTTAAGCCTCCTATTTTAGAGTAGATTCTCTAAAATTTGGGGGACCCCTTAATTCAGCATATACCCACTCACACATACAATCAAGATACCTGTGTAAAACTCACTTTGGATAAAATAATCCAGAAAGAAAAGTGGGAAAGGGTAGAAAAGGAGTCCAGAAGGACTCTAATTAAATATGTTGGATTAACATTATCCACTCCTTGAATCCCACTCTTAAAGAAAATGATGTGCAGTATCAGACAGTATTAAATTTAAGGCAAAGAGAAAATAAAATGGTCAGAGGGACATAATCAAAAATATATGCTTATATGAGAAACTTTAAAATACCGAAAACATGGTCGAATATTTACCAGAAGAAATTATGCACTCATTGCAGGAGATTTTAACATGTTTCCTTCAGAAGTCAAATGATTACAAAGACAAAATAAGGAGGGATATAGATATTTTTAATAACATAATTAATAAGCTTAATGAAGCACACAGATACTCACAGTGCGAAAAACTTTGGACCACACCTTCCAACTGATAGTTTTCTCAAACACATGCAAAGCATTAAAAAATATTATTGTAATCATTAATGAAATACACAATGAAGGAAATCTCAAAAGAAATTGCAAAAGCTGAAATTAGAGAAGACAAATTGTCTGAGTACAATGTAACAAAGTTAGAAATTAAAGTTTCAAAATGGCTAAAAAAATTGATCCTCTCGGGATTTCATAAATTTTTTGTAAATAGCTCCAGTTATAAAGGAAATGGAAACTAAAGTTACAAACGAGTTAGCAATGAGGACAGGGTACTAGATACCATAGAAGATCACGTATAGCCTTAAATGTAAATTTTAGAAAAATCTGAAGCAAGAAAAACCCTTATCAGCCACATTTATAATTTTGCTGTTAGATTATTTATGGTTCATGAAGATAACCATAAATCATGAATTTACATGAAATTAATTAAACATTTGTTTTGATTTAAAAGTATTTAATGCTAATATAAAATTCTGCCAAAACACACAAAGAGAAAATCACAGAACAATTACAAACATGAATACTGATGCAAAGATATGCAATAAAACATTATTAAACAGAATTCTATTATACGTTATAAGGACAATACTGCATGACCAAGTAGTATTGTTCAGGAGTGCAAGAATGATTAATATTGGGAAATCATCCTGTGATCAAATCATAGGTGTTGACCAAAATCATCATCAATGACTCATAAAAATTCTTATAATAATATTCAATGCAATACAAAATTCAGCATCATAATGAAATGTAACGAAACATCAGAAGCTTCCCTTAAAGTCTGGAATGACTCAAGAAAGTCATAAGTTTTGGAAAGACATTGGAAAAGGTCAAAACACTGCCATTATTTTTAGATGATAGGATTGTATGCCTAGAAATCCCAAGGAAATAATTTTTAAATATTATAATTAAATAATCCAGTAGACTCAGTTTTTTAAATTAATTATATAAAACAATAACCCATTAAATATTTTAGAATGCAATATGACATTTACAGTGGAAATAAAAACTATTACACATGAGGTGAAGTGATAAGAAATATCAGGAGCTTGAAAACAAAGTAATAAAATACCATTAAGGGCCAAATAAAAAGATTTGAATAAATGAGCAAATAAATATACTTGTTCCTGGAATGTAAGGTTCCATTTTTTAATGTTGCCAATTCTTAAATTGATCCATCAATGTATTGTGATAGCAAATAAAATAAAAGCTTAATTGAAAATTCACAATAAAGTCAATTTGGAAAAAATGAAAAATAATAGGGGCACTATTCCTGAGAGATTTGAAAACTTATTATAAAATTTTGATTATAAAATGAAACAGGAATCGAAAATGAATCATGAGCAGGTATTATTTAAAGCTTACAAAACTACCATTTTTGAAATTACAGAATATTTCCTGTACTTTTGACAAACACTCTTTAATAATTTTCTTCCTTATATTCAGATACTTCTGTTGCTCTTTTGTACTTTTTCAGAACTTTTTTATTTTGATAAAATACACATAACATAGAATTTACTTTTAGTAGCATTTACTATTCCATGATTTTTTTTCAAAATATTCCATGATATTTTGATGAAAATTTAAGGTCCTTAAATATCCACAGGCAAGTGATAAATAACATTAAGAGAGGTTTATATTTCTCCAGAATTTTATACAAATATTTACATATACTATATATTATACATCTTTATCTTATCACAGTGTACCTTCATTTAATAAGCTATTTCACATCTAATGCAAAAACTTTAAAATAGTGCATTTCCATTTCCACCTCCCTTTCTTGGTGCTAGTACATTTTGCATTAAAATATGTTATAGGCCTTAAAATATATAGTTATTTTTGTTTTAAAGTCAATTATCCTTCACAGAAAATAAAAATAAAAAACTCATGTTGATTTTTACACACAGACAATATTTTTCAGCTTTTAAACACCTTTGTGTAAATTGAAACTTTCATACAGTGTCATTTCCCTGCTAACTAAAGAACTTCTTTTAACATTTCTTTAAGTTCAAATGTGCTGACAATTTGGTCTGAAAACTCTTGATGTTCATTACAGTTTTAGAAGATGTTTTTACTGCATATATTCATAGAATCCTGAATCCAGATTTTTAATATCTCTTATTACTTTAAATATGTTGTCCATTGCTTCTGGTTTGCAATAGTTTCTGATGTGAAGTCTGCTACCATTCTTATGTTTGTTCCTTTGCAGTAAATGGTTTTTTAATTCTCTGACTGCCTTCAAGATTTTCTCTTGACTGTTGATTTTCAAAAGTTTGATTATGTTTTTCTTTATCTTTATTCTGATTTTCTTGAACCTGTGGGTTTTTATTATTATTGTTGTTTTGGAAAACTCTTGGCCATTGTGTTTTCAAATAACTGTTCTGCTGAGTTCTCACTTCTCCTTCTGGGAAAATAATTACATATTATTAAGCCGCATTTATGTTTTCCCACAGCACTTGGATGCTCTTTTCTTGTTTTTATTATTTACTCTTGTTTCTCATTGCTCTTTAGTTTGGATACTTTCTATTGCCCTATCTTCAACTTCACAGATTTGATTTTGACTGTGTCCAGTCTGCTGGTAAGACTAAAAGGAATCCTTCATCTTTAATATGGTGTTCCTTGTTTTTAACATTTCCAATTAAATATTGTCTTTTATATTTTTTCTCACTGCTGAAATTGCATATGCTGTTTGAATAAATTGTCTATAATTTTCCTAGATCCTTTAACATTTTTTTAGATTTTATTTTTTTATTTACTTTATTTTTCTTTATTTATTCCCTCTTTCCTCAGATGGTTCATTCTCCTGTCTGCTCATTGTTTGCTCACCTTCTCCAGGAGGCACCAGAAACCAAACCCATATAAGAGGCACGTGCCCAATGGACTGAGCCACATCTCCTCCCTGTGGCTGCAGTGTCTGCTGGCTTGTGGCCTTTGATTGTTTCAGTGGGGTTGGAGTCTAGCTCTGTCAGGGTGGAGTCTAGCTCTGTTGCAGTGAGAGGTGGCATCTGCTAGTCTTCTTTTAGGAGGCACTGGGACCCGAACCTGGAACCTCCCATATGGTAGACAGGTGCCCAAGTGGTTGAGCCACATTCACTTGCCTAATATATTCTTTATACTTTTAAAATTCCCTGTCTGATAATTCCAACATCTGGGCAATCTCCTGGGCTGAATTTTTCTCTTGACAATAGTTTGCTATTTCCCATATTTTTTATTTGAATGCCAACCAGACATTGGCCATAAAATAAAGTTGAACTTGATATGTCAATATTACTTTTTTGGGACAATTCACATCTTGAGGGGAGAGTGACAGGAGCAAAGATGGAATGTGAGTCCATTTAGTTAGGAGTGAGTTTGAGATGGGTTTGTATTTTGTTGTTGCTAGAAATAGATGGACAAGAGGCTTCAAATTCCTCCTTTGGTTGTTTGCAAATACCTTTTGCTGGAGTCCTGAAAGGATTTTCTCAGTCTTCCTGCTGCTCAGTTTTCAGCAGGCTCCACCTGCCTTTGCCACAGAGAAAGTCTCTCCCTGAACTCCTGTTCCTCTCCCACCAGTAGATTCCTCTTGCTTGTTACTTGGTGCAAGGCTTCTGCCTTGTTTCTGAGCAGGGTCTGATCTGTTCTGAGGGACAGGCAGGTTGTTCCCCCCGCCCCCTTAGGACAGACTGCATTTGCTTCATTTCAAAGAAGGGTTGGAGTGAGGTGGGTTTTGTATGTTCCTCCAGGGCAGCTAATCATCACCTTGCATTCTCCAGGTACTCCTGCTCAAATCTCTAACATTGACAGGTCACTCACCTGTACCTTCCATAGGGCCTTCCATGTCTCCTGCTTTGTCCCCAATCATTTCTTGATTACCCAGGAGAGGCATCAAGAAAAATGCTAGCAGAAAGTGGATATAGGTTCCCTTTGTGTCTGGGATTCCCAGACACAAAATCTAACTAGCAAGTCAAATTTACCATTTTTTCTACAGAAGATGGATACTGGTATTAAAGAGCAGTCTCTTTAAACACAATTCTTAAAACATCATCAAAATGTTTCCATCTGCCCCCACATTGAATTATAAGAAATATTTGAAAATCATAAATTGAGCTCAAGGGGTTGCTGAAATGCCATTTTCTCTTACCATGTTTTCGGCCTAAGCTATTGCTACATTCTGTTTTCCTTACCAATTTCTTTGTTCTATTGAAAATACCTAGATTATTGTTTAAAATCTCTATCCAAATGAATAGAGGAAATAAAAATTAATTTTCAAATGTGCCAACATATGCAATAGATAGTCAGCAGTTATACATACATTCATGAATATAGACATGGCCTGAATATTTTATTATTTTTGATGGAGTCAATCAGTCTCACAGTATATAGCTTGATGGTGGGAAGTAAGTGCCCAGGTATTAGCCTGGGATTCCTCCAAGCATACGACTAGGACATAAGCAATACATTTATTCATTCATCATGAATTGCATCCAGATAACACTTTTACCCTTTTGAGACAATAGATTTTGAATTACAGTTATGCCATTTTATATCCTTACATCACTTTCTCATTAAGAAAATTCAATACATTGCTGTAAAATTAACATGTAAATTTCTTATTTTTCCTATAAGCTGAAGAAAACTCCAGCTATTCACTAAAGAAGTAGTTCAATAACAACCAAGAAAATAAAAACAAAAAGATTAAATAGTATTTTTTCCTTTTACAAAGAGAAGAAAAAATCAGCATTCAATTCCATGTGCACTTAAAAAGACTCATTACTATTTCTTTACGCAGCACTTAAGGTACCTGAAAGCTAGGTAACTAAAGTAAATTACTATGTAGATTAATATAAGAAATGTACCTCCTGTTATTTTAAAACTGAAGTTTTATTAAAAAGATTGGAAAACACCTATACCCATGCATCCTAAATATTTTTTCAATACATTAAATCTTCTTCAAAGCTAAGTGCCATTAATAAAATAGCATATTATATTGCTTAGATATAAACATTGACTAAGCAATGTAAACATAAGATTCAAACATTTTTCATTGAAAAATAATTTAAAGTCATGAATTAAAAGAATGATGATAATTCTTCTAAATATATGGAAAAATTTTCTTCTGGTTGGCAACATAAGATGCCATATAATTTGTTTTATTAGAGAAAAAAAGCGTTTTCTAAGTTTAAGATGATTTTTAAAATGAAAATGCTAACATGTACCTGTCACAGTTTGACCATGAAGCAACTTCCCAAATACTACTTTTTATTTTTAGAAAGTAGCGGGTGGTATAACAAAAGCCTGGTCCAAATCAAAAAGGAGATTAACTTAAAAATCCAGAATATAGAATTTTATGGTTTTAAAATCTAGTCAAATATAAAAAGAATGTACAAATTAAAAAAAAAACGTGAAAATAAATACAGAAAATCTCTGGGCGAATTTGAGTTTTTTATTTTTTATTTTTAGCTAACATATTTTCTGTATATTCTATGATTTTTTAAAAATTGCACATAAAATGTAAAGTTTTAAAATTTAGTTTATTACCTTAGAGCCAAGACATTTAGTATACATAACACACTCATAACAGTCATTTCAGGAAATATTGTGCACTATTTGCAGTCCAATCGAATGATTTTAAGGATATAAAATATACATATAAAACTCTTTTGTGGAGACTAGAAACACATATGTTAAGCTTATAGTATCATAATGACATGAAAGGCCATATAAAATTGAATCATGTTGGAGATTTGCAAAATATAATTCTTACACTTCTCAACTTTTATTATACAAGTAAATCAATGGAATTTTTTCTCCCCTTACATAAGAATACAGTTATAATCAATATTCTCATACTGATCTAAATTTTCTCTTAAGTTTATAAAACCATAACTATCACTGCAAAGTAATAATGATATCTCTGTTTTATTTTTTGCTGTAATATGTTATAAATGGATCCCGGATGGCCAAAGGGAATTATATCTTGTTCTCTAAACACATATCTGAATCCTAGAGAGTAACTTTTCTATTGGATTAAAGGATATTGACTTTGATTTTTTTTTTTTACTTTGAATATTCTGAAGAAGAGAGTGGAAAAATTTGGAAAATGGCTTTCAGAGTTGAGTTGGCCTTTTCTAGATGTAGGAAGAAAGGCACACTTAAAAGGAATAATCTCTACCATTAAAAAATTGGAAATGCGTACTAAAAATTGGATAAGGAATAAATTATGTTCTGTTCTTACAAAAACAAAATAGAACTATCAATAGAATTATACTTGAATTTCACATCAGGGAACCGAGTTCAGCCAACACATTCATAGGAATTGCAATCAATGCAAAAAGACAAGATTAGGGATTTACATCACTCTTCTGTCCCTTTTATTTGAATCTATAATTAGCACTCTACTTGAAAATATATGTCCCAGAGACTTAAATCTTTGGTCTGTTCATATGCTGATTGAGCCCTGAATCCCAGCAGAGCTGCAGCACCTACTCACCAGTTCACTGGACTTACCCAGGACAACTAACAAAAGGATGATTATGAACAATTCCCATTCAGGGAAGCAGAGAGTATCTGCAACTACAAACAATTATAGTTCCATCCATCTGCCCCCACAGAATCTAAACCCCCTCTCAATTGGAGATAGGGAGGGTATCATCATTACGAAATCCTCAAGATTAAGGAATGAATAAACATAAAGGTGGAAAGCAAGTATGAACTAGAATAGACTTATGATTATTCTAGCAATGGAATCATTTGTGTCATTTGATATAAAGGCAGTGGCCATCAGAGGTTCTGAGGGAGGGAGAGGGAAGAATAAGTGAACATGGAGCATTTTGGGGACATTGAAATTCTGCATCACATTGCAATGACAGATATAGGCCATTATACATTTTGTCAAAATCTAGAAAATTGTGCAGGGCAAAGTGTAAATTATGCTGTAAACTATAGTCCTTGGCTAATACAATGCTTCAATATGTTTTCATCAGTTATAACAAATGTATCACACTAATGAAAGGTGTTGTTAATGGGAGAAAGTGTGGGCCAGAAAGGGTTGGGAATTATGGGAATTCTCTCCATATTTTTTTCAATTTTATTGATACATATTAATAAAGCATAAATCCATCCAAAGAGTACAATCAATGGTATTTGGTGTAATCACATTTGTGCATTCATCACCTCAACCACTCCCAGAGCACTTTCATTATTCCTATAATAATAATAAAAAACAAACAAAACTCATCACCTCTCAATCTCTCTATGCCTCGCCTGGTCCATATAGCTGCTTTTATTTTTCCTTCTCTCTAGTATATTTGTATTTATATATTTTTAAAAGTCTTATATATGGATTATCACACACATTTGTGTTTTACATAAGGTTTTACTATCTTATACAGTCCCATGTTACAGTTTTTAGCTTTCCTTCTAGGAATATACATGACCTTAGACTTTCCTTTTCAACCACTCTCATACTCATACAATAGCATGTCTTGTTACAAACACCATGATATGCTTTAATCATTTCTATTCATTGCCAAAGATTTACAAAAAGCCTTTTTAACAATTCTGCACAGAGTAATGCTCAGCTTTCTATACTCTATCCTTCTATTTTCTGATGACCTATATTCTAATTATTAACTCCATGAGTTTACACATTATATTTAGTTCATAATAGCGTTATCATACAGTATTTGTCCTTTTGTGTCTTGCTTGTTTCACTCAACCTAATGTCCTCCACTTTCATCTATGTTGTCATATGTTTCAGACTTCATTTCTTCTTACTGATGCATAATATTCCATTGTGTGTATACACCACAATTTGTTTATCCATTCATCAGTTGATGGACACCTGGGTTGTTTCCAATCTTTCGGCAATCATGAATAACACCACTATGAACATGGGTATGCAGATGTCTGTTTGTGTCTCTGCTCTCAGTTCTTCTGGGTGTATACCGAGTAAGGTATTGCTAGGTCCCATGGCAAGTCTACATTCAACTTCCTTAGGAATGTCAAATAGTCTTCCACAGTGGTTGTACCCACCAACAGTGAATAAACATTCCTATCTCTTCACATCCTCTCCAACATTTACAGTTTTCCTTTTTTTAATAGTGGCCAGTCTGATAGGTGTGAAATAACATCTCATTGTAGTTTTGATTTGCATTTCCCTAATCACTAGTGATGTTTAACATTTTTTCACATATTTCTTTGCCATTTGTATTTCTTCTTTGGACAATTGTCTTCTCAAATCTTTTGCCCATTTTCATTTTTTAATTGGGTAGTTTGTCTTTTTTATTGTTGAGTTGTATGATCTCTTTGTATATAATAGATATTAAGCCCTTATTGTACATGTGATTTCCAAATATTTTCTCCCATTGAGTCAGTAGCATTTTCATCCTTTTGGCAAAGTCCTTTGAGGTTCAAAAGTGTTTAATTTTGAGGTAGTCCCATTTATCTATTTTCTCTTTTGTTGCTCATGCTTTGGGTGTAAGGTTTAAGATACTACTGCCTAGCATAAGATCTTAAAGATGTTTTCCTACATTTTCTTCCAGGATTTTTATGGCTGTTGTTCCCTTATATTTTTTATGTAACATTTATGTAATCTAAAGCTTCTTTAAAAATAAAAATATTTTTAAAAAGAATAGGGTAAATTATGAATGGCTTCATTGTTTTCTTTGTTTCTGCCACTTAGTACTTTGTATCAAAATAAGGTGGGTTCTGTTTTGTTTTGTTTTATATCCCCCCCTCCTGTGGCTTTTTTTTTTTTTTTGCATGCTGTCTGCTGTGCCCATTAGTTGTGCATTCTTCTGTGCCTGTATTAATTTTATTTCCCCTCCCCCCTTGCAGCTTGCTTGCTGACTGCTCTCTGTGTCCATTTGCTGTGAGCTCTTCAGTGTTTATGCTTGTCTCCCTTTTTTTGTTGCATCACTTTGCTGAGTTGGCTCTCCACAGCGTCTGTGGGCCAGGCAGCCCTCCGCAGCATGTGGGTGAAACTGCTTCACAAGGAGGCCCTGGGTTCACATCTATACAGTAGACAGGAGCCCAACTGATTAAGCCACAGCTGCTTCCCAAGGTGGGCTTTTTTTAACTTTAAATATTTGTAAATAATGTTTAATTTTTTGAAAAGGAGTTATTCTTTAAAAGTGCACTGATGGGAATTCTGCTAAAGATGACAGTCTAAGTTCATATATCTAATAACACTTCACTGGGAACCTAGTAAGAGGGAATTATGGCCACTCTTATTATATTCCTTTATTTAGGGAAGTGAAATCTAGGATCTTGAGCAGGCCAAGGACTTTATTAGTGTCACTCCTATTTTCATATCCCAGATCAAGAAATGGAAACTTGGAACCACTCCACATGGTCTGTTCTAATCCTGCTTCTTAACAGGAAAATGGGAATCCACAAGTGGAGAAAAGCAAAAAAAAAAAAAAAAAATCCATGCTTATATATTTATATATTGTCATACTGAAACTACAGACACTAAAACAAACTGAAGCTCTGAAAATAAGCTAGAGTAAAAAAATATAAAACTGTAACAAGAGAGATAATTAGTTTGACAGCTGACTTCTAAACATCAACAATGAAAGCAAGAAGCAACAGCAGAGGAAAAAACGGAATTGCAAGAAATAACAAATTAATAGAAAAGAAGGCAGAAAAACTTCCAGTTAAAAATAGTCATGATATTTAAAGAGTTAAATCTAACTATATGCTCTTAAAAAGAGACATATCAAAATTCATGAGTATGCAGAAAATTCGAAAGTAAATAGTAGAAAGTGATACATCAGGAAAAATTTAACTGAAGGAAATGTGGAATAACTACAGTAATATTAAACAACAAAAAATATTTTGCAGCCCAAAGGATTACTGAAAAAAATAAATCTCTTGTGGGTAAAGGACAAAAAAATCCTCCTCTCCTTCTCTAAGAATACATTTGACCCTGGGTTAATTTTATATCTCTATTCCCCTGGACAATTGATAAAATTAAAATGTCAGCTGTATTACCAGGCAAAACTGATTTGGTAAAACTGATCATCGATGGCTAAATTCCATTAGGCCTAGAAATATGAAAGGACTCTGAAGACCTAAAGAAAGCCATAGACTTGGACTCTCCTTAGGACAGTGATGAACAGACTTTATTTCCTATGGGCTCTCTGGAAAATGTGCCTGGACCAAAGGTTCTTAACCAGGGGGTCTGTGAGCTTGAATTGAAAAAAAATCAACTTATTATCTTTATTTTTCTCTGACCTCCAACATTGAGTGTCATAAAACTGTCTGCTGCTACATTCTGAGAAAAGGTCCACAGATCTCACCTGAGGCGGGGAACAAAGGGGTCCGTGGAACAAAAAAGGTAAAGAACCCCTAGCCTAGACTATACAAGGGATATCAGCTCTATTGTCATAGCACTCAAAGCCAAAATAAATGTCATAGACACTGATGTGGACATGGTCTTCTCTTACCTGATCTGAGCTCCTGTGGCTGGGTAGACTGTTGCATAGACTGACACAAGGACCACTTTCCCTCAAGAGGATGCTGCACTGCTGGTAGGCTATATTTTCTTACCATGTCATCTTGAGTACACTGGTGCTAAATAGAACCTATTCAGATTCTGAGTGAGTAAATATGAAGTTGACTACAAAATATCCTTCAATACATACCAAAAAACAATTAAATACTTTGTTCATGCTTCAATACATGATAAAATATAAATTCTCCAGAGGGGTATAATAATTCTAAACTTGTATTCACCTAATATAATAGCTCAAAGCCTCAAAATACATAAAATAAAAACTGATAGATATATAAAGAGAAATAGATATATCTACAAGTATTGTGGCATATTTTTATATAGATCTCTCAATAGTTGACATATTAAGAAGCAAAAAAAATCACTAAGAATAATGAACATTTGACAACACAATAAATAAACTTGCTGTAATGCACATCTACAGAACATAGAATCTAATACCTACCAAAGTGCATTATTTTCCAGAACACAGACATTTTAGTAAACTGATAACATACTAGGCAATAAAACAAGTCTTGACAATTTTCAAAGGTTTAGTAGCACCTTACCACCTTCCTTGACAAAATTATTGAAAATAAATCTCTAGCAATATTAATCAAGAAAAAAGAAATGAGGTACAAATAAAATGGAGTAGGAATAAAATGTTGTACATACTATAGATCTATAGAGATAAAATGAAGATATTATAAATAAATTTAGGTCAACAGATTTGAAAATTTAGGTGAAATGAAATATTCTTAAGATAAGTATGATTTATCAAAATTGATTCAAAAATGGAAAGGAAAACTAAATAGTCCTAAATTGTTAAAGACTGAATCAATATTCAAGAATGTCCTCACACATGATAGCCCTGTTGAGAAACAATTTTTCATGGGTCTCTTGCATTTTTGCATGTCTTGTGAGCAAAGGCACAGTCTGGCTTTGTTCTATACTTTCTTTTCAAAGATGTTTATAGAGTAAACAACCTTGGAAGAGAGAAATAGTCTCTCTCCAGAGCAAAGAGCAGGATTGCTTACTCTCCAGCAAAAAAAAAATCATGTCTCCCTCCGTGGCAAAGGTCAGGCAAACTGGGGCCTATTACGAGATATTTAAGATCCTTAAATTCAATTGCTTGCAATTCAGGCATCAAATAGTCCTCTTCGGAAATTGCATTTGGGGGAGCCAATGCAAATGCTAATACTCGGACTACTGCTATTGCTGCAGAAATAAATCCTTTATCTCTGACCCAGAAGTCTCATATCTTCAGTCAGCATCTACGAAACCTTGGCAGGCCAACTGTTAGCTTGCAAGCAGGGTAAAATCTCAGGCCCTTTACAGCTATATCAAGACATAGATGGTTTACAGGTGACCCTTCCAAACATTTAAGTAGAAAATAATTCTGATATTAAATAAAAGACTCTTAAAATTATTAAATATTTAATAAAGTAGTCAAAATTCCTTCTTCAAAGAAAAGCCAAATAATGGATGATTTAATTACTAAGTTCTACTAGACATTCAAGAATTAATTCTAATTCAAAATAGACTATATTGTTTTACTAAAAAATTTTCTCAAATATTTCCAGGTAAAGAAAAGGAGGAAACACTTCATATCAAATGTAGTGGACAGAAATCAAAAAGAAATATGATTATTTCAAGAGATACAGAAAAAAAATTTGATAAAATTTTATATGCTTTAATGATTTTTAAAAACTCTTAGTAATTAATGGAAAATAACTTCTTGATTAGACCAACAGTGCCTAAAAATTCTAACACAAACATATTTTGTGTAGAAAGGTTGAAAACTTTCTCTTTGAATTAGTAAGCAAATTATGGCTTCCCCATCATCACTTGTAAGCAAAATGTTGGAGATTCTAATCAGCGCTGTAGTGCAAGGGAAAAAACATTATAATTATTTGCCAGGAAGAACCAAAAGTCTTATCTTTCATAAACAATATGATTGTGTATGTTAAAAATCCAAAATTATGTATAAATAGACTATTATATTCATAAGAGACTTTAGAAAGGTTGTTGGGTATAAAAATCAATGTACAAATAATAATTATATTTCTATTTTCCAGCAAAATAAAAGAGAAATACAATTTAAAAATTAATATACCAATTAAATAGCATCAATAAAAATGAAACATAAGCATATCTAACAAGACACCTGAAAAATATCTGTAAAAATAACATAATTTATTAAAAGATATTTATGATCTACATAATTATAGTAAAGGTGTTGGGGAAGCAGACTTGGCCCAGTGGATAGGGCGACCATCTACCACATGGCGGGTCTGCAGTTCAAACCACGGGCCTCCTTGACCCGTGTGCAGCTGGCCCATGAGTAGTGCTGATGTGCGCGAGGAGTCTGGCGCCACGCAGGGGTGTTCCCTGCGTAGGGGAGCCCCATGAGCAAGGAGTGCGCCCCGTTAGGAGAGCTGCCCAGTGCGAAAGAAAGTGCAGCCTGCCCAGGAATGGTTCCGTACACACGGAGAGCTGACACAACAAGATGACGCAACAGAAAGAAACACAGATTCCCGTGCCGCTGACAACAACAGAAGTGGACAAAGAACACACAGCAAATGGACACAGAGAACAGACAGCTGGGGGCGGGGGAGGAGCAGGGGGAGAGAAATAAATAAAATAAATCTTTTAAAAAAATAATTATTATTACTATAGCAAAGATGTTAATTAGTCCCAATTAATGAACAGATTCAATGCAATCCTTTCATAAACAGGCAGGTCTCAAAAGTTTTTTTGGAGAGTTTGACAAACTGATTCTTACATTTTTAAGTAAGTGTAGAGGTGCAAGAACACACAATAGCAAAATGCCATCATTTGAGATTTTTTTCCACAAAGATATAAGAATTTAGATACTATACCAATAGTATTGCTATAGAAGTAGGAAAACAAACAAACAGAAAAGAATAGATGGAACAAAGACTGGCACATGCAGGGACTCAATACAGGACAGATGTGATACTGCAGAACAGTGGGGAAACATGAAATTTTCTTTATACAAGGTGGCTCCCTTCTGGGTCACCACCTCTTATCAACAAGGTTTAGGACAAATTTCACAATGCTACACATTTATGGGTTAAAGAGAAAGACTTCTTGGAATAAATAGAAACTAATATAGACAAAGGTGAAAAAGAAAAGTCATGCCATTTCCTTGCAGGAATGTCAGTTAATCACTTGTTACAAAAACATGTTATTCTCAATGTGTTTACATCGTAACTGCAGCCAACATGTTTACAACGTTTTTGGTACTCAAGGTCATTAATACACAAGAAAAAAAAATGAATATTTACAGTTTAGGTATTCCTTTGTGTGGGAATTCTAAACTCAGAAGGTACTGGCAGTTCTTTCTAGGCCAGGAAACTTTTTCTTTTTCTAAGGACACTTAGATGAATGAATTTCACTTAACCTGTTCTCTAATATTGTGTTAATATGGCATGTAGGCAGGCATGCTAAATAGATATACTGAAAGAACCTAGTTCACTTTGGATTAGGGAGTACTTTTGCATTCACAGGATCATCTTCCTAAAATTGAGTATTTCAGCCACTGTTAAATGTGTCATTTTCAGAAAGCCTGAAGGCACTAATCCACCATATAAACTAATGACCTGAAAAACAGAACATTAAAATAAAGCAGATTTTGACAGAATGGAAAGAAACCAAATGGTTTCTGATTTTTTTTTTACCAAATCTGTATTTTAAAATGACAGAAGCAATTTTTCAACTAAATAATACAAAATCAGTTCACAACTGACCGAGAATTTACAGATCTGTTTTTTTTCGTCACAAAAGACTCATATAATACAAATTCTAAGAAGTAATCCCTACTGAAAAATATGCATATGTTGATATAAAAGAGACAGTGAAAATTCTATAATAGTGATAAAGATGTCACATGAACCCTTTTAGAGAAAACACTTATAAAATCTAAAAAATATACATACTACTTTTAGACTTTTATGATGCTTTCAAGTAGGCAGAAACAGAGGAGAGCTGACTCAAACAACTTCGATTGGAAGAAGTAAGACTTCAAGACTTATTAAAAACCTACAGTATTTAAGACAGTGAAGAACTGGAAAAAGGTTAGACACAGATTAATGAAATAAGATAGAGATTCAGGAAAGATTTGCACATATATATATGGTCACTTGATTTTCAACTAAGGTACTAAAATTATCCACCTAATTGTGTATAACAGCAAATATTTGATGGGTAGGGGAGGTGGTGGGGAGAAGGGGGAAGGGAATCATCCCTTACTTCCCGCTGTATACACAAATTACCTAAAAATAGACCACAGCACTAGATATAAAATCTGAATCTACAAAACTTCTAGAAGAAAACACAACAGATATTCTGTATGGACATAAGTTGACATTTCTCTTAGGTATATAACTAGAAGTATAATGGTTGGGTCATATGGTAAATGTAAATGTAATTTTATAAGAAGCTAGCAAACTGTTTTCCAAAATGTTTGAATCATTTTATATTCCCACCAGCAATGTATGAAAGTTCCATGTCTATATCAACATGTTTATATCAACGTTTGGTAAGTCCACTCTTTTTAAATGTCATTTTAGTCAGTGTGTGGTAGTATCAATAGTGATTTTAATTTGCATTTACCCAATGATTAATGACTTTGAGCATCTTTTTATGGGATTATTGACAATTTATCTTCTTTTATGAAGTGTCTATTCAAATAGTTTGCCCCATTTTTATTAATATTGAGTGTAAAAATTCTTTATGTATTTCACAAAAAAAGCCCTTTGTCTGAACATGTATTGTGAATATTTTTCCCAAAATAAGGCTTGCTTTTTTCATTTTTTAACTGTCTTTCAAAGGACAAAAGTTTGAAATGTGGATGAAGCTTAATTCATTGATTCTTTTTTCTTATTTTGCTCATAGATTTTTGCATCCTAGCTAAGAGATGTTTGCCCAGTCCAATGTTGTACAAATTTTCTCCCAAGTTTCCTTCTAGAAACTTTATAGTTAGGCTGTTACATTTAGATTTATGACCCACATTAAATTAAATTTTGTGTAGGGTATGAGGAATTGGTTGAAGTTAATTTTTATTAACATATTAGTTTTTTTGTAGAAGTCTTAGGATATTTGGCATTTACAATTATGTTATCAGCAGTAAAAGACAGTTCCTACTTCTGTTTTCAATCTGTATTCCTTTTGTTTCCTTTTTTGCCTCACTGTTTTGGCCCTAGTACAATGTCAAATAGAAATGGTAAGAGTGGAAGTTCTTGTCTTTTTCTTTCTCTTAGCATGAAAATATTCATTATTTACCAATAAGTATGACATTAGCTGTAGGTTTTTCACAGATACATTTTATTGGATTGGAGAAGTTTTCTTCTCTATTTTATAAGAATTTTTTACTGTGAATGGAAGTTGCATTTTGTCAAATATTTTTCTTCATGTATTGAGATTATCATACAGGTTATCTACTTTATTCTATTTGTATGATGAATTACATTTACTTTCAAATGTTAAACCAATCTTTTATTACTTGGATAAACCCCAATTGGTTGTGATGTACTATAAGATTGAATTTGCTAATAATTCGTTAAGAATCTTTGCCTCTATGTAAGCAAAGTATATTGGTCTTTAGTTTCTGTATTTATAAGTCTTTGGTTTTGATATCCTGGTAATGACAACCTCACAAAATGAGTTGGGAAGTATTGCCTACTTTTATTATTTTAAAGAGTTTTTGAATATTGGTATTAGTTATTTCTTAAGTATTTGTTAAAATATATCAATAAACTATCTGGACCTATAGCTTTTTGGTTTGTCTGTTGATGGGAAAGATTTTAATTATGATTTCAATTTCTTTTATTTCTTGATGAGTATTCAGATATTCTCTTTGTTTTTTAGTCAGTTTTGATAATCTGCCTTTCAATAAATATGTCCATTCATCTAAATTGAAAAATACATTGTTAAAATGTTGATTCCACTATTATATACTTTAATCAGGTATCCTCCATAATGTCTGTAGAATCTGCAGTGATAGTTCTTTAATTTCTGATACTGGCAATTTATTTCGTCTGTATTTTTATCTTTAAGAGTCTACCTAAAAATTTATCAAAACTGTATTGATTCTTTTTTTAAAGAAGCAGCTTTTGGTTTAACTGATTTTCTCAATCCTTTCTCCATTTTCTATTTCATTTATTCTTCTCCTATTTTCATTACTTCCATCATGCTACTTTTTAAAAAATATATCTGGTTGCATCATCGTCTTTTCAGTATGTCACTATGCTGGGTGGGGACCCACTCGGGGGAGGGAGGTCTGCACTGCACAAGTCTGGAAAGCCTTTTTTCTTTCCTTTTTTTTTTTTTTTTTACCAGGAGGTCCCAGGGATGAATCCAGGTCCTCCATAAGGTATTTGGGAGCCGCTTTCCCATGCTTATTTTAAGGTAAATTTTCTTTATTTTTTTCAGCTTCTTAAATTGGGAAGCTTTATTCTATTATCACATACCTTTCTTCCTTTCTAATATTAGCATTTAAAATGCAATAAATTCTTGTTAATCATGGTAGTTTTGTTCTAGAATGCCACCACTAACACTGAGTGAGTCAGCACTGAATTATTGCTTCTAGGGTAAACACTGGGTTAGGTTACTGCAAGCCTCTGGTCACATTTTGTCGTTCAATCAATATAATCTTGTTTCATGTGTGTTGTTATTTAAAGACACTTTATTTCATATTTACTGTTGCTTCATTAACATTGAACAAATGGTCAACCTCATTATAAGTCATACCTGAACAAAGCTTATCTAATATATTTATTTTCTCCATATGACATATCATATCATAGTTTTCTTGTGCTTGGGAACACTAGACAGAACTTTAGCACTATGTTTGGGGATCATTTTAAATAGTGAAGTTACAAAAAAAAAAAAAAAACAGCACAAAAATGTGAAAAACACTACACTAAACATCCCACAAGAAGGACATTTGTTTAAAATATGAGAGATAAAACAAAAAGGCAGAGCATCACCTTGTTTGACTGCAGCTGGGAACTTGCACATAGGGTGACTAAAATATATGTGTAAAAGTAAAGAATAAATAAATATGTAGAAGAGAGAATATTATACCTCCTTTCTGAGATGTAGTGAAGAAATAAGAATATGTATCAAAATACTTAGTAGAGGTGTGTACTCTATGGCCGTTAGGCATTATAATAGCCATTAACAAAATTCATAAAGAATATAAAGGCACATCAAGGAAAGAATGGAATAGTCAATTCTCTGCTGAAGAGGTGATGAAGGGTAAAGAAAAATTTTCACAGAGAAACATTGATCAAACTCATCATTGAGAGTCTTTACCAGGAAGATGGTGCTGAGTGGTTTTCCAGATGGAAGGACCAATGTTATCAATACAAAAAATGAAAAACCAAAAGATAAAGCAGAGCTTTCAGAAAAATCACTCTTTACAACAGAATAGAGAATGTATATAGAAAAACAAAACTGAAAGGAGAGAGAACAACGTTGAGACTACTATAGCAATTCAGGCACAAGATAATAGATTTTTTAAATTATTTGTAGCTTGAAGGATAGAAAGGAAAGGCTGGATATGGTAAGTGATATAGAGATTGAATTTATAAACCTTCGTGATTGAATGAGGGTAAAGCATGGAGATATCTATTACTAATATAGAGAAAGACAACTTATTGATAGTTTTTAATTAAAGAGTGAAATGACCATATTTGTATTTTTTTAAAATAATTCTGAAGTATGTATTTGGAAAGAGGAAATACTGGAGGCAAGGAAAAAATTTAAGAGACAAATGTATTGTTTCAGAAAAAAAGTTGATGGGAACCCAAAATAATATAAATGGAGAAAAGCAACATATCCTACGTTCTTTGCTAAGACTCATCAATTCTTCTAAATTGTTCAGCACTTCAGATGATTCACATGGTAATGAACGATAGTCAGACATAGTCTAGGAATGTACCTCTAATCACTGAATGTTTGGATAAAGATCTGAAAGTTTCAGACAAATGTACGTTTTGTTTATCTCTTTACTCATTTGAAACTCATGACTTTGAAAAGGAAACTATGTAAAATAAAAAGCAGAATTTCTATTTGACCATGGTTAACTACGTCGGAAAAACTGAAAGTAACATATTTTCTCTCTTAATGCTTAGGAAAAATGTGCTTGCCAAAAGCATTTTATTCATTTATTTAATCAAATATGTATTGATCTCTATATGATAATATATACATACAAATATATATCACTCTTCACTATAACATTATACCAATAATTAAAATAACATAATTAAATATTTTGAATGTAACTATTTATGTAAATGTGGAGGGGAGAATCAGATAAGATTCAAGAGAGAAGACAATATCTGAGTTGAGATATGTTGAATAAGGGACTGGTTCAAAATAAGAGGCTGGTACAGAAATAAATTAATGACAGACATATGCTGCAGAGGTAAGAGTAAACATTTACTAGTTGAAACTGCCCCAAATGGTGAGAGTAAAGGATAGAAGGAGAAAGGAGTGTAAACTACAGCAAGCCAGGGTTTTAGATTTCTGACTTGGGATGCAGAGATGCTGAAGAACTGTGACCAGGATATTATCATCACATTTCTAGTTCAGAAAGATGAACAGCTGCAATATAAGGATACATTAGAACATTGAGATTGATGCTGAACAAGAAATAAACCCAGAAGATCTTGGACAGAATAGGAAAAGTTTGTCTTAAGGTAAGTGAAATGTTAATATAAGATGCCTAAGTGAAAACCATCCTCAGAATCAGACAAAAGTGTCTGACTCTAGGACCTCCACTTGAGAGGGCTGCACATATCACAAACACAGACCAAAAAAAAAAAATGTGTTAAAGAACAGGTAGACACCTGCATTGCTTAGGATGTGGTGCTCAGAACTGATAGCCCAATATGTAGCCCTAAATTTTTGCTTTCATTACTAATTTAGTTTAGGCTCCATGGAAATAGTTTTCTAAATTCCTTGGCTTATCCTAATCATTAAAAAAGGACTGTGTCTGAACATCACAAAAGTTTGTAGGTTATAACTTAGCCCAGAACCAAGTAAGAGCCAATGTGCATGAAAGACTTTGACCAGCTCTTACTCTTTTATTCTGTCATCAGAGTAGCATGTCCCAAAAGGGGCTGCTCCTTCAGATTGGGTCCCAAAATGATAAGACACAGGAGAAGAATCAATGCACCCAACCAACAGCTGCTGACATGTCACATGAGCAACAAAGATGACTAATAATTAAAAGGAAATAAATCAAAGAATGAATGGTAAAGAAATGAATAAAGACAATGATTACAGAAAACTCTTTAAAGAATCTTGAATGTGAAAGAGAGTGCTAAAGAAGACTTGGAACAGAAGAAGAGAATTATTTTAAATTGACAGAGAACTAAAGAAGTTAAATATGGGAAGCGGATTTGGCTCAATGGATAGAGCATCCTCTTACCACATGGGAGGTACAGGTTCAAACCCCGGGCCTCCTGACCTGTGTGATGAGCTGGCCCATGCACAGTGCTGATGCTCACAAGGAGTGACATGCCACACAGGTGTATCCCCCATGTAGGGGAGCCCCACGCACAAGGAGTGCACCCTGTAAGGAGAGCCACCCAGCATGAAAAAAGTGCAGCCTGCCAAGGAGTGGCACCACACACAGAGAGCTGAAGCAGAAAGATGACACAACAAAAACAGACACAGATTCCTGGTGCTGCTGACAAGAATACAAACAGACACAGAAGAACACACAGTGAATGGACATAGAGAGCAGACACCTGGCTGGGGCGGGGAGAGGGACGGGGCAGGGAAGGGGAGAGAAATAAAAATAAATCTTTTTTTAAAAAAGAAGTTAAATACTGATCTGATGTGAATCCATGTTAAGAAGAAAATACTGAAGGTACAGAATATAGAGGATATTGAATAATCCAGAGAGGAGAGTAAGTTCCCTGAAAGAAAATAGGATGAGATGGAGTTCAGAGCAAAGGGGAAAGGAATCCTTCAGTGGAAAGTTATACTTTTTCATTTGTAAAGAGAAAATATTGAATGCATATGAAGGTCAATTAGCAAATCAAGAGATAGGTAGTTGAGGATTTTTTTTTTCAGTGAAAAGATAGGGGTATCCTGATCCTATGAGAAAGTGAAATGGGAATTGGTCCAAGGCTTGAGGGAAGTGTAGAAGTCTGAAGTTAGTGAAAAAATAATAATCTGATTATGGAATATTTAGAAGAATTTTTAGATACATTGAAGGATCAATCAAATTTATAGACAGAGATTTATAGAGGTAGAAAATTTTCCGTACTTATCAGGAGTGCTTGGCCAGCCAGAAGCTGTCCAAATAAAACATCCAATTCATCCTAAAATTCATCTAGGGTTGGTGTTTCGCCAGGCTGATAAAATGGAATTACATTGATATATGGGTCCTAAAGATATTTGCAAAAGAATATTAAAGTGATGAACCACAGTATTGAAGATTGAGGAAAGAATTGAGGACCAAGGATGCTAACAATAGAGAAAAAGAATATAGAGCAAGGGATGGGCATCCTTCCTGAGTTCAATAAAGAGGAGTTGTTAGAGTAATTGAATAAAAGTCGATGATAAAAAGTTGTTGTGGTTATAAGGTATTTAAACAGGCAGAAATAACTTAATTCAAAGAAATGAGTTCCTACTTAAGCTATTTCCAACATATATGTAGGGTAGTATATGAGAGCCATTCAGAAGTACACTCTCTCTGACACTCCAGGCAGCTCCTTCCTCTACTATTATGTAAAGTCAACCAAGTTCATGTCAATTTTAAAACCCTACTAAGAGAATTCCAAACCAACTGTAGTGCTCTATTTTAAAACTGTCTATTGCTATTGATTTCCACTTCTTCCAAACACAGGATAAGTTTTCTTAATAGGAAATAGATTAGCTTGGCTCAATTTCAACTTTCATGAAAAAACTGAATACAGACCAGAAACAAAATAAAAAGCAACTTAGCATGTTTTCTGTAATTTATTTTATCACTAAGATTTTTCTTGTCACATTGCCAAGATTAAAAGCAAACATGCTGACATCTTTGAATTTTTTTTGAGCACAGAAATGGATTTCTACAGGAGACAATCACAGGGAACCCATTTTTCCATTCTTCTTGTCCTCAAAAATCCAGAAGAAGTCATTAAAACTTAGGACGGTGATAAATTGGACTCATATTGAGAAAACCATTTTATAGCTCATTTGCCAGGGAAAGAAACTTTGAGGTTCAAAGATAACCTTCTATCATCTTCCATTCTTGTGAAATAATATGTGTTTTCTACCTCCATGAACATAACATTTCCCCAATTTCAGTCTAAAAATGTTCAGTCTACAGTGAAGCCCTTTGGAGAGGGCAAGGGGAAGAGGTTAAAAGAAAAGATCTAAGGAATCACAAAAGTCTATTAAAACACTGCCCTAATACCAATCTTTAGTCTTTGAGGTCTCTGTATAGCTGTTTTGCATTACTGCCCATTTTTAAATATACTGGGATAAAAATAAATGGAAGGTCTGGAAATCTAGTAAATTAAGGGATATGTAGACCTTATTTTTATCTGTTATGGTACAAGGTATGAATTATACTAAAAATGAATTCATTTAAAGATCTCATTTAGCTAAAAACTTGCTCACCATTAACTCTCCCATTAAAGTTACTTGGAAACGCGATCAATCTTTTTCCCTTTCTTTGCCCTCTCATCTTAAGGCAGTGATGAACAGAAGTATCTGAAAGTTTTCTTATGTGAGAAAATGACTCTCTATGTAAAAGTAAAGGTATTAATTTTTTATATAAGAATATCAAGATGTCTTCAACCTGAAGGTTTACAAAATCTTCAGATACATGAAGTAACAAATTCAACTATATATATGTGTGTGTATATATATATATATTCTAAAGCCCTCTTCAATGCTCAAATGCATCACCTTCTTTTAGATTTATGTGCTCCCTGCTTCTTTGTCTTCAGCTAGGTCTTTACAGTTCATTGGCTCTTTATAGTTGGTCTTGGCTCCTTTGCTGTCATCCTCTTTCCACAATTCTTTGTCACACAGTGAACACTATCCTCTTCTTTTGTTCCCAAAATTCCCACTAATCACAGAACGTTTTTCAAACCAGACCTCCACTATTTTTAGAATAACTGAGGGTAATTACACATAGGCCCAGAAAATGACTTCAAATTAAATTCCAGACATTAGTGTTCTTAGATATAAAGGGATCATTTTCACCACCAAAAATAAGCTGTCACCAACCATGTCCTACCTACCTAATGGCACGTTTTTATCTACAGAACTAACCCCAATGGTTATTTTAATACTCCACTAGAAGGCAGCCATACTTTGTTTTCAATGCTCATGCATTTGTGCTATTACCTAAACATCAAAAATTGGGAGTCTGGTAGGGAAGGCCAACTGTGTTTAAATTTTTGGCAGATACAGTAAATGACTGCTGTTACACTGTGGGGAAAAAAAGCCTGTCTAAAGCTGATTTCCACTATGAAGTGTTTATAATAATCTGTGACAAGAGTTCCACTGTGTTAAAAGCAGAATGTTTATAAATGTATTCTAGATCAACAAGTGTCTGAACATCTGGATTACAAGTAAAAAAGGAGTACATCAAAGGGCAAGCAACTGAGATTTTTCCAACTGCTTCAGAATGTTTTTTCTGGGTCAACTTTAATAATTTTCTTTATATCTGTTCCACTTTGTCCTAGCCCACCCACATAATTTAAATGAAATCAGGACTCCTTAACAGCAGTTCTTTGAGACAGGAAAACAATCCTATTTAGAAGGTACCTGGAAAAAAATGGAATAATAGAAGCAACCTCAAGTATCCAGGTTCCCAATATCTCATACCTGGCCCCTGAGTAAAAGATTCTTAGGTTTCCCATTCAGAATCAATGAACTCACAGTGGATGTGATGCCCATGACTCCTCTGGAAATACTGCAGCTACATGAATCCCAGTTTTGCCATCTCAGTGAAAACTAAAGGAAAGTGTTTGGCTATCAGCAGAAAACCTCCAACACCGTGTATATAATCCCATCTCTAGCAGCACTAGTATGTGGCACTGACTGGGGACTTCAGTAGCGCCTCCCCTTTCCATTAACTTCATCAATGTGGAGGCAGCTTCCCACTCTTCCCCCTTTCTGTCAAATCTCTCATTTGTTTATGCTACCAAAACCAGACAGAATGATAAGGACTTGGATATTATGGTTCAATTTCTTTGTCTGTCATACTATCTGACTCCATACCATGATATAACGGTTGCTTCTTTTTTTTCCCCAAGGGAAAACATTTCCAAAAGAAGAGCCTCAAACATAGGATCCCCAGTTGAAATAATTATTATGAAGAACTTCAAGATATACCTGTTATGTCAATAACCATATATTTTCCAGCATGCAGATTTTTTGGTACTCAGAACCACCATGTCACTTAAAATGCAAATGCTTAATGTCACATAAGGGGAAATAGCTAAGAAATGCCTGATCAATTTTACCTAATAATCTTGAAATCCTGCTGTAACAGCAATGGTGTATTCTTACAGTAATGTCTGTATAGCCAGATTTTCTTTTTAGTATTTTGTTAAAAATGTGAAAAATAGTGCATTGTTTAGTGTGGGATTTCCTTATAATATTAAATAAGAATACCTCTATTCAAAATTTGACAATTTCTACTGGGTAGAAGTAAGAAAACAATAAGCACCACCAAAATTGAAAGGACTGAGGATCACTAAATCTTGAAAGTGCATTTTGATTGGAAATCGTCCAATTCAACATAGACTGCCACCCCACCTCTGTTCAGCAAATAATTAGTGTTCACAACGATACTGAGATGATACCAGATCAGCATCATCCATGTGCATATCCCCTGATAAGCTATACACAGACTGGAACAAGCCCTTCATATTCTGTATTATGACAAGAACATTAATTTAAACTGAGGCAGACTAGCATAGTAGAAGAACACTTAAGCTTTTGACACTTTAATTTCCATAAGCTTCTGGATTCTCATTTATAAAAAGATGATAATAAGGGCATAAACTTCATAAGGATTTTCTGAGGGTTATACGCTTTACTGCAAGTAAAGCAATGAGCAAAGTAAAGGGCAAGTATTAAATTCATAAGTGGTAGCTATTAATATTATTTTCTTTTTGCCTTTTCCTGGAATTGGTACTTGGTAGAGAATAATGTAGATTTAGTGGAGAAAATATCAAGTGAAATTTATATATTTGTAATCACATTTAATATCTCATTAATATCATTCTAAGATCAATGATCTACAAAAATCAGTGTATTTTCAGTTTCCATTACATTTTCCTTTTTGACATCAATGTGAAATTGCATCTTTCTGTAAAACAACTGCCTACCCATGTTTGGAAAGCTCTGTTCTGACATGGGAGTATTATTCCTGGCATTATATAAAGCCACTAATTCATTGCACTAACCATTCAAGTGAATTTAATGTAAAAAATAAGATTGATCACAATTGTTCTACATAATTGGGTATCTGGGAGAGCAAAGAGCTGTGTAAGAGTGGGAGGTTTTATGAGTCTGTAATATTTAAGCCCAACACTAAAAAGAAAATCCAAGTCAATTATATGCTTTTCCTGAAAATGTCAACATATTTGTGATAATTTCTCAAAGGTATACTTAAAAAAAACAAATAAAAGCAACAGAAAAGTAAAGGTATACTCATAACAACAAAGTCCCAAAGTTACAGGCAATATGAATACATTGTGTGAGTAAGATGAGGACCAAAATGATGTGACTGCATACTAAATAAATCTCCTATTAAGGAGAAAGTGTAGATATTGATAAATTTCAGAAAACAAATCATAATCACAAAACAAATATCCCAAATTGCTAATAAAATTATGAATAATTCTTCAAACTCATTTTTAAAAAGGAAACACAAAGTAAAACCATGAGATATTATTTTATACCATTAGATTGTGTGGAAATATGTGAATGCTCATGCAGTACTCTTGGGAGTGTAGAATGAGCAGCTATTCTGGAGAGAAACCTAGTAGTATTCAGTCAAAGTAAGTATAAAAATTCTCTGAGAACCAGCAAACCTGCTCCTGAGCCTATATCCTAGAGAAATTGCCCACAAATCCAGAAGGGATGGTTATTGCAGCATTGTTTGTCATGATTGGGAGCTGTAGGCAATTTTGAGAGCCCTTACTGGGAAATGGACATAAAAATATGGTAGAGTCACACCAAGGAATACAAAAGAGCCATGAGAACTGATGAACTAGATGTACACATAATCAAATAGTTCTTAGAAATCTAACTGTATCAAATTGTAAGATTTTAAAATAAGATCTGTAATGCTACATCTCATCAACTAGAAGTGCATACCCATAAAATAACATGCATTTTCCAAGAATACACACGCACGTAAAATGAAACAAAGTATATATTTTAAAGTGATCATTACTTAGTATGATGGAGGATTAGACAATATGATATGAAACGGGGGTATAAGAGAATTTATAAATAAGTCAAGATTGTATTAATTTTCTACTGCTACTTAACAAAATATACAAACTCAGCAGCTTAAATAATGCAAATTCACTATCTCACAGTTCTTTGGGGTCAGAAGTCCAGAGAGGGCTCAGCTGGGTTTCTTTGGTCAGGTCTCACAAGACTTGAAATCCAGATGTCAGCTGGGATCAGGGTCTCATCTGAGGCCTGAGGTTCTCTTCTAAGCTAATGCAGTTATTGGCAGAAATAATTGCTTATAGATGTAGAAGTCACAGTGGATATTACTTCAAGGCCAGAGAGCATCTCTCTGATGCTTCATATTCTTATAAAGGACTCACCTCTTTGGGAAAGATCCACCCACAACAATCTCTTCTTTGATTAACTCAAAGTCAGCTGATTGTTAACCTATTCACAGGAATGATATCTCATCATATTCATTAGTCTTGTTTACACACAAGAGGAGTAAACTGGATAGGGCATGTACACCCAGGAAATCTTGGATACCATTTTAGTACTGTGCCTACTGGGCTATTCACAGTAGTATGTCATAAAAAATGAAGAGTGTAAAGAGTATTGATACAAATATCTACAAAAAGATTCCAGAATAAAAGTGATGAGTTAAGGAGCAGACCAAGTAAACTGAAGAGAGATCGGTGAAGTGGAAGATAGCACTGAAAAATAATGAAAGGAATAGTGGAAGGTCTATGCTATATCTAACCAGAGTTCCTCAAAGAAACATTATGGAACAAGTCAGAGAGGCAAGGTCAAATGATAAAACATGAGAATTTTCCAAAATTGATGAATGACATGAATCCTTGGATAATATGCTAAGGAGAATGAATGAAACAATAAATTAATGCATGTACACATCATAGTAAAGTTGCAGAATTGTGAAGATAATTAAAAGGGCTTAAAATAAGTAAGAGATGAAGAACATAGCAAAAGGGGACACGTTATTAGCATTAATTAATCTTCAGCCTGAAGAAAATTCTAATAAAAATCCCAGCAAGGTATCATGTATTTTCTTCTTTTTTTTTCCTTTCTTTCTTCCTCCCTCCCTCCCTTCCTTCCTTCCCTGCTTGGTAGAATGTAATAAGCCCACTTTTAAATGCATATGAAAGAGGGAAAGATAAAGAAAGATCAAGGGGCTTATTAAGAGGAAGAATTACATAGTTGAGAGTGGGGGTAGAAATCATGTTCTATCAAATATTAAGCCTCATTGTTACATTACTTTAATGTGGTATTGGCATAAGAATATACAAGATAGACCAGAACAGAAATAGAGATATATATCTGCTTCATCCTTGGTATCACATTTCTAACCATTTGGAGAATTTCCTTTAACTCTTGGGCCAGCCACAAGAGGAGCTAAAATGCGGCATCCATATTCTTCTAGCTCCACCAGTATTACCAAGAAAATCCATTAATATATAGTTAATCCATTAACTAGTTAGAGAATTCCCCAGGAGGCTATAGGCATTAGATGAGGAAGAAGTGGTGAAAGCAGATACCACTAGATTTTAACTAGCTTCTTAACACTGCTTACTAATGCCTTCTGGACCAGCTTGGCCTATTTCCAGTTCGTGTTACAATCGTATAGTGTACCCCCAACTATATGGTTTACTGTATCAGATAACATCCAGTTCAGGTAATCCAAGCTTGGAATACCATTGTCAGCTATTGAATTCTTTTTCAGGGTCAAGTGGCAAATCAGGAGTTGCTTTTCAAATGGAGATTAATTGTCAGCAGAGGAGAGTGTGGCCTTACTCTAAAAATCTTAGTGGCCTGTATTGGATTCTCCTACAAGAGCTCAGCAAAGGCTCCATACAACATGCCTGTCTGCCACAAACCCTCCCAATAGTGGGTCATGGTCTCAAGTGGCAGGTGAACTTGTGTTGCATGTTGGTCTTGTTCTAGGTTCACTCAAAACTGAGTTTTATGGTTTACATGGAAAATGAGTCAGAACAGCTCATCACAATTTATTTTGTTGCTTCCCAAATCTGATGAGGCCTATCAAATATTGTATGTCCATCTGTATGGTAGGCAGTGCAAAGTGCAACAATTTATCACTCACTTCAGAAGAGATATCTCAGCATGCCCTAAAACACTAACTTCATCTATGTGGCAGGTCCTGAATTTTAGCAGGATCTATATTTTCCCCCCAGCATTCATGTTTCTTATTAAGGAAATTGGGGTACTTAGTTCATCATCACCAGGTCTGTTGCAGAATAAAGTTAAGTACAAATATTTTGACATTCCTCCCACTGAGGGAAAAATCTAATTCCTTTCCCCTTAAATCTGTACTAGCCTTAGAGATTGGCTTGCAGTAGAACCAATGCTGAATGACTTCTGACAGTACATCAGAAGTTCTTGGGGATGGGAAGCAGACTTGGCCCAGTGGATAGGGTATTGATCTACCACATGCGAGGTCCGCGGTTCAAACCCCAGGCCTCCTTGACCTGTGTGAAGCTGGCCCATGCGCAATGCTGATGCGCGCAAGGAGTGCCATGCCATGCAGGTGTGTCCCCGCATAGGGGAGCCCCACGTGCAAGGAGTGCGCCCCATAAGGAGAGTTGCCCAGCGCAAAAGAAAGTGCAGCCTGCCCAGGAATGGCGCCACACACACACGGAGAGCTGATGCAGCAAAATGATGCAACTAAAAGAGACACAGATTCCCATGCTGCTGACAACAGAAGTGGACAAAGAAGAACACGCAGCAAATGGACACAGAGAACTGACAACTGGGGTTGAGGGCAGGGGGAAGGGGAGAGAAATAAGTAAAATAAATCTTTAAAAAAATAGTTCTTAGAGAGAACCAGCAAGATGGCAGCAGAGTAAGGAGCTCCTAGAGTCAGCTATTGCTACAGGGCAGCTAGCAACACCCAGAGCTCTCTGGAGCTAGCTGAAGCACCTGTTTGGGGGCTCCCGGAGGCCAGAAGAGCATTCTGCAACATCCTTGAAGGAATGGAAGGAGGAGACTGCCCATCTGCAGATAAGACTCATGAGTAGAGTGCTCCACGCCATGGAGGCCGATGCCACTGGAGGCACAAGCCACCTTGGGAGCTGTTCCATGGCTGGAATTGAAAGCTCCACTTCTCCAAAATGGGGGAGGAAAAGATGGTTGGAAACCCATTTCAAATATGAGGAAATTCTGTTAGCTACAGTATGATCCTGAAAACAGCTAAGGTTTTAGTCTGCCCAAGTCAGAAAGAGGCTGGGGGCCGCCATCTTAACTCTGCACCTGGCATGAGGGGAAGCAGGGTGGACTGAAAATCCCAGTGCTGGTGGGGACAAGCTTTTTCCCATCCAGATTATATTGCAGCTCTAGCCTAGGATCCAGTGCTACCTCCAGCAGGGAGGAAGCTGCAGGGACCTGTGCCAGCCTCTTTGGGAAATTACCGGCCAAGTCGTGGAAGCTGGTGATTATCCTACTCTGGCAGCACAAGCTGCCCCAGGAGTTGCTCTGTAATGGGAATTGGAAGCTCCATTTCCCAGAAAGAGGGGAGCAAGAGACAGTTGGCTGCCGATTTAGGCTACTCATTGGGACACTTTGCTGGTTAGGAGATAACCCTCGGAACAGCTGGGGTGAGAACCAGCCCAAGTCAGAAAGAGCAGAAAGAGGCAAGTAGCCACCATTCTGACTCTGCCCCCAGCCTGAGGGGAAGCTGGGCCGACAGTTTCTTTAATGCAGATCAGCCTGCAGCTCACCTAGGCTTCAACCCCACCTCTGGCAAAGAGGAGGCTGAGGAGCCCAGCACCAGCCTATACAGGTAACTGCAGGTAATTCTGGCTGGCAGAGACTGAAAATCAGAAGTCTACCAAGGCAACTGCAGTCATCTTGGACCTGCGCTAGATAGATTGCTGCCCACACCTCAGCTCCATCCCTGCCCCAGGCAGGGGAGAAAGGGATGTGAAGCTTCGTCAATCTCTCTGGGCAACTACAGTCTAGGCCTGCACATGGATTATTCTGCACAGCTGTGACTCTGTCCCTACACCTGGCAAAGGAGAATGTTGGAAGAAGCTTCATTGATCACTGGTGCAATGAGGGCAACTTGAACCTCCACAGTTTACAGCACCAACTACATGCTTGGCTCCGACTGCATAACCAGCAAGGGAAAAATGATAGGAAGCCCTAAACTAAAGAGAAAACTGCACCCAGAGAAAATACTCTAGTAAGCCAGATCCAAAGACAATAACAAAAAATTACAATCCACACCAAGAAACAGGAAGCTATGGCCCAGTTAAAGCAACAAGATAAGCCTCCAGATGACATCAAGGAGTTGAGACAACTAATTATAGATGTTCAAACAAATCTCCTTAATAAAGTCAATGAGATGGCTAAAGAGATTAAGGATATTAGGAAGATATTGGATGAGCACAAAGAAGAATTTGAAAGCATACGTAGAAAAATAGCAGATCTTATGGGAATTAAAGGTGCAATCAATGAAATTAAAAAAACATTGGAATCATATAATGTATTTGAGGAGGCAGAAGAGAGGATTTGTGAGCTTGAAGAAATGGCCTCTGAAAGTGAACATACAAAAGAACAGATGAAGAAAAGAATGGAAAAATTTGAACAAGGTCTCAGGAACTAAACAACAGCAAAAGGCATGCAAACATGTGTCATGGGGGTCCCAGAAGGAGAAGAAAAGGGAAAAGGGGCAGAAGGAATATTTAAAGAAATACTGGAAGAAAATTTCCCAACCCTACTGAAGGACATAGATATCCCTGTCCAAGAAGCACAATGTACTCCCATCCAAAAAAATCCAAATAGACCTACTCCAAGACACATACTCATCAGAATGTCAAAAGGCCAAAGACAAAGAGAGAACTCCAAGAGCAACAAGAGAAAAATGATGCATAACATATAAGGGATACCCAATAAGATTAAGTGCTGATTTCTCACTAGAAACCATGGAGGAAAGAAGATAGTGGTATGATATATTTAAGATACTACAAGAGAAAAATTTCCACCCAAGAATCTTATATCCAGCAAGACCATCTGTCAAAAATGAAGGCAAGATTAGAATATTCACAGATAAGTGGAAACTGAGAGAATTTCTTAGCAAGAGACCAGAATTTCAGGAAGCATTAAAGGGTGTGCTAGAGCCTGAAAAGAAAGGACAGGAGAGAGGGGCCTGGAAGAGAGTCTAGAAATGAAGATTTTATCAATAAAAGTAACTAAAAATGTCAAAAGAGTGGTGAAAATAAAATATGACAGATACAACTCAAATAGTCAGGAATAAACTTAACCAATGATGTAAAGCACTTGTATTCAGAAAACTGCAACTCAATGTTAAAACAAATTGTAAAAACCCCAAGTAACTGGAAGAACATTCCATGCTCATGGATTGGAACACCAAATATCATTAAGATGTCAATTCTACTCAAATAGATATACAGATTTAATGCAATCCCGATAAAAATTCCACCAGTATTAAAGAAAAAATTGAAAACATGATCATTAAACTTATTTGGAAATTTAAGGAGTCCTGAATAGCCACAAACATCATAAAAAGGAAAAGTGAACCTCATCTCCAGACTTTAAATCATAATACCTACCTATAGTGGTAAAAATAGCATGGTACTGGACTAAAGACAGACACAATAGACAAATGGAACCAAATTTATGGTTCAGAAACAAACCCTCACAGGTATGATTAAGTGATTTTTGACTAGCCTGTCAAACTCACACAGCTCGAACAGAACAATCCATTCAAAGAATGGTGCTGAAAGAATTGGACATCCATAGCTGAAAAAAGGAAAGCTGACCCCTATCTCATACCTTATCCAAAAACTAACTCAAAATGGATCAAAAACCTAAAAGTTAAATCAACGGCCATAAAACTTCTAGAAGAAATTATTGGAAAATATCTTTAAGACCTGGTGGTCGGCGGTGGATGAGTGGATTACTCTTGTTTAATGTATGTAGAAGTTTTAGTTAGCTTTACTGTGAAATTGTGGAAATATATAGAGTGGATGGTAATACAGTGAATAACAGCTAGTTTATAAATGGGGATGTGACTGAAAACGGTAGTTTTGTGTGTAGTTATGTAAATGCCAGTTGACAGAATGCTTGAGAATAATCTAGGATCTGGATAGCACAGTGAACCAAGAGGTAGGTGAGAATTGTGGTTGATGGTACAGATGCAAGAGTGTCCTTTGTTAGCTACAACAAATGTATATCACTACTTCAGGGTGTTGGGAATGTGGAGAAGCATGGGAAAAATACAGCTGGGGTAACGTATGGACTGTGGTTAGTAGTAATAATATAATTTTCTTGCATCTATGCAAAAGATGTACTGTGTTGATACTGAGGCAGTATGGAAAATGTGAGCCAAATATACACTATGGACATGGCAATAATCAGATATTATTTTATCTGTAGCAAATGACACACCACATTGTGGTGTGTTGATGGAGGGGTATTGTTTGGAAATTCTGCACATGTGCATGATTGTTTTATAAGTTTACAACTTCTATCATTAAAAATATATTTTAAAAATAATAATAGGGTGGGTTGGGGGAAAACACACCAAATGTAAGATAAGAACTATGACTAGTAGTAAGATTTTGACAGTGTTCTTTCACAGTTTGTAACAAACTTCTCATATGACAATTCAAGGTGTTGGTGGAGGGTTGATGTATGGGACCCCTGTATGATGTTATGTTATGCATATTTGCTTTGTAAGTTCACAACTTTTACTATACACTTAATTGTTTATGTATGTTCATATATAAATGATATAAAGATAATAATCATCTGATTGGTTAGGGGAAAAATACTTTGTTTAGTAGTACTATTTTGACAATGCTCTTTAATCATTAGTTAAAAAGGTTTAAAAACAATCCAAGTTATTGGTGGTAAGGTGAGATGTTACATATGTTTTGTTTGATATCATATATGTTTGTTTTGTAAGTTCCCAACTATTATACATTTATTGTTTATGTATGTTTATGTATGAGGGATATATTTCAATAAATTTTTTTTTTAAAGTGCTTCGAGCTTCTTCCTTGGATTCTTCATCACCACCATTTGGGACACTTCCTCTCAGAACCTAGCTGTCATGCTATAAGAAGTCCAAGCCACATGGAAAAGCATGTATAGGGACTAGATCTACAGCCCCAATTGGAGCTTCCAGCTGACAGCCAACATCAATTGTCAGCCATGTGAATGAACTGTCTTGGATGTTGAGTCCAGTCAAGCTTTCAAATTACTAAATCCCCAGCCAAACTCAGAATGCAATCACATGAGAGACCTTCAAGCTAGAATCAAGGATCCTAGCCCTTGTGAAATTAGAAAGATCTAATTAGCTGTTTTCATTCCCTAGCTGTTAAAATGAATATCATATAATGGGTTGAACTAACAACAGGAATGTATCAGCTCACAGTTTCAGAGGCTAGAACACTTGCTTCCTCCAAGGGCCACTATCTTCTGGCTAACTAGCAATATTTGGAGTTCCTTGGTTTTTCTACCATGGGGCAAAGCACATTACAGCAGCTTTTCCTTTCTCTTTTTGGTTCTGTTGACTTCCAGTTGCTTCTCCTGTGGCTTCTCTCTCTCTGTGGCCTTCTTTCTAAGGCCTCAGTAATAGGATTCAGCTGGGCCACATGTTACCTGAAGTAACCCCCAGAGATAACACCCTGGTCTCCTGGGATTATGATTACACTTCAGAGTCATTATCTCAAACCCTCAGAAGTTATGAGTGTGTCTTTTACTCTGATTTAGATGAAAAGCCACTGGAGAATTCTGAGCAGAGAAATTACGTGATCTGCTTTACATTTTACAAGGATCACTCTGGATGCAATATGGAGAAGAGATTGCATGAGGAAAAGGGAGGAAAATAGGAAACCAATCAGGAAGCAACTGCAATAATCCAAGCTAGAGAACCAGGATGCATCCCTAGAGGTAGTGAGAATTGATTATGAATTTAATTTTGAAGCTAAAATCAAAGGTTTTCCCATGAATTAAATGTGGATTATGAGAAAAAAAGAAGAGTCAATGATGATGCCAAGCTGTTTGGCTTAAGCAAGAAGTAGAATGGAAAAATTTAAGAGGAGGAAGTTAGGCAGTGTTGGCTAGAAAATGAGGTTTTGGTTTTGGGTATATTAAGTGTGAGACGGCTATTCACCATTTAAATGGAGAAATTGAATAGGGAATTGGATATAGAGGTCTAGGTGTTCTAAGGAAATTTCTTGACTGGCTATTAAAATATGGGAATCTCCAACGTATAGATGATTTTTAAAAAGCTGAGGCTGTGTTAGACCACCCAAATGTCTGTAGACAAAGGAGAGATGAGGACTGAAGGCTGGGTCCTGGGATATTTTGGTGCTTTGTGGTCCAGAAGAGGAGAAGGAATCAGCAAAAAGATTTAGAAGCAGCAGCAGCCAGGTAGAAGCAAACAAAGCAAAGACCCTGAAGTAAAGTGACACAGGATATCAAAAAGGAAGGACTGAACTCTGGTAGGGAAGGTGGTAATGAAGTCACAGGATGATGGGGATTGGCTTTAATGATATTGGTAGCATTTTATTTTGTAACCTGTATGGTTTATGGTGGTATTCCTTTTACTATTTGTTATAGCATAATTATTATCTTGTTATGTAGGAAATATCACATAATAAAAAGTGATAATTTGCAAATTCATTATCAAGGAAAAACATAGTGGCACAAGAAAGAAAGGAAATAACTATTTTGATAGATTTCTGTAGAAAATAAAGTGCATAAAATGCAATTATCTTGTGAAATGGAAGAAGGAGACCATACATTAACAGTTCAACTTGTCCCCTGTTCTGGAAGCTATGTAACAGATATGCGGCCCATTACTTATTACTACTACTTAAAGAGAAATTAGTAATTTTTTGAATAGTGTACATTTGGCAAAAAATCTACATATTCTATCTGTTAGAAAATCATGCTATGTTAAACCATATATAAAGAAACAAATTTTCCAAAACATTCTTTTTTGAAACATGCTGAAAACTTTACAACTAAAGTTGCAATGTTAATAGAAAAACAATAATAAAACGGAAGCCTCCCAAATTAGTTCTTATACCATAATTTCCTCTTAAAAATATAAAGCTCATTTTGAAAACTTTTCCCCTTTAAGAAATAACAATTCATTAGAAACATTTCCAAAGGTGTGTTTCCCCTTGTGTTAACATTAAAAATGTCCAAAAAAATTATCTTTTGCATTTTAGGCTGTACTTTGAGAACTGCTTTTCCAGGGAGAGAATACAAGAGACTTCTAGATAGAATGTCTATACCTGTCTCTATATTAAAACTTAAGATGCAATTTTTTCCCCTGACCCTTAGTTTGAGTAGAGTCATGGCATGGGTTAGGGGAAGGACACTAATATTTGACAACTCATATCAAGCTGCTGAAGAATGAGATTCTTTATTCATTTATTACCGCAGATAAACTGCAGAGTACCAGCCAGCAGAATTTCTCTCCCTCCCTCCCTGTCTCTCTCTCAACTTCTTTCAATGGCTTCTTGCACCTTTCTTGAAGAGTAAAATGAGTTTCCTTACCAGTGATTATACAATTCACCTCCATCTTATATCGGAGATTTCTTTCTCAAGTCATATTTGAATTATATTTGAATGTCAAGGAAATCATTTCAGAAGATGTCAGGGAAGTGCCCTGCAGCTCTTGGAAGAATGTTTTGCTATCTTCCAGCCACATGCAGGAGGTAGGAATTAGACTCTTTTTCTAGGATAGTATTCCATATCATAATTTTTAGAGATGGAAGAGATTCACTAAATCTTGGAGATATCGCCTTAAACGTATCTACCTGAAGCTATTATACAAGAGCAATTGATTGGATCAACTCAAATATACCATATATTTAGCTATTTAAAGGTTTAAACGAATAACTTGACATTATCCTGGCAATAAAAAGTACTATATTTTTGTTAGAGTTTTTTGGAGTCACATAGACATGGCCCATGAGTGGTGATGACTTCATTTAAAAAACTAATTTTTAATAACAGTCCACTTAATACATGCCTACACCTGGAAAACATCATTGCCTACTTAAGTTTTCCCACTCTTCTATTTAAATGCTTACTTCCCATGGTGATGTTAACTCTTCATATTATGAGTAAAATTATTTTTTATCACCAAACATAAATATTCTCCTATGTATGCTTTCAGTAAGGAACGAATAATCATTCATATTTCCTTTTTAATAATTTATTCAGTACCCTCTATTCATCAGTTTTCCAAGTAAAGTATCTTCTAAATGACTTCTTTCCTTAACACTCAGAAATGTTTAGAAAAATAACATGCAGGAGAAGAACACAGAGGAATAGAGAAGGCTCTGTAAACATGGCAAAGTCCCCAGGAAGAGAGAGAGCCTGATAATTTACAGCTGACCTTGTGGAGAGACCAGAGCAGCTGAGCCAGGGAGATAATAACGCCAGGAGAGAAACGAGACTTGTTCCAGTCTACAGCTGATATTGGAAGAAGCTGAGACCATGGAACCTTGTAGACTTGGCAGCCATCTTGCTCCAACACATGGCAACAGACTTTGGTGAGGGAAGTAACTTAGGCTTTATGGCCTGGTAACTGTGAGCTCCTACCCCAAATAAATACCCTTTTATGATACCCAACAGACTTCTGGTATTTTTCATCAGCACCCTTTTGCCTAACTAATACAATTACTAATCACTATATACAGTTATGAAGCAAAACATAGACCTATCCAGAAGATAATAGCCTCAAAAATTTAGTACAATTGTAGTTGAATATAAAAACAAAGCTTATAGGAACTGAATAAAAATAAAGATATAAATTATTTTCTCTTCCTAAAGGCAGATTGCTAAAACCCCAGTAGAAATGCTAATAAATATGTTAATTTAGGTCCTATTTACCATTCTATGATGAACATTTATCATGTGATTCTTTTCTGAAATATTAATATTTGCTACTGAATCTCAGTGAGTTTGAATTTCTATGAATAAGCTAGGATAAATGTAATTAAATATGAAATAATCTTTTATTTAATGTCCATTTGCCTTCCAGAAAATGAAAAGAGACATGCTTGCCTTTATTACCCCTGAGACTTCAATGCAAACCATTGAATGAATGAATATATAAATGATTGATTATTGTACATAATAATGTCTGCATTAAGTCAAAATTTCTGCCCAACTAATGCAGCATTCTATAACAAAAGCTTATCCTGCAGAATAGATAATAAACTAAACTTTGTCATATATTTGTTCTAATGACTTTTTCTGCTTCAATCAGGTGATCCGGACTTGCTTATTTAATTTTAAGATTTTCATCAAATTAAAACAGAAAAATATTTGGGGAAAATCTGAATTCCCAAGATTATTTGTATGGGCTGCACATTCATATATGTGAAGAAAAGTCTCCTTCCTTTACCACATGAATGCCTTTCTCTCATGTACTGAGCACACTTCCTAATAGTGGCATGCTCTATGTAGTCTAGTAAAAAGATGGCTCTGGAAAAACCAAGGGAGGCAGAGGACAGGGAAAGAAATATCCATTGAGTTCCAAGCACAAAAAGATACTATGTAAATAAAGTTACTTTTATTTAAGTCTTCTCTGAAAAAGAAGCAACAGTTCTCATTCAAGCCCATTATGTAAGTAAGCTATTTTTTTTATATTGATGTCTACTTTTATTTTCTTTAAAAAGCTATTTGTAACCTTTTTTCCCAGGCTCTGTTATCCTTTTACCTATTCTAAAAATACTTCCCTAGGAGACAGCACAAATCCTATAATCACAATGTTAATAAGCACAAGCCCATGGCATTGCAGTGTCAAGATCCATGCAACTAGTAACAAGTGCAGCAAGAACTAGGATAGGACCATGGAATTTTGATGATAAGTGCAGGGAGGTGCCGGATAGCTAGCTTGGAGAGATGAAATTGCTAGCAAAGGCAGAGCTGACTTTAAAGAAAGAAGAAACAGACAAGAAGTTTAACTGCATAGTATAAGGAAAATAAATATTTATAATGGCTCATTACATGCCAAAACATTGGACAATGAACTTTTTATTTTTTTTATCGATCAATCCAGCCAGGTTTAGCTGGACTGAAATGTATACTAACAAAATTAAAATCACTTCACAGTATCTTAACAAAATTTTGTCAGTGGAAACAAGGGTTCGGGTGGTTTGCTCACAGGAATAGATACCCACTACAAAAAAAAAAAAAAAAAGGAAAATATCTGAAGGATACAGTCTATAGTAATAGAAAAAGAATATGCAATGAATGTGCAATGAATGAAGACTTCAGTTTTTCAGAGAAAAAGACATTGCTTACTACCAGGCAAAATTAATAAAAAAAAAGAAACATACTAAGTATATACTACAGTTTATTTCCTTGTCTAATTTCAAAAATAAGGGGAAAATCCTAGATTTGAATTTTAAAGGGAAAAATTGCAATTCAAAACCGAACCCATCCAAGCTGTTATTCTCATTTGCAGGAAAATGAGTGATATTCTCAAACTTAAGAGTACTCATAGAAATACAAGAACTATGGCTACTATCATATACTTTCTGGGGGAAAAAAAACCCTCAGACTTATCCCACTAAACAAAAAATAATCAAATAAATTGTAAATAGTGAAAATATGATAAAATAAGGAGTAGTGAGCAATGAAACCTTCATACTTAGAGTTGCCTATGCAAATTTGAGATGACTACTAGGCATATACTGAAATAAGCAATTGTATGAAAAAGACAATAGGTAGTAAAAGAGAAAATCAATGTGAACTTCATAGTTCCTTGGTTTTAACTTCTCTAATTAGGCAGATCAGATTGGACCTTATGAATATTTTCCAAGGGAGAGGACATCTAATTTCCTGGTCCTGGAAAGAGGTATCACCATTTTCTCCTCTTCTTCCCAATGAGCTGTGGTGTTAGAATTCTGAGAATTGATATTACCCCCAGTTTCAGCACCCAACTGAGTGAGAATTCAATCTGAAGTACAAATACCAATCAGCTAAATGGAAGGCCAAAGCTGGTATTCCTATTTTCAGAAAAAAACTTGAAAAGCGTCACAAGATATTGTATTGGGGATGGAAGACTTAGTAGAAAACAAAGTCACTCAAGAAAGCTGACCTTATACAAATAAGAATTTTGCACTGGTGATGCATTTTAAAATGGAAATCAGTGATTTTTGTTAAGGAAATTCACTGTCTAATGAAGTATCTGCTTAAATACAGGAACTTGGTTTTTTTATGACTGAATTTTTTTTATAACTGTTTTATTCAGAACTATTGTAAAAAGATAATTTTTCAATAAAAAACTAATTTGGGAAGGCAGATTATCTTGTAATATAATACTCACCTGGTCTCCAGGAGGAAAAAAGTGAAGTTCAATGTATTTATCCATTAATCAGCTTCACTAACTGCTGTTCCACAGCATGTCAATAAAAATTCACCAGAGAAATAAAAATGCATGTATTTCTTTACTCTGGACTTCTAGGAGTCTTCAATATGCTAATGTAAACACACTTTGTTTTCAAGTCCTTTGCAATTGCAACACCTTAAACTGGGAAAGCTCCTCATAGAAGGCAAAGATGTCTAATATTTTCAAAACCTATTTGAAAAATGAAAATGTTTTTGAAAGGTGTTGTGGTGGTTTGAAACATCATGTACCCCCAGAAAAACATGTTCTTAAATCTAATCCATCCCTGTGGGTGTAAACCCACTGCAAGTAGGATCATTTGATGAGACTCCTTCAGTTAGGGTGTGACCCATCTCATTTAGGATGGGATTTAATTCTATTACCGAGGTCCTTTTTAATAGAGAGAGAGAGTGAGAGAGAGAGACTGAGGAAACCACATGGGAGCAAGAAGCAGAAAGCCACAAAACCCAGAAGAGAAGGGAGGGACCAGCAGATGTCACCATGTGGCAGAGGAGCTGAGAATTTGCAGGCAACCAGTCTTCAGGAAGAAAGCCTCACCTTGGTTTGGACATGTTCTCTGCCTTAAACCATAAGCAAATTAATTGCCATTGCTTAAGCCGAACCATTTCATGAAATTGCTTTGAGCAGCCTAGGAAACTAAAACAGGTATTAAAATCTCTCAGTGTTTATAACTCCTGTTTTGAAATGGTGCCATAGAGATTTATTACTACAATTCTAAGTATCATACTCAAGCAGTAGTATCCATCACTTTAGCAGCAGAGCAAAAATATGCAATCCCAAGGGGAAAGTATTGAAAGTTGAAACTGTTTGTTCACTGATATTTCCAAGTTTCTAAGAAATCTCCTGGCTCAAAAATACTGGTTGTATAATTAACCAAAGAAATACAAACTAGTAACTTTCCTCTAACCATCTTTTAAATGAGGAGTCTATTTTATTTTTTATACCAAATTCACAGAGCATTCAAACTCTTGGAAATTCAATATTAACAACAATATATAATTTTAAAAATCATATCATATAAGCACATATTGGTTTCAGGCACTCAATATTTACTAATGAATAGGAGAATGAATGAATATTGAGTGTCTAATAGAAGGATAATGTAAACACAGTGTTTTTCTTAGGTTACAAATCAATTATGTATTAAGCAGTGAAAGTGAGAAAAGTTTTTAAAGGACACCTTCATAGGTTTTATCGTTGCTTTTGAAAATTATACACAATCGGAAATATAGGCCAAGAACATGAAAGGAATCCTCCATAGGAGAAATTAAAGCTAATCTAAGAATATATAAGACTATCGAAAAAAAAAATAACCAAAGAAACACAAATTCATATGACAAAAATCACTTTCCACTTTTTACTTCAAAAACATTGTTTCAAAAAAACTGTGAATATGCAGTTTGGGAAGTATAGGGTACTCTCATAAAAGTGATGGCAGTATAAATTTGTACAAAAATTTTCTGGAAAAAATTCTGAACAAACATTTCTCAGAACTTTGACCCAATAATATCATTTCTGAACATAAGAAAAAAGGGTATATTTTGATCTAATATTTCCACACCTATGATTTTTATTTGGGGAAAAGAGATGTACATAAATATTTATAGACAAGAATTCCCATTATATTACTATAATAAGATATTTGAAACAAACTTACTATCAGTAACAGGAGATTGGTTAAGTAAATTACAGAATCAGATGATGTTCTATTATGCAGCTATAAACAAGGAATTAAATTTTCTAAGATTTAATGATCTGGGTAAATACTAACGTATAAGTAGTGAAAAAAATCAGGTTATAAAATATATAAATATAATTTCAATTTAGTTTAAAATAGCCCATAATTATTTTCAAATACTAACAAAATACATACATATTTGAAACAGTTCAATAAATTGCTTCTTTATCAGCTGGAAAGTGCTTTGCTTACTATTCTCATATTTCCCAACTATGTATGTAAAAGTCTTCTAAATAAAAAAGGTCTGGTAAATTAAGATATTATTTGGCTTGTCTATAATATATGAAAGAAACTATTTTCAACCTTTCGGATAAACAGTGGAAAAGATTTAAACTAACATACTGTCAAACAATACCATGGAAAGGAATTTACATAGCTAAGCCTCTCAGATCTTCCTGCATTGGTGTGATATAAAACCAAGACTCATGAGCCAAATAAATCAATATATTCAAAGAATATTTATATTAGAGAATTGACAGTATGATAAATCATACTCTCTCATGACTTTTTATCAAAGTACTTACTCCAAGTGCAACGTCTAAATCGAAGAAGGAAAATGAACTTACACTTTCTTCTCTTGGAAAATATGTGACGTTAGTAAATATCTCCCAAAGGTTAGCAGACAGCAATGCAAATGACATGAAGGAGGTAATTCATTTGTCCGCAACGTTTTCTAATTTCTTTTATTTATTACCTTTTAACTATTAGTTCCCTGTCTTAGATAATAAGAGGCTCAGCAAACTGTAAGCTTGAAATTCTTCTCCCTTTGTTACATCAGGGGCCTGTCAGAAGCACCAAATTAGGCACTTTTGTTCTTAGAGCCAGTATCCAGGTTCAGAACTCAAAGCCAAGTAGTTTCAAGTTCTTGACTCACAGAGAGAAAGATATTTAGAGAACACAGGAGAGGATAGAGCAAAATTGGTGGCCAAGCAGCAAAGAAAGCGAATTATCCAGTGTTTTGTATGAAATAACAACTCATTCATTAGAAGAGTCAAAGATAATATTTTAAAAATAGAAACAATACTCTAAGTAATAATAGGAGACATATGGCAGATTTTTTAATTCATTAAAAATTAATTTATAGACAGATTTATTAAAGACCTAACTACTTAAATGTTAAAGTCACAAAGTAGTATGCATTTCATATTTTTATGATTTTGTTACTATTCCTGGCATTAATCCTAATCATATAATTAGCAGTGTTGTGTAAATAAAACCAAATATGGTGGCAGACTTGGCCCAGTGGTTAGGGCATCCACCTACCACATGGGAGGTCCACGGTTCAAACCCCAGGCCTCCTTGACCCATGTGGAGCTGGCCCATGCGTGGTGCTTATGTGCAGGGAGTGCCCTGCCACACAGGGGTGTCCTCACCATGGGGTAACCCCACGTGCAGGTAGTACGCCCCATGGGGGAGAGCCGCCCAGCGCGAGGGAGGGTGCAGCCTGCCCAGGAATGGGGCCGCGCGTGGAGAGCTGACACAGCAGGATGACACAACAGAAAGAAACACAGATTCCCCAGCCGCTGACAACAACAGAAGCGAACAGAGAAGATGCAGCAAATAGACACAGAGAACAGATAACTGGGGTGGGGGCGGGGGAAGGGAAGACAAATAAATAATTAAATAAATCTTTTTAAAAAACCACAGCATTAAAAATAAAAAAAAAAAATGTACTTTTTTATCCTTATTACAAGGTACCATAACTACACATTCATACACATTTATTTATTCACATACAAATTTATTATTCCAATCCCATAGTGGGATCAGCATTGCAGGGATAACAGTATGAACCAAATATGCATGTTCACTAATTACAGAGAGTTTATAATCTTAAATTGACCTATGACTGAGAACAAAGGCTAAATATGCAGTAATACATCTGGAAATTGAATGTTTTCTCCAAAAAAATGCCAGCAGGATTTTTATGGAATATAAATTGTATAGCTCATATGGGGGAAGGGAGGCAATCAGCAAATACAATCAAGAAAATGTTTCCCACCAGCTATCAAAACAAAATATGTAGTTATAGTAATTGAAACACTACAGACTGGCACAAAATACACACATATATATGCACATACATACCCAAATATTAGTCTACATAAAAGTAGCACTAAGGTGCAGCCACTGTGGAAAGCAATATGGTGGCCCCTCAAAAAGTTAAATATAGAGTTGTCATAAGATCTGGTAATTCCACTTCCGGTATATACCATAGAAAGCACAAACAAGGTCTCAAACAGATACTTTTACACCAATATCTGTAAAAGCATTATTTGCAATAGCCAAAAGGTGAAAATAACTCTGGTATCTATCAACAAATGAATGCATAAACAAAATGAGGTGTATATATAAACAATGAAATATTTTTCAGTCATGAGAATGAAGTTCTGAGACATGCTAAAACATGGAAGAACTTTGAAAACTGTCCTCAGTGAAATAAGCAAGACACACAGGAACAAATATTATATGCTATCACTTATAAGAGTTGTCTAGGAATAGCCAGTTTACAGAGAGAGAGAAATCAGATTAGAGGTTACCAGGGGATGAGGAGAGGGGGAAAGTGGAGGTATATGTTTGGTAGATATGGAGTGTGGGTAAATAATAAATAAATAAATATTAAAAGTGGCATTGACATCAGCAGGGAGAGTGGAGATCATTTAAAAATTAAATTGTATAATCTTCTATCCATTTGAAAATCATCAGATCCCTGACTTGCCCTACACACACACACAAACACATACACACAATTGATTAAAGGGTTAAAAGTTAATATAATTATTAAAGAATTAGAGGCCAAATATTTTAATTATTTTGAGATGGAAGTGAACTTTCTACTCATACTATTGTAGAATTTGAGAGAAGTTCAATTATTTGAGTATAGAGAGGCCAGGACTCAGGAATGATTTTGAGAAGGAAAAATGGTTTATTGACGGCCGGCTGGACTCGGGAACTTCTGTTTGAATCCCGAGCCCCGAACAAGATTTTCAAACGTCTTTTATACAGAGAGGAAAGGCCAAATGGTCCCTTTGTTTCAGTTCTCAATAGGCTTCAATTAGCATATATATCTTCCACATCTTAGGTAAGCTTTTAGCATGGACTCCAGATATTCTAGGTAAGCTTTTAGCATATTTACTTTTTGCATTTCCCCTAAATACTTAAAGTTTATAGCCCTTGCATTGTTAAACTGTTTCCTGGGACTGGAGCCTGTTGCCATTGTTCCTAAGGGCAGGACTGCAGCCTCTTACCGTTCCACACCCACAGCCTTCAGCTTAGGTTATCTCTGAAGAGACAAACAGCCTTCCACCCATAGCCCACATCAATACCAAAAGCATAGATGATCTACATGAAAAGGCTAACAACAGACTTTAAAACTCAAAATTTTTAAATTTGTATTCTACGAAAGATACTATAAATAAAAGTGAAAGACTACTGACCAGATTTTCTGCTAAACATGGAAGGTTAGAACATCATCTGAAACCTCATTACAATTACAGAAAAGGGATTTTTTAAAAAGTGGGAACAGAGGGGAAAAAAAGAAAACCACAACAGGAAAGACAAAAATAATTGACAAGGAACAAAACTTTAGGAAGCTTGAACCCCATGTGGAAAAGCCACAACTGACCTAGTTGACTGGAGAAAGCAGACACTTTGTTAAGAAAAATAAAATGGCTGCCCACATTAGGCACTGTCTCAAGAAGACCCTTTTCCAAGAAGGACTTTTCCAGAGCATAAAAGCAATTGACCAGCAAGGCTTTTCCAAGAAAATGGAACACAGTCTGTGGGTCACTAATAAGCACCACCTAGTTATAAAACTAGTTTCGGTCAGGTAGAGAGAGCTTATTAGATTGGGCAAGCAGATCAGGCTAATCAATGTATACTTACTTCCCACTTTGTAAGACCCTCTATGTAAAAAAGAAACTTAATGTCAGTCAATCAGAACATCCCCTCACTTGCTTCCAACTTCTTTCTCTATAAGCGTCTCCCTCATCTGAGCTCTCTTCTACTTTCTGAATGGGATGCTTTGCATTTCTTGAATAGCTCAGTAGAGCTGCGAGATCCAAAATCGCATGATTGCATGAAAAGTTTTTTGTTAATCACCTTTATGTAACTGAACTTGGGGGGGAAGCGGGGGGGGGGGTAGGGGGGGAAGAGAGAGCTAATCTGAATCTCAGAATACCAGAAAGACACAATAATTGGATGAGGAGATAGCAGACATAATTTATCCTTTTCTAAACACAGTAAAGAATTCAATGTTTTGCCATTTACTATTAACTATGATGTTAGCTCTAAGTTTTTTTAACTATGTTTATGAAATTGCCCTTATTTTTCTAGTTTGCTCTAAAAATTTTTTCTTGAATAAATGTTAAAATTATCAAATACTTTTCCTATAATTATTTAGATAATTAAATGCTTTCCTCTTTTTTTCTGCTAATATGGTAACCTAATTATCAAATTTAAATCAATCTGCCTTCTTAGAATAAACCATCTTGGTTATGATGTATTTGTTTAGCATATCACTAGATTTTATTTGCTGAAACCTTTATTGTCCCAGGAACTTCCACATTAAATAATAGGATTTCTCCAGGAAAAAAAAAATGAAGAAGAAAATGTCAGGTAATAATACATTTTAAATTTTCTGGAATTGAAGGGTATAATTTCCAAATTAAAAATTCCATAGAATTCTTAGCTTAAGAAATGAAAAATCGATTTACATTAAAATACCTCACTGTGAAATTTAAGACTATTAAGGGCAAAGAATATCTCCAAAAGAACTTCCAAATAGTTGGGAAAGGTTCAGGCACAAATCAACAGGAATCAGGAATCAGAATGGCTTCTAAAAAGGACGATGGAGTAATGCATTCAAAATACTTAGAGAAAATTGTTGCCTGCCTGGAATTCTCTATTCTGGTGGGAAGGAAAACCCAAGACAACAATTGCTCTCCTTCAAGTCCATTCTTATCATGCAGTTTACACATAAAAGAACATGAGCCATTTGACGTTTAGTGTTTCCACAGTCAGGTTTTTTATATATTCGCGTATTTGTGGTGCAGTTTAACACATTCCCTGAATCTGCAAATTGGCATCTGGACTAAGAGCTTGGTCAAATTCAAGTTCAATTCTTTTGCAAGAAAAAGAGGATTCTATCATCAGGAAGCACACCATATCTGGTTGCTTTGTTTTTTGATGTCACCAGAGATTGAGACTCTGTGTTTGAATTCATTACTTCAATGGGGTTATAGAATGGTAACATTTTAAGTTTATCATTATTTCATATATTAGCCATAATGATTTTACAATGTGATGCTTACCCTCCACCACCATGTGGTACCTGGTAGCATGGTTCTTATACTAAGCACAAGATAAATGCTCAATTCTTTTTTTAATTTAAATAATTTATTTAATAAACTAATTTATTAATAAGATAATAAATTGGTTCTTTCTCATCTTCAAATATAAGCTTGTGAACTCTTTAAAGGCAAGGGCTGTTCATGTTACTCAAATGTGGCCAGTCTCGAAGCCAAACTCAGCATGTAAATGCAATGCCTTCCCCCCAGCGTGGGACATGACACCCGGGGATGAGCCTCCCTGGCAACGAGGGACCACTATCAACTACCAACTGATGATGCAACTGGAAAATGACCTTATACGGAAGGTTCAATGCGGATCAGCAGAATATCCATGTCTACATAAAATACCATGACTTTAAAATGCTGTTTGACCTAAAGTAAGGGGGAAATGGAAAGGAGAAATGAGTTTATATGGCTACGAGTTTCTAAAAAAGAGTCTGGAGGCTGGCAGAAGGTTTGCCCTCATGCACAACTGAGCAGAGTCAGAGAGACAGATAAAACAGATACAACCCCCAGATATTGGTTCCTTTGAGGGCTAAAGAGACCCATGGGAGTTATGGTCATGGCCGATGGGGTTAACTACCAGGGCAGATGGCCCCTCTTTGGAAATGGTGTTTATGTGTGATGAATCTGGACTCAGATGGGATCTCCCTTCATAAGACTTTCATGCTAATGTGCTGGAGGTGCAGTTAATGTTGGGGTTTAAGATATATTTAGGGGATTTGAATCTCTGGACTGACAATGTGATAGCCAGATCCTGAGCCTCAACAGACTCCAGCACCTACAATCTGATTTATTGGACTTACCACACTCAGCTAAGATGGAGGTGAAGAAGGACAACCACCACACCATGGAGCCTAGAGTGATTACAACTGAAAATGGGAGGATTGCATCCAGCATCCAGGTGGAATCTGAGCCTCCTCTTGACATAAAGGTGCAATGGACACAACCAATCCAGTGTCCACATAGAAGAGGTGGCATTGGATTGGGAAAAGTGGACATAATGGACAAAGGGTATGGGGAAAGGCAGGAAGAGATGAGAGGTGGAGGCGTCTTCGGGACATGGAGCTGCCCTGGATGGTGCTTCAGAGGTAATCACCGGACATTGTAAATCCTCACAGGGCCTACATGATGGAATAGAGGAGAGTATGGGCCATGATGTGAACCAATGTATATGAGGTGCAGAGGTGCCCAAAGATGTACTTACCAAATCCAATGGATGTGTCATGATGATGGGAACGAGTGTTGTTGGGGGGGGGAGAGGGGGGGGTGGGGGGGGGGGGTTGAATGGGACCTCACATATATATTTTTAATGTAATATTATTACAAAGTCAATAAAAAATTAAAAAATTAAAAAAAAATAAAATAAAATAAAGGCAAGGGCTGTCTTTTGTGTTAGCACCACCATCTAACACTGGCCCTCATTCTTAAACGCCCAATCTATTACTGACTTGAACAACAAAGAGAGGTAGAAAACAGTGCTTGGAAATGGAAATGCCATCATTAGTAAAAACAATACAAAGTCTCCAAAAGAAATAAATATCCAATAAGTATCTGGTAAGTAACTTCCTCCAGGAGGACTTTATGCTAAGGGCTATGAGACGGAGAATAGTATTGGAACTAAAAATACAATGTCTGGAGCCAGACTGCCTATGTTGGAATCTATATCATACAAGATCCTGGCAGGAAGTAGATGGCACTGGAGTCAGATAATTTAAGGAAATTTGAACAAAGAAACAATTCATAAAGGTGTTTTGCAGAAGTATGAATAGTGCCATAACCCAAGGATATGTTTTCTACATACATAAAAAACATGTATGTAGAAAAGTCAATATAAGACAGTGCTGTTTTGTAAGTTTGCTGTTTTTTTTCATTTAGTATGAAGCAAATGGAGAAGTTTTTACTAGCATTTGCTGTAATATAGAAAAATGAGCACTTGAATTATGTTCAACTCCATGTTGACATGTGTTTGACAAAGCAAGGGTAACTTTGACAACTTCTTTTTAAATAAGTTATGAGATGGATGAATCCATTTAGATTTGATTGATCTCCCATCAGAAAACAAAAGACTTACAGCTCTTTCATCTTAATGGTAATAAATGCCAAATTGTAGCTTTAATTGCTAAAAGGAGCTCCTTTTAATTCTAAACAATTCAATTTAATAATATATAAATTTATATTATATTAGTGTATGCTCATAATATATTAATGAACAAAGAGTCAGAAGAGAAGCAATGTTTTTAAAAATAATCCCAGAAGAGTAAGGTTTTCTATTATGAAAACAATGATGGTATATATTTTGAGAACTCTAAAAGGAGTTCTTTATCTAAAGATAGCTAAATTTTTAGTTTAATTAACTATGAGAAAATTTTCACTGATAATTATACCTAATAACTAGTATTGACTTTAAGAAAAAACTAAACTATTTTAAATTCATTCCAAAATATTTATTGAGAAGCTATCATGTACCAGATACTGTTAAGTGGTTGTAGCAGTTAAATCAACAGACATAATTCTTGCCTGCTGTAATATATTTCAGTCAAGTAGGGTGAAATATTGACAAATAATCTCATAAATAATGATTTTTCATTGTAGTTCAGATCATTCTGTGGGGAAAATTGAAGATTGCTAATATAGTCTTAGGGTAAGTATATGCATGTGTTGTGAAAGTGGGGACAGAGAGACAGAGAGAGAGAAAAAGGATCAGAGATTTCTCTTCCCATTCCTTTCCCATAAATTGGGATTTTAAGAATAATTAGGGGGTAGAGGTGATGCTGAATAGGTCCACAATGACTGGATAGTACATAGCCTTGAAGAATCTATGTATCTGTTTCTGTTACTTTCTTTAAAAAAGGAAAAAATGAAACAAAAACACAGAAATAGATTCCATACTAAGAAAAAGAAAAGAAAGAATGCAAAGAATATTGGATAACAATGAAAGGAAAAGCTGAAAATCTGGTCCTCAGAAACAACAGGAGCTAAATCAGCTCTAGGTAGCTGTAACTGATAGTCTTTTCATGATGTCATCTTAAGAATTAATCTTCCCTACTCATTTTTGTTGCTTACATAACTCCGTTCAAGATTCAGATTCCCTAATGAGAGTAATCAACCTCCCTTGGGTCACATTACAGACCTTTCAAAGGCAAAGTATGGGAACATCACAGAAAGTCTCATATTCTCCCCCAAAGGTTTCTACCAATGGGGGAGAGTACTTCCTCAAAGGAAATGGTGATATTACCAGAACAAAAGGAGAACAGTGCTGAAAGTAGAAAAACATGTCTAAGCAGTCTACCCTTCATCTGCCAAATATCACCACACACGATTCTTCATATAAACATAATTTCCCAAATCCAGTGCAATATAGCATTCTAGATAAAACTGGAAAAGGTCCCTAAAGGAAGCAACCGAAAATCTCAGTTACTATATCCCATTCCAAATCCCTTCAAGGATAACCATTCCTTCTCCTAATGTATTGAGATCCTATCTTGATATTATACAATAATTGGTAAACATTACTACCATGAACATACTCTATTTGCAATTCCAGGAGAAAAAAGAGAAGGAAAAATTAATTTAAATGCTCAGTATATGTATATGTGCTTGTGTATGTGTGTATAATCACATTAAAGGGGAAAAAGCCAGGTAGAGGTTATATTTGATGTTTCTGGAAGGGGTCCCAAGGCTATTGCTGATATTTTTTGCTGGTATTTATTATTTTCCTCCTTTATCATGTTCGATGACTTCTTGTTACTTATCTTGATGGGGACAATGTAAGACTCAGGCTAAAATTCCATTAATTATTGAACACTTTTCACCCTTCCAATCTGACTTGTAGACAGCTGTGCTCAAAAAATTGTCTTAGCTAAGATTCTGAATCCAGTAATACAAGAAAAGTACTGATACTTGTTACTTTCCTCTACACAGTTGCCTAGGAAAAGAGCCACAGATATTTTGGCAGAAGATATTTCTCATAGTTATAGGAGGGATTTTCTTTAGAGAGCTGTGACCGCTTTGTTCAAGAGGTTCTAGTTTGTGAACTGAATCAAGTCTGAAACTAGGGGAATTGGCTGTGTCACTATAAAGTATTGGTTTAAGTCAGGCTTCTGATTGCCAAGCCTAGAACATTTTTTTTATTGTAAAATATATCAATTAAGCCATTATTGATGTGCCAATTGTTTTATTTAGTAGAGACACAGCCAAAGATCTCTAGAGGTGATGTTATTCTTACAGAATGAATTACTAACCCTATGCTGCTGCCTTTTATGGCTATCACACCTGAGCATTCTTCTGCTAGGTAAGGGCAATTTCCTGGGCTCTGCCACTGTGGAATTCTTCCATTCTTGTTAATATCTGAGCCCATTTCAATTGCAGCACTTTCTACCAACATCTCAGACCCAGAGAGTAACTAAAATTATTTTTTTTAATTTTTTTAAACATTTTTTTATTGACTTTGTAATAATATTACATTAAAAAAATATATATATGAGGTCCCATTGAACCCTACCACCCCCACCCCCACCTCCCCCCCCCCCCCCCCCCCCCCAGCAACACTCCTTCCCATCATCATGACACATCCATTGCATTTGGCAAGTACATCTTTGGGCACCTCTGCACCTCATGGTCAATGGTCCACATCATGGCCCATACTCTCCCCCATTCCATCCAGTGGGCCCTGTGAGGATTTACAATGTCCAGTGATTGCCCCTGAAGCACCATCCAGGGCAGCTCCATGTCCCAAAGATGCCTCCACCTCTCATCTCTTCCTGCCTTTCCCCATACCCATCAGCCATCATGTCCACTTTTCTCAATCCAATGCCACCTTTTCTATGTGGACATTGGATTGGTTGTGTCCATTGCACCTCTATGTCAAGAGGAGGCTCAGATTCCACATGGATGCTGGATGCAATCCTCCCACTTTCAGTTGTAATCACTCTAGGCTCCATGGTGTGGTGGTTGTCCTTCTTCAACTCCATCTTAGTTTATATGGCTACGAGTCTCTAAAAAAGAGTCTGGAGGCTGTCAGAAGGATTGCCCTTATGCACAACTGAGCAGAGTCTGAGAGACAGATAAAGCAGATACAACCCCCAGATATTGGTTCCTTCGAGGGCTAAAGAGACCCATGGGAGTAATGGTCATGGCCGATGGGGTTAACTACCAGGTCAGATGGCCCCTCTTTGGAACTGGTGTTTATGTGTGATGAATCTGGACTCAGATGGGATCTCTCTTCATAAGACTTTCATGCTAATGTGCTGGAGGTGCAGTTAGTGTCGGGGTTTAAGATATATTTAGGGGATTTGAATCTCTGGACTGACAATGTGATAGCCAGGTCCTGAGCCTTAACTAAAATTATTTTTATAGATTCTTCAGCTTTCTTTTTCAAACCATTGCTCAAGACCTCTCTGGGTGGGTAGGTAGGACATCGACCCAGAGTCCTATTACTCAGTCTTTTTATTCCTTCTTTATTAACATGGATCACAAAATCAAATTCCTGTAGAGATTGGGACGCTAATTTAAATAACTGCAGTGGACTGCATCAGGATCACTATAGAGAGTGATGGGCCTATAGCAGTTTGAAACACACCTGGCCCATCTTAAATGGACAGCAACAAATCATTGCCACATAGGAATATGTGTTGCCAGAATTCATATATTGCCAGTGTTGCCAGATCTTTTAAAAAGAGGGTAGAAATAGAAGTTTTTATGTAAGGTTTCTTGGCACATAAATCAACTGTTTTACAAACAGTGTGCAGGCCAGCACTATGAGGACCAAACAAAGCATGTCACAGGCCTGATCCAAGCTTCCAGGTTGAAACTCTGTTCTAAAGGATGCCCAGGGAGCTCTGGCTTCATCATGTCTTTTAGCACGGGCCAACTTCGGATTTGCGTTCTTATTATTCAGCCCAGAAAACCATTAGAATCACAGCTCTAGCTCCAGCTAATCCCTTAAATTCAGAATCTCCAAAATGTGTAACCATATCAATAAATAAAATACAATTACAATTTTGATACACTCACCTTAGCATACCTTCTAAATCAATTCCCTCAATTTTTTTGCCAGACTTTTGATTAACCAAATTGACTAATTATTGCAATTTGTCTGGGTGTAACCTTGAATCCCCTGCTCTGACTCTACCCCAATGCCCCAGCAATGTGGAGTTTGGATTCTGGTTACTAGCAAGCAACAGTGTGACCATGAAGGGAATTGTCAGCTTTCTCCTACTAGACTTGGGAAGACTTTCTCTAGGAAACAACATGCCAAGTGGGAGTTTCAGACAACTTCTAATTCAGTAAATTCTGTTTGGCAAGTCCAGGGCCTCTGACCTTTTCTAGACTTTTTTTTTCTAGTAGATCCCAATCAGTTATTAATCAGTTCCCTAACTTTTACACAAAAGACCTGCTGGGGTCATAAACTCAATTGATATTATAATTTGGCAATCTGCAGATCAATAACCAATTAGGGAGCTCAGCACTTCTGCCATAAGAAGAAAAACCATCTTTCAGAAAAGTCAAAAAGCCCCGGGCTTCATTCTATGGCACAAGGTGAGAATTTTGTAATCTGAGCTTATCATCCTCTTGCTTTTAAGTTATCTGGTGTTACCAGAAACACGCAGCCTACACAGCAGCCTGGGAATTCATCCTCTTTAAATTATTCTCAGGCAGCAGCTGCTTGGAAACCAAAGCTTTACCCTCAGTGACGCATGGTTCCAGGTTTCATTCTGTCTCATGGACTTTTTGTTCTCTTATCAGAATATGAATTGCAATCTCATTGTCTCAGATTCATAACCAATTTCCATTTCCCAGAGAATATTTCGTCAGTTAATTCATTCTGTGGAAGCAATTCTTGTATTACGTTTCCCTGGTTGCAAGCAAGAGTGGCCAAACTAGTTTATTGCTGATGGAATCAAAAGGGTTCTAGTAGGTTTGCAGTTTTGAAAGTATGACTCAGATGATCAGAAATATAAAATTCCTTTGTTTTTCCATAATTTAATTTGATTGTAAGCTTACATTTCTCCTGTTTGTTTTTTTCTTTTAGAGATGGTGAATAAATCTTGGAGTTAGTTATTTCCAATGTAAATTGATCTTTTGGGTTAAGCAGTCTCTGTGATCTTTCTGTCCTTCTCCATATTTTGGGGAATTTTAACATCAGGAAGTGTATCTAAAACCTGTCCTGTCCTAAGACCTTTGATGATTTCCAATTATAGTTTATTTTGTCCTAACTGGTACTGAGTTGCTCATGGTTTCATTCACTTACTGATACATATCCAGAGTTCCTGCTATGTTCCAAATTGTCATATTTGTACAATTCAAACCTCCATTTCTTCTACTCTAATCTACTTCTAATCTGAGGAGGGACAGAGAATATGTTTCTCACTAATTCTGAAAGTCTGTCTCATCACCTCAGAATGTCCTTGTTTCAGATACCTTAGGTGTCCACCTCACGCCACTGATACAACTCACACCCTCCAATTTCAGTCAGAATTTCAGTTCCTCATGGACTTTAAGTCACTCCATGCCATCAGCATCATACCATTGGGCCACACTGCCCCATTTTACGCTTTCTGCCCTACGGTCCTCTTAGTACTATGGTAGTCTGATCAGTCTGAATGCCTGTGTAGCTCAGAAATATAAAGGAGTTAACCTTCCCAGGAATAATTCTTGTCTAATGAAGGATGGGAGCCAGTGATAAAAGACAGTTGAGGAATATTTCTGTATTTCTCAAGAGGTTCTCACAAAATAAGATCATCATCGACAGTAGGAACCTCAATAATACATCCTTATATTAAAATTTTTTAGGGTTTTCCTGTCTCACTCTCCCACTTCCTCCTCCTGCTCCTGAGGATAGCTTCACTTCCCAAATAAACAAGTTGCACATACATCCATGTCACAGCCTTTGCTCTTGGAAAACCCAAGTTAAGGCATACCTCCCACCCCAGACTATTCTCCACTGCAGCAGAGAGAGGTTTTTCATCTCCTTTCAGAGTGAAATGAAACCATTCCCATGTTAAACTATCTGTACTCCATAGCTTAGAATAAAATTTCATAACCACGTCTCCAAGTTTGCTCTCTGCTATATAAAAACACTCCTGAAAATTCAGAGAAAAAGAAAAACTTTCTCACTCAAAAGTGCCTAGCTCTTGCAAGTAAAAATCAAGTTTCATAACCTTTGGCATTCCTGTGAGATTTAAAAATTTTATGTTGCACATTAAGGCTGAGTCTTGACTTCTTTATTTTCAACTATGTTCTGCCCTCTCCCTGAAGCAACAGTTGCCTCCATCTTAATGGAGACAGTACCACAAGCTAAAAAGAGAATCACAGGAATAAAAACAAGCTGTCAAAAATATTATCCTGACACATTTTCTACTGAATTTAGTCACATGGAAGAAGTTCAGATTCGGTGAAACTGATATTAAAGTAGAATGGGGAAATGATGAGAAAGTAGAAGTGAAACAGCAAATCTAGACAACCCTTTGTGAAGGGACAAAGCAGTAGCTGGATAGGGTTATAGGCCCATATACTGTTTGTTTACTTAGTTGAATTATTCATTTAAGTGCTGTTGGTGCTAGGCATATAGCAGTGAATAAAACAGTCAAAACTCACTGCTTTATGGAGTATGGTGTAGACAAGCAGGCATTCATCAAATTCAATCTTTTTTTTTTTTTTTTTTTGCCATTTTGGGGATTAGCAATGCAATCAGGGACTACATTCCCCACCCACTTTTCATGGCTATGTTACTGGGTCTTGTCATTGAAATTGGAATGAAACTAAAATTAGTCATTTCTATACTGTGGCCTTTAAAACACGAAACACCTCCAGGACAACCTTAGAAGACAAGATTCTATGACAGAACTTTTGTCATCCTGGGTCACTGAATGACTGTATGGAGCAGAATGTCCTCCTAAACCATAAAAATAATTGAACTTACTTGTGAGCCAAAATTAAACTATATTATGCTAACCTACTGAATTGGGTGGGGATATTTGTTACAATAGTTAGTTTTGTAACACTACTGTCTAACTAATCTACTCCAATATTAATACCTGTAGTATAATGATAATATATTCTTGTGGGTAGCTAGTATCATGTTTTTTGTTGTTGTTGTTGTTGTTATCTTTTTATTATTGTCTCTTTTTTTAAAGATACATAGATCACACAAAATGTTACATTAAAAAATATAAGAGGTGTGATATGCAGCATTTTCGGGACTTGGAGTTGTCCTGAATGATATTGCAGGGACAGATGCAGAACATTGTATATCCTGCTATAACCTACTGGATGGACTGGAGGAGAGTGTAAACTACAATGCAAACTATGGTCCATGCAGTGTGGCAGTGCTCCAGGGTATATTCACCAAATGCAATTAATGTGCCCTACTCCTGAAAGGGGATGTTGATGTGGGAGGAGCAGGGGGTGAGGGTGGGGAGTGGGGTGTATGGGAACCTCTCATGTTTTTTAATGTAATGTTTTGTGTGATCTATTATCTTTTTTAAAAAAAGACCATAAAAAAAAAATCTCTGAATGGCAAAAAATATCTATCTATCTATCTATCTATCTATCTATCTATCTATCTATCTATCTATATATATTATATCTATATATAAGAGGTTCCCATATACCCCACTCCCCACCCCACCCCCACTTCTCCCACATCAACAACCTCCTTCATCAGCATGGCACATTCTTTGCCCCCTGTGAATACCTTTAGGAGCACTGCTACACCACATGGATTATAGTTTACATTGTAGTTTACACTCTCCCACAGTCCATTCAGTGGGTTATGGCAGGATATATAATGTCCTGCATCTGTCCCTGCAATATCATTCAGGACAACTCCAAGTCCCAAAATGCTCCACATTGCACCTCTTCTTCCCTCTCCCCGCCCTCATCAACTCCCATGGCCACTGTCTCCACATCAACAGGTACTGGTGCTCCTGAAGGTCATAGAGACAAATAGGTTCTACAGTCATGGCAGATGACTCTGGAGTTCAGTGCCTTGCTAGTGGACCCTACTTTGGAATTTGTGCTCCTGAGTGTGATGGAATTGGACTCAGATGTGATCGCTCTACACATGTCTCTTCTGTCACTTTTACTGAACCTGTGGTTGGCACTGGGGTTGGTGTATGCTCACATATCCTTTTTATGAACAGAGCAAGGGACCTAACCAAGCAGAAAACAGAGATAAGAACATTACAGGCAGAGAGAACAAACAGAAAAGTCTCAGATGCAAGCAAACTGATATGTTTGAAAATGAGCTAATATGTAAAATACAGCAAGAGCAGAAACTTGAGACCGTGAGGTCGGAAAGGTGATTTTCAATTGGAACAAATAATGTGAAGTGTTGTAAGTCATTGTGAGAACTGTACTTTTACCCAGAATGAATGGGAAACTGCTGGAAAATTCTGAACTTGGTCTGCCTCGGCTTTCATCAGCTTATTCTGGCTGATACTTTGGCGATAAGTTGAAGGTAGATCCAGTAAAATTAGTTAGTATATTTCAGGTGAGAGGTAATTGTCTTTGGTCAGGTTGGAATGACACTGGAAGTGTAATATATTTTGAAGGTGGTATGAAGATATGTTTCAGATATAAGGTATGAAGAGAAAAGAGGAGTTAAAGATGACTCCAAGATTTTGTTCTGAGATACTATAAGAGTTATCATTTACTAAGAACGCTCTGAGAGGCACAGGTTTGAGTGGTGAGGCATATGAGGAGCTCATTTGGATATATTAGGTTCATGATACATCTTATAATAGTTATATAAGTGGTAAGGTCAAGCAGAAAGGTGGCTCTTGGAGTCTGAAAGTCAGGGGAGTTATCAGCTTATATTTAAAGATAATAATGTTGATTAGAATTCTAAGGAAGTGAGTTTAGACAGAGAAGAGAAAATGTCAAAATACTAAGTCCTGCAGTGTTTCACATTTAGAGGTCAGGAAGAAGAGGAAGAATCTCTGCAAAGCAAAAGTGAGAAGGAGAAACTTAAGAGGTAATTGGAAAACCAGACAAGGTCACATCTTAGAATCCATGGGAAGAAACTGGATCATGGAAGAGTGTGATCTATTGTGGCAAATATTGCTGAAATTTAAAGAAATATGACAACTGAGAAGTGACCGCTAGATTTAATAATGTGGGTGAGTGACTTTGACATAAGCAGCTTGATAAGAAAGGAGAGAAATTTATGACTACAATTTTAAGGTACTTACTCTAAATTTCAAAACATTAAATGTATACAATGTATTATTAGGCCACAACTGCTTTAAAGACTATAAATTTTAATTGACTTTTACTGGGGAGCTGAATATTTTACTTTTTTGTGGTATAATCAAAATTAATAAAAATCATTAGTAAAGGTGAGGGTATGGGATTAGTTATGTGTCCTTTATCAAGCTCTTGGCACAGTGGGCACAAGATTGGTATCCCTATAACCCAGTATTTATTTTTGCTCCAACTTTAAACTACAACCACCACTACTTTTCGAATCTCAATTATACGATTTATAAATTTCAACTACGGTATTGTGTACTTCTAATCTTTATATATTATTTCAATGCCCAGAACTTTACTCAGAAAGCCAAGTCTTTTCACAGGGAATTAATATGGAAAATAAAACTATTTTAATATTATAGATAATATGCTGCTCTATCAAAATACTTGTGAACACAAGTCCAGAATCCAAAGGAAAGCAAATGTGAAAATGGAATAAATGTCAAAGATTGGCTTTTTTGTTTCTATCTAATTTTATGTAGAAGGAAAATGGTAAAAATTGTTTATGAAGACCTTCAGAGCTGGAGAAGTTAATAGGGAAACAGTACTTTGAAGGAAAATTAGTAGTAGGTTAAAAATACTTGAGAATGGGAAGCAGATTTGGCTCAACTGATAGAGTGTCAGCCTACCACACCCAGGGCCTCCTGACCTGTGTGATAAGCTGGCCCTATGCAGTGCTGATGCACACTAGGAGTGCTGTGCCACGCAGGGGTGTCCCCACATAGGTGAGCCCCATGCGCAAGGAGTACACCCTCTAAGTAGAGCCACCCTGAGTAATAAAAGTGCAGCCCACCCAGGAGCGGCTCCACACACACAGAGAGCTGACACAGCAACATGACACAACAAAAAGAGACACAGATTCCCGGTACCATGGATAAGAATACAAGTAGACACAGAAGAACACACAGCGAATGGACACAGAGAGCAGACAACTGGGCGGGAGCGGGGGGAGGCGAAATTTTTTTTTTAAATCTTTTAAAAAAATACTTGAGAAACCTTCCTTCTGTAGGTGGATATAAAGGGAAAAACAAATGCTCTTGACTTAAGCCATTTCTCTACTTTAGGGAATGACAATAACAAGGGCCTAGAGAGAAAATTCTAAGGAAAATCCATTCATTCGTTCATTTATTTGATTGATAAGTACTAAGCACCTGTAATTATGTACTAGGAGGTCTTATAGGTATCAGGGAACTAAAAATGAACAAGAAAGATACATCCTCAACTCTTGGGGGGTTATATTTTAACTGGAGGAAGAGCAACAATAAGCAGAGAATTTCAGAGAATTATATGAGCTTTCACAAAAATAATACAGGCTGATGTGACAAAGAATATCTAGGAGGGTGTTACTAGAGTAGGGTGGTCAAGCAAGTCTGACCTGAGAATTTTTTGGTGAACACTTGAATGAAAAGAAAGAATAAACCATGAAAATAACTGAGGTCAGCATTCAAGGAAAACCGCAAATACGGCAAAGACCCTGTGGCAAAAATAGAAATATAAGAATATATTGGTTATATATTCCTGTATTACAAATTACCATAAAATTTAGCAGCTTAAAACAATATAAATTAATATCTCACAATACCTGTGGGTCAGAAATTGCTGGGTCCTCCAGATTAGGATTTCACACAAGGCTGTGAACAAGGCGCCAGCAGTGGCAGCAATCAGGTCAAGGTTCACTGGTGAAGGAGCTGCATCCAAGCTCACCTGGTCGTTGCTGGAAGATTTCAGCTCCCTGTAGACTGCCGTATTGAGGAATTCAGTACCCTACTACATGGCCTCTTCATAGGACAGCCCACAACAGGGCAGCTGGCTTCATCAAAGGTAGCCAAGAGGGAAAAGAAAATGAGGGAGAAAAAGTAAAATACAGAAGTCACAGTCTTTTATAACCTTTTCTCAGAGTAACATCCCATCACTTTTTCTATAATCTCTTCACTAGTAGCAAGCCACGAGTTCCAGCCACACCCAAGAAAAAGAATTACACTAGGGCTTGCATACCAGGAGGTAGGGATATTTGGGCCTATAGCGCAGGACTTCAGTAAGGCAGAAAAGGGCATGAAGTTGCAATACACAGAAATATTAAAACATTGGCACTTCCATTTTTGCTTAATATTTATGAAATATTAATTACTTGTACATTGAAAACATATTCACTATTTCAAAGGTAACACATAAAGCACTCTTCATCTGTCAAAAATATCAAATTCCATGCTCTCAGACAACCCACATTGTATCCTCCAAAAAGTAATAATTTGTTTGATTTTATTAAATTTATCTCTATTTAGCCAAAGCAGCTTTATTTAAAGGCGAGACTAGCTCTACCCACTTGTTAATAAGAAGAAAAATAGACAATGAAATCATTTAGAATACGATGACATCAAAAGACTTAAGTCTACTTAATTCTAAATGATCAGTTTTGGTTAGCTCATTTAAACTCTGTGAACCTCAGTTTCCTTGTATATGATCTAAGAGGATAAGAATAGTAATAATATGATATCCTGATGTCCTACTTGAAGGGATAGATAGGATGCATGAGATACATGTTGTTAGTTTGTAAAATGTCAAATACTGAGCATTTTATAAAAAGTTTTATTTAAAAAGTACTTAATACAAAGAATTTGGTGAGTAGTATGCTTCAATAGTTACACAAGATTTTGAATATCGCCATTCATTTCTCTCTTATACAGAGAAATGAAAAAATGCTGACCCATTTTTATTCAATTTGCAATATTCTCAAATGTTAAATAAATTCTTTATATGCTCATAAACTCATAAACTCATTGTTTACACTGTGGAATGACCACTAATGCAAAGCAATTTGAAAATTCTTAGACAATGCATTTCTTTAACAAATCTTAGTAAAATAAAAGATCACAGCATGGGAATGAAAACAAAGGAGAGTATTTTATATATTGGGAGAAAAAAGAAAAAGAATTATATTAAAATGAGCTCATTTTTATCAGAAGAAAATGGTTCTTATTTTAAAACAGATTCATGTCCTTTTACAATTAGAGAAGCTGAAAAATAACTATAATGTACAACCATGAAGTAAGATTTCCATCTTTATGTGACATGAAAAATGTACCAAGCCAAGACTTTCCCATAAACAAAATTGCTTTTCTCAACTCACACTTTAATGCACGATATCAATCATGTGGTGGATTTTATTACTCAAAATTTAGCTTTGTTTTTTGACAGATTGCTTACATTCAGCTTGATGTACAATTGTATATCATTCCCATTATATACACATCTGAATTTGTAGACCTTTTCTTATTTTAAAAAGAGTATTATAAATGGGAAAAAATACCTGGTAAGGTAGAATTAGTTTGACGTCAACTATTTTAACTCAATGTGGTTTTGATAACATGCCATTATTTAATCCACAGTAGATCTGAGACTGCAGGCACTGCATAAGACAACAGGGGATAGCAATGTCTAATGGCTATATCAAATATCCCTCTCTTTTGACATCTTTTTTCCCTTTCACATGCCTTAAATTGTAAAAAACATGCTCATTTTAAATAAGAAAGGTAGTATGTATATCAATACAATGTACTGACTAGGCAATACATTTAGAAAATGCATATTCATATAGGGCAGTAAAATCACCAAAAGTATCTCTTTTTCAATATGAAATCAATCTACTATGGCCTATACAGAAACCCAAAAGTAGTGAAGATTACACTTATGCTATTTGTAGTCAGGAGATCTTATACTATATAAGTAGTCCCAGTATAAAGGAAGTTACAATGACCTATATCATTCATAGCCTACCAAGAATTTAGTATTCCTTGGGCACAAATATAAAGAAGAGCAATGCATATTAAAATGAAGATGTAGAGCCTTGAAATGAAGAGTTCACAGCTAAAGTTGCCATAAAATTTGCAGTCTGTTTCAAGGTGGAAAAAGTGTAAAGACTTTCTCGTGCTTTCCTTTACAGGGCCAAATTGGGAATGGTATTTGCTGAAGTCGTAGGAGATATGAATCCTACTGGATTCTAGCTGCCTATGAATAAGTAGAATACTTTTAAAACCTTCTAACCTGTCTGTGATGAAAAATTCATGCTGGTTTAAACTCCCTTAGAACTTTAAATTAGCCACTGCAGCACATTTAGCTGCACGACTGAGTAGTCCTAAAAACACCAAATGCTAAATGGAAAATAAGCTCTGCGGTTCCTTAAAAAACCCTTAACCAAACCTCTTATGAGGCTTTCCCTTCTCCTCAAGAAAATGTTTAATTTCTTGGACTGCCTTTGCTGTCACACTGCTGGGTGTACTTTTTGTTATTGAAAATAAAGGATAAAAGAATCAATTTTATCAAATTTAATTTGGGATTGGTAACTAAGAACCACATTCAAATTCTTAGAAGTAGAGCTACTTCTAGATAATTCATCTCTGTGTAATCCCTACTTAAACATGCTTATACAGATGAGTCTCATTTCCATGATTTTACTTTAATATTCTTTTAACAATGCTAAAAATGAATTAAAAGAGCTACTAAACACACTTCATTATTGTTTTGAGAAGCCTGGCTTAAACAATTGTCTTGTGAGGCGCGATCAGTGTTCAGATTTTCTTAAGCCATACCCCATCATGCTTCACTTTCAATTGTATAGAAATTTAGCACTGAAGGATAGGTAAAGATTTCCTAAAGCTGCCTCTTTTCTCTCAAGGTAAAAATCAGGCAATCATTCCCTTATTCTTATGTAAATAAGAAAAATATTCTTTCTGGTAATTTCACACTCCTTTAAAACCCTGATCTTTATGAGAAATGAGTATAGAGCCTTGTTATTAGTGGCCTCTGGATGAGGTTTCCACAAGGCTTATACCAACAGGTTCCTCTGTTCTATGTGCATAATCAAAGGTTGTTTTTCTTTGAGGAGCCTACTATGTAATACTAGAGAAAAGCATTCCTGTTATGAGCTCTTCTGAGTAAGACATGTCACTAAATCCAATTCTGCCAAAGGTCTTTTATTAGTGGCCATTCACCAATGTTTGGAATTATTAGACAGTCTCAAAAGGTTTAACTGGAATAAACCATGACCTAGAGTACAGAATTTAGAATCAGCATCTGTCATGTATTAAGTGCTCAATAAATATGAAGAATCAATCAGAGCCCTTGGCACTGAATGTGCATTTGCTATTTTGAGTAGCTTAACATGTATCTCAATATCAAATAAATTCATCTTCCCTGTTTAGTTGTAATGAAGATCATAATAATTATTATCATGCTTCTTATTGTGCCAAACACTGTGTTAAGTCAGCCTTTTACACAAATAATTTAAGTAGATGTATAAAGGGCCTACACAATGTCTGGCATTCAGAAGGAACTCAATAAACAGTACATCTCATTGTCTACCTATATCACATATTTCCCTATATTAACTAACCTGTTTTGAATGATTTAACTCACTTTAAATCAATTATATTCTCCATTGCATAAAGGTATTAATGAAGTCTTATTCTATGTAACCCAAAGGTGCAAGTACTTAGACTTAATTAGACTGTATTGAGTTTAAGTCTCTAAACAGGACACTCCTGTATAAAACGAATATAGGGGTATGTGTATTAGTCAGCCTAAGAGGGGCTGATACAAAATACCAGAAATCTGTTAGCTTTTAAAAAGGGTATTTGCTGTCTACATAAAATAACATGACTTTAAAATGCTGTTTGACCTAATGTAAGGGGGAAATGGAAAGGAGAAATGAGTTTATATGGCTACGAGTCTCTAAAAAAGAGTCTGGAGGCTGGCAGAAGGATTGCCCTTATGCACAACTGAGCAGAGTCTGAGAGACAGATAAAGCAGATACAACCCCCAGATATCAGTTCCTTCGAGGGCTAAAGAGACCCATGGGAGTTATGGTCATGGTCGATGGGGTTAACTACCAGGTCAGATGGCCCCTCTTTGGAACTGGTGTTTATGTGTGATGAATCTGGACTCAGATGGGATCTCTCTTCATAAGACTTTCATGCTAATGTGCTGGAGGTGCAGTTAGTGTCCGGGTTTAAGATATATTTAGGGGATTTGAATCTCTGGACTGACAATGTGATAGCCAGGTCCTGAGCCTCAACAGACTCCAGCACCTACAATCTGACTTATTAGGCTCACCACACTCAGCTAAGATGGAGTTGAAGAAGGACAACCACCACACCATGGAGCCTAGAGTGATTACAACTGAAAGTGGGAGGATTGCATCCAGCATCCATGTGGAATCTGAGCCTCCTCTTGACATAGAGGTGCAATGGACACAACCAATCCAATGTCCACATAGAAAAGGTGGCATTGGATTGAGAAAAGTGGACATGATGGCTGATGGGTATGGGGAAAGGCAGGAAGAGATGAGAGGTGGAGGCGTCTTTGGGACATGGAGCTGCCCTGGATGGTGCTTCAGGGGCAATCACCGGACATTGTAAATCCTCACAGGGCCCACTGGATGGAATGGGGGAGAGTGTGGGCCATGATGTGGACCGTTGACCATGAGGTGCGGGGGTGCCCAGAGATGTACTTGCCAAATGCAATGGATGTGTCATGATGATGGGAAGGAGTGTTGCTGGGGGTGGGGAGAGGTGGGGTGGGGGTGGTAGGGTTCAATGGGACCTCATATATATATTTTTTTAATGTAATATTATTACAAAGCCAATAAAAAATAAATAAATAAAATAAAAAGGGTATTTGTTTGGAATAGAAGCTTACAGTTACTAGGCCATAAAGCATAAGTTACTTCCCTCACCAAAGTTTATTGCCCTGTATTGGGGCAAGATGGCTGCCGACATCTGCCATGGTTCAGGCTTTTGGGGTTCCTCTCTTCCTGGGTCTCCAATTCTTTCTGGGCTCAGCTGTTGTGCTCTCTCCACAAGGCCAGCTGTGGACTATCAGGTGAATGGCTCTGTCTCTCTCCCTGGGGCTTCTGCCATGTCTAAGCAGCCATTTCTATTCCTCTGTGTTCTTCAATGTGTTTACTTCTCAGACTCCAGCTCAAAACTCCCAACTCTGTCCTTTGCCATGTGTTTTCTCTGTGAGTCCCTGCCCCTTGGTGGGTGGGGACTCAACACCCTGCTGATGTGGCCCAATAAATATCCTAATCATAATCTAATCAATTAAAAGTGATACCGCTGACAGACAAGTTTACAAACAATCCAATAACTATTTTTGGAATTCATAAACAATGCCAAACTGCTACTGTATGATAGAATTATAAGAATATTAGGTAATAGTGTTATTACTACCATTTTCTATATGGGGAATTTGAGGCAGAGAGAATGTGTAAGTTGCCCAAGGTCAAGCAAATAACAAATAGCAGAATAGAACTTCAAACTAACATTGCCTGATACCACAATCATAGAACTTAATCAGCATGTTATAGCACTTCCTATTTGTTGAAGCAGAGGTTTAATTTGAAGGACACCAGGCAACTAGAATACGTGCAAAATATTTAATTATTTAAAATTAACTTTAAGAAACATTAAAGTCTTTATAATCTTTGAGGATTAACTATCTCAAAGCAAATATGAATGAAATATATTGCTAGAATAGTATCAGGGTGAGCAAATGCCACTTCCCCCAACCCCCAACAGGCATAATAAATATCAACAATAAATTCCAACAAACTTCCACTGAACCTAAATATTGCCTTAAAATCCATGTTAACACCATACTCCTGGCAGCTCCTCTAACAGTGGGAATTGGCACATGGGTGAACCTTTCCCCATCCTGGCCTTACACCTTCTCTTTTCTGTTCATGCACTCAGAGGAATTACTGACATTTATTCAACCAATGTTTGTTTTAGTTCCACTGTTTCTGAGGCACTGTGGTAAATACTGGCCCTACAACAGTAGCAAACAGTCTTTGCCCTGAAGGAATGCAGGCTATCAAGAAAACCGACTGAAAAAGTACAAATCAACCACTACAATGTTGCTAAATAGTAGTACAGTACAGAGAAAAATACAGACGTATTTTCAGAGGGAAAAGGGAAGTAATCAGATTCCGGGATCTAGGTGCTTGTCCAGAAGACAACAAGGGCAGATGACATTTGAGCTTATATTTTGAAAAGTAAATTGGTCAAGAAAAGACAAGAGGGTATAGGTAATCCTAGGCAGAAAAAGAAGCTGCTGGGGAAGTCATGGATATGCCTAGAGGCATCTCCCAGCCTTCACTATTCTACTCCTACCCCAATTTCTATGGTGTATGGATGTTTCATAGCCTTTCCACTCTCCTAGGCCACAGGAGACCTTAGGTCTAATGGAACTGCCAGACCATACCTTAAACCATAAACCATAAGCAGTTTAGCAGCTTATCAGGGTGGGAAATCTCAGGGGCAGGGCCACCCCCCGCCCCAGGGTATATAAATACCCACTTTCAGGCAATACAGGCATCTCTCATCTCTGATGCAAGTCTGTGGGTATAGAGCCATCATCTACCAACTCAGCCTCAGCAGCGGCCATCCTGGGAAACCAGCCACAGTGGGATCTCTTCCTTTGGACACTTTGTGCTGTGTAAGTAAAAATGTGATGTTTCATCATCTTTGCTCATATTTTCTGATTGCGTATACTTGTAAATAGTAATGATAAAACCTATGAAGGTGTAAATAGTAATGATAAAACCTTTTTTAGTTCTTGCTACATAATTGTTTTGTGGCTTAAGAAAAAATAAATAGCTATGTCTAAGTTACACCTCTATTAGACCTTTAAATTATTCATTTACCTTTTTATTGATAAATATTTATTGAGTGCTTGAAACTATGTGCTTAAGTATCACTTTTTAAAAATTGTATATTTTTGCTAATATTGAGTTTCCTAAATGCTCTGTGAATTTAGTATAAAATAGAATTGACCCCTCGTTCAAATACTAAGATGGTTAGGAGAAAATTTACCAGACTATTTTCTTTCATTAATTGTTCAACCAATTTTTTTTTTTTGAGCCAGGCAATTTCTTAACCATTTGGGATTATCAGTGAAAAAACAGAAACGACTTTCAATACTTTCTAATTAGGACTGCGTATTTTTGCTACGCTGAAATAGTGCTGGATACTATTACTTGAATTAGTAATGAAGGAGGAGCAGGTCTTGCAAGAAGTAAAAATGGCCATTTCATCTTCCCTGCCTCGAGGTCCTTTAGAACGTAGATCTCCATTCTAGCTACATTTTTCTGTCTCTCAGACCCACAATGACTGGTCCCTCCCCCAGAAAGAGGAAGCAACCAGAATTTGCAGACCCCTGGGTTTTTTAACCAAGAAGTTTCCAGATGCAGCCCAGCACTATTCCCCCTTAGAGAGGCAACTTCTGACATGCTATTTGGGTTTGGTGGAAACGGGAATGATCACTGAGTTCTCTCAGGCCCTCCTGAGGCCAGAAATCCCCATCTTGTCCTGAGTCCTGGTAATCAGAACATTTACACAGACGGTGTCCAACACAAAGAACTATAAAACAGATGTGGGACAATCAGGATCACACTCACCGCGGGCCGCCAGGGAGTGAAACAGTTGCAGGAGCAGGTGGTAGAGGTCCCTCTCTACAACCAGATGAGAGTCCTTCCCTCCCTGCTTTGGCATTATGAGGACCCCAACTCAAGAACTCTCTACCAGATGGTCAGTGTCAGTTCACCGATGCATCAGTCAAGCTGAAGCCATTTGGAGTCCTTTGGGTTGCGGTTGCTGTTTACCTTGCCTCAGGAAGACTAAATACCACCTCTGGCACCAGAAAATTACCTAACATGCTGATCTGTGTGTACTCAGATCCAAACACCTCCACTTAGCAGTCTGGTCAGCTTCATGGAGGGAATGTCACTGGAGAATCAAAAGTTCCATGTTGTGGGGAATGGACCTCTGGAAACAAATGCCATGGAAAGGCACCACCTAGGTTATCCATGTGGGTATGCATGGCAAGGGCCCATATCATGATGGTCATTGGAATGACCTAGCTGATATAGGATTCACCAGGCTGCTTTTCACCCCCAATGAGGCTGGAGATCCTCCTGGGAAGAGGCACAGGGTGAACCCTGACAAGATGATGATTATAATGAATTTACCCTCAGTGTCATCCATGAAAGCTAATTTCTCATGGTTGCTTCTGCTGCTGAGTGGATCCACCACTTAATTAGACATTGAAATTCTGACACCATAAAAAGTATGGGCCTGCGATTATGGAGTACCATAATTGATTAAAAAGAGGCTTAGTCAGCCATATACTAATATGAGAGTTCTCACCTACAAACCAAAGTCCAAAGAGGGCACTTAGGGGCTATTCCCAGAGGGGCCACACTAGGCCATTCAAAACAAGTGGACTATATTGACTCTCTATCACTATCCCAGGGTATATCCTATGTCTTGCTCATGATAGATACCTATTCAGGCTATGACCTTGCCTTTCCAGTTTACCATGCGGACATGGTACATAAGTGGGACACCTTGGAAAAGTAGCTTTACTTCCCCTTTGGGTACCAGATGACATCTCTGACCAAGGACTCCACCATACTTCACAGAATCTACTCATTGATGGGCCAAGACTCAAAGAATTAAATTATCTTTTCACGTCACCCATCACCCACAGTTAACCAACATTGTGGAGAACTTTAATGGCCTCTTAAGAACAGAGCTTCGGGATCTATATTTTGACAACTCCCTTAGTGGTTGGACCGTCCTCCTTACTCAGGCTCTCGGAAGCTGAATTCAGCAATTTCCCAAAAGGGAAGCATAGCCTTATCCTGCTTCCTAGTGCAGGAAAGCAACAAGGTTGGGGCAGGAACCCAGGCATTGCTGTATGCCTGCCTTTACACCTATGAAGATGAGGAATAGTACTGCAAAGAGGAACAAGAACACGTCCCTTATGACTTGCCTTTTCTGCTGCTATCAAGAGATCAATCACTTTTTACCCTATTCTACTCTCCACTCGTTTCTCAGGATAGTAGGAAGCTAGGGCTCCTAGGTGAAAGAATGGGAGGTGGAAATGAGTGGGTCAAGTGCTTAACACACATGGGGAGAAAATCCAGTGGGCTGAACTGAATGGAGTCTGACACAGGCATACTGGAGGTTACTGAGCAATACCTACCTCTGGTTGTGCCACCCGTACCCTTGGGAATGGTCGTGACACCTTCAAGGAGTCTGATGAGTCCCATCTATCAGAAAGGGGGTGAAGTGGGCAGGAAGACATGAGTAAAGTATCAGGTCAATGGGAAAGGGGTGAGGTTATAACTCATCGCAAAGGACAGACTGGGTAGCCTTAGAGGGAAAAGATAAGTTACTGCAAATAGGCCAAGGAAAGTGTCTCCCACAGGAAGTGGTTGCATGACCACCCTGTCAGGACTAGTTATTGCATCCCTTCTCCTGTTTTCTACAGATTTGGCCCAGGGGCAAGCTGAAAAGAAAATATCTTCATCCAGTTGACCCAGGCAATGTGGCAGTAAGGGAACTGACCAAATGATGGATCCGCCATCCAACCCCTCACTCCCTCTCCCATCTCTGCCAAGTTTGGATTGCCACACAAGGGATGATTTTCCCTACTTCTCATTTGAACTAACATCAGGAGGTCCCTCATTCATGCCCTGTGATAAAGATAATGGCACAGCTTTAGGCTGTGCACTCTTCTTCTCTAAACCCCTGTTGGAACTCATGATGCTATGAACCTGGCAAATTGCTTGGTCACCTTTCTGCTAACATCCTGGTAAGATTCATGTCTCTCCTGGGGTAGGCTGTGACCCCTCAGAGTTTGCCAGGAAGTTGGGAGCATGTGTGCATCATTGCTCCTAAGACGTAATTGCCTTGCTTGGAATAGTTGTGTGCACAGGTAAAGCCCTCTTAATGTGCTGCAGCTGCTTGTGCTCCCAAACATTTACTGTCAACATTGATGAAAGCCACAGGCCTATAGCCCCTACCCATCTCTACCTTCGTATTTGAGGTAGGAAGTGGACTTATGTTGTGAAAGCTCATATGGAGGAGTAGGTTAGGTCTGGTTGAAAGGCAGAGGGATGGACTGCTGGGGGAGTCACAAACATGCCTAAAGGTCAATTCCCAGGCCTTTGCCTACCCCATCCCTCCTCTTCTATTATGTGCGGATATTTCAATGTGTTTCCTATCCACAGCCCAGGAGGGGTTAGGTCAAGTGGAATGACTTAACTATGCCTTAAACCTGAAACTAGAACAAGGTGTTTCAGTTGCTTATTAGGATGGGAACACTCAGGGGGAGGGCTCCCTCCCCCTGGGGTGCATAAATACCCATTCAGGGGCAGTACAGCTGCTCTCATCTCCAACAAAGTGGGTTGTCCACCGACCATGACCTGAGCAGTTGGGGCTGGCCATGATGGGATCTCTTCCTCTGCTCTTTTGGACCCTTTGTGCTTTAAATAATAAAGTGGTTATTTGCTGAAAGTCTTTGTTGTGCCTGAGCCTATATTCCCACAGCCCACAATGTAGCAACTTGCGCCACAGTATTCTCAAGTGCACTACTAACCTGGTGCACTTAAGGTGTAACATATTTAAAAGTGCTGGAATGCAGGTTGCTAAGAGTATGTGACAATATGTAAGGTTTGCAAAGTAAACAAAGCCACATTATGAAGGACTGCATTTGACTTGCTTTTATCCTGAATGAGTTTAAAATTTAATGATTTCTAAAAAGTCCATGACAGAAATATTTTTATATCTTATAAAACTCCCTGGTTGTGCTGTGGTAGGACTATTGGAAAGGAGCAACATATGATTAGAGGAGTTATGCAATAATCCAAGTGAGAAAGTATGAAAATCTGGACTAAGGTAATACAGTAAAAATGGAGAGGAGAGGGAGGGCTGATTATTGATATTGAGGGATACTGTTATTGAGGAAATTGAATCTATAGGATTTAGAGGTTAATTAAAGGTGGTAGAGCATGATGGTGAAAGGAATCTCTAAGGAAGACTAGATCTCTAGCCTAGGCAAATCTAGGTTAGATTAAATGAAAGAGGGAATATAAGAGGAGACACAGTTTTAAGTGGAAGATGATAAACTTAATAATGGATTGGTTAAGTTTGATGTGGTAATTGTGCTTCTATTTGCAGCTGTACATTTTGTTTAAAATAGAGATCTGAAGCACAGAAAATGGAAGATCTGAAGGGTGTAACTGGTATCTAAGCAGGAATAAAAGACAAGGCACAGATGAACTCACTGAAGAAAAGTATGTTGAGAATTAATGACATTCACTATTTTAGATCATAGGAGACATTGTACGATAGTGGTTATGGCAGTGAGTGCTGAAGCCAGGATGCCTAGGTCCAAAGCCTGGTTCTAATACTTAGAATGTGCATAATCTCGAGAAAATTGCTTAACCTTTCTATGCTTTAGTGTGCTCATTTGTAAACTGTGGATTACTGTAGTGTCTACTTCATAAAGTTATTTTAAAATGTTAATAAATGTAAAGGCTTAGAATACACCTGTCACTCAAGCATATTAATAAATAATTAGCTATTACAATAATCATATGAGGATGATGTTGATGATAATGAAAAAGAGATATATAGTTTTTCATCCCTCTCCAGACCTTTCAAGATAGAAGGGAAATAAAGCACAGACATAAAAAAAAAAAATAATGGTAGAATAACTTGTTTCAAAGTCTAAATAGATCACTGAGAGGTGAAATGGACATAGGATTTTGATAACTTAGCCACAGAAAGGTCGTGCCTCCAGTAATACACAGTCACCTCTTGAAACCAAAGAGAGGCACCAGTGCAAACGCCCTGGAAAGGTGTTAATAAACACAAACACTGAACAATAAAAAAAATGTTGTTTAAGGTCAGGCCTGCCCATAGGCTTCATTTCTCAGGTAATACAAACGACTCGGTATAAGATGGAAAAAACTCAAAAAGCACGATGCCTTAGACATATGATAGGCTATCTTATGGAAGGAAGATATGACATTTTTTATTCTAGTTCTAATAGGCCAAATCAAGGCTACTAGGTAGAAGCCATAAGGAGACAGACACACAAGCGAAAGCACCTAAAATCAAACCTTTCCATAAATAGATAGGGCAGATTTAGGAAGTGATAAATAACTGCCCTCTCACAGAAGGTTATTCTGGCAAAGGTTGGCTGTGCTTGTCAGGAATGTTATAGAAATAATTAAAAAACCACCATAGTTTAAGGCCTTTTTCAATCTTAAATTTCTGTGGTAAGTATAATAGTTGAAATGATTTGTATCTGTGATGTGCATGAGAGTGATTGTGGTTACTAGGGATTATGGATTGAAATGTGTCCCCTAAAAAGATATAGTATGTTGAAGTCCTAATCCCCTGTACCTGTGAACATGACCTTATATAGATACAGAGTCTTTGCAGACGTAACCAGTTAAAATGAGATCACACTGAATTCGGGTGAGCCCTAATCCAGAATGACTGAGACCCTTATATGAAGAGGAGACACACAGAGAAAATATCTTTAAAGACCGGGGCAGAGACTGAAGTTATGCTGCTAAAAACTAAGAACACATGGTCTACCAGAAGCTAGGAGAACACATGGAAGGAGTCTTCCATAGACCTTTCAGAAGAAGCATAATCCTGTGAGCACTTTGATTTCAGACTTGTAGTCTCCAAACTACAATAAATTTCTGTTGTTTTAAGCCACCCATTTTGTGCTACTTTGTTATAGCAGCCATAGGAAACTATATATAATCCACTAGGGAATACTATTCGTTAGTCCCTAGTATTATTACTAACTAGTGTCAACACTGACTTCCCTTCTCTTATTGCACCTGCAACTTTAATGAGAGCCTGAAGAACATGCAGAGGTTCTAATAAGAACTCCACTGAAGTTTTTTTTTGTAACAAGGGAACAATTTAACAGCTATGAAAGGGGTCTCCCAACATCTTGCAGATCAGCTGAAACTCCCACTCTATCTTTAGCCAGAACCAGAGAAATATTCTACCCACCCTTTTCCTGCAGGTGGGGCTGACATGCTCTATTCTGGATTTACTATATTATAGAGAGATTTTTCTGCTTTGACAAGTTTTATGGTATGTCTATATCATTGTACTCCTGTTATAATGAGGAATAAGGTTTGTTTTCATCCAACTCTTTAGCCTTTTTTTCCCTGTGCATCATACAAAATTGAAAGTACCCTAATTAAAGAGAAGTCCAGGGCACATCTCTATTTTTACATGATTGCTATTATTCAAAGAAACTGTCAAAAAATAAAAAGTAAGTAACTGATCAGCTGTAGGTAATCTCTTTCTACAACATCATTGCTAAAGTTTTAATTAAAAAGAATATTTTATGGAAGGATTTTGTGATATGACTATAAAGTGTTTCTTCCACTTGTTTTAAGTACCTTGTCTTCATCCATTTATACCGAATTAGATAACTAGAAGCTGTATACCTATCTACTGCTCTTATGCCATTTTCTTTATTCATTGACAAGAATGATTGCTTGTCCAATGAGATACTTTTTAAATTCATGTTCACCATTGATATTCCTTGTTTCCAAACAAAGTTCAAATCTTTACCACCCTTTGAATATCACAGGGATTGACACTATTCCAGTTCAATAATTCAGAGGGTTGCTTAGACGTTGAAGTACAATGTATAATGTAGATATTAGATTCTATTTTAATGGAAGTAGGAAAGAATAATTTGATTATATAAAACCTCTTTCCATGGTTATTGGTAATATGGCAGTGGTGTCAGAGATCCATCCAAGAGTTTTGCTAGTTAATCCACAATTCACACCTATTATTTTCTACAAGACTGGATGTTGATTATAAATATAGGACATATAATATTGTGCCTGAAGAATAGCTAAATTCTGTTCCATGTACCAAATTTATAAAAGCTTCCATATGGGAAGCACAATCGCTATTACAGGGAGTACCTATCAATCAAAGAATACATCTTTTTTCTTTAACATTCTATAGTTTTTCATTCCTCAATCTAACTAGCTTATAATATGCCCTGCTTAAATAAAAACATTAAAAAAAAACATTTGCCCTTTAAAATGAAGTTAAATAATTAAAGGCCTAGTTTATAGTATCTTATAGTTTCTCTAAAGATGATATAGTATAGTATCATTTTATTGATAAAAGAATTAAGCATTATTTTAAGGATAAAAGAAACAAGTTACCAAAGAAGGTAAGAGAACAAGTTGCTAGATGCTTTATAAAAGATATGCATGCTGACTATAGAAAAGTGAAAAATAGAAATAGGTACAGAGAAAAAATGTAAAATCCCTCCAATTCAACTGGAAATAATCACTAAAAATAAATGTGCACATTAAATATATAATTTTCAATAAGATTTTAATGCCTGTATTCCATGTTATTTTATTTTCTTTTGTTTCTTTAATCACAAATAATGCAATGTACATCCATTTATATATCTGTATTAGTTTCCTATTATTTTATAACAAGTTACACAAATTTAGCAGCTTAAACGGCACCTATTATCGCAGAGCTCTGTAGGTCAGAAGTCCAGGCATAGTATCTTTGGCTCCTCTGCACAGGGTCAGGCAGAAATCAAGATGTTGCCTGGGATTGCCATTTTGTGGGAGGCACAACAACTCAATCGTTGTTGGCATAAATCATATCCATATGACTGTAGGATTGAGTTCCCTGTTTTTATGCTGGCTGTTGGCCAGGGGCCATGCTCAGATCCTAAAGTTCCTTGTCATTAGGCTCCTCCAGAGGCCCTCTCACACACAGCTGTTACTTCTTCAAGGCCAGCAGAACCTCTCTGACATTTCAGATCTCTCCAATCATGAAGGGCCCAGTCCCTTTCCTGATTATGTCAGTCCTACCCAAGATAAGCCAACTTTAGTTTAACTCAAAATCAACTGATTTGGGCCTTAATCACATCATTGAACTCCTTTCACCCTTGTTACATAATGTGACAATCACGAGAGTGAAATCCTTCAATGGTCTGTTCACTCTTTGGGGGAGGAATTAGTACAGGATGTGTACACCAGGTATGGGAATCCTGATGACCTTCCCAGAACTATGCATACAACAAACTAAACTGTGTTTTGTTTTGTTTTTCCAGATGGTTAATGGATTTTTCCATCGAGTATTGAGTAATCTATTCTTTTCTCACTTATTCAAAATTCTACAATTTAGTAAGTAAATATCTGTTAAACACACTCACACATGGGCCCATTTCTGAGCTTTCTTTTCTCCCTCTTGATCTTCCTACCAATTCATTTGCTATGTTAAATTTTAAATTATTATAACCTTAAAAAACATGTTTGTATCTGGAAATTCCAGTTTCTTTGACTCATTATTTTCTTTCAAAAATATATTTGCTGGGAAGTGGCTGTGACTCAATCAGTTGGGCTCCTGTCTACCATATGGGAAGCCCTGGGTTCGTGTCTCGAGGCCTCATTGTGAAGGCAGGCTCACCTGCACAGTGAGGAGAGCCACCTGGCCAGCAAGCGCCATGGAGCACCGCCCAGCCCGCAAGCGCCCGGGGGGAGCCGACTCAGCAAGGTGACACAACAAAAAGGGAGACAAGCAAAAACACAGAAAAGCACACAGCGAATGGACACAGAGAGCAGACAACAGGCAAGCCACAAGGAGTGAGGGGAAATAAAATAAATAAATACAGACACAGAAGAACGCCCAGTGAATGGACACAGAAAGCAGACAGCACGCAAAAAGCCACAAGGCGTGGGGAATTAAAAGAAAAAAAATGTATTGGCTGTTCTTTTGAATTTAGTCTGTAAGGCATACTTTCAAATTATTATTTCTGAGCAAATAAACCCCATTTGGATTTTGATTAGAATCATAAAGTTCGGTGTAGAGAATGGAATGTATATCTTTGCAATATTGAGACTTTTTTTCCTTGGACATTGACTATCTCACAATTCTTCCAAAGTCTCTTTATTTATATCCCACAGTAAAGCTTTATATTTATTTTATATATCCTGCCCCATTTTTGTTAAAATATTTATACATTAAACGTGTTTTATTGCTATTGTGAACAAATCTTTATGATGTCTATTAACTTATAGTTTCTCATGTATGGGAAAGAAGAACCCTAAAAATACCCTACAACATTTCTTAATTCCCAATATTTCTCATAGAATTTTCAGTTAATTTTCTTGGAGCTTACCAGTAGACAAGAGACAGTTGCATATATTTAGAATATTCAAATAGTTATATCTCTTATTTTTGTTTCTTACCTTATTTCAACTAAATGTAAAAAAAACGAGGTTAAATTTATGCAATAACAGCATTCTTGTTTGCTCTAATTCTAACAGAGTTGCCTAGAGTATTTTAATAGTAAAGATAATGTTGGCTATTTGTTTTAAATACATCATAGAAAACCAAAATTAAAGAGCAAGAACAGATGTATTTTATTACAAGACTTTTCCGTATAAATCAAGATTTCCTAATTGTTTTATTTTCTCCTTGACTTTTCAATGTGCAACATTTTCTAGTGTTGTACCATCCTTATATTATTTGATAAATTTTGTTTTGCCATTGTTTTATATATATATATAAATATAGACTGAATTCTAAATTCCTTTTTATGTAGGGGTAAAAGAAGGCGGTGGAGTTGGGAAAGGATAAAATTGGTATTATATTTATTCAACTTTTTATCAGAATTATGCTGGTCTCATAACATTTTTGGAAGTTTTACATCTTTTCCTGTACAACAGAACAGTTAAAATATCATGGTAATTAACTCTCCTTGTAAGGTTTGTGAAAACTTACCGATAGCTTTCTTGATGCAGTGCCCTTCTCGGAGATAAATTTTGAAAATTTTTTTCTATTGTTATAGTTTAATAGTCAAGTTTTTAAAATTATTTTGATTCATTCTTGATAATTTGCATTTTTCTACAAAAGCATCTATGTTTGGCATAAAATTGTCCATAACATTTGCTTATAAATAATAAAATCCTCTTATCTTTGCTCCGTCTCTTCTCCATTCAAAATTTATGTATTAGTATTTCCTCTTTTATCCATACTTTTCCTCAGATTGATATCTTTACACAGTTGTGGCATGGGGAATTTCAAAGAAACAACTCAGATTTGTATTATATTTAAAAACAGGCATTTAACATGTATTATTGAATGCATCCATAATTTTCTTACACTTTCTCCCATTTTATAGTAAATATATTCCAGAAAGAAATTTTCTTTGGTTCTTTGTTGTGTTTCCCATTTAAGCAGCAGTATCTTTTTACAGTTCTACCATTAAGCAAGGAGTCCAAACAAGTGGCTTTTGGTTCACTTGAGCTGTGTACTTCACCACAAATCCTCAGCAATTACCCAAGCTTTCATGAGCCTACCTGCTAATCCAAAGCCTGCTTTCCTGGACCTATTTCCAGAGCTAATAATGTGGTTACATCAAGTTCTCCACATACTCACACTTTATTTTATTTTTTAACACTTTTTAAAATTAAAGTTAATAGATCACAATCACAAAGAACATTACATTAAAAAACATGAAGTTCCCATATAACCCACCCCCCACCCCCATCATTTTTGGATATTGTATTTTTTTAAGATATACACATCCCAAAAAACGTTACATTAAAAAATATAAGAGGTTCCCGTATACCCCCCACCTCCCCACCCCACTCCTCCCACACCAATAACCTCCTCCATCATTGTGGTACACTCATTGCATTCAGTGAATACATTTTGGAGCACTGCTGCACCACATGGATAATAGTTTACCCTGTAGATTACACTCTCCCCCAGTACATTCAGTGGTTATGGCAGGATTTATAAGTCCAGCATACTTCACACATACTTCACACTTTATATAGTTTTTTCACCAAAGGACAGATCTGATTCCTCCCCTCTGTAACTTCTTCCTCTTAGTCCCTCCCATATCTTCTCTCACAAACATTTTTTTACATTTCTTGATGTCACTGGCTTTTCTGAGTGTCCATTGATGATTTTTCCCTCTTTTAATTTTTATTGCTCACTTTAATGGAATTCATGAAGGGAAAAGAAAAATCTGAGCCCACTTCATCTTATGTGTTCAGGAATTTTGGAAATAAACATTATGCAGCCACCTTAAAATATTCTCTGTTATCATCCAAAATTAATTAACAGATGTTTTAATTATTTTTTCATAATTTAAAATACAGGATATTATTTGATAGCAGTATTCCCATTTCAAATATTTAAACTGCTAATATTTTACCATATTTGTAATAGTTATTTTTTGAAGACATACACTTTCACAGATGTAATTAGAGTACTCTTCTCCTTTCTCATTTCCCTCACCCTCCAGAACAAGGGTTCTTAACAAGGGGTCTGTGAGCTTGAATTTAAATTAAAAAAGAAAAACTTTATTCTTGTGGGGATGTATTGGTGTGGGTGTGATATACTATCAAATACTACACAATATAGTGTAGACTGGCAGAGGGGTCCATGGAAGAAAAAGGTTAAAAACCCCTACTCTAGAAGTAACCACTACAGTGAAGTTTGGATGTGTCCTTCCTACATATGTTCACATATTTTATCTCTGTGTAGATTCATAAACAATATATATTATTCTTTTGTATATTTAAGATTTGAATAAATAGTAAAATCCTTAACCATATCATCTTGCAACTTTTAAAAATATTTTTTAGTATTATTTAATCAAGATTTCTGTGTATTGATATATGTAGATAGTATAACAGTGCGTATAGTTGACACAACTTGTTTATTCATTTTCCCTTTGACAGACTTCAGTTTTTTTTCCAATTTCTCAGTGGAAATCAATGTTTCCTTACACACACATGGGAAAATTCCTTTACAGAATAAGCCAGAAGTTGAATTTCTTAGTTGTTGTGGACACTTTAATTTTGCTTTCAAAAATAGAAGTGTCTGTCTATATTCTGACCTACTGATTTGAGAAGTATTTCCCCACATTCTCACCAACCCTTTGATTAATCAAATATTGTTTTGCTCATTTGAATAGTGTGAAATAGGATTTCAACATTGCTTGAATTTGTATTTTCCTAATTATTGAATTTACCTTTTCTGCTTATTTCTATGCTCAAAAGCCTCTTTTCCCCTCCAAACACCATCTACCCTTATCCAACTTTGTTCTATGCCCTGATGGCTGGGCCCTGTGCACTCCGTCAATGGGTTTCCATGTCCTCTGGCTTCCAGTTGATTTTGCCCAATGTGAAACATTAGTAGAAAATTTGGAATGTAGGAGGGGACTGATGTTGCATATTTGTCCCACTGGCACTCTCCCTGCTGGGTTGCAATAGACTGATGTATGTTTCCATTGGTTGTGATTAAAACAGGAATGGCACATATTGACCATATAATATACTCTAAAAAGAGAGGGAAGTGAAAATAGAAAGGGTCCAATAAATTAATAACAAAAACAACAGCAACAATGTGGTCAAGGCCTTTGAAATCTCCGTGAGATCAAAGAAGCAGTTAAGTAGGGTAACCTGAGAAAGGTGGTGGCCAAATAGTATGGTTTAAAAAAATTTTTTTTTAAATACAGCAATTCTAAATGATGGCAAAATCCAATGTTCAGACAACCAGCAAGATGGAAGCAATGTAAGGAGCTCTTAGAGTCAGCTTCATGCTACAGGGAAGTTAGTAATCACCCTGAGCTAGCCAATGCACCTGTTTGGGGGCCCCAGGAAACTAGAAGAGCATTCTGGTGCATTCTTGAAAGAATGGAAGGAGACTGCCCATCTGCAGAGAATATTTGTAGGTAAAGCACTCTTCCCCATGGAGGCTGGTGCCCATCCTCCACTGGAGGCACAAGCCACCTCAGGAGGTATTTTGCAGCTGGAATTAGAAGCTCCAGTTCCCAAAAATGAGAGGAAGTGACAGTTGGGCAGCAACTTCAGCTACTGATTAGTAAATTTGGTGGGCTAATGTATAATCCTAAGAAAAGCTAAAATTTGAACCTATCCTAGTCAGAAAGAGGCCAGTGGCTGCCATTTTAACTCTGCCCCTGGCACAAGGAGAAGTAAGGTGGATTGAAAATGACAGTGCTGGTAGGTACCAGCTTCTTTCTATCCAGATCAGATTGCAGCTCTAGCATAAGCCCCAGCCCTACCTCCAGCAGGGAGAAAGCTGGGGGAAACTGTATCAGCCTCTCTGGGAAAATACAGGGCATGCCACAGAGACCAGTGATCATCCTACTCTGGAGGCATGAGCCACCTCAGGAGCTATTTTGTGGCTGGAGTTGGAAGCTCTGTTTCTCAAAAGCAGGGGAGGAAGAGAAATTTGGCCACTGGTTTCAGCTTATGATTAGTGAATTCAGCTGGCTAAAGAATAATGCTAAGTGCAGCTAAAGTTTGAACCTGTCCAAGTCAGAAAGAGGTCTGTAGCCACCATTTTGACTATGCCTCCAGCATGAGGGGAAGCAAGGCTGACTGAAAATCACGGTGATGGCAGAGACTGGGTTTCTTTCACCCAGATCAACCTGAAGCCCTAACCTAGGCTTCAGCCCCACCTATAGCAGGGAGGAAGCTGACAGGTCCTGCACCAGCCTCTCAGGGTAACTTCAGGTACACTCAGCTGGCACAGACTGAGTAGTCAGAAGTCTACCAGGGCAACTGCTGTTATGTTGGACTTGTATGGCATAGATTGCTGCTCTCATCTGCAACTCCATCCCCACAACAGACACGGGGAGAAAGGGGGTGAGGCTTCATCAATCTCTCTGGGCAAGTACAGTCTAGGCCTGCACAACATGGATTATTACATACAGCTGTGGCTCTGTCCCAACCCCTGGGAAAGGAGAAAGTTGAAAGAAGCTTCATCGGTCCCTGGGGGCAACAAGGGCAGGTTGGGCCTCCACAACTTACAGCACCAATTACAACTTTGGCTACTGCTATACAACCAGTGAAGGACAAAGGGCAAGAAATCCCTAAACTAAAGAAAAAACCTGTACCCAGAATAAATACTCTAGTAAGGCAGATGCCAAGACACCAACAAAAAATTATAATACACACCAAGAAACAGGAAGATATGACCCAGTCAAAGGAACAAGATAAGCCTCCAGATGACATAAAGGAGCTTATACAACTATTCATAGATAGCTTCTTAATAAATACAATGAGGGCAGCGGACTTGGCCCAGTGGTTAGGGCATCCGTCTACCACATGGAAGGTCCGTGGTTCAAACTCTGGGCCTCCTTGACCCGTGTGGAGCTGGCCCATGCAGTGCTGATGTGCACAAAGGAGTGCCGTGCCACGCTGGGGTGTCCCCCGTGTAGGGGAGCCCCATGCGCAAGGAGTGCGCCCGGTAAGGAGAGCCACCCAGCTCAAAACAAAGTGCAGCCTACCCAAGAATGGCACCACACACACGGAGAGCTGACACAACAAGATGATGCAACAAAAAAAAGAAACACAGATTCCCATGCTGCTGACAACAACAGAAGTGGACAAAGAAGACGCAGTAAATAGACACAGAGAACAGACAACCAGGGTGTGGGGGGGAGAGAAATAAATAAATAAATAAATCATCAAAAATAAATAAATAAATAAATAAATGCAATGAGATGGTAAAAAAGATTAAGGATATTAAGAAGACTCTGGATGAACCAAAGAAGAATTTGAAAGCATACATGGAAAAATAACAGATCTTATGTGAAAGAAAGGTGCAGTAAAAGAAATTAAAAATAGTTTGAAATCATATAAAGCTTGGAGTCAGAAGAAAGGATTGGTGAGCTTGAAGAAATAGCCTTTGAAAGCAAACATAAGGAAGAACAGCTGAAAGAAAGAATGGAAAAAATTGAACAAGGTCTCAGGGAAGTAAATGACAGGAAGAGAAATGCAAACATACATGCCATGGGTGTCCCAGAAGGAGAAAAGAAGGGAAAAGGGGCAGAAGGAATATTTGAAGAAATAATGGTAGTAAATTCCCCAACCCTATGAAGGACATAGATATCTATGTCCAAGGAGTAGAACATACTCCCACCCAAATAAATTCAAATAGACACATACTAATCAGAATGTCAAATGTCAAAGCAAAGAGAGAAATCTGAGAGCAGCAACAGAAAAGCAGTGAATAACATATAAGGGATACCCAATAAGATTAAGTGCCAATTTCTCATCAGAAACCATGGAGGCAATAAGACAGTGGTATGATATATTTAAGATATTGCAAGAGAAAAACTTCCAGCCAAGAATCTTATATCCAGCAAGACTGTTTTTCAAAATTGAAGGCAAGTTTAGAATATTCACAGATAAACAGAAACTGAAAGAGTTTGTAGCCAAGAGATTGCCTTTGCAGGAAATACTAATGGCTGTGCTACAGCCTGTAAAGAAAAGACAGGAGAGAGAGGCCTGGAAGAGAGTCTATAAATGAAGACTATATCAATAAAAGTAAATAAAAATGTCAAAAGAGTGGTGAAAATAATATGACAGATAAAACCAAATTCAGGAAAAACTTAACCAACAATGCAAAGCACTGTATTCGGAAAACTACAACTCATTGTTTAAAAAAATCAAAAAAGATCTTAATAACTGGAAGAACATTCCACGCTCATAGATTGGAAGACTCAATATCATTAAGATGTCACTTCTACTCAAATTGATATGTAGATTCAATGCAATCCTGATAAAAATTCCACTGCCATTTTTTAAATAAATGTAAAACATTATTATCAAATTTATTTGGAAGGGTAAGCAGTCCTGAATAACCAGAAACATCTTAAAAAGGAAAAGCAAAGTTGGAGGGCTTTCATTTCTGGACTCTAGATCCTATTACCTTGCTACGAGTTAAAAACATCATGGTACCAGCATAAAGATAGACACATAGACCAATGAAACTGAATAGATGGTTCAGAAACAGACCCTCACATCTATGGTCAAGTGATTCTTGACTAGCCTTTTTGACTCACCCAGCCCAGGTGAGAACAGTCCATTTAACAAATGGTGCTGAGAGAAATGGATATCCATAGACAAAAGAAGGAAAGAGAACCCTTATCTCACACCTTATACAAAATTAACTCAAAATGGCACAAAAACCTAAATATAAAAGCAAGAACCATATAGCTTCTAGAAGAAATTGTAGGAAAACATCTTCAAGACCTGGTGGTAGGTGGTGGATTCTTAAAGAAGATAAGAGGAGGACTGAGATGAACTACTGCTGTTTAATGTATGTAGAAGTTTTAATTAACTTTACTGTAAAGGTCTGGAAATGTACGGAGTTTATGGTAACACATTAGTGAGTAACAGCTGGTTTATAAATGGGAATGTGACTGAAAATTGTACTCTAGGGATATAAATGTCAAGTGGCAGAAAGCTAGAGAATAATCTAGGGATTGAATAGTGCAGTAAACCCAGAGGTGGATGAGAATTGTGCTTGATGGTACAGATGCAACAGTGTCCTTTGGCAACTAGAGCAGATGTACATCAGTATTGCTGGTGGTGGGAATGTGGAGAAGCATGGGAAAAGTACAACTGGAGTGACCTATGGTTTGTGATTAACAATAATAATGTAATATCCATGCCTCCATGCCAAGGATGTACTCTGTTGATAATGTAGGAGTATGGAAGTGTGTCAGATATACACTGTGAACCTAGTAATAATCAGATGATATTATCTCATAATCCATAACAAATATTACTCCATGGTGTGGTGTGTTGTTGGAGGGATATTGTTTGGGAATTCTGTACATATGCATGCTCATTTTGTAAGTTTACAACGTCTAACATAAAAAGTATGTTGAAAAATAGTAATAGGTGGGTTGGTGGAAAATACACCAAGTGTAAGATAAGGACTATAGTTAGTAGTAAGATTTTGGTGATATTCTTTCATAATTTGTAAAAAATGTCTCACAACAATGCAAGGTGTTGGTGGTGGGTTGATGTATGCGACCACTGTATGAAGTTATGCATGTTTTCTTTGTAAGTTCACAACTTTTATTGTACACTTATTTTTTATGTATGTTCATATAAATAATAATAGTGTGGGTTAATACTTCAGTTAGTAGTAATATTTTGAGGATGCTCTTTAATCATTAGTTTAAAAAGTTTCACAACAATGGAAGGTATTGATGGAGAGTCCTAAATGGTGTTATGTATGTTCGTTTTGTAAGTTTACAACTATTACTATACACATTGTTTATGTACGTTTATGTATGAGTGATACACTTATATACCCATATATTGTGATACATACAATAAGTTTTTTAAAAATTAAAAAAATCCAATGTGCAGTCATGGCAGCTGGGTTTTTGAAATGGTGTACAGTTAAGTAGAATTGAAGAGGCTAAAAAACTTATAGTAAAGGTATTAGATAAAAACCACCCACTGATTTTGGCATCACTCAGGAAAATATCAGGAATTACCAGGTATTTATCCTGTCATAAGAACATATATGAACTCTAACTAATGCCAGTTTTTAAATATATAGGTAAAATGATATATAGTTTCAATAATAAATAGATCCATTAAAATCCAGTATGATCTTCATATTTATCTCAGATTTTAAGATGAGAAAATGGACACTGACCAAAAATATTTTTATTTAAAAACTCAATTAAAGATAAAGGGAAAGCAAAATTTTAAATACAATAAATATGATTTATTGAATACCCACCTCTTCATTTATTGTATGGTATACTTTACATGTGTTAGCCTATATAGGTTACACAGCAATGAATCAAACCCAGGATTCGATCACCTAGACACGTCTCTCTGATACTTCCCTTACAATACTAGTTTCATCTACAGTAAAATTTTTGTGGAACAAGATAATTGGAACATTTTGCAAAATATAAACTTCAGTAATTAAAACATAATTCCATATTGCCTTACAAATGTATTTTACCCAGTAGCACATCAGAACAATTTTTAACATCACCAGAAACGTTCACAATGATTTCTTTTTTCATACTACACCTCAATTGAAATTTTCTCTAATTAATTAAAATTCTCATCAGGAGATAACCTTTACTTTGACACAACATCTTTCACAGTATATTTTTGAAACTATTTGTTATACATTCCCATACCAAGTAAGAAGAAATAGAAAGGAAATAAAGGGGTTGAATTAGTCAGCAATGATTAATTGGACATTTATCCAAAGTGAGATTTCAAATATCTTCATTCCTCTTGGCTTGATGCCACATTTTATTTTTTTAATGAGAACTTTATCTTCTGTGAAGTTTGTAAAAGATTTAAAATCCCAGTATTTAGATACATACATCTATTTGTTCTGAAAATGGATGACAAAGACAGTAAACATCAAGATCCTGTACATTTTAGGTAGACTTTTTTCTTTTTCTAAGTAACAATAAAATAGTAATAACATTGCATGCACACATTCTGATTATAAAAAGGTTCAATTTATTTTTTAAAACTACTTAATCCTTTTCTAAAATATATCTAAATTATGTCACTTAGTTGCCCTTTAAAACTGATAAGCTTGATAAGTTTATATAGAAAAATCTCCCAAGGATACCAAAAAATTCCTTTCACTTGATTTAAAAGAACTATTGCATAGATGATGAATTGCTATCTAGCTATGCAAACAATAACTGACCGAAAAGTAGCAATTTTGTGCATAAACGTTGTTGTTTTAGTTTCCTAGTGCTGCCATAACAAATTACGCATACTGGATGACTTAAAACAACAGAAATGTACTCTCTCATGGTCCTGGAGGAGACAAATGTGAAATCAAGGTGTTGGAAGGGCCATGTTCCCTCACAAGTCTGTAAAGAAAAATCGGTTAGATTCTTCTCTCCTGGCTTCTGGCAGTGGCCAACAATCCTTGGCAATCTCTTCCTCCATCATCACATAGCAGTCTTCTTTCTCTCTCTCTGTCAGTGTATTCTCTCCCCTTCCTATAATGACACCAGTCATACTGGATTCAGGACCCACCCTCATTCAGTTTGGCCTCATCTGAACTATTAATATTTTTAAGAACATTTTCCAAATAAGGTCATGTTCACAGGACCAAGAGTTATGAGAGTTAGGAGTTTGGGGGGGACATAATTCAACCCATAACACTGTTGCTGGTTATCTAATCTGATATCAGTTAACAATATTTGGTTAATAATTTTCATGTTCTGCCTAATCATTTACAGGCTTCCCAAATGACTTCCCCTAAACATTTAGGTTTCAGGAAGACTTTTCCTTTGATTTATATCATTGATTTTCGAGATAATTTTAATTTTTAATCATTTTCTGCTTATATTTTTGACTTAATAATAGCATTCCTCTACCCTGGGTAGTGTTGGAAGATAACATGATATCAATGCATGCCAATTAGTACTTGGACGTACATTTGGGGAGGCACAATTCAACCAATATAATATATTTCATTACAAATAATTCTGAACAATTTTTCGTATGAGATGAGACTTGTGAGAGCAAGCACATTACTATCAATAAAAAGCTGTTTTTAAATTAGGGCCCATTCTTATATGAACTCTATATATGTGAGTTCAGATATTTGAGTAACATTTTCTAGATGATCACCACATAATCAGTAAGCCATTTTTGTTTAATTTGATTAAGGCATTAGAGTGATCAAAATAACCATCTTTAAAAGCTGAGAATATGATTACATTTCCATTCTTCCTCTCAAATCAATAAAACACTAAATCCAATACTTAGATTATTCTCAGTGAACAGTTATGCCTAAACAGAGTTGACTTATCATCCAACTCTCTATTCAACCAATAATATACACTTTTGACATTGACTTATCTTATTGGCTATTTCCTGACTTCTGAATTTGTAAGTTTTTATACTTAGATCACTTGAAATATCCATGAGAATAATTGATATATTACTATGATAAACCAAAGAGCTGAAGAAATAATTATCCTTAATAAAAATAAAACTGCTAAATGCCATATAAATAATCAAGTTAATATAACTTGAAAGAAAAACCCTGGGGAAGCAGACATGGCTCAGCTGATAGAGTGTCCATCTACCATATGGAGGATCCAGGGTTTGATCCCCAGGGCCTCCTGACCTGTGTGGTGAGCTGACCCATGTGCAGTGCTGCCATACCACGCAAGTGTGCCCCTGCGTAGGGGTGCCCTACATGCAAGGAGTGCACCCCACAAGGAGAGCCACCTCACGTGAAAAAGCACAGCCCACCCAGGAGTGGCGCCACACACATGGAGAGCTGATGCAGCAAGATGATGCAACAAAAAAAAAGACGCAGTTTCCCAGTGCTGCTGGATAATGCAGACTGATGCAGAACACACAGTGAATGGACACAGAGAGCAGACAACAGGGGGGAAGGGGAGAGAAATAAATAAATCTTTTTTAAAAAAAAGAAAAACCCTGAAAAAAATCTAGTTATGCTTTGTGTGCTCTACAGATAAACACCAAATCCCTTGAGCTTAAGATGTGATGTTTAATGTAAAGTGATATTAAAATCAAAGTAAAGGACTTTAGGGAAGCAAATACTAATTCAAAGATCTAAGAAGTCACATAACTAAAGGAAGGCATAAAAAAAAGTAAACTCACTGCTCAGGATGTAAAAACACATTTGACAATTTTATAGGCAAATGAACATGGATGTAAATTCAATTTTTTGTGTTGTGGCTTTTCTGATTCATTTTTTTTTCCTATTACTATTTATACTTTGCTTTCAGTCATCAGACAAATCAAAATTTTAAAAGCAAAGAATTCAACTAATTTATTGATACAAATCTAGGAAATTTTGACTATTCTCTGTTTTCAATAAAATTGACAAAAAGATTGACTGGCTGGTCATTAACTAGTTAAATCCATTAAAATTTATCATTTATTCTTCAAGGTAAAACCACATACTTGCTTTGGTCATCATCAAAGCCTTTACTGATTGAAGTTAAAATACAAAAAAATAAGCAATAATATAAACCATATTTTCAATTAATGGAATATACTTCCATTAATTGGCTCATCATTTATAGTGAGCATTGGCTCACCATTTTGATGCTAATCTTTTTAATGAAAAGGTGATGATAGTACATAGTGTTGATAATATTGTGTTAATGATGGTGGTACGTATGATCTCACATAACAAAAAAAACCTGTGTTTCTCAATTTATTTTAAATTACATTCAAATATGAAATCTAAGAAATGGTGATTTAGGTCATAAAAATTATAATTTAAGAAATCATTAAACTTAATTCTTGGAAATCATGTAAGGGCTATATGAATTTATACCTGTACAGTGCTTAAGACAATAATTGGCACATAATAAGCACTATACAGGGTTTCCATTTACTATTATTATGAAGACTAGAAGTGGTTGAGAACCAATAGTGAATTAAAGGATTTCCTGGGTTTCATCATACTTTATGAGGTGTTTTGCCATTGTTAATTTTTTTAAACCTCTCCCTACCCCCAAAAGATCTTATGACATTTTATATTACAATTTGTGCTTGAAAATAACTAAATAGACGGCGGACTTGGTGGTTAGGGCGTCCATCTACCACATGGGAGGTCCACGGTTCAAATCCCGGGCCTCCTTGACCCGTGTAGAGCTGGCCCATGCGCAGTGCTGATGTGTGCAAGGAGTGCCATGCCAGGCAGGGGTGTCCCCCGCATAGGGGAGCCCCATGCGCGAGGAGTGCGCCCTGTAAGGAGAGCCGCCCAGTGCGAAAGAAAGTGCAGCCTGCCCAGGAATGGAGCTGCACACATGGAGAGCTGACACAAGATGATGCAACAAAAAAGAAACACAGATTCCTGAGCCGCTGATAACAACAGAGGCGGACAAAGAAGATGCAGCAAATAGACACAGAGAACAGACAACCAGGGTGGGGGTGGGGGCGAAATAAATAAATAAATAAATATTTTTTTTTAAAAAAAGAAAATAACTAAATAATAGCCCCAGGAGAACGCACCAGGGAGGTTTCTGTTAAGTTAAGGGCTTCTCTTATTTAGCATAACAAATGTAATGTATTACTTAGCAAATAATTAGTTTAAAAACAGCAAATGCAATAGTGTGAGTTTATGGCCCTTAATGTAGGGTTCATTTTCTTGAGCTAGAATATATACTTTAAAATAGAATTGGTTCAGCTATACATTAAAATGAAACAGCATAGTGCCTCTGGCTCTCTGAACTCTAATCGCCTTGGCTTCTATGAAAAGATAATTGAATTTCTTATCTAAATATTGGATATTCCTTGCCAACTAACTGAAAGTCAAGATTCCTTTCTGGATAAAACTTTAAATTATCAGATACAATCCTGGGTTAATGATTCAAAGGACCACTATAAATTATATATTAAAATTACTTTCAGATGATCTTGGTTACCTTTAAAAGTATGTATGTGAAAATCTATATTTCAAAAATCAAGAATTGGTTGGAAAGCTGGTATCTAAATTAGAACTGACTGCATCTCAATATTTAGTTGAGAGTCACCAAATTTTTACTGCCATAAGATAATTTAACTTTGGGCAATTTACATCCTGAAATTGTTATTTAAAAATCTTAGATTAAATAGTTTAGATTTTATAACTTTCACTAACTCATGAATTTATCTTTAGGATGTGAAAATAAATGAAGACCACCTAAATATAAACAAGGCAAGTCTATTTGTCTAGGGCTTACTAAAGCAAGGGCATCAGTTACCATCAATTTCATTTATCAGAGACTCAAAAGCAAGCAGGAGAGTGGGAAAGCTTTCATATTGCAGAAAAAAAAGGATTCATTCATGCCCTGATTAGAGGTTTTTAGCATAAGAAAGTTGGAGATGAGCTAAGTAGAAGCAGGGCATCCTGTGTGATTGGTTAGGGGAGTATATTTGGCTTTCTCTGGTTGGTTCTAAATTGGAAGTATGGAGAAAAATTTAGGAAGCTGGCAGTTATTGATCAAGTGATGGCCAGTTAGGGCCTATTGCTACAGAGGTTGTGGTTTGGCTTCATGGATTGGTTGCTGCAAAGGCTGTAAGTCAGAGCTGTACTTTTATTTATGATCTGGTCAATGTCTATGTGTATATATACATGTCACTATAAACTTATTTATACTGTAAGATCCAGTATTACTTCCTACTAAAATATGTTCTTTTATTTATTAAAATTGTGTAAAATTTTATTTATATCTCACCTATAAATTAAAATTTAAAATAAGATATTTTCTCTTAAAGTAGATTATAAAACCAAACCAAATTCTTCAGATATAATTCAGAAATCTTCTTCCAATAACTCTAAAAAAACTTGGTATTCAAAAGCATAGCTGCAAAGCAACTTAAATATTTAAATTTTGGTTCAGAAATTCACCACCCAAAATATGACAATAGTCTATATCACATTTTTTAGTCACTTTTTGCACCACAGTTACTTATAGATACTATGCCATATGCATAGCACAGCATTCCTCACCTTCTGCTCTGACTCCAGATCAGTACAGTGACCCTTGTAATATCACTGATTAGCTGGACTCCCAACCCTCTCCAGTCACTGTACTACCACCATTTGACTTCAGCAAAAAAAAAGCATGCATATTTCCTAAAGCTCTAAAAATTCCATTGGATTATACTCCTCCAATATTTACTTCTTAAAGATACGCTAAGATATTCACATGTTCTGCTCCCTCACCAATATTAAGACAATTTTAGAATTATATGAGCAGCATGAACATTTTTTCTGTTAGAATAAATAATTCAAAATTCAGTGTATGATAAATCACTAAATAAAGCAAGGGAAAAATGGTAACAAGTCTAAATTAAAATTAGGCCCATTTAAAAGCACATCCTGAAAGCAGGAAAAAAATCCCAATGAAAGTACCATCTAAATTAAATGTTGATCCCAAAGAGCATAAAATGTATTTTTTAACATTAAAATTAGATTGAAAAAGTAAAATAAGCAAAATAAAAATGGAAACTATGTGTGACTATTTTACCATTCGTAAAACTTTATTCTAATTGCATTGTTATTTCACATTAACAATTATGATTGACTTGCTCATGAAAATGTCATAAGCCATTAAACAAAGCTAGCCATCATTTCAAAATTATTTCATTGTTAACTATTTTTACAGCATATGCATTTAGGCAATTATCCAAAAAATCACTACAGCAAAAAAATAAATGAAAAAAAATTAAGTACATATGCTATTTCTTTTACTGTCATGCTTGATAGCCAAGAAATAATGGATATTGAGTAACTTATTTTTAGTGTATCTTTACTTGTATATTTTCTTAGATTGAGAAAACCATTTAAATACAGATAAAATGAATGTAGCAAAAATAATGAAGACAAACAATAGGTAAATTTACAAAAAAAAAAAAAAAAAAGGAATGTAAACCATTTCTGCCCTTCTCCAAAGTAAATAGGGTTATGATTTTGTCTAAAGGAGCACTTCTGCAACTGTAGTCAAAGGCGTGCACATAGAGATGGCATACTCCCAAATACACATGGTTCAAACATGTAATATCCATGGGATATCTAGTTTTACCACAGCCTTATTAGTGCTCCAAAACTTAAACTACCCACAAGAGCTATACCTGGGCCTGGGATGAATTATCCATTTTATTTTCTACCAGGACAAATCAATATGTAGGCATATTTCTGTCCTTAGACATGGAAACAGTTTTAACACTGGCCCTTGTGAAAATACAAGGTACCAAAAGTCCTATGCCAAATGTTTATTGCTTCCATAAAAACCCCACATCCACATAATGGACTCGTCAGCATCAAAATACATGGCTTCTGGTCAACCAAAATAGTGGCATAGTGGCATAAGATGCTCCAGGGTGCCATTCCCCCACGAAATCTTTGAACAACTAACAAAATTGGCATAGCCATTTTCCTCAGAACTCCCAGAACACAGAGGGTAGCATTAACTGGTCAGGTGCAAAATCAAGAAAATACCACTTTTTTCAAATGGTAGAGAAAGCACCTGGTACCCTTGCTGGTCCATGCTCAATACATTCCATGATACAGTATGGAGACAGCCTGGGCCCCGCTGTGGGTCTTGGGACCTGTTCCAGAAGAAGCAGAGTAACGACTATGCATATACTATAGTACCTGTGTTGATGTCAATTTGTCAGATGGAAACCTGGGCAACTGAATCAGAAAATTTATCTCTGGTTCACCCTCCCAGGACTTGTCCTGCAGAAGAGGCAATCTGCAGACAGCTAAAGCAGTTTAAAAAACAATTACGTCAAAGTGGCTTGGGGCGGAAGCAGACTTGGCCCAATGATAGGTCGTCTGTCTACCACATGGTTGGTCCACAGTTCAAACCCCGGGCCTCCTTGACCCTGTGTGGAGCTGGCCCACACGCATTGCTGATGCGCGCAAGGAGTGCCGTGCTATGCAGGGGTGTCCCCTGCATAGGGGAGCCCCATGCGCAAGGAGTGCACCCCATAAAGAGAGCCACCCAGCATGAAAGAAAGTGCAGCCTGTCCAAGAACACCGCAACACACGGAGAGCTGACACAACAAGATGATGCAACAAAAAGAAACACAGATTCCCGTGCCGCTCACAACAACAGAAGCGGACAAAGACGAACACGCAGCAAATGGACACAGAGAACATACAACTGGGGCAGGGGGTGAGGGGAAGGGGACAGAAATAAATCTTAAAAAAAAAAAACAACAAAGTGGCTTGGGGCAGAAGACTACCTCCATTAAGTCATACAATAAAACATCCAGAAGGGAGGATATCTATTTTATAAGTTATGGAGCTGGCATTCATATTCCTATAAACAAGGGAATGCCTAAGGCCACAAGAAAGCAAAAGTCCAGGACAAGAGGAGGACTCAGAGAAAATGGAGATGACCCTGAACTTCAAATTTGCCTGTGCTCATTGTGTAGATAGGAGAGCAAAACACTGAAGAGAGAACCAGCCAATGCAGAACCAAAGGCAGAAACAGTGAATGATGTCTGATTGTGTTTGCATTTTTGTTAATTCTTGGCACACAAGAAACTTTACATCATATAACCAGCTGGATACAAATGTAAAGAACAGAGCTTAGGAACTAAATCCCAAAATTAACATGTTAAAATCTTAAAATGTACAATGCACAACAAAAGATTAAAGACAAACAAATAAAAAGGAAATGATGGCCCATTCACAGGAACAAAATAAAAATTCAGAAACCATCACTGAAGACTAGATATTGGATACGCCAGATAAAGACATTAAAAGCATGATCATCAATGTGCTCAAGGAGATAAAGGAAAACAACAAAAGAACTATATGAGAATCTGAATAAAGAAATAGAAATTTTAAAAAGGAACCAAACAGAAAGATTGGAGTTGGAGACCATAATAACTGAAATGAAAAACTCCCTAAAGGATTTCAATAGCAGATTGGTCCTAGAAGAAAATATATCTGTGACAAGACAATTGAAATGGCTCAGGATGAGAATCAGAAAGAAAAAAAAATGTGATCAGAGTCTAAGAATCCTGTATAACACCATCAAACATTATAGAACATCCAGAAGGAGAATGAAATGAGAAAGAAGCAGAAGAGTTATTCAAAGAAATAATGGCAGAAATCTTACCAAATTTAAAGAAATATGTAAATTTACACATTCCAAAAGCACAATGAACTCCAAACAATATAAACTTGAAAAGAACCACACCTAACAAATAGTCAAACTCTGGAATGCCAGTGAAAAGGGGAAAGTTAACAAAGTTGTAAAGGAAAGAAATATGTTAAGTACAAAAGATCTCCAATAAAATTAAATGATGATTTCTCATCAGAAACCATACAGGAAAAAAGGCATTCCAGTGAAATATTTAAAAGTGCTGAAAGGAAGCAATTGTCAACAAAAAATTTTATATCTGGCAATACTGCCTTTCAAAAATGAGGGAAAGATAAAATGTTCCCAGGGGAAAAAAAAGGCTAAGGGAACTCATCACCACTAGAATTGCCCTATAAGCAATACTAAAAGGAGTTCTTCAGACTGAAAGTAAAGCGCTAGTGGGCAGTAGATTTAAGAGGTATGGAGAAATAAAGACCTCCAGTAAAGGTAACTATATGGGCAATTATAAATGCCACTACTATTATACTCTATTTTTTTTAATATAACTTCATTTTTTTTACAGGTTCCAAAATACTAATGCACAAAAAGCATTGATAATTCTATGCCTTTGGACATACAATGATTAAAGATATAATTTGTAACAAGCAAAGCAAAAAGGTGGTGAGACAGAGGGGCATAGGAACAGTGATTGTGTATGCTACTTCAGTTAAGTTGGTATCAAATCAAATGTGACTGTTATAGATTTAGGATGCTAAATTTAAGCCCCATGGTAAATGCAAAAAAAAAAAAATCTGAAGAATATATACAGAAGGAAGTGAGGAAGAACTGAAAATGGTACATTACAAAATATCAAATAAAAATGAAAGAAGGAAATAATAAAATATTTCTTTAAATGAAAGTAGCGATTATTGGGAGAATTGAGGGACAAAAAATGTATAAGACTTACAATGTCAAAATAGCAAAAGGGCAGAAGAAGTCCTAGTGAGAAGTTACTTTAAATAATAAATTAAAATCCCCATTCAGAAAGCAAAGATTGAAAGATTGAATAAAAATGCAATAAAAATTGAATAAAAAAGCTATTTTCAAGAGAATTCCTTAAATTCAAAGACATAATTAGGTTGAAAGTGAAAGATATACCATGCAAAAGGCAAGCAAAAATAGCTAGGGTAGTCAAATTATTTTCAGATAAAATAGTCTTGAAGTCAAAAACTGTTACAATATAAAGGGGTTAATTCAGTTGAAGACATAATTAAAAATATTTATGTACCTTACATAACTTACATAAAGCAAATATTGACAGATTTTAAAGAAGATATAAAAGTTATATATTAATATTAGGATACTTCTACACTACTTTCAATACTGGATAGAACATCTAAACAAAAGATTAATAAGGAAATTGAAGAAATGAACAATACTATAATTCAACTATCTAATAAACATATATAGAACAATTCACCCAACAGCAGCAGAATGCACATTGCTCTCTAGTGCAAATGGATCATTCTCCAGGATAGACCATATGTTAGCTCACAAAACAAGTCTACATAAATTTAAAGAGTGGAGTCAATAACTTATGTTCTCCACACTAGAATGAAACTAGAAGTCAATATCAGAGAGAAAGAAGTGGAAACTTCTAATATGCAGAAAGTAAACAATGCACTCTTGTACAAACAAAGGTTCAAAGAAGAAATCAAAATGAAAATTTGGAAATATCTTGAGGTGAATGAAAACAAAAACACAGAATACCAAAATCTATGGATGTAGCAAAGCCAGTGGTGAGAAATAAATGTATAGCTCTAAATGCTTACATTAAAATGAAGAAAGATATAAACCAGAGACCTAACCTCACTACTGGAGGATCTAAAAAACAAAGAAGAGCAAACTAAATGAAAACAAGTAGAAGGAAGGAAATAACAAAATTAAAACAGAGATAAGTGAAACAGAGAGCTTAAAAAAACAAAATAAAAAATAATAGGGAGAAACAAGGGAACCAAAAGTTAGTTCTTTGAAAAAAATCAATAAAATCTACCAACTTTCAGCTTAGACAAAGGAAAGAAGAGAAAGGATGTAAATAACTAAAACCAGAAATGAGAAGGGACATTATTACTGTCTCCACAGATATTGAAATCACTGTAAAACGATACTATGAACAAATGTACACCAACAACTAGGTAACCTAAACAAAATGGACAAATTCCTAGAAAGATACAAACTACCATAAGTAACTCAAGAAGAAAGAGAAGATCTCGACACACAAATAACAAGCAAGGACATTGATTTAGTTTCCTGGTTTGTCTTTTGTGAACTCCAGAAAATCATGTTCTTAAGCTAATACATTCCTATGTCTGTACATATATACTCAATTAAAAGACCTTGATTAGATCAACTGATTAGATTGCTTTACAGCCCTTGATCGGACTATGCCAATGAGGCTTGATCCAGGTTGTGTCTCTGCCCCATTGCTGAGGTCTTATATAAACTGAGAATTGGAAGCAGAAGCACAGAGAAAGACAATGGCCATTTTTACCCATTTGTGAAAGAGGACTCCAGGCCAGCTACAGTTGAGAGAGAGGCAGAAAAAAACCCTGACAGGTCCCAGAGGCCAGAGGCTGTATATGATCTAAATTAGCAGGATACAGACTCATGGAAAGAGACCCTACAAGAGTGTAGGCCATGGAGCAGCTCAAAGCTGAAGATCTTATCTGCCATGTGATTAGGCACTAACTAATCAGAATGGCAAATGCCAAAAATAGAACACCATGAGGGCAGCAAGAGTAAAGCAATTCTTTATATACAAGGGATGTCCAATAAGTTTAAGTATTGATTTCCCATCAGAAGCCATGGAGACAAGAAGGTAGAATTATGTCATATATAAGATACTGAAAGAGAAAAACTGCCAGCCAAGAATCATATAGCTTGCAGGATTGCAGATTGCCTTTCAGATATGAGGGCAGATTATAATATTCACAGGTAAATGGGAACTGAGAGTTTGTAATCAAAAGACCAGCTTTGCAGGAAATACTAAAGGGAGTGCTACAGCCCAAAATGAAAAAACAGGAGCGGGAGACTTGGAAGAGTCTAGAAATAAAGATTATATCTGCAAATGCAACTAAAAGTGTAAACAGAGTGATGAAAATAAGATAAGACAGATAAAACCCAAAGGTCAAAATGGGTGAAGTAAGAACTGTCGTTACAGTAATAACATTGAATATTAATTGTTTAAATTCCCCAATCAAAAGACACAGACTGATGGAATGGATACGAAACTATGAGTCATCTATATGTTGTCTACAAGAGACCTACCATAGACCCAACGATACAAAGACATTGAAAGTTTAAAGCTGGAAAAAGATATTCCATGCATGCAGTAATGAAAAAAAAAAAAAAGCCTAGAGTATCTATACTTATATGAGATGAATTAGACTTTAAAAGCAAAGTGACTGGGAATTGTGGGAAGATAGTGTCAGACTAAGCAGGAAGTATCAACTCTCTCATAAAAACAACAGTGAAAGAGCCAGAACCTGTCTGAAAGACTGCTTTGGGGGTCATCAGACAAGGAGAGTGCTATACAACTCCCAGGAGGGTGAGAGACAAGGAGATAAAGAACGTGAAACAACAAACATGAGTCACCAAACCCCCATGGAGGCTGGATAGGGCTCCTCTCCCCTAACCCCAAGATACTATATTAGGGTAAAACCCTGGACTTACTGCAGGTGAAAGGGGAACAGAGATCTTCCTTCCTGTCAGCTGTTACAAGAGGAAAGGGAGTGGGAATCAGGGGGCTTTTCAACAGTGAATTCAGCCAGCAGAACCCTCAATGAATCTCAGCTGTGACCAGACCACAGATTGGAAGACTAAATATCATTAAGAGTGAATAATACCCAAACTGACTTACAGATTCAACACAATCCCAATAAAAATTCCAACAGTCTTTTCTGCAGAAAAAGAAAAGCCAATAATGATATTTATTTGGAAGGGTAAGGAGCCCTGAATAGCCAAAAATGTCATAAAAAAAGAAGAATGAAGTTGGATTCTTGCTTCCTGACTTTAAAGCATGTTACTTAACTATAGTGGTAAAACAGCATGCTACTGGCTTGAAGACAAGCAGATTGGCCAAGGGAACCAAATCAAGAACTCAGAAATAAATCCTTACATCTATAGTCCAGTGATTTTTGACAAGGCTGTTAAGGCCTCTCAGCTGAGCTAAAATAGTCTGTTCAACAAATGATGCTGTTTGAGCTCAACAGCCAAATCAAAAAAAAAAAACCCCTATCTCACACCCAATACAAAACTTAACTCAAAATGGATCAAGGACCTAAACATAAAAGTGACAACCGTAAAAGTCCTAGAAGAAAATTAGGAAGACATCTTCAAGATCTTCTGGTAGGTGGTAGTTTTTTAAACCTTATACTGAAAGCATGAGCAACAACAGAAAAAATAGCTAAATAGGACCTCCTCAAAATTAAACACTTTCATACCTCAAAGGACTTTGTCAAAAGTATGAAAAGGCAGCCAACTCAATGGGAGAAAATATTTGGCAATCACGTATCCAGTAACAGTTTAATGTCCATGAAGTATTAAGAGATCATACAACTCAACAATAAAAAGACAAACTACCTAATTTAAAAATTGGCAAAATACCTGAAAAGACAATAGTCCAAAGAAGAAATACAAATGGTGAAGAAACACATTTTTTAAAAGTTCAACATCACTAGTAATTAGGAAAATACAATCAAAGCTACAATGAGATATCATTTCACACCTATTAGACTGGCCGCTATTAAAATGTTAGAAAACTATAAAGGTTGTAGAGGATGTGGAGAATAGGAATGCTTACTCACTGTTGGTGGGAATGTGGAATGATAAAGCCACTGTGGAGAACTATTTGGCAGTTCCTAAGGAAGTTGAATATAGACTTGCCCTGTGACCAGCAATAACACTGCTAGGTATATATCCAAAAGAACTGAGAGTAGTGACATGAATAGATATCTGCACACAGATGTTCATAGTGGCATTACTCATGATTACCAAAAGTTGGACGCAACCCAGGTGTCCATCAACTGATGAATGTATAAATAAATTGTGGTATATACACATAATAGATTATGCAGAGGTAAGAAGAAATGAAGTCGTGAAGTGTATGACTCATAGATGAACCTGGAGGACATTATGTTGAGTGAAGCAAATGAGACTCAAAAGGACAAATGCTGTATGAATGTGATATTATGAAGTAAATATATTATGTAAACTTATGATGGTGAGAGCACATCATGGTGTTTGTGACTAGCAAAGCTGTTACATGGTTGAAAAGGAAAAAAGCCTAAGGATATGGATTGTACTAGAAGGAAAGCTAATAAATGTAACAAGGATCTCTATAACATAGTGAAACCTAATGTAAAATACAAATATGTATGATATTATATATATAAAAATGTTTTTACAAAAATATAAATGCAAATAAACTAGAGAGAAGGAAACAGAATAGCAGCTATGTATGGTAGGGGAAGCATAGAGAGATTGAGAAGTTATGAGTTTTGTTTGTTTGGTTTTTGTTTTTAAGTATTACTATTATTATGGAATAATGAAAATGCTCTAAAAATTATTGTGGTGATGAATGAAAAACTTTGTGATTGTACTGAATACCACTGATTCTACACTTTGAATTGATTTATGCTTTATTAAAATGTATCAATAAAATTGATTTGTAAAAAAAAAGCAAAGCTATTATTAGAGACAATGAATGACATTATATGTTAATAAAAGGGGCAACTCGCCAGAAAGAAATAACAATCATAAATGTATATGGACATAACCAGGATCCCCCACATTACATGAGGCAAACACTGTCAAAACTGAAGGGAGAAATAGATTTCTCTACAATAATAGGTGGAGACTTAAATAGGCCATTTTCATCATTTGACAGAACATCTGGGCAGAGGATCAAGAAACAGAGAACTTGAATAATATGATAAATGACCTAAACCTAATATGTATATACAGAACATCTCACCCCCAAAACATCAGGGTATACATTCTTCTCAAGGGTTCATGGGTCCTTCTCCAGGATAGACCACATATTGGGTCACAAAACAAATATCAATAAATTTTAAAAGATTGAAATTATAGAAAGCACTGTCTATGATCACAAAGGAATAAAGCTGGAAATCAACAACAGGCAGAAAAGGGGAAAAGTCACAACACAACTATGTAGAGATTAAACAGCACACTTAACTAATCAGTGAGTCAAAGAATAAAGTGCAAGAGAAATCAATAAATATATCTCAAGATGAATGAAACCGAAAACAAAACATATTAAAACCTATGGGATGCAGCAAAGGCAGTGCTAAGAGGGAAATGTATAACCTTCAATCCTTAAAAAAACGAGAAAGAGAAAGAGAAAAAATCAATGCCCTACCTATACAGCTGAAGGAACTAAAGAAAGAACTGCAAACTAATTCCAAAGCAAGCTAAAGGAATGAAATAACAAAGATCAAAGAATACATGAAATTGAGAATAAAAGTACAAAGAGACAATCAACAAAATCAAAAGTTGATTCTTCAAGAACATTAATGAAATTGAAAAACCCTTGACTAGACTGATAAAGAAGAGAGAAGATACAAATAAATAAAATTAGAAATGAAAACAGGAACATTATACTGACCCCACAGAAATAACAGAGATCATAAGATGATACAATGAATAATTGTATGCTAAAACTAGAAAATGTATATGAAATGGAAAAGTATTTAGGAACATATGAATAACTTACACTGACCTCAACAAACCAATCACAAGTGATTGAAACAGTCATCAAAAACTTCCTGTATTAGTCAGCCAAAGGGGTGCTGAGGCAAAGTACCAGAACTCTGTTGGCTTTTATAAAGGATATTTATTTGGTGTATAAACTTACAGTCACAGGGCCCTAAAGAATCCAACTTAAGTTACCATAAGAGGTACTTTCTCACCGAAACTCATTGGCCACATATTGGAGAAAGATGGTGGGTGATTTCTGCATGGCTTCAGCCTTCCTTCTTCCTCTTAAGGCTCCATGGTTAGCTTCTTCCAATATCAGCTGTAGGCTGAGATAAGACTTGTCTCTCTCACCAGGGCTCTGTTTCTTTCCAGGCTCAGCTGCTCAGTTCTCTTCACAAGCTCAGCTGCAGACTGTCAGGCTTATCTCTCTTCCCAGGATCTCTGCCATATCTAATGAGCAGTCTCTCTTCCTCTGCATTATTTTCTATATATTTACTTCCTGGGACTCCAGCATCAAAACTCAAACTCCTCTGCTGTGTCATTTTCTCTGTAAGTCCCCACCCACCAAGAAGGTGAGGACTCAAAGTCTGACTGATATGTCCAAATCAAATCCTTAATTTTAATTTAATCAAATAAAAGAAACCTCTGAACTTAATACAATCAAAGGAGAACATGCCCAGAGGAAAAGACCAATTCATAAACATAATCCAATATCTATTTTTGGAATTCAAAAACAATGCCAAACTGCTACACCTCCCAAAGATGAAAAGCCCAGAACCTAATGGCTTCACAAATGAATTCTACCAAGCATTCAAAGGAGATTTAATACTAATCTTACACAAAATTTCCCCAAAAATTGAAGAGGGATGAAAACTACCAAAATCATTCTACGAAGACAATATTACCCTAATAACAATAAAGATTTTATTTTTTAAAAAAGAAACTTACAGACCCATTTCCCTAATGAATACAGATGAAAAATCCTCAACAAAATACTCACTAATAGAATCCAACAACACATTAAAAGAATTATTCATCATGATCAAGTGGGTTTTATACCAGCCATGCAAAGATGGTTCAACACTAAAAATCCAACCAGCATATTACATGACATTACTAAATCAAAGAAGAAAAAGCCATATGGTAATCTCCATTGGTGCATAAAAGGCATTTGAGAAAATACACTTTCTTTCTTGCTAAAAGCACTACAAAAATAGAAATTGAAGGAAACTTTCTCAACATGATAAAGGGCATGGATGAAAAAACATTTTTCATTTTACTCAATGGTGAAAAACTGAAAGCCTTCCCGTTGAGACTGGAAACAGGACAAGGATGCCTACTCTCACCACTGCTCAACATAGTATTAGATGTTCTAGCTAGAGCATCAAGGCACAAATAAATAAAAGGCATCAAAATTGGAAAGGAAAAAGTAAAACTGTCACTGGTCACTGATGATATGATCCTATAACTAGAAATTTCTGAAAATCTACAAGAAAGCTACTAAAGCTAATAAACAAGTTTAGCAAAGTAACAACAGACCTCATATTTTTTTAATGTAACATTAAAAAAAATAAAGACAAAAAAGATTAATATGTAAAAATCAGTAGTGTTTCTATACACTAGTAATGACCAATCTGAGGAGGAAGTCAAGAAAAAAAATCCATTTACATTAGCAACTAAAAGAATAAAATATTTAGGAATAAACTTAACCATGGATGTAAATCACTTATATTCAGAAAATTATAATGCAATGCTAAAAGAAATCAAAGAAATAGAAAATCCAATTATCAAATTTATTTGCAAGGGTGAGGGGACCTGAATAGCCAGAAACATCTTAAAAGGAAAGAAAAAAGTTGGAGGGCTCTCATGTATGGAATTTAAATCATATTTCCTAGGTACAGTGATAAAAATAGCATAGTACAGGCATGAAAATAGACATATAGAACAATGTAACCAAATTCATGGTTCAGAAACAGACCCTCACATTTATGGTCAAGTGATTTTTGACAAGACTGTCAAGTCTACCCAGCTGGGGCAGAACAATCTATTCAACAAATGGTGCTGAAAGAACTGATTATCCATATCCAAAAGAAAGAAAGAGGACCCTTATCCCATGCCTTATATAAAAATTAACTGAAAATGGATTAAAAACCTAAATATAAATGCTTGAACCATAGAAGTCCGGGAAGAAAATGCAGAGAAATATCTTTAAGACCTGGTTGTAGGTGATAGTTTCTTAAACCTTAAACCCAAAGTATCAGCTCCAAAAGAAAAAAATGGATATATGGGACCTCATCAAACACTTTTTTGCTTCAAAGGTGAAGAAGGTGAAAAGGCAACACACTCAATGGGAAAAAATAAATAACATATCCAATAAGGGTTTGATATCTATTCTATATAAAGAAATCATTGTAGTTTTGATTTGCATTTCCCTACTAGGTAGTGATATTAAGCATATTTTCATGTGCTTTTTTGCCATTTGTATTTCCTCTTTGGAAAAAAGTCCTTTGCCTGTTTTTAAATTAGATTGCTTGTTCTTTAATTGGTGAGTTGCATGATCTCACATAGTTCACTGTGTTAAACATCAGTACTCCTTCTCAGTCCTCATCCTATCTACTAGTAACCAATATTCTAGGCTTTAACTCCATGTGTTTATTTTTCATATTTCATTCATATTAGCGAGATGATGCAATATTCGTCCTTTTGTATCTAGCTTATTTCACTCAGCGTAATGTCCTCAAGGTTCATCTGTGTTGTCATGTGTGTCCCAATTTCATGTTTTCTTAGAGCAGCATAGTTTTCCATCATATGCATATACTACATTTTATTTATCCATTCATCAGTTGATGGAAACTGGGTTGTTTCCATCTTTTGGCAATTGTGAATAATGCTGCTATGAACACCCATGTGCAAATGTCTTTTCATGTCACAGTTTTCAGTTCTTCTGGATATATTCCTAGCAGCAAGATTGACAGATCATATGGCAGTTCTATATTTAGCTTCCTGAGGAACTGCCAAACTGTCTTCCACAGAGGCTGCACCATTCTACATTCCCACTGACAGTCAAGGAGCGTTTCTGTGTTTCCACATCCTCTCTAGCACTTGTTTACCTGTTATTTAAATACTGGCCATTCTATGAGATGTGAGATAATATTTCATTGTAGTTTTGGGGGCTGTTTTGGATTGCAGAAGGGTTGCAGCTGTGGCAGGGAGGTATGGGGTGTGAGTGGTGGGGGACTGTGTGGGAAGGGGTGCACCTGGGGCATGTCTCTATAGAATATGAATATGCTCATATGGTCATGGGGTGTTGTCTCAGTAGGTGGAGACTCACACAATAACCAATAGAATATTGAATTCCCATACTGGGGAGTCCTGCTATATTCTCTGATAGAGTGGCAGTAATCTCTAGACTACATGGAAAGTGTCTTGCAAAGGAGTACAGACCAATATACCAGGTCCTTGATATTGATACTTGTGCTTATGAACCCTATTCTTGTGAAACTGCAACTTAGACTAGTCATATATATTGCCTAAGAGTTACCTTCTGTAAGCCTCTTTGTTGCTCATATGTGGTCTTTCTCTAAGGCAAACTCTGCATATTAACATATCACCTTCCCCCCAGCATGGGACATGACTTCTGGGAATGAGCCTTCCTTGCACTGAGGGATTATTATTAATATTAAGTGCCAAGTAACAATGCATTTGGAAAAAGACCTTGAAATATTAAATACAAATGAGTTTTTATGGCTAAGAGATTTCAAAGTGAATCAGGGGGTCATTCCAGATGCTACACTTATACACATCTCAAGAGGTTCTCACTGACTGGTCACAGTAAACACGGCCTCAAGCAGGAGAGCTCCTGAGGGCTCTAGATCCATCTAGACACTATAGGTAGGGCATATAACCCCAGGAAATTGGTAGTCCTTTGGTGGGCCTTACCTTGGAACATATGAGGACCTCCTCCCCAATATTTCAGAGTTAGACTCATTTATAATTTTCCTACCCATGGTTCTTTAGCTCCTTTTATTTGAACCTATAATTAGCACTATACCTGTTAAATATATTTCCCAGAGACTTAAATCTTCCTGTTGTTCATATGCCGCTTGAGCCCTGATCTCAGCAGAGTTGGAGCCAACCCCTACTCTCCAGTTCATTGGACTCACCTAGGACAACTAACAAAAGGATGATGATGGACAATGCCCATCTCAAAAAACAGAGTATCCAGTTGCAAGCAAGACAGGTACATCTGTCTGCCCCCTGGGTTCTATGTCCCCTCTAAATCAGAAGAAGAATGGGCATAAAATCCCCAAATTCTCAAGATTGAGGAATGAACAAACGTAAGGGGAAAATGCAACTGAGGACTAAAGTAGACATTACTATTCTAATAATGGAAAGTCTTGTAATATTGACATAAAGACAGTCATCACCAGAAGTTCTGAGGGGAGGGACAGGAAAGAATAGGTATAATATGTGACATTTTAGCGACACTGAAATTGTTCTGCATGATATTGCAGTGATGGATATAGGCCATTACACATTTTGTCAAAATGTATAAAATTGTGCAGTGCAAAGTGCAAACCATAATGTTTCAATATGAGTTCATCAATTGTAACAAATGTACCACACTAATGAAAGATGTTGTTAATGGGAGAAATTGTGGGAAGGGGAGGGTGTGGGGGTATACGGGAATCCCCTATATTTTTTATGTAACATTTATATAATCTGAAACTTCTTTTTAAAAGAAAGATGTATAAGAAAAAAAGGGGAAATTTTAGGTTGCATGTATGTTGCTAGCACAAAATTATTTTTAAAAAAGAGGCCTTTACAACACAGTGGACCCTAATGTAAACTATAGACTATATTTATTAATATAGTTCTAATAATATTACATCAATTTTAATGAATTTTCCACACTAATGCAAAGTAATTGATAAAAGTGAAAACTGTATGTGTGAGGGATTGATATAGAAACTCAATTTTCTGCATGATATTTCTGTACACCTACAACTTCCCTAATAAAAAAATAAAAAGATAAGATGAAAGCTAATGACTTTCAAAATGTTACCAGCTCTTCTCCACTAGTATCAAACATAAAAACCACATGGGAGAAATATAAATCCAAATAATAAAAGCATATTTCTGTTACTAATCATAAGCAAAAAAAACATTTGTTGGACAGCATGTATGACAAATAATCTACTGGGTAAATTTTAGAATGAAGAGGGTAAATTTGGAGCACCCATTGATTTTTCCCTCCTTTTCCTGCTTCAGCTTTCTCTTCTTGGATATCCAATGTCCGCAATGTCAGATTGACTCTCAGTAATTGTATTATTAGCATGCTGTATTTACTCTTCACTTAAAGTATCAAGTTCACCAATGGCTTCATCAAAAGATGTTTTTGCAACAGAGCAAGTTTTCTCCCATGAGTTCAGAATCTCTTAACAGAACACAGGGATGATAAAAACCAGGCCAAATATGATAGGATGTGTTGGTTCTATTTCCTTTTTCTGATTTTAAAAGCTTCTGGGTGAAATTACAGTAATGGATCCATAATCCCTTAGCCAAGTAATGGTAGTGGTCTCCTTTCATTTCCAAGTAGAAGACATTGCTCTCTGATTGTGAAGCATTGGCTATCAAGAAGTTTTCCAAAAGACACAGTACACCAGTGCAGATATCTCTTAGTTCAGTCTCAATTTTGTGTGTGCATTCTTGAGCCATCTACAGTTTTGTTTACCTCTCAGCACGTTGTCTTTGTTCTACACTAGAACTCACCTCCAAGATGACCTACAGGCACCTACAATTTTTATTTTTCATAAGCAATGGAGAGAAGATTCTTTTCCTCATTGGGTAATTCAGCTTGATACTCAGTTATAGAATTCATTCAGGTTACCATCCCATCATATAACTCAGCCTGCTAGGCCAATTTAGCCTTCTGTACCAGCTTATTTTCACCCAAGACTGGATGTTCTGTGTCCCTAGTGGATAGTGGCAGGCAGTCAGGAGCTCAGCGGTTTCTAGACAGGGGCAGCAGCAAGGCTAAGACTCTGTCCCTAAATATCAGTGCTCACAATTTCCATGTTTCTATTTTTAATTTGTGGCAAAAAGTGTAAGGAAGCTCTATGAAAGAAATAAGCTCATTACAGGAGGTTATTTGCTCTTGTGGAAGAGAGTTCCAAAGTAAGCCTATAAGTACCTGCAGAAATTTCATTTCAGGAAATGAAAAATGTTTATCCCATTACCAAAGTCTTTAGTAAATTTTTCTCCAGTTTTTTACAGGGTTTGGGGGTGACAGCCTTAACCCTTATTCAGGTGCCTGACTCAGTTTGACTGCCCTGGACTTCTGCCTCCCTCTAAATCACTATTACCACAGTATTTTGAACAGAAAGAAGTCCTTTGCTCCAACCTCAGCTTCCTTTTAAGTCAAACCTAAAAGCTCCATAATTACAAACAAAGGTTTATATGTATTCTGCAATACCTATAATTAACTCTTTTAATTCTGAAATTGGCCCAATACATGAAAATATGACCTAATTATCACATGAATGTATTTCAAAAACTATATTTTTCCTTGAAAGTAGCATGGAATATGGTTTGCTTCCCACTATAGAAAAACTAATGAAACTTTGCAACTATTAACAAACTATAATTGCAATAAGATACTTGATTTAGCAAAACATGGCACAAAAATCTTGAGATTCATTAACATGTTATTTGCAATTTTATACATTTAGAAATCTGCTTAAAATGTTTTATGATCTTTGTGATATATTCATAGTAAATCCAACTGTATTTAACAATGGAAAAGTCAGATACTTGAAAAGAAAAATTTAGTGTTCGTTTAGCTACTATAGGAAAAGAATCATTATCACAAAACCAAATCATCATAATTCACAATAATGAGCCTCAAGGGCATCATTTCTAAGCAAATACAAAATTGCAATATTATGCAATACTATTCCAGGTCCTTATAATAAGTATAATTGTATGCTGCTTCATATAAAAAGATACCCATCCTCTGAGTTATTATTTTCATCATGATGATGGATTCATATTAACCCCTCTATCCTCTTGGTAAGGTAAAATCTACATTTGTGAAAAAAGAGCCAAAGGTTAAGTGTGCTAGACTTCTGGGCAATGTTCCCAGCAATCTTTGTATAGAATCATTCAGAAACATACTCATTGATTGCCAATTATTTGCAAGTACTGTCTTAGGCACTATCAAACTGAATCTTCCCTTAGAAATTAGAGTTGAATGATAATGTGTAGTATCCTAATCAAAACTGTGATGTAGTGATGTTAGGTCCTTCTTTTTTATCATCATCTATAACTTATGGAAGCATTTATTCCCCTACTGCCAGGTAACCAGGAAACCAGAGGGTGTTGCAGAAAACATACAGAGGTCTAAATTCAACTCCTTGAATCTATTTTTTCTTTGAGAAGTTTTGGTTTTTACATTTATGTTGACGATATATATTGAGTTATATTTTTTTTCATATCATGCAAGGCCAAGTCAGGGACAAACCTAGCAGCCGGTCTCCCAGCCCTCCTCTATCCCTCTCCTTTTCCTTTGTGTGCTGATCTTTCAATATGTTTCCATTCTGTTAGATCTAATGGAGCCGCCTGACTATATCTTAAACCCAAAACTGGAATAAACAGTTCCAACAGCTTATCCAGGCAAGAACTCTCAGTGTCAGGGCACCTCTCCCAGAGTTATATAAACACCCTGCCTTCGGGCAGCATAGCTATGTTTCTCCTATTTCATGTAAAGCTGGGCCTAGGGAGCTGCCATCCACTGACACTGATCCAAGTTGTTGGCTTCCCTGACAGACCAGCACAATAGGATCTCTTCCCCTGCTCTTTTGGACATTTTGTGCTGTGTAATAAAGCAGTCATTTGCCAAGTTTCTTTTGTACCTGAGTCTTTGCTGTGTTCCCATGACACACCATACAGCAACTTGCTCCACAGGTATGTTTTGTTTCCACATAGATAACAAATTGTTCCAGACCATTTACCATTTCTTGCGAAGATGATGCACTGAATTGCCTATGCACCTTTGTCAAAGTCCGAAATCCTTCTGTGGGTGTGTTTCTGGACTCCCTTTTCTGTTCCACTGATGTGTCTATCTTACTGTCTTGACATGGATAGCAGCACCCTGTGCTTATTACTGTAGCTTTATACTAAACCCTGAAATCAGGTAAGATTAGCCATCCAATTTTGTTTCTCAAAGTTTTTTTTATTTTTTATATATTTAGTTCCTTTCCATTTCCGTATTAATTTTAAAGTCAGCTTAATTTCTTTTAAAAAATTAAAAATCCTACTAAGATTTTGATTTGAATTTTGTTGAATCCATCTACCAGTTTTGTAAAAATTGGCTTTCTAACAATATTGATCTTTCTGACCCATGAACAAAGTACATCTCTCCATTTACTTAGGTCATCTTTAATTTCTCTCAGTAATATTCATAGCCTTCAATGTACATGTTACCTCTCTTACACATCGTTTGTCAAATTTATCTCTAAAGATTTAATAATTTTGGTGCTAAAAATACTGTTTTTGTTTCAATTTCTGATTATTTGTTACTAGTATATAATACAACTTTCTGTATTGATCTTGTTCCTGCAAATTTTCTAAACTAATTTATTAGTTCTACTAGCTTTTATTTCATTCCACTAGATGTTTTGTGTAGATGATCATGGCATCTATAAATGAAGATGGTTTTATGCCTTCCTTTCCGATCTGGATGCATTTTGTTAATTTTTCTGGCTATAGTGCTCTGCCTAGAAACTCCAGTGTTTGTTGAATAGAAGTGAGAGAGGACACCATCGCTTGTTCCTGACTCCAGGATGTATTTGTTTCAAAGGGCTGCCATAAAAAAGGACCACAAATTAGGTGATTTAAAATAAAAATTTAGCTTTTCACAATTCTGGAAACTAAAAGTCTGAAATCCAGTCCATGCTCCCTCTGAAGACTGTAGGGGAGTATCCTTCCTACTCTTTTCCAGTTTCTGGTGGTCCCAGGTGTTCATTGCCTTGTAGCAACAAAACTCCAATCTCTGCCTGTCTTTACATGGCCTTCTTTCCTGTGTCTGTCTATGTTTCTATGTCCAAATCTCCCTCTCCTTTAGTTAATAAAAACATTAGTCATTGGATTTAGGGCACATCCTAATCCAATTGACCTTATTTTAACTGGTTTACATCTGTGAAGTAAGGTCATTTACATAGGTAACAGGTGTGATAGTCTGAGTCTTGTGTACCCCAGAAAATTATATTCTTAAATTAATTCATTTCTGTGGTTGTGAACCTATCACAGGTGGGAACTTTGGATTAGATTAGATTCAATTTAGGGCCATTTGATTAGAATACTTCAGTAAGGCATAACCCACTGGAGTCTTTTTTTTTAAAGATTTATTTTTATTTTTTATTTATCCCCCTCCCCCCCCCACTCCTTGCCACCTGTGCTTGCTGACCGCTTTGCGTCCATTCATTGTGCATTCTTCTGTGTCCGCTTTTCTTCTCTTCTTGTCTTCTCTTTAGAAGGCACTAGAAATGTTCCTGGGACCTCTGACATGGGAGAGAGGCACTCAATGGCTTAAGCCACCTCAGCTCCCTGGTCTGCTACATCTCCCCATGTCTCCTCTGCGCCTCCCTTTGTTGCATCATCTTGCTGCCCCAGCTTTCTACAGTGCAGGCCGTCAGCTCTCCATGGTGTGGGCCAGCTCATCTTCACCAGGAGGCCCTGGGAATTGAACCCGGAGCCTCCCATATGGTATACAGGGGCCCATTCCCTTGAGCCACATCCATTTCCCTGGAGACCTTTCTTAATAGGATGAATATACAGAGGGGAGGGAAAGCCACAGAGACAGAGAGAAAGCCACAGGAGCAGAGAGAACACCATTAGAGCAAGAAGTTGAAATCAGCAGAACCCAGGAGAGAGGAAGCCAGAAGCTGAGGCAACAAGACTAGGAGAAGGGAGATGCCACCATGTGCTGGTCTTCAAGGGGAAGGCATCAACTGATGATGCCCTGATGTGGACACTTTCATGGCCTCAGAACTGTAAGCTCGCAACTTAATAAATCCAGATTGTAAAAGCCAACCCATTTTTGATATATTGTGTTGGCAGCCTTTAGCATACTAAAACACCAGGGATTAGGACTTGTGAGACACATTTCAACCCACTGCACAGGGGATAAGTATTAAGTCATTCTCCATGAAGTATTATGTTAGTAGGAGGATTTTTGTAGATGTCTTTTATAAAATTGATTATGGTCTCTTCTATTCCTGGATTACTAATATATTTTTTTTTAATCATTAATTGAGGTTAGGTTTTTTAAATTGCATTTTTGTATGTCCTGAGATTTAATAGAATTTTTCTTTTTTGTATTCCTAATATAATGGATAACAGTGGTTAGTTTTCGAAAGATAAAATAACCTTTCATTCCTTTGATAAGTCCCACTTCATCATGACACAGTATCCCATTCGTGTTTTCTCTATTTTCCCCCCTTGGGCAGTACAGTTAGCAGTTTATCAATATTGGTCTTCTAGAAGAACCAAATTTTGGTTTCATTATTTTTTCTATGGTTCTCCATATCATCGAATTCTGCTCTGATATTTGTGTGTTTTTTCTTAGTTTGCATTTAATTGATCTTTTTCTAGTTTTCTTGGGTGGATCTGAGGTCATTGATTTAAAATTTTTCTTTTTTTTGCTGGAAGCTTTTAGTGCCCAGAAATCCAATCAAATTACCACTTAAGAGGCACCCTACAAATTTTAATTTGTTGTGTTATCTTCATCCCATTCAAAACTTTGTTTCATTCCATATAAAATATTTTCTAATACCTTTGTTTATTCTTTGAATTATGTAGAAATTAGTTATTTAGTTTCCAAAATGTTAAAGCATTTCCAGATCTTTATTTTATTGGTCTCTAATTTAGTGCCATGAAACATAATTTTGTTTTAAAGTTCAGAGCATATTCTATTGTGATAAACATTCTGTGTGCACATGAAAAAATGGTATACTGCTGTTGTTGGATGGAGCATTCTATGAATGTCAATTATGTCAAGTTGCTTGATTGTGTTGTTCAAATCATCTCTCCACACATTCTTGCAAATATTGAGAGGGTTATTGAAATCTCTTACAATTGAATTTGTCTCTTTTTTCTTAAATTTCTATCAGTTTTTGCTTCCTAGATTTTGAAGGCCTATTAATTGGGTGAGTAAACATTTAGGGTTGCTCTGACCTCTCAAACTGACATCTTTATCATCATGAAATTACTTTCTTTATCCCTGTTAATATTCTTTACTCTATAATCAACTTTTAGATATTAATATAGCCTTTCAACTCTCTTTTGATTAGTATGGTATAGCAAAAGAATGCTATATCTTTTCCATCCTTTTACTTTTTACTTTATGTCTTTAAACTTGGTTTGTTTGGGGCAGCATATACTTAGGTCTGACTCTTACCAATCTGACAATCTCTGCCTTTTAATGAGGGTGTTAATCCTATTGGAGTTTAATGTAATTATGTAAAATGCTTGGGTTTGAAAGAACAATCTTGTGATTTATATTAAATTTTTCTCATCTATCTTTTGTTCCTCTTATTATGCCTTCTTTTGGACTGGGTGTTTTTTTTATGATTCAGTTAGATATCTTTTGTTTGTTTAGTAGTTATAACGCTTTATTATTTTAGTGGTACTTTAAGGTTTCTATTCTACAACTTGAACTTACCACAGGTTACCTCCATGAGATATTATACAATATCATGTATACTGTAAGAACCTGACAATAACGTAACTTTCCTTTACCCCTGCTAACCTCTGTTCTACTTTTGTCATACGTTTTATAACATTCTACATTTTATAAATCCTATATGACAGGTCATTTTTATTTAAACTGTCATCCTTTAAAGATATTTAAATATTAGGGGAAAATATTTTACATTTACCCAAACAGTTACCATTTTTGATGCTCTTCCTTTCTTTGTATGGATCTAAATTTCTACCTTGTATCATTTTCCTTCTGTATTAAGGATTCCATTCAATATCTCATGAAGTGTGGGTATTCTGGTGATGGAATTTGCCTGTTTTTGTTTGCCTGAGAAAGTTTTTATTTTGCCTTCACTTTGGAATGATGTTTTTGCTAGACATAGGATTTTTAGACTGATAGAATTTTTTCTTTCGCCACTATCCTCTTGCTTGTATTGTTTTCCATGAGAAGTCTACTTTTAACTTTTTCTTTATTCCTCTGTAAATAAAATATCATTTTTCACATTTTTCACTAAGTGATATTAAAATTTTCTATTTACTGCTAGCTTTGAAATTTTTATTATGTTGTATTTGGAGCAGTTTGTCATGTGTCTTCTTCTTGGGCCTATGGGTTATAGTTTGAAAGTGTGGAAAATTATCAGCCTTACACCTATTCTTCCCTCTCCTTCCCCTCAGAACCTCTGGTAGCCACTGCCTTTATAACAATGATACAAGTTCTTTCATTGCTAGAATAATCTTAAGTCTACTTAAGTCCATAGTTGCATTCCCCCCTTATTTTTGTTCATTCCTCAATCTTGAGGATTTGCGAATGGTGATGCCCACTCTGTTTCTGATTGAGAGGAGGCTTAGATCCTATGGGGCAGATGGATAGAACTGTCTTGCTTACAATTGTAGATACTGTTTTTTGGGGATGGGCATTGTCCATTATCATCCTTTTGTTAGTTGTCCTGGTTGAGTCCAGTGAACTGGAGAGTAGGTGTTACGACTCTTGCTGAGATTTTAAAATATTGTACATTGGAGCTATCACAACTAGAAGTTTAATTTCAGGTTTTTAAAAATCTTCCATGTGAATTCTCAGGATTTCAATCTATCTTTTTCAACACATGGAATATATTTACAATAATAAATAATATTCTAATGCACTTGTCTGCTCATTCCAACATCTATGTGAGTTTTGGGTCTTTAATTGATTGAATTTTCTCCTCATTATGGGATGTACTTTCCTGCTGTTTTGATGAGTGGTAATTTTTTTTTTTTTATTGGACACCAGGCATTGTTAATTTTCTTTGTATAAAGGACCTTTTTGTATTCCTATAAATATTCTTAAATTTTGTTCCTGGATGAAGTTATTTGGAACCAATTAGATCCTATCAGGTCTGTTAGGTAGGACCAGCATTTAAGGCTAATTATTTCCCCCCCACAAAGGCAATATCTTTTTAGTTACTCTACCCAATGCCCCATGAAATATGAGATTTTTTTTCACTCAGACTAATGCAGACATGTTTTATTTCCAGCCCAATATGAACTCCAAGAACTGTCTTCATTAATTCTTTTAGGTATTTCTTCCCTGTTTTCAGGTAATTTCCTTTCACATTTGTATTGATTGTACTTTGCTGAAAAGTCAAGGAAGGTGCTGCTGTTTTAATTTCTCAGCTGCTAAAACAAAAATACCATACAACGGGCTGGCTTAAACAAAGGGAATTTATTAGTTCATAGTTTTGAGACTGGGAGAAACCCAAAAATGAGGTATCAGTAAGGCGATGTTGTCTCCTCCCAGACCGTGACATTCTGGGACTGGCTGCTGGCAATCCTTGGTCCTTGGCTTTTCTGTCACAGGGCAGTGGACATGGTTGTGCCCTTTCTCTTCTAGGTTCTATGGACTTTCAGCTCTGTTTCTCTAAATGTCATCCTACTTTTAAATGACTCTAGTAATTGTGATTAAAGCCCAACCTGATTTGGTTAGGCCACATTCAATTAGATGTTAACTGAATTACCATCTTCAAGAGATCCTTTTTACAAGGGGTCCACACCCAAGGACAAGGGTTGGGACCTGAACATGCCTTTTGTGGGGGACATGACTCTATCACCGAAAGGGGCCTTTCGCAGTCCTCTACACTAGGTATCTTGTTTCCCTCAGACTTCAAGCTTTACCTCCTCATCTTAGAGTATCGCCGAGTTTTACCTGTGTTCACCCTGTGTCATGGCCGGTAATCTTTCTCAAGGCAGTAAAATTGGGGCAATTGAAAAATTCACCTCATTTGTTTTGCAATTCATATGGATCACTGTCCTATGTTGCATTATGTTCAATGTCTTGAAAATTGTTTCATATATTTGTCCTGTTTCAGGCAGAAGAATAAATCCAATCCTTGTACTCCCTCTCAGCTATAAGCAGAAGTCCTGGTAGGTGTATAGGTGTATTTTTATAATTGACTTAAATCTGTCTTGATAATGTCAGTATATATATATAAACATATGTTTCCCCGAAAATATACACTCACATATACATATGTAAACAAAAAAATCTAAAAAGTATTCTTACCATGTTATGTCAGTTTTCTCTGTCCAGCTTAAACCTTGAATGCTAAGCCTAACTTGCTCTGTCCATTTCAAACTACTCTGACATTCTGTCCCCTCACCATTCGTTTTCCCTCAGGACACATACTACTGGTGTTCTTCACTCTAACCTATTGTTTAAGCCATCAATATTTGTCAGACCCCACATGTCTGTGTCATTTCTCAGAGCCAATGTCTCCTCAACCTGGCCCAAATTGGCCTATCCAGACTGTAAATATTTTTTGTCTTTATTTATTTTGTTAATGTTACATTAAAAAAATATGAGATCCCCATGTACCCCCACCCCCTCACCCCACTCCTCCGCCCATAACAACAACCTCCTCCATCATCACGAGACATTCATTGCATTTGGTGAATACATCTCTGAGCACCACTGCACCTCATGGTCAGTGGTCCACTTCATAGCCCACACTCTCTCCCCGTCTACCCAGTGGACCATGAGAGGACATACAATGTCCAGTAACTGTCCCTGCAGCACCACCCAGGACAACTCCAAGTCCCGAAAACACCCCCACATCTCATCTCTTCCTTCCACTCCCTACACCCAGCAGCCACCATGGCCACTTTCTCCACACCAATGCCACATTTTCTTCGATTACTAATCAAATAGTTCATGAATAGAATATCAGTAAGTCCACCTGGCCCAAATTGGCCTATCCAGACTGTAATTATTTTGATAATAAAAATATCATGATATCAGGAAATTCTTTTATTCTGAGAGAAAGCACATATACAATATCTAAGGGGTACATGTAGGAAAGGATTTGGGAAACTTAATTGAGAAGATAATCTCAGGGGGGAATAAAAATAGAAACATTATAATTCAAGTACTAGCAATATTTGATGTAAATTTTTATCCCCTGAAAGTTCCATTACTAACATAATTTTTAAATACCATGCCTCTTGTGGAAAAGTTCTGTGATTCTATTAAAATCAAAAGGAGATCATTAAGCTCATAATTCATATTCTCTGAAGGAATATTGACTCTGAAAATCTGAACTTTTACAAAATTGCTGCCAATTGTTTGATTCTTAATGAAAAATGCATTCATGTTTTACATGACAGCTTTTTTAAAATTATGTTTTAAAATTAACAATCCTGATATATTTTATATCTATATTCAAAAGCAGGAAAGAAAGATCTATGTATTCCCAAAATAGCCTTTGGAGTTGGTGATTTTTATGATTCAAATACATTCTGAGGAAACTTATCACTCTACTCAGTCCTAGATAAATTCAGTGACACTCTCCCAAATTCTTTTTAGGAAATGCATATCCATCTTAAATAGGTATAGGTCCATCCCTCATTAAGTTTATAATCTGATTTCACCCTTTCCCAAACATAATTAATTGCACCTTCATCCCAGGACCCCTCAGCACTTTGAACTTGTGTGTTTCTACCTCAGCATTGCTTGTTTGATTCTATAGTTGTTATTGTTTTTTTTAAGTAGTCATAAATACCTCTCCCCAACTAGATTGCAAACTCCTTAAAAGTAGAGAACACTTTTTTTCCTTCTTTATCTTTAAGATCTGACAGTGACTGACCTGTTTTTAGGGATTCCATAACTGTTTACTGACTTTGCAAATAAATTATAGAATGAATAATCAAAATAATAGATCAAATACAAATGGGCTGACACTCATATGACCTCACAAAAATTCATTCACATCTCTTTTATATAAACACATTATTTTAAAGGATTTATTTTTTCTTACGACAGATATATATATATATATATATATCAACTATCTCAAAGTTACCTTCTACAGTTAATTAGAATTCTCTGCCTCCTTGCTAACTAAGTACATGATTCAGCTCCCTCTAACTTATCTGTCATGAAAAATTACTGGATCTAAAGCAAATGTGTCTGAGAGTCAATGATATAAATTTAGCTATGGAACTATTCTTAATAAAATGGTGGTTGGGAATCAGGAAAATCATTAATTTGTTTTTCAAATTAAATGCATTTGTAATATCAATAGAAATTGGAAAATGCCATGTACATTTTTAAAATATGTGGCTGAAACAATGCTACATATTCAAATTATTTCATTTTCTTAAAAACATAGCTAAACTTCATTTCCCATTGCTCTTCCATCTGGGATAGTCATATGAACAATTCTCACCAATAGAGTATGAGTAGAAGGCATTTGTCACTGGCAGTATGAGGTAATTAAGGACAGGTTTGCCTTCTCTGTGCTCTTGGTTTTTTATCCACACAGGGGGACTAGGACTCCAAGATGACAAAGTTGCAAACTGAAAAGAGTTCTGGGTCCCTGCATTGCTACTTGGCAGAGAGCTATGCAAAAGAGCAGCCTGAATTGAAGTGAACTCTAGACATCGGCAGGAAATAAACCTTACTTGCTTTGAGCCACTGCGATGTCAGGCTTAGTTTTTACATCAGCATAACCTATGCTACCCTAATATAAAATTTAAATTAAATAATCTCTACTTACTAATATAACTATAACTGGAGACATAAATTCCTTTATTTTTCAGTCATTCTTGAGATTTAATAACTGCTAGACTTGATATTTAGCTTGAAACTTGTTCTGAATTGTATATTTTTTAAAACTATATATTTTTAAAATTATATATTTATATTCATAATTGAAAGAGCAAAACTGTAATGGAATAATAATCGCTAAAACATCTCCACAAGAATAACATTTTCTAAGGGCGGGAAACATTCATTTAGGTGATGCTATTCTCACCACTCTGCTTTTGCTGTCTCCTCAATATCATCATAAATATCAACAGCACTGCCTAACTTCACCCTATTATTTGACTCATTTATGCAAGTTTTCCTCCCACACTGCTTTAGTTTAATGAATACCCAGGGAAGTATATTCTCCAGCAGTGATAGCACCTGAACCAAGCCTATATCTCAAGAACAGCCTTCTAATCCTTTGATTAGATGGTATGCAGATGTGCACCTTCTAAAGGACTATTTTTAGTATGCCTTTAGACAACTTTGACAACACTCTACAATCTGTGTAAGAGTGTAACACTTTAAAATATCAAGTCAAATCAAAAGCTTACTATGAAACACTTAAATAGTGACTCAGTTTCATTTCTAATATTTTTCTTACACTGACTGATATAATTTAATTTAAGGCAATATATGCTAATTATTGATATTAATTTAAAAGGGTATTTCTTCAATGAAACTTAAATGAGTTTCTACATGCAATTTTATTAACACTGTAGCAAGATAACCTTTTTTTTAAAGATTTATTTATTTCTCTCCCCTTCCCTCCCCCTACTCCAGTTGTCTGTTCTCTGTGTCTATTTGCTGCGTCTTCTTCTTTGTCCACTTCTGTTGTTGTCAGAGGCACAGGAATCTGTGTTTCTTTTTGTTGTGTCATCTCGTGTCAGCTCTCCATGTGTGCAGCACCATTCTTGGGCAGGCTGCACTTTCTTTCGCGCTGGGCGGCTCTCCTTATGGGGCGCACTCCTTGCACATGGGGCTCCCCTAGGCAGGGACACGGCACTCCTTGCGCACATCACCACTGCACATGGACCAGCTCCACATGGGTCAAGGAGGCCCGGGGTTTGAACCATGGACCTCCCATGTGGTAGACGGATGCCCTAACCACTGGGCCAAGTCCACTCCCCAAGATAACCTTATCTTTATTTTACTGAAGTACATTTTTTTTCTCTTTTTTTTTAACTGTTACAATAAAAAAATATAAACGGTCCCACATTGTATGGCGAATATAAATTATACAAGACTACAAAAGACTCAACTTTTGGGCAATATTAATGCATTAGTAACTCTATCACCTTGTTGAGACAGAAAGACAAGTCAATAGGAAGATAAACTTCCACAAAACCCTGTGAAATGAGAGAGTTGATGAAGGCAAAATCTCAGGGCAATTCACAGCAATGAAATTTAAACCTAACTATAATTAATTTATTCTTTGGGTCTGAAATGGGAAACACTAGCGACCAGAACCGGACTACCACCTCTTGTTACCTAACTGTCTCTGATAACTACAAGGCCCTTGTAGTGATAATAGGTACACCGCATGCACACAAGCACACAAATGCACGTGTATGCACCATGCCACATCATGCCTGCTCAATGTCCTGCAGGGCAGAGAGGTAGCCTGTGATATGGTTACCCTCTTCCCACTTCTTTATTTTTAATTTTTAAATTTTTACGTGTTTATGTTTTAATTTATATACAACAAATTCACTCTTTTTAGTGTAGAGTTCTATGAGCTTTGATAAATCCATAGAGCTGTGGAACAGCCACTGTCAAGATACAGACAGTACTAACAGGGAAAGAATTTTCTCATGCTGCCCCTTTGTAGTGAATCTCTCACCTACTCTAGTCTCTGGCAACCACTATTTTTCATTTTTCTGTATAGTTTTGCCTTTTCCAGAATGTCATATTTAGAGAATCATACAATAGGTAGTTTTTTATGTTTGGCTTCTTTCACTTAGCATAATTTGAGATTTATCCACATTGCTAGCACGTATCTAGTTGATTCCTTTTATTGCTGAGTAGTATTTTATTGTATAGATATACCATTAATTTTTATCCATTCATACGGTGAAGAACATTTGGGTTGTTCCCAGTTTTCAATTATGATAAAATCTCCTATAAGCATTCAATACATGTTTACATGTGAATATAAGCTTTCTGATCTCTTAGATAAACATCTAGGAGCTGGAGTACTGGATTGTATGGTACATATGTTTATATTAAAAACTGCTTGGGAATAATTGGATGTGGCCCAAGTGATTGGGCTCCTGTCTTCCATATGGAAGGTCCAGTGTTCAATTTCCGGGGCATCCTTGTGAGGTCAAGCTGACACACAGAGCAAGCTGGCCTGAGCCAAAGCTGGCCTACGTGGGGTGCTGGCCTACATGGTGAGCTGGCCCAAGAGGAGTGCTAACCCACGCAGGAGTGCAGGCCAATACAGGGGTACTGGACTGAGTGGAGAGCTGGAGCATCAAAGATAATGCAACAAAAAGAGACACAGAGGAGAGACAATAAGAGACACAGCAGACTGGGGAGCTGAGGTGGTAAAAGAGATTGAGCACCTCTCTCCCACTCTGGAAGGTCCCAGGATCAGTTCCTGGTGCCACTCAAAGAGAAGCAGACACAGAACACACAGCTAATGGACACAGAGAGCAAAGTGTGTGTGTGTGGGGGGGGGGGTGGAATAAATAAATAAATCTTTAAAACAAGCAAGTGAGCAAACAAAAATGCTTAACTTCTTTCCAAAGAAATTGTACCACTTTGAATACTCACCAGCAATGTACGAGAGTTCCAGTTGTTCCACATCATCACCAGAATTTCAGACTTGGTATTATTAGGTTTTTGTTTTATTTTTGCCATATGTAGTGGTATCTCATGATTTTAATTAGTACCAATATGATGCCAGGTACCATTCCCCCAAAGAATCTCTAAATAACTGGCAAAAATTTGCAGAACTATCCCTCAAAAGTCCATAAATCAACTAAAAGGTACAGTAATTATGTGAGTACCAAACCAAGAAAATGCGGCTTTTTAAAAGGTGGGAGAAGCTCGTGGTTCCTTGTTGAACCTCTCACCCATCCTATCCCTGGGGCGGTGTGTGTTCATGTGACTCTGCCACTGTGGATCCCTGGCCCTTTTCTGGAAATAGAAGAGTAATCCCCTTTGTACAAACTGAGGGCCTGTATGTTAGTGTCAGCCTACCAGAAGGGAGACTGAAAGCCTGAACCAGGAAAATTATCTCTGTCCTAGCCTACCAGAATTTTCCCCATAGGTTGAAGAAGCTTGTTGAGAGATAAAGCAGAGTTAGAAACAATTAAGTCAATGCAGCATGGAGCAAAGGAATATTGGCACTAAGATATACTATAGAGCATAGTGGAAGGCGTGGGGGGAGAGTCCTTTTCATAAGATAGAGGAAATTCAGATTCCTATAAATGGAGCCATTCATAAAAACAAGAGTAAGCACTTGCTGATCTTCTTGAGAGGAAGGCTAAACACTGAAGAAGAACACAAATGCAGAGACAATTTACAAAGACTTTGATAAGTGATTTTTGCATTGATTTGTTTATTTTTGCTAGGCTTTAGCTAACTATATTATTAGCTGCATACAAACTACAGGAGCAGACAGATTGGGACTAAATCGCAGAGTTAACACATTAAAGCATTAAAATGTACACTGCACAACAAAGGATTATGAGATAAACAGGAATTTATGGACCATCCTAAAGAACAGAAATCAATTTGGAAATGATTAATGAAGAAAACCAGACATTGGATTACTGAGAAAATCATCAAATATTTATTGAAAAAGAAGAATGAAGTTGGAGGACTTGCACTCCCTGATTTAAAACTTATTACATGTGGTCTCTAAGCCAAACTCGGCATATAAATGCCCTACTCCCTGGAGCATGGGAGTTGGCTTCCAGAAATGAGCCTTCCTGGCACCAAGGTATTATTATGAAGTGCCAACTAACTGCATCTAGAGGGATGCGGAATTGGCCCAGTGGTTAGGGCATCCTAACCACTAATATGGGAGGTCCGCGGTTCAAACCCCGGGCTTCCTTGACCCGTGTGGAGCTGGCCCATGCGCAGTGCTGATGCACGCAAGGAGTGCTGTGCCATGAAGGGGTGTCCCCCACATAGGGAAGCCCCATGCGCAAGGAGTGTGCCCTGTAAGGAGAGCCGCCCAGCACGAAAGAAAGTGCAGCCTGCCCAAGAATGGTGTTTCACACACAGAGAGCTGACACAACAAGAAGATGCAACAAAAAGAAACTGATTCACAGCAGAAGCGGACAAAGAACACGCAGCAAATAGACACAGAGAACAGACAACTGGGGTGGGGCGGAAGGGGAGAGAAATAAATAAATAAATCTTTTTAAAAAATAAATTAAAAAAAAAACAATGCATCTAGAAAAAGACCTTGACCAAAGGGGGAAATGGTAAATACAAATACAAAAGAGATTTCAAAGTGAGTCGGGAGGTCATTCTAGAGGTAACACTTATGCATGTCTCAGCATGATCTCATTGACTGCCACAGTAAATAGAGCCTCAAATAACAGGGCTCCTGAGGACTCTAGAGACATCCAGAGACTATAAGGAGGGCAGACAGCTCAGGAATTCAGCACCCTGTCAGTGGGCCTTACTTTGGAATTTATGCTCCCTGGTATAACAGACTTAGACTCATATATAATTTCCTTACACATGGCTCTTCTGCCTTTTATTTGAACCCATAATTAGCACTATACTTAATATAGGTTTCAGGGACTTAAATCTTTGGTCCATCCCTGTGCCAGTTGAGGCCTAAATCTCAGCAGAGTTGCATCACCTACTCTCCAGTTCATTGGACTCACCAAGGACAACTAACAAGGAGATGGTGATGGACAATGCCCATCCCAAGGAACAGGGAGTGTCTGCAATTGCAAGCAAGATGAAAAAGTTTTGGTCATGGATCGTGGTGATGGTAGCATAACATTGTGAATGTAATTAATAGCACTGAATTCTAAATTGGAATGTGGTTAAAAGTGGAAATTTTAGGTGGTATATGTTATTAGAATAAAAATTTAAAGAGAAAAAAATCTAGGACTATACACACAAAGAGTAAATACTAAAATGTAAATAATAGAAGATAGTTAATAGTATAATTATAATATTATTTCGTCAGTTGTAACAACAGTACCACACCAATGTAAAGTGTTAATAAAAAGAAAAACTGCATATAGGGGGTGGATATATGGAGCTCTGTTTTCTCCCTGATTATTTACATAAACTTACAACTTTTCTAATAAAACATAAATTAAATATATACATCTCTTTACATTATTTACCCTCAATTGAAAATGCACATTTTGTGGGGATACTGTAGGTGGGGGCATTATTTGAGATAGTACCTCAAGATAATTTATGTCTGTATGAGTAAAATTGAAGAAAAATTTAGCTATTAAATAAATATGCTTGAATATTGTAGCAAAAATATTTAATCCCTCAACTGATATAGTTAGTTTGCAAATAATAAGAAGGTTGCAAACTGCTTTGAAATTTTATGTGAGCTAATAGCTGTAATTAAAGGGTCAGTAATGGACACAATCACATGTGGATAATAGAAAGAAATGAGTCACTCATCCTCATCCTTAGTGATGGTGGGAAAAAAAAGGGCAGGGATTACATATTGGGCAACTTGTTAGAATTTATCACATTTCAAATCTGTTCATGAAAGATAATTGCAGTTGATGCATAGAAAATTAAAAGATAATAGCAGTCTTGGGCTCCATAAAACTTAAAATAAAGTTGTTATCCCCAAGAGCTCCCTTCAGTGAACATGTGCTGTGCTTCAGCAATTAGCATTGGTAGTTGATTTTATAACAATGAGCGATTGAGGGAATATACTATTGAGTTAGGGAATCCTTTACACAATAAGTAGTCAGAAAATAGTGAAAAAAGCAAGGGGGAATAATAACAGGATTTGCAAAGCATGCTTTGATTGCAAACTAGTCAACTAAAGGTAGTTTGGGGGCTGCCTTTTATACTGTCAACCTGCTAAATGCTTTTGACTTGGAGTAAATACTCATGAGACAAAAATTCTCCATACATCTTGCTGAAATTGGATTATGCTACATAGATCAACTGTAAGAATATTTTTTTTTGTTTCCCCTTTTTGTGGCTTTTAGCCTTATTTTCATTTCAGAAGAAAAAGGAGAGTGGTTAATGCCATATCAGAAAAAAACAGTTTCAAAGATAAGTCCCCTGTGGTCTTCCAATTTGTCAGGAAGAAACAGGCTACCTGCTTCATTCCAGCAAGTTGATATCTCTCCTACTTGAGCTAATAGTCTGTAAAGTTAGTCTTAAGTACATTAGACAAAGAATATAGTGGTATATCTTGCTTCTGAGATTCTTAATAATTAAACTCGAATGCATGCTGTCCCTAAAGACTCTCCTTTTAAATCTCTGAGATTAGTTGCTTCGAATGAAGCTAAATTTTCAAGAATGTTTATACTATTAGATTGCAAACTCTTCATACAGGCTGTTCATCTTTTTATATCTTCTTCACTCAACACATTGCTTCCAACACAATCAATACTTAAAAAATATATAAGGAAAGAGAGAAGATAGAACAGAGAGGACAGAAAAGAAGAAATTCCTATGGTGAAATAAAGACCAGGTAGAATAACCGACAGAGTGTGATACCTGTTTCTGCTTATGGAATTTTAAACATTAAATAGAACTTTATGCTTTAATTTAGTCAGGAATATTAATTTATTTCAAATTATATAAATCTTACAATAGCTGATTCAAAATGCAGTTTGAGAATACTCTATATTATATTGGAGTCTCTGTCCTTCCTGCCATTATTACTAATGATTTATTGAAATCAACATTATTTATCTTTCCTAATATACAATTCTAGGATTTGCTTCTGAATATAAAAATTACACATGCTCAGTTTAGCTTTTGGAAAATAGCAAAGCTTATTTTTAAAGTACATAAAAAGAAAATATAAAAAGTATAAACTATCCCATAATCCCACTTCCCAAGTGTAATCACGATTTGTATTTTGATGTATTTCCTACCTGGAATATTTTATTTTCATATTTTTAACAAAATCAAGATTTTTCTATATAATTTTATATCTTGGCTCTTTACCTAACATTATGTCTATTTATTTTAAGGCTCTTTCTAAAAGATGATAGCAATTTACTTTCTTACCAGCAGCAAATGAGAGAAATTTTATCATACATTTAAATTCATAGAACGTTATAAAGTTCTTATTTTTTGTTAAATCAACAGAAATAAATAATATGTTTTATAAGTTTTAAAATATTCATATTTTTCATTTGTTAGAAAAATGTTATTGTTCTACTCTAGCTTCAAAAGACCTAATGGTTTTCTCAGTCACTCTCTAAAGACAAAACTCAGCTCTCAGATACTCAAATATTTTTTTAAAATTTCAGAATAATTATTTATTTTCATTTGTTCTACTTTCCAATAGTAGACTGCTTGATTAATTCGATCCTACAATGCAGTAGAAATAGGAGTATAGGTGACTTCAAGAGTAAGATTTTTTTATATGCATAAATATTCTAATACATAGTATTTCCACTATCCCATCTTTTAAAGAAAGTTTCTTGAGTATTCTAGCTGAATACTTAGGCTTGCTTCCTGCTGATACATGTCTCAATACCAACTGAAGCATAATAAAATAAAATTGCAAAAAGGAGCTAAATTTAAGATGGGTCAAGTTGGCCCAGGAGCTTACAATGTGTTACTGTTCAGAACAGCATGCTGTCAAGCAGACCAAGGGATCTAATTCTACCACTTAACAGTACTCCTGGAACATGGCAAATGGCCCTGCTTAGAACTCAGAGGGACCAAAATACTTCTGTCATAGATCAAGATCTCACCTCACTACATTTGTCTGGCTTAATGACTACAGCTCTTGGAAATAAAAGGAAAGTAAAAACAAAGTAAACAAAATTAGAAAATTCTGTGATCCCAGCTGGTCCTAAATGCTAATATAATAAATTAACAGTTTTTGTTCTTGTTTTATCTAGCAGATGGAAGTCCTGAAAAACATTGTGTTTCAAAGAATAAGAAACTTAAAACAGCCCTAATGTTTATGTGTTGCCGAGGCAATAATAAAATCCAATCAGCAGAGCATTCCTAAAATATAGTGGACATGGCACAGAGAAGAAATGACTATTAGATTAAGAACCTCACAATATAGTAGATTATTTAAGAGAATACGTAGGAAATAAATACTGACTAGTACATGGCAATATATATTTAAATGCCAAATTTTGTGGTCCATATTTCTAGTACTCTGAGAATTACAGAAGGGATACTTAGAAGACATTAAAGTAGTCACAGAAAACTTAAATTGAGTAATAGACAAATTCCTTATTTGCAGGGTTCTGAAAATAATGGAAAAATAAAAAGTTTTCAAAAATTTCAGACTTAATGAAAATTAGATAATTTAATTGTAATATGGAAGAGCTTTTTGCTCAGTATTTGACCTTAGCTAATTAGGATAAATTTGTTTTACCTAGATAAAATTCCCAGTGACCTTCATCCTAATTTTCCTGTATTTTATCCTGTTGTAACTGGATTTTCTCTAGGTTTTAATTATGTTGCAGAAATGAATTTCAAGAGCACGTTGGGTTAGTTAGGCCTGTAATTTATTAAGGTAGGAAGGGGGAAAAAATGGGAGCAAATACCCAATCACAGGTTCCAGGTAGAGAGGAAGGGGCTGAAAAGTGATAAAGTGGGCTGATTTACAGTCTATAGTTTCCCATTATAGATAATAAATGCCTAGGTTTTACTTGTGTGGCCATAATGGCAGAAGGCAGGAACAGGCACACAGACTGGCACCAGGACAGGAGGAAGGCAAGAGGGCATAAGAGAGCAAAAAGCCTTTGCTCTGGCTTTTTAAACCATTAATTATTTGGCCCCTTTGCTAACGGCACAGGAGGAGTCCCAGCTGTTTGCTGCTTTGATTGATTACCCCACCCATCAATCCCCCAGGAGGGCCTAATGATAAAGTCCTTGGGGAGTATCTGGGGCTTCTCCTGGCTTCTGGAGGAAATCTTGTTCTGAATGGCAGAATCTTGTGGGGAGTCTTCCAGCAGCTATCTTGGGAGTATTGATGTCCATGTGGACTTTTTGCCAGGTACCAGATCATCTATTGAATCCCTATCTAGCCTGCTTAACTATTTTAGAAAGTGTATTGTAAAAAATGCTTATCTTCCTATCAGGCTTGGATAGTAAATCACAGAAAAGCAGAACATACAGGATTTTTACAGTTCTTTGAAATTTAACACTGCAAAGTATGTGACTATGAATATGGAAGAATCAATGAAATACTTGATTGTTACACTTTCTTCAGCAGTGGGCCATGTATGGATGTCATAAGAAAAATTAACCCTGGTATGACATCATATTAGATAATTGCCTACAATTGTTTGCTCTAAAACTGTTTCACAAAGCACTTAGTCCATAATTGTTCTCTCTCCTTTCTATTTTTCTCTTCTTTATGACTATCAACTGAACACAGTATATTTAAGTTATTTTATTTTTATGAGCTTAGTATATTTTATTGAAGTAGGTAACATCAACTACAAAAGAAAAAAAATAATCTGAAATTTTACACAGTTGATTTCGGATTAAATATTAATTCTTGGGAAATCTGTTCATAACCTTGTTTATTGTTTTCTATTCTTTGCTTTCTGCTAGTCTTAATCATTTCATGATTTCTAAACTCAGCATCCCAGAAAGAACCTCTAGTAAAATTTAAACAGTGTTTTAAAAATTAAAAGTATTTTGAAACCTTTAACCACAGCCCACATTTCTAGTGCAGCAACAATAGTAAAAAAAAGCTTTGGTGCCTTTTTTGCCTTTTCTTCTCTCACCTCTCCTAACCCTCACCCTCTCATTCCTAATGGCCAATGAGACAGAAGCAAGGAGAAGCTGTTTCTTTTTCTTTAATTTTCCTGGTTACAGCCATTATTCCTGAGGTAAAAGAACTTAAAGGCAAAAAACAGAAAAATCCCATCTTCTCACTTGACATAAAACCATCTCTTTAATACAATTGAAACTATAATAGGCACCCTTGTAGCATATTAGATTCAGTGAAACACAGTAAATAAGAGGGAAACAACTTTAGTATGAAAAAATGCACAACCACCATCCTTTTAATGGCCTGGAATCACAGGTTCAGTCTCCTTGATGTAATTTCAGAATAATTCTTAGTTCTTTGTAGGCCCTTAGACTGTCATCTATTTTTGCTAAAGCAAAGGTGCTCTTTGCAAATAGAGAACTACTCATAAATTACAAAGAAAGAAGCCAATTAATTTTAATGCTTTATTTTACACGATGTATTTGTTTCAAAAGAGCTTTCCTGTTGGGTAATAACATTAGCATTATCATGTTTATTAGATATCTTAAACCAACCAGATAACAAGAGTTGAGTCAAAGTATTCAAATGGTAATTTCATGCAAGATAGATAATGCCCTGGAGTTATATACCTTCCTGCTTACCCTGGCACTACTCATCGAGATTGCTTTTTCTTTAGGAAACGGTGTGTCAGAATGCCTCCTTTCTCTGAGTATTAAAAAAACTCCAATGAGCAAATCCATTTCCTCCAAAAAATATTGCTACTGCAACATCATTTCTAGCTTTTATCAAGTTCATGGAGAGCACTGCTGTATTTTGTGAAGAGAGCTATCAATCCAGTATTGTCACCTATAGATTGAGGAAATGGGACTGTATGTTTTCTTAATTGTTAATTCAGAATTTTTTTATTCTGCATTCCCATATAATACATGCTGGCCATCCCAGAGACTAAAATATCTGAATTCTTGACTGAATGATGGTTTTCAAGTGTTTGCTATCATGCAATAAGCTCAAATATATGAGAAATTCGAATGAAAGTGAAAGTTTGAAATCAACTACCTTTGTATGGGTAATACATGTTTGTTTCCTGGACAACTCACATTTTGCTAAAGAGAAAGGGCACTGATTTTGGAATCAGGAGGCTTGGTTTGTGTTGGAGAAAAATGGCATTCACTGGGACATGGAGACCAATATGACCACAGGCAGAGAAAGAATTTTTGAGAACCTCTGCCAGTGGAGGGGGTCTGAAGAACAGACTTCAGCAGCCCCCCCCACCCCGACCAGCATGGTGGGGGTCTGAAGAGAGACTTTAGCCCACTCCTGGAAAGGGGTTGACATGAATTTATATGGAACTTTCCTAGGTGGAGAAATGACAGTTAGTGGAAGTGGGTTGAGGGTCCAAGTGAGGTGCAGGAACCAATAGGAAACCCTAGAGTTGAAAATTTTCCCTGATAATGACTAGAGAATAGTGGGTTAGGGAGTTTATGGTTTCTTGGAATGCTGCAGGAGCAGATGTTTCTTTTGACCTGTAGGGATTAAAGGGTTTCTTTATCTCCTTTCAGTTTGTAAATAGTGAAGGTTTCCATCTCCCCCTAATATGCAGGTAGAGGTAGTAAGAATTTCCATCTCCCTCTGATATGTAGATAGTGAAGATCTCTATCTCCCTTTACTCCTGTCTCTACAGGGTTTCTTTCTTTAATCTGTGGAAAAGTGCCCTCAGACACAGGGAGGGGGTTTGCCTTTTTCCCAATGCATATCAGGGGAAACTGATGTACAGCATGTTAAGTATTGCAAACCTCTAACAGTTTGGATCCTCAGTTGTCACATTCACTAGCTATATAATATAAATTTGGGTAAATCCTGGATTATAATCTCAAAGAGTAATAATCTGAATCTCAGTTTCTTCACCTATATGAGTTTATTAATCACTTTCCTTACTTCACAAATGCAAATGAAATAATTTGTTACCTGTAAATATTAATGTAATTCTAAGGCAGGGGTTCTTAACAAGGGGTCCATAAGCGTGAGTTGAAATTCAAAAAAACATTATTCTAGTGGGACACGTTGGTGCCGGCATGATATATGTATTAATACACAGTATATATAGTGTGAATTTAGTAAGGGATCCGTGGTTTTCACCTGACTGGCAAAGGGGTCCATGGAACAAAAAAGTTTAAGAATACCTGATCTAAGGTATTATCATTAATGAACATTCTGTCTCTACTAGGTTAAAATAAGGACAATTGCCATGTGGTGAACTGAATTATGAACTCTAAAAAAACTGTGTTCTTAATCTTAATCTGCACTCCTGTGGGTGTGAACCCATTTATAAAAAGAACAATTTGAAGAATGTTATTTTTAGTCAAAGTGTGGCCAAGCTAAATCAGGGTTGACCTTAGTCCATATTACTAATACTGGAGACCTTATAAAGCGAAACTGGAAATCACAGAGAGCAAAAGGATAGGACCTCACCAGGCGACAGGAGGCAGAGACACAAGCCAAAACTCCAAGCTTGCTGGCAGCCAGCACCAGAATGCCAAAATCTTGATTTTGGACTTTTAGACTTAAAACCACAAGACAATAAAGGCTTGATGTTTGAAGTAACCCATTGTGTGGTATTTGCCATAGCAGACTAGTAAACTAAGACATGACCTTGGATCATTGGATCATATGGTAAAATGCTTAGTGTTCATTTATAATAAATAAATGCTTCTATGGTTACATTACTAAAGTTTCATGCTTATGGATGGTGATACACAAGAGTACATGCAAGGATCCAGGAGATGGTTCCGAGAAGACCCTCCATCCCCTCATTAAAGAATCATCAGGCATTAACTCCAAATAAATGCCATGGAACTCCTAGAAAATTTTACCCATTCAACTATGTTTTGAGAAAATGAATTGAAGTTTTACCAGTACATTAAAATTTCCCCAAATAAATCTCATTAAGATATGAAGTTACTATTTCACTATAAGTAATATTTAGACATATGCTCAAATACATCTTTCGGTACAAATATTTTCTTCTCCCCACCTTCCTGTACCTTATTATATTTTTCCTAGCACATGAGCTTCCTGTAAGTCACCTTAGGAAAACTAGTTTAAAAGTTTTACTTCCTAGAAATAATAAAAATGGGAAATGAGCAGCTGTTCAATTCTCCTGAGTTAATTTCCCAAAACTATTTCTTTGGTATGACACTTAAATCTTATTACACTATTCCACCAAACATGGTATTTCCTGCAGTGAATAATATACACAGAAGAATCTTATGCACATAGAGAAAGGCAGAAATAAAAAACATCTAATTGATACAGAAGATGGATATTTTGGTAGTAGTATCACATAGAGTTCCTCATCAACGGTAAACATCTGCTTTCTTTTGTTATGATTTTCTTTGGCAATTTCAAATGGCCATACACTGCGAATTCAAGTGTTCAAGAAAAATTCTGCAATACTCTCTATAAAAGTAATAGTAAGAAATATTTTAAAATAGGTATAATAAACAACTATTAGGGATAAGACTTAAATGTATACCACCAATGTATATGATATTCATGATTTCTTACAATCAATTTTATTACCCAGTATTTGGATGGTTTAATAAGAAGAAAGCAAATAATTCATGAAATAATTTCAACTTTCTGGGAATCTAAAAATATCTAATTGTATTCCATTTATAAAAGGCAAAAATAATACAAGAGTTAATTACATTTGTGCTAGAAGGATTGACCAAAGTTATGCATCCTATCTCTGAAGCCTATTCTGGCTTGATTTGAGGAATTTACTCAATAGCACACTGCACTGAAGTTGTAATAAAGACAAACTCTCTGACAAAATTAGAGTATAATTGCAGTTTTTCATGAGTGTCCCCTCCCTCCATAACTTGAATATGATCATGTGCATATAACTTCTTCCAGAGAGTCCCCTAAAAATTATTATTACATCCTTTAATCCTATTTACAATTGGGTTATCTGGTTTGTGTGGGCTAAAGAAATTATGAACAGTAATGGACAGTGCTTCCAAAACATTACTTCACAAATGTAATGAAAGATAATTTCGCATTTCATATCCAACACAAGGTCATAATTTCGAGACGAAACAGAAAGATAAAAATTATGCAAAGTGTCTTACTGAGGAAATATTTTTCACTTCCTTAATCAAAAACCTGGCTCACTTGTCAAAAAATACACACACACCTATTGAGAGATTAAAAAACAAAGGTCTTTTCATTCCCTGAAGAAGGTTTGTAAGGAGATCTTTCCACCTTGTAATTTGAATGTACTCAGTCAGATCTTTTGCTCAAATTGCAACTATGTTTACATCGGATCCCTACAGGCATCTACTGTCTTGCCAAGAATAAAGTATTTTCCTAAAAACAATTGCCATTTTGTTACAGATGGAATGCTAGCCAGGACTCATTGTTTTAAACTGGCTAATAGACGTAAGTAAATGGAAAAATTGTGAAATGCTGCATTTAATTAAAAGTCATTCTTTATCAAAATAATGGTTTCTTTCTAAAACTGTAGCTGAAAACTCAGAGAGCACTTTCCAAACTAAATAATTCCTACTACCAGTTAAAGAGAAGCAAAAAATTGTTGGGAATGTTGTATTTTCCTTTATTTCTGTGAAAATGATTGTGCTAAAAAAGCATATCCAGGAGTTTCTAGTAGAAAATAGATTACATACATTTACTTTACTAGGTATGGCAGCTTAAAGCATCTTTTCCTGCTATTGAATAGCTCCGAGGTGTACCATTTTCCCCTAAAATTGTTCTTCCGATAGTGTTCTGGATCCCAGTAGAAAGCTCTTCTATAGAGAGCCAGATAGTAAATATTTTATGATTTTCAAGCCACTTATACTTTCTGTTGTCTGCCCTTCCTTATTTTTTATTTTATTTTTAAACCCTTTTTAAAACATAAAAACAATCCTTAGCTTTTTGGCTATTCGAAATCAGGCCATAGACCAAATTTGGTTCATGGGCCATAGTTTTCCCACCCCTGCTTTGAACTACCAATAGCCAACAGAACAAAATGCAAGTTATAGTAGGTTTCAGTAATGTTTCCCAAATCGAAAACCTCTGTTATTATGATAAATGGAACAAAATCAGCATGCCTGGTGTTAGTTACCTTGGGAGGAGCTTCTTTATTCTGGTTTTTCCATGAATCCCTCATTAGAGTGTAGTTACCCAGGAATTATGAGTTGTTCCAACCACAGTTGTTCAAGAATCAGCGCAAGTTTAGCCTGTGGAGATATCAGAAGTGCAATATCTCTAGCTACATTCACACATACACATACATGCTCAACCTTCTCTGCATCAAAAAGACACAGAGCAGCTGGGTGGAAATTGTCATCTACTGTATTGCACCTGAGGAAAAAGAACCCTTCTTGTTTTGTGAAATTTTAAAGACTTATCTTTCTAAATCTGTCACTCCTCCCTTATCAATCTATCCTAGTTGTTTTCTTCTGTCTAGATTTCTTCCATAGCTAGGAATTTTCTACTTAATTCAACAAACATTTATCACATACCTAATTGACCACACTAAGCTTCCCAATTTTAATGTGCATGCAAAGTTCTGGAGGATGATTTTAAAATGCTGTTCCTGATTCAGTAGGTCTGAGTTGGGACCTAATGATCTGCCTTTCCAAGGAGCTCCCACGTGATGCTGGTGCTGAGGGTTTTGTGAGCCATATTTTGAGAAGCAAGAAAGTGAGGAATACTAGTGAGCATACTATGAGCATTAGTTAGCCAAAGGGGTGCTGATGCAAAATACTGGAAATTCGCTGCCCGTTATAAAGGGTATTTATTTAGGAAGGAGCTTACAGATACCAGGCCATAAAGCATAAGTTACTTCCCTCACCAAAGTCTATTTTCACATGTTGGAGCAAGATGACTGCCGATGGCTGCAAGGGTTCAGGCTTCCTGAGTTCCTCCCTTTCAGGGTCTTGCTTCTCTCTCGCTTCAAGGTTCTTTTCTTCCCAGGTTTGCTTCTTCCTGGGCTCAAGATTCCTCTCTTCCTGGGGCTGGCTTCTCTTTCCTCTGTGAGCTTACTTCTCTGGGCTCCAGCTTAAGGCTTCAGCATCAAACTCCAACATCAAAAACCCTCAACTCTGTCCTTTGCCATGCCTTTTACCTGTGAGTTCCCACTCACCAAGGGGTGGGGACTCAGTGACCTAAGACATGGCCCAATCAAAGCCCTAATCATAACTCAATCATGTCCAGGTACAGACCAGATTACAAACAATCCAATATCTACTGTTGGAATTCATAACTATGTCAAACTGCTACAAGGTGATTACAACACAATATTTGAGGGCTATTTGAGGGAACTGTGTTGTGGAAGTATCATAAACTTGGACATAACTCATGTTTGAAAATTCAGGAAAAACCTTTAGGAGTGTTTAAGAATAAAATTGAGATCTTAGGAAAAGTAAGAGATATTCAGATAAAGTGACCAATGCAGGTAGGATGGGGAATAAAAAGGAGGCGCTGGAAGTTCCTGGCAGAATTTGAGAACCCTGCAAAGCAGAAGTTTAGTGGCTCTCAGAAAAGCGTGTGAAAAACCAGACCAATGGGTGTCCTAGAGGCCAAGAAAAGGAGAGAGTGAACGATAGTAGCTCTTTTCAGAAGACTGAAAAGCGTCCATTAGATATAGCAGCAAAGATATACTTGATCCTGGTGAAAATAATTTCAGTAGCTGGGTGGGTATCATAAACAGAGTACAAAAGGTTAAAGAGTGCTTGGGGTTAAACAGTAAATACTTTTTTTGTTTTATAAGAAGGAGGAAGTAGGGAGAAATTTAAGACAGTGAAGAAAGGAGCTGATCAGTACAATAAACTCACTGAGGAGGAAGGAGGAAATGGGTTCTAAAGCAAAAGTGGGCACAAATTGAAGGGGTTCCCACAAATAGCTTCTGTGATCAGGGGAAACATTTATCTTCTGAGTGGGAAGGTAATATTACCAGCTACTTGAAAACAGTAGAAAAGGTTATGTGTTATGGAAAATGAAAAAGAAATTTAGCTAATGAAAGAGCAAAGAATTTCCATAAGTATTTGAGCCCCTCCCCGCCAGTGTTTTTTGTTTTTGTGGTGGAAGAGACCACGGATGTACAGTGGCAGCTGTCCTAGCCCCCTTCCACATTAGCAAAACTTCTGTCTTCCTTTTGACAGTGTGGAACTTCTGAATTTGACCAAGCCTTGGTGTTCTGGTTGGATTTCACCCACCCTCCCTTTCCAAATCCTGAAGTCCCACACTAACTCTTGGCCTAAATGCCCAGATTATTGATACAGACCTATGTTAACACACAGTTATATGGAACTTACTTCTCACATCTTTTCTCCCTACTTAGTCATATTTATACCACCACCACCACCACCCCTACATAAACGCTAGGTTCAAAACGCTCCACTTAGATATCCTGCTTATAGTACGTGGTCAGGGCTGTGAGAAATGTCTTCTGGTAGAATCCCTTCCACTCATACTCCTAAGGATTTTAACTATTCATTAAATGTCTTTGACATTTTTAGGAGGTATTGGGGATTGAACCTAGGACCTCATACATGTGAAGCAGGTGCTCAACCACTAATCTACACCCACTCCCCAATGTCTTTGAAATTTTGATAAGATCATATTAGTCACTTCTTATGTGGAGAATCCATATATTTCCACTTACTCATTCGTGGTTGACCAGTGCATTTTCTACCCACCAAAGCTAACTCTAGAGAGAAATTACAAATATTTTATTTTCATAATACCTGCCTTTGATTCAAGACCAAATCTGAGAGTGACCTAATAAAATCAGTCAAAGATGTATGAATGACTTTTCTTTCTGAAAGTCATAATCTAGAGCTCAAATCTTGTTCACAAATGTGATCTGTAAGTCTGACACAGTATGGTAAAATTTCTAGTACAGATTTTTAATTTTTATTATTTTATATATTATATATCACATTACATAGATTATATAATGGCATATATATTTTATATTATAAAATAATGTTTTATTATTTTTTATTGTTTTTAAAGCTATACAAACAAATCACACCCTTGTTACTTGACCCCTAGAGCAGACCACTCCTATATTCTATTTTTATATGTCTTGTATATAAACATGAATTGTCACTGATTTCATTAATGACTTCCTTTCTCTTACCCCCAAAAAGTGAAATTTGTCATGTCCTTTAACAAGATACAAATGTCTATCTGTGCATGGAGAGTTGTTACATCTTAATGAAATGTGTACCATACCCTAAGGCTACATTCATAGGAGAATAAGTAACATTAATGATATCACATTTTAAAATACAAAATTCTGAAAATTAACTATATTTTATATTGTTAATTAGCTTTACTTAACATGCAGTTAATTTAGGCCAAAAAAATGTGCTACTGTGCAAAGGAATTGAGTGTGCTTATATCACGAAGTACAAATATTCCCTTAATTTCTTGAAGGCTCAGCTGGTTTATCAGTATGGGTTAGTGTCGTTACTTTTTTCAAAAGCTCTGAAAATTGTCTTCACATGTCTTTCCCATATATTTCACATTCAGGCATTTTCTGTGTTCTAGGGCACCTAGATATCCAGAGAAATAGCTCTGCCCAGGGCACAGATTCTCATATCTACTCTTTCCCCTCAGCACAGGAATGTGAGGCATCTGCCTCTGATACAAGGAATCATGGCTGGGTCCTGTTGAGCCTCAAGCCTTGCTCCCTTAGTTGGATTTCTACATTCAGGGGATCCCCTGTTCTAAACCTATTGGAAATCTCTCTGTATCTCTCTCTCTCTCTCTCACTGATCCTCTTTCTCTGACTCTTTTTGTCCCTATATATCTGTTTCTCTGACTCTGGCTCGGGCTCTCTCATACATACAAACCACATATACACATTGATGCAGTTTTCACTGCTTCTGCTAAAAATAAATTTCTTTAGCAAGCATCCAAGTTTAACACCTAAAATGTGAGAATCTTTCTCTAAAGGAACTTGTGGATAGCTATGCTTTGCTTTTCAATTTTTTAACATGTGTTTTCTTGGCCTATCTATTGTTTTAGAAATCTATAATTAGTAAAGCATAAGCCCACTATTTTTATTTTCCATCTGCCAGATGCCGAGTTACCTCTAGAGTCTCTAAATTAAAAGAACAGAAGCCAACATGGCTCTTTTCATTTGCATTCTTGTTTACCAGAGTAGATGACGATGACAGCTGAAATGAATAGCCATAGCTCAGGGAAATGGTTTTGTTTCTTAATTGCTACTGGGCTGTGATCAGGAAAAGCCCAGGGATACAACATAAACTGGGTTTTTCAGAATTTACCATGATGAATTTTAACAGTGTTATCTTTAGTTACTGAAGCAAATTCACCTGAACCTATCCAAGCTGAGCTATTCTCAAGCTATAAATGAGATCATTCTCATGTTGAACTTATTCTTCAACCATTAGCATTTTCTCTAGTAAAAGAAGGTATTTTAAAATCATTTGACAAAACATTCATAACACAAGCTATTAATGGGACAGGGTGTAACTTTGAGGCGCAAGGTAGAACTGATGGGAATTTAAGGAAGAAGAGGAAATGATCCTATAATACAGAAAGTCAAATAACCAATCGATTTTCCTGCCTACCTCGATTATCTGGAATATTCTTGCATTTACCACTTAGATCAGGAAAGTAAGTTATTTTTAAAAGTATTCTCCATCAATTGAAGATAATATTAGAACATTAATCCAATTTACGTTCTGTTTAACCTCCTATCTATCCTAACTTTGGATGGACTTGATCCTTCTGCATAACAGAAAGGGGCAGAAAAGACAATTTTTTTTAAAAAAGTGTCACAAATAATACTACTATAAGCTAGTTCACAAAACCACCACCATCCAGTCTTGATTTCTTAGTCAAGTTTTCAGGTATGCAATACCCAAGAAATTTGTGAACTCACACATCCAATACAACCTCTTTTATTTATGAGGTAATCTCTTTTATTTATACACTGGTCTTTTTTTTAAATTATTTATAGCCCTTGAGAACCTAATTCTTTGCCCACCATAATGATCATCCCAAACTTCCCCATTACCTGCCTCCAATGTATGAGCCAGCTGGAACACTTGTTGCTCTATCCCTAACTACAACAACTTACATTACTTGCATGTAAATGGGCTCATAGTAACATCATTAGCATAAAAAGGAGCGCCGACAAATGGGGCATATAAAAATTCTTCCCCTCCCACCCTCATTCAGGTTCAAGTTTAGATGGATTATATCTACCACTCTTGACTTTCTTCACTCTACAGTGGTTAAGTGTCAGACTGTTGGCACCATACTTGCTGTGACAAACTGTTATAAAGAGAGACACATATTACCTCCTCCGGGTGTGGGACAGAATCATAACACAGAAGGTGGCAAGAGATTATCAAGGCCTGCCATGAGGAATAGCAACCCTAGGGTCCCAAACCTTTCCATGCTTTGCATATGTTATGGTTACCAGCAAAAAAAAAGTATGGCTCACACAGGCTCTGATAGAAAGACATTTACACACAGAGAGAAGAGACAGAGCAAGACCAGCTTCAGTGGTGGGCAGCAGTTCCCCATGGCCAGCAGGTCCCAATCCATGGGCTTAGATACAGGGAGGTGATCTGAACTATGCACACTCCTCTTGGGCCATAGGAGAACAATACTGCTCCCTTCCTCCCATCCGGGAACAAATATAGCAGCGGGTGTGGACCAGGTACCATAAAAATCTTACATACTTAGTCTGAGAATGTGTACATGTGCTCAAGGCAAAAGGGGAAGAAATGCATGAGCTGACCAGTCTGAGATGCCCCAAACAGGAGTCGGTCCACAATTACCTGGTCCTATCCAATCCCAACCATAGGGCTTATTTGTGAGTCCCAGGAAAGGCAGCGGGCCATACTCCATTTCCACAATAAGACGATAAGCCCTTTACATTCTATTCACTCAACAAATAGGAATTAAGTTTCTATTATATGCCAGACACTGTTTCAGGTTCCTTGGATAATGCACTGATCAAAGGGTAAAAAGGATACCATCTCTTGAGAAGATTACATTCTGGTAGGAGGAGACAGATAATAAATATCAAGCATAGTAAAGAAATACTACAGCATGATAAAAAATAATAAATGCTCTGGAAGAGGAAAAAGACTGATAAGAGGGCTTAGAGAATGGATGAGCCTAAGGAGAAAACTTGATATTTCAGCTGGAATGTTCAGATTATGCTTCAAGAGAATCACATTGGAGTAAAGACATGTCCTGTGTTTGCAATTAATCTCTGCTTTTACAGGCAATGTTAGACCTGGATTCACTGTATAAACAGGTATATTCTCTATTAACTAAAATGAATACATTTTCTTCATCTAATACAATAAATTTTCCTCCAATCTACCCTTCCAGAAAAGAATTTTAATGCTTAGAGTCTACCTCCGAAATAGGAGTTAATTAGATATAGGATTATCTCTGAAACCTATCCTTTAAGTACTTTCTTCAGTACCATTCGAGGCATATATTAAATGGAATGGTAACATCACTAGTTCTCCTAACAATAAATCTGTTGTAAGACATTTGAGGCACACCTATGCCTTACACCAATGTTTCTCAAACACCAATGCATCAAAATCACCTGGAGGCCTTATTAAAGGTGACTGACCTTCTTCCCCAGAGTTTCTGATTCCATAGGTAGGTATGGGAAGGGCCCTGATAATTTGCATTTTTAACCAGTTCCCAGGTTAGTTGTTAGAACCATACTTTAAGAATCATTGCTTTTTGTTGTTTGTTTAATCCATTCACCTGTTAATGGACATTTGGATTGTTTCCATTTTGGGCTATTATGAATGAAGTTTCTGCAAATATTCATCTATCAGGCTTCTCGTGAACTTGTTTTTCTTTTGAGTAATAACTGTAATTCCTGAGTTAGTTGGTTAGGGAAGGTTTAACTTTATAAGATACTGCTAAACTGTTTTGCCATGAGAATGAACCATTTTATATACCCACTAGCAGTGTTTCTGAGTCAATCTTAGAGGTATAATGTAAAAGGCCAAATGAAACTAACATTCTCAGTTCTAATTCCATATAACTGAAGAAAAGGATATTATATAAAATTTATTATTCTTGTTACATTTTCTTTCTACCAGGCAAGCAAGAAGATAGGAAACTTTATCTTTCTAACTCTGCTATCTGTTATATGTAATATTATCTACCAAACCAAATGAAACAAATCCCTTCTTTTCTGGAACCCAAACAAAGCTCTATTTGCCTGAAGATTGTATCATATTCCTAAATTTACAGTGCATACTTCTGAAATGCTTATGGTCACTCAAGCACACAGTAAAAATTCACACTCCTCTTCACTGCTTTCATCAACTGTGGAAAATCCAATCTTTGTGTATATAAGAAACTAAAAATCTCTAAATGAATATAAATTGAGAGTTTATGGGTAGGAAAAGCACAAAGAACTCTTTCTCAAGCACTAAAGACCCTGATTTCAAAGCCTCCTATCTTGGTCCCTAAGCAATCTGGTGTTCCATAGAAAAATAGTAGTATCCCAAATTGATGAATGAATCGGGGAGATGACTAGAAGCAACGAGTGGCTCAGTGCTGCTCTCAGAAACCTAGTGAAATGAAGCAAGAATTGTGAGTTATGTTTTGAACAAGCTATGACATTGTCTCAACTCATTTTTGTGGAACTAAAGCCTTGCCTGTAAAGGTTTCTGAGGCAGAAATGAAGCACCACTCCTATTGCTACAGAAATAAGCTTTACGTGCTGTACTTGTCAAGGTCTGTTGGATATGTCAGGAAGAGAGCAGTAACAGAGAAAATGTTTTTGCCTCCTTATAAGAGAACATGAGCAGTTGTTGACCAGGAGAAACTAAAGATTCTTTTCTCTTGGTAAAGTGACCATGTGTACCTCATGAAATCATATGCTTAATATGATAATTAATCATTCTTTTCAAATAGCATAAAGAAAGGATATTGGAACAAAGGCCAAACACCTGTGTCAAAAGGCACAGCACTCCGACCTGCTGGTTTAATAACAAAGTTTAGTGAATTATTTTCCACATTCTAATGAATGTAACCTGGGTTTACCTAAGTCATGCTCTTGGGTATTTTAAAAGGCATCACATTAAAAGTGAATGGATTTCACTGGCTTTGAATGACAGTATCTGTAGGATCTACCTTGAGTCTAGGAGAACTCACATAAGAAGATTAACAACTTGCTACCTGTTACGCCTGCTGTCCAAAAGGCAAAGACTATTAGGTCTACCACCCAAGAATAAAATATTCAACAAGAGGGAAATGAAGATATTTGCATATTTGAAAAATTGTACAAATATCCAACAAAGCATATTAGAGGAAAATACTAAAGAAATGACTCTAACCAAAAAAGAGGCCTAAAAAGTAAGCTGATAGAGATTTCCAGTTCCAGCTCCAATATGTGTAGAGCCTGGAAATCCTTACTCCCATCTTTACAAGAAGAGAACTGAGGTCACAGTATAAAGTATCACCCCCAAATCTAAAGAGACATGAATACAAAGAAATAAATCCAACATCAACTTTCCAGAAGGAGAACCCTTGGAGGCATAAAAGGGTAGGATCACTTCACTTAGGTGGTAACTTTGCAAATTGCTGGAGGTGGAGAGTAGACAAGTTTGAAAGTAAGAAACTCCTGGGACTATAGTCTTAGGAGACCTCCCCACTTTATAGGGTTTTACTTCCAAGAATCCCCACCAAGTTCTCACAGTGAGAAGCCAAGACAAACCTTCATGTTTCTGGCAGGGGAAGAAGAATAGTAACCATTTTGAAATATACCCAGAATACTTTCAAAGGCCAACACTCCAAGGAAAAGGACTTTACCAGACCTTATCTGATCTGGTGGAAACAAAATTAACCAACTCCAAATCTCTATAATCTATTCCAGAAAAAAGAAACAGAGGAAACATGTCCTAAGTCATTCTATGAGCCCAGCATTACCCTAAAACCAACACCAGATAAAGATAATACAAAAAAAGAAAACTACAAACCAATATCTTATGAACCTAGTTGACAAAAGCCTCAGGAAAATACTATCAAATCAAATCCAACAATGTATAAAAAGAATTTTATGCCACAACCAATTGAGATACCTTCCAGGTATGAAAGGTTGGCCTACCTTATCAACAGGATGGAGATAAAAAATCATATAATCATATCCATAGATGTAGAAAAATCATTTGACAAAATCCAAAACCCATTTTGGAGTTAAAAAAAAAAAAAACCCTCTGCATATTAGGAATAGAAGGAACTTCTCCCATTTGATTAAGAACATCTACAAAAACCTGTAGCTAACACATGCTTAATGGTGAAAAACTGGATGTGTTCCACAAGAGACTGGGACACTACTCCTTCAAAACATTATACTGGAGGTCCCACCTAGCACAACAAGATGAGAGAATGAAATAAAAGATATACAGATTGGCAAGGAAGAAATTAAACTGTTCTAGTTCACAGATGACATGAATGCCTATGCAGAAAATCTCAAAGAAATAACAACAACCAAAAAAAAAAAGCCCTGAAAAAAAAAAAGGTGATTATAGCAAGGACAGAGGATACAAGGTTAATACACAAAAATCAAATGCTTTCCTATATAAGAGCAATGTACAATTGGAATTTGAAATTATAAGGATAGTACCATTTATATTAACATCCCCAAAATGAAATACTTAGGAATAAATCTTATAACATATGTACAAGCTCTATATGAGGAAATCTGTAAAACTCTGATGAAAGAAATAAAAAGATTTAATAAATATAGAGATGTTCCATGTTCATGGATAGTGACTTTCAATACTGTTAAGATATCAGTTCTTCCCAACTTGATATAAAGAGTCAATGCAATCACAGTCAAATCCCAGGAAATTGTTTTGTGGATATTGACAAATGGATTCCAAAGTTTATATGAAAAGACAAATGACCCAGAAAAGCCAAAACATACTAAAAAGGAACAAAGTAGGAGGATGATCCAAAATCAAGACTTACTATAAAGAAATAGTAATCAAGAGAGAGTGGTATTGGCAATTTCCATTCCTAGATCAATAGAACAGAATAGAAAGCCTAGAAGTAAACCCCACACAAATAAAGTCAGCTGATCTTGAACAAGTGAGCAATAGCAATTCAAAGGAGAAAGCATAATTTTTTCAACAAATGAACAATTAGATGACCATATGCAATGAATGAACCTGCAGACAAATTGTACACGTTTCACAAAATTTAACTCAAAATAGATTGTATAATTAATATGAAATACAATACTATAAAACTTGTAGGAAGAAACATAGGACAAAGTCTATGTGACCTTGGGTTTGGCAATGAGCATCAAAAGCATGATCTATGAAAGAAAAATTTGATGTTAGACTTTATTAAAATTAAAAACTTTGATCTGCAAAAGGCAATTGTGGGAATAAAAACAAAAAACCACAAAACTAGGTGAAAATGTTTTCAAAATACATATCTGATAAAGAAATTATATCCAAAATATACCCCAAAAAATCACTTAAAACTCAACAATAATAAGACAAACAACCCTGTCAGTTATAAATTGGGCAAAAGATCTGAACAGACATCCAACAAGGAAGTTATGCAAATGGAAAATAAGTATATAAAAAGATAAGCATCAATCTTTGTCACCAGAAAATTGCATATTCAATCAACAGTGAAATACCACTACATGCCTATTAGAATGGTTAAGGTCCAAAAAACTGACCTCACAAAATGCTAGTGAGGATGTAGAACAGCAAGAACTATCATTCACTGTTGGTGAGAATGCAAAATGATTCAACTACTTTGGAAGACAGTTTGGCAATTTCATACAAAATTAAATGTAATCTTACCATATGATCTAGCAATTGAATTCCTAGGTTTTTACCCAATTGACTTGAAAACTAAGTTCACACAAAAACTTATACATAAATGTTTATAACTGCTTTACTCACAATCACTCAAAACTGAAAGAGCCAAGATGTCCTTCAGTAGGTGAATGGATAAACAAACTGGAACATCCATACAATGGAATGCTATCAAGCAATAAAAATAAATGAGATGTCGAGCCACAAGGAGATATGGAAGAAGCTCAAATGCATATTGCTAAGTGAAAAAAGTCCGTATGAAAAGGCACATATTGTATGGTTCAATTATATGACATTTTGGAAGAAATAAAACTATAGAGATGGTAAAATGATTAGTGGTTGCCAGGCCAGGGGAGAGGAATAAATAGATGAAGCATAGAAGATTTTCATGGTGGTAAAGCTATTCTACATGATACTGTAACGATGGATACAGACATTATACATTTATCACAATCCACAGAGCTTTATGGCACAAAGAGTTAACCTTAATGTATACAAATTTTTTAAAATACCATTGAGGAATTTGGAGGCTCTTAGCAAGGAAAGCAGAGTATAGTAAGAGAATCTAACTGCATTATGACTATATGAAACATCCTCACTGAAGGGGATGGTGGGAGGTAGGCAGGGTTGAGGGCAAGGACAATGGGCACTGACCTTAGTAACTTTGGGAATGAGTGGAAACTGTAGGGCTAAAAATAAAAGGAACTGTAGGTAGGTGCTAGATTCTAGTTGATAGTCATTTTCCATGTGGTTATATTATAGGTTAACAGTATTGATATTTACATTCTGAAAAATATATCTCCTGTAACGAAACAATAAGTAAATATATGGAAGATATTGGGATTCATGTTCTAAATATTGGAGTGGAAGCTTACAGGTTAACAAGGGATAGAAACTAGAGTGATCCATGTGGAAATGAATTAGAGTTGTAGACATTAGTATGAATGTTTTGCTCAATGTGGAGTTAGAAATTTTATTTTCTTACATAGAACATATTACATATAGAAATATTTATATATACAAAATATACATATATTTTTTTCTCTGTCATCTAAGAGTTCCTAAAAGTAATGATACCCCAGTAGCAAAGACCACACCTAGCACCCAGATCTTGGATTCTAATACCAATACAAGGAGTAAGGGATCCTTGTATTGGATGATTCTGGGACCAGGATAGGAAATAAGACTGCTTCTTATACTACCAGAAAGTAAGGAAGACTTAAAAACCAACCACTTCAATGGGGTTATATCAAAAGGGCACAGAAGCCACCTGAAAGGGCTCCCAATGGCCAAAAACAGAACTATTTAAGAGAAAAAAAAGTATTAATGGAATACAGTCCAAAGTACAAAATAAATATCATAATTCCATGCTAATATAAATAAATGATTGAATAAATTAATAAATGCAGAGAAGAGCTAACTCTCCCATGCAGAAGAGTTCCAAATAATTTATGTAGCTGCTCTGCACTCAAGGAGAGGGAGCATAACATCCTACACCTTACATTTGGAATGCACGTAGTAACTTCCTTCCAAAGTATGCAGAAAGAGAAAGGGGAGAAAAAGAGTAACTTTTTAGTGGAGAAATCTGGTAAGCACTACCTCAGCCAATCTCAGCAGTCAAAAATCATGTGAATAGGGACAATCAGTTGGGTTCCTGTCTACCATATGGGAGGCCCTGGATTCAAATCCCAGGGCCTCCTTGTGAAGGCAGGCTTTCCTGCACACTGCGGAGAGCCGCCTGGCCCTCAGGCACCACAGAGAGCCAACTCAGCAAGGTGATGCAGCAAAAAAAATGGGGAGACAAGCAAAAACACAGAAGAACACACTTGATGGACTGGCAAACACTAAACAATGTAAGATACATAGGGAAAGATGGTGAAGCTAGTAAAAGCCATAGGAACCTATAGAGAATATTGGAAAGGGACTGAGGGGGGGTGGGGAGGAGCCATGAAGGCAAAGTATTCTGTGAATTCAAGCAATTTTTTTTTTACTGGAAGCAACCAGAAAACAGGGTTGAGAAGGTTGCTGGAAAATGGTCTACTTTAGAGATTAGGAGTGTTTGGTGTTTCCACTGTGACCTACCTTACAAGGTCTCACAGCCCTCTGAATCCTACAAGGAGAACTCAAAGAATGAAGCTAAAGGGATATTTTTCAGACTCTATTGAAGTGATATTTCCAGAAGGAATCATTGCAGTCATTTTACTTTGTCCTGCAAGACTAATTTTCATGTAGGCATTAGAGTATCCTATAGTCTGATCTGGGTTCTGTCAAAGACTTAGTCAAAAGAATAACCCTGTCAACCAGTTGCCTATTGGCTTCCAGTAGATATCTGATTATGTACACCAGTTCACATATCCTGGAAAAAGAAAGTTTGATGGGCTTCCTAGACATGTGAATTCAGATGTCTGTTGTTACTTGCACTGAGAAGGCCTTGGCAAATGAATTGCCCTTTTATGATTCAAGCTGTTACCCATGGCCAACAGACTATATTCTCTGATCCTTCTTTAGACTGTAATTACTATTCATTTATATAGAATTCTTTTATATTAAAATTAAAAATTAGTATGAATAATTTGGGCCATATAAGCCCAATGCAATTGAAACAATAAGCAGATTGGACTCACTTATTGCAACCCCTGCTGCTAGCCATTGTAACCGCTGGCCAAATGCATTGCTCAGATGCCTCCCTTATAAGATTTGCCACATGAAACAGAAATGTTGTTCACTGAGGAAATGACCTACCTGTTACCTAGATGAATCCTTTAACCTAAGAAATATTTGCAGCCATCCACTATAATGATGGTAAATTACTGACACACCAGGGTATTATAGGTTCCATGCACAGCATGAATTTCAGGCAGTGCTCATGGCCAAAAAGAATGCTGCTTAGAAATTGACTAGACTAGATACCTCTACAAAGACTCATGAGTCATAGATAATGGCCATTTTGATTCACCCAGGGCTGAACTATTAAAAGCCTACTCATATGGAATGTCCCATATAGAACAATAAAAAATATGAAATTGATATTTGTTATATATGTACATGTTCATATGAAGTGACCACACCTAAAGGAAAATTATCAAACTAAAAAAGTCAACCAAACATGTGCAGAAGTCGTTTCTTCTATAGACCCTCAGATCATTATTTTAAGTCTCCATTTGTAATAGAACACTGCAAAGGACGGAATGCTCACAAAGAAAATGTTTTGATATACATAGAAACCACTGTTAACCCAAAACTCTTGAATGATTTGTCAGTTATACCAACCTCCTCAACACAACCCCTACAGGGCTAGATGGTCTGCCTTTCTTAGATAATTTACAAGTAGTACACTACTGTACCCCTCTCAGCCTTGACTAAGCTACTAGGCATCGAGGAATCAGAGAGGTAGAACAAGAAAACTCAAGGAGGATTTCAAATGGTACTAATTTAGAGTTGAACAGTACAATAGTCCCTTGTTTTCCAATTTTCCTTTGACCTTAGCAGATGGATAAACAAGTTATATTGCTGAGATCAAGGACACCTGGATGTATACAAACTTGGATGCTGACTTGGCCTCTGGGGTTCTATAGCCATCTACTTCTATCCCCAGAGATCACTTATGATACTAAACAGAAACTCCTGACTCCTCTCTGAAATAAAAGACATTTATTAGCCTGGCTAATCATACCCAGAAAGGAATGGATGGCAGACCTTGTTTGGTTGGGTCAAAATGTATGCAAGCTCATGGGGATTGAAAATGCAGTTATGGATAAAACCCTCTAGCTTTTCTTAGACTCTCCAAAGCAGTGAAAAACTCATCTTGATATTAGATTTGTCACAATTTTACCCAGATTTTCCCTAATGCTCTCACCACAGCTTCAAAAGAAAAATGAAAATTATTTGATGATTTGTTCATATCTCTGTATTTTTTACCCCCATTCATTATATTAATGGCTCTCAAGTTCTAAAGAAGCCATGCATGTCTGCTTTAAAAAATGCTACCACTATAATGAAGAGTGTGTTTATAAAGAAAAAAAGTCTTTGTGACATATGATCTGGCACTATACGACAATTTTTAATTATTTTATTTTGTGAAATATTTTAGCAGAAGATAGCTCTCATATTAAAGTTACTATTAAATGTTTTTATTTTTAAATGAGCTTTAGATTACACAAATGTTACATTGAAAATATAGGGGGTTCAATATACCCCAGCCCCACACCCCACCATACACGCACACATTTTCTCCTATTAACAACATCTTTCATTAGTATGGTACATTTGTTGCAATTGATGAGCACATATTAAAGCATTGCTACAAAGCATGGTCTATAATTTACATTATGGTTTCCACTTTGTACTGCACAATTTAACAGGTTTTGACAAAATGTATAATGGCCTGTATGCATCATTGCAATGTCATGCAGAACAATTCCAGTGTCCCAAAAATGCCCCATGCTACACCTATTCTTCCCTCTCCCTCCCATCAGAACTTCTGTTGACCATTGACTTCATATCAATATTACAAATTCTTCCATTACTGGAATAATAATAAGTCTACTTTGTCCATAGCTGCATTCCCTCCTTATGTTTGTTCATTCCTTATGCCTGAGGATTTGGGGATGATAATTAAAAATGAATCTAACTCTGACAACAACAGGGAGGTAGGTTCTCATATACTCCAAAGTAAGGCCCACCAAAGGGGTACCAATTTCCTCTGGTTATATGCCCTGCCTATAGTGTCTAGATCTAGAACCCTCAGGAGCTCTCCTGCTTGAGGCACTGTTTACTGTGGCAGTCAGTGAGATCCTCTTGAGATGTGTATAAGCATAACATTTGGAATGACCTCCTGAATCATGTTTGAAATCTCTTAGCTATAAAAACTCATTTGTATTTAATATTTCAAGGGTCTTTCTCCAACTACATTGCTAGTTAGCACATAATAATAATCCCTCAGTGTAAAGGAGGCTCATTCCCAGGAGTCATGTCCCATGCTGGGGGGGAAAGCAGTGTGTTTATATGCCAAGCTTGTCTTAGAGAAGGGACTACATGTGAACAACAAGGATACTTACAAAAAGTAACTCTTAGGCAATATATATGACTAGTCTAAGTTTCAGTTTCACAAGAAAAAGGTTCATAAGCACAAGCATCAATATCAAGGACCTGGTATATTGATCTGTCCTCCTTTGCAAAACACTGCCCATGTAGTCTAGAGATTACTGCCACTCTATCAGAGAATGTAGCAGGTCTCCCCAGGATGGGAATTCAATGTTCCGTTGGTTACATTGTGGGTCTCCACTCACTGAGACAACACCCCATGACCATATGAACACATTCAAATTCCATAAAGGCATGCTCCTATGTTCACCCCTTCCCACACGTCTCCCCACCACTCACACCCCATATCAGTGATCCTCCCTGCCACAGCTGCAACCCTTCTGCAATCCAAAACAACCCCCAAAACAAAGACAAAATAATAATAAATAATTTTTTCGCATTATGCCTTTCATAACCATAAGATCTGTCATCTTTTATATATATTTAAAATTGTTCAAAGTTACATTATTCTCTATTGCCAAAAGTTGGATGCAACCCAAGTGTCCATCAACATATGAATGGATAAGCAAAATGTGGTAGCCATACAATGGGATATTACTCAGCTCTAAGAAGGAACGAAATATGGACACAGGTGACAACATGGATGAATCTTAAAGATGAATATTGCATGACCTCACTGATATGACCTAAGAATATTCAGCAGACTCACAGAGCTAGAGTCTGGAAGATAGGTTATCAGGAGAGGATGTAGAGTGTGTTGAGCTACGCTCAATATGGGCAGAGCCTATGGCAAGGTGGAAGGGGGTCATTTGGCAGTGGATAGGGATGTTGGTGATGCAAGGATGTGAGTGAGGTGGATGGTGCTATAATATGAGGGTGAACAGGGTGGGGAGCTGAGATGGACTATCCATGGAACTGAGAGGAGGGATGGTGGAAGGAACAGGTGAACTCTGAGGATTTCCAGGTCTGTGGTTGAAACTACAATGGTGGGAATGTTCTTTTGGCAAATATGGCAGGGGAGGGTCACTGTTGGAGGGCATCAGTGATGGGGGGATGTGTGGAAAAGGGTACACTTGGGGCATACTTCTGTGGAATATGAATGTGTTCATCTTGTAATAGGGTGTCATCTCAGTGGGTGGAGCCCCAAACAATAAACAAGAAAACATTGAACTCCCATCTGGGGAGTCCTGCTATGTTTTCAAATAGAGGGACAAAAATTTCACAAGAACATAGGCAATGCCTTCTAAAAGAAAACAGACCAGTATGTAAAGTCCTCAATAATAATGCTGTAAATATGAAACTTACTTTTCAAAACGTGAAACTTAGTGGCTATCATAGGTTCTGAGGGGCAGGGAAGGGAAGAATAGGTAGAACACGGGGCATTTTTAGGGCATTGAAATTGTTCTGCATCATCTTGCAATGACGGTTACAGGCCATTATACATTTTGTCAAAACCTGTAAACATGTACCTATAAATATAAACCATAAGTAAACCATTGAACATAGTTAACAACAATGCTTCAATATTTGTTCATCAATTTTAACAAATTGTACCATGCTCATATAAGATGTCATTAATAGGGGAAAATGTGAGAGGAGAAGGGGGTGGTTTAATAGGAGTCCCTTATATTTTCTATGTGACTTTTCTGTAGCCTAAGCCTTCTTTGAAAATAAAGTGAAAAAAAAAAAGACAATGGGGAAACATACAGAAGAAACTATTAAATTTTAAAATGCTATTTATTCACAATAAAAATTAAAATGTTAAATATGTTATCATCAAAAATTATTTTTTTCGTTTCTTCCTTCAATAAATATTTGTTGAGAACCTACTATGTGTCAGTGCTCATCTAGCTGTGGTGATTTTTTGTTGTTGTTTCTCTTTCCTTTCCCCACCCCCTGCCCCAGTTGTCTGCTCTCTGTGTCCATTTTGCTGCAAGTTCGTCTTTTGTCCACTTCTGTTGTTGTCAGAGGCATGGGAATCTGTGCCTCTTTTTGTTGTGTCATCTCTCTGTGCATATGGCACCATTCCTGGGCAGGCTGCACTTTCTTTCGCACTGTGCCACCCTCCTTATGGGGCACACTCCTTCCTCGTGGGGCTCCCCTGCACGGGGACACCCCTGCATGGCACAGTACTCCTTGTGCACATCAGCACTGCTCGTGGGCCAGCTCCACACGGTCAAGGAGGCCCAGGGTTTGAACCGTGGACCTCCCATGTGGAGATGGAAGCCCTAACCAGTGGACCAAGTCCATTTCCCGTAGCTGTGGTGATTGAACAAAGAACAAACCAAAGTCCCACTATCATGGGACCTCTATTCTAGTGGTAGGAGCCATACAATAATACATAAACATCTAATATGTCACAGTGTAATGAGTGGTATGAAGAAAATCAAGGCAAGTAGAGAGCATACAGGAGCTCAGTTGGGAGGAAGGGTGGTTTTAGATAAGGTAATGAGAAAAGACTCCAGGGATTAGAGATGGCATCTGAGCAGAGATCTGAAGGAGGTGAAGGAGAAAGTCATTTGGATAGAGACAGGGACCTCCCTGTCATCAGCAGGGGAACAATCTGTAGGGCCTTATAAGCAATGAAAAGAGCACTGGATTTTATTCTAAGCAAAAATGAAAGTCATTAGAAGTTTTGAGCAGAGGAGTGAATTGATCTGACTTAGCTTTACAAGGATCACTGTGGTTGTGGGAAGAGCCTTTATGTAGGTTTGCCACAAAGTAAACAGTGACAACAATGCTACAAAATACTCAGTCTCAATTGTAAACAATTTTTAAGTGCCTGTTATTCCTTAAACTACAATTCCAAAATTGATCAGGTGATAGGAAGGAGGATTTTCTCTCTCTTTCTCCCGATGAAATATCTAGAAAAAGTCTACATGTGGTCAGTTGATGATTCCATCTTCTCTATTTAATAATTATTGAAGCTACTCTTACCAAGGTCATGATAGTATTCATGTTATTAATGTTAATTATATTTTCTAATGAATAACTAATATGCCTTATAACAATGGTTACTAATCCTTTTGGGTGTCACAGATGCCTTGGAGAATGTGATCTAAAAACTATAGAATCTTTGACCAGAGGAAAGAAATGCGCAAATGCCCATAAGCATAACATTAGGATTGTATAATTTTGGTGATTTTACATATTGTAAAGTCTGTTCATGAACTCCCTAAAGGTCAGCCAACCACAGGTTAATAACCCCTGTCTTAAAGGTAGGGCAGGTTAACTAGTTTTCTAATTATTAAAGGAAGAAAACCATTTTCTCCTTATAACTTAATATCTAATTCAGATAATGGGCTGGACAACTATTTAAAGCACTAAAAACTAGGCTCTGAAATTTTTTCTATCACATAAATTGGTTAGAAATGACCTCCTCCTTATATAAGAATTGTGTATATGTTACAAAACCCAAGTAGTAACTATAAATGCTATAGATACATATAGAAAGCATAGGTATCTCTAGTTCCATGATAGACACAGGTACATGCATGCCTGTTTCCATGATAGACAAAGGTGAATACACGTGCACACACCTTGATCCAGAGAATTTTCCAAGAGAATTTTTGCCACTCATAGTCTTCAAAAGCATTTAAATGGCAAACAAATAAAATGGTAACACTAGAATAAAGAATTTTAGCATGGGTTATTTCTCATGTCATTAAATGTTTTTGGTTCAAATTAACTGGAGCTACATTTATTTATTTACATTATTCAAATAAACTGGAGCTATATTAAGTGGAACTTGGTATAAATTGTATCACTTTTCTTAATACACACATACAGTTCCTAAATTCAGAATTTAACTGCTATTAAGGTAAATTATGATACAATAAAATCCAAATTGTACAGAAAATGTTTTACCAGAAAGATGGTAGTTTGTATAAAGCCCAATTTATTTAGTTCAAATAAACTGGAGCTACATTTCTAAGCAGAATTTAATATAAATTGCATCATTTTTCTCAATCCTGAATCCTGACTTCAGAATTTAACTGCTATTAAGGAAAATTATGATAATATAAAATCCAACTCATCCAGAAAATGTTTTAACAGAAAGATGGTAGTTTGTGTAAAGTCAGGAACAAAAAAAAAGAGAGCCAGAGATGATCATTTTATCAGTATTTCTCCAAGCTGTACAAAAAGAAAAACCTCTAAGAGACCTGAGGGCTCCAGTCACCAGGAAGCCCTATGGTGTTGGAGGAAGGTAATCGTCCTTCATATGTGCCAGATTAAATGTCCTACAAAACTATTCAAGTCCCATTACTCACAGAGCACACTTCTGATTAATCATTTGATTTCTCTAGTATCTTGATGAAAGGAAGCATGGGCCCATGAGATAAGAGGATGGTGGTCTGGGGAAAGTACTGCGCTCCCATAAGCATGCCTACACACACCAATTATAAATTAAAAAAAATAAAATGGCATTAATTATTAAATCATTTTCTTGTAAGTTTCATTTTTCCTTCCTCTCTCCCTCCCTCCTTTCGTCCCCCTCCTCCCTTCCTCCTTCCCCCTTCTCTCTCTCCCTTTCTCTCTCTCTCTTTCTTTCACTTTGAAACCATTATGTATATTCTGATTATTCATAAATGAACAGAAAAAAGTTTCTGAACTGAAAAATTAGCCATCTGAGGTGTCATTATCAAGTTATATATCTGCCAATAAATTTAATCAGGAAAGCCAGCCTCCTGGCCTCACTGCAATTCATGATCTGCATGCTATGTGTGATCTTTACTATGAGTGATCTGGAATTAGAAGAATTAACAAATACATGATCAAGGCTTTAATTGGGAAAGGTAATTTAGCTTGTATGTTAACTATAGGTCTCAGCACATAAAAACACTAAGCCTGGGTTTCAGTACTAATTGAATGCAAGACAAGTCATTTAACCTATAAAGAATTTATATACCTTTCAAGTTTTAACCAACCTTGCTTGTATAATTAAGTGTAAGATTAGTAACATTAGCTCACATCTGTTGAGTTCTAACCTCATGTCAGTGTCTGATTGAAACATTTTATTCATATTGACTTAACTTTACAACACTCAAGTACACTATTCTTATCTCTATACAGATAAGGAAACAGAGGCAAAGAAAATCTAAGTAATTAGAACAAATTTCTAGAGCTATGAAGTGGCAGAGACAGTCTGTGAATCCAGAGAATTGAGCTCCAAAATCCACCCTCTTGATCAGTATCCTGTATTGCCTAAGTGAAATTCAACCATGTTTCTGTTTAAGCAAAGTGCCACAGCTCCTTATATAACAGCTTGCTATTTTTCTTGTTGTTCAGGAAACCTGGAGGTCTTCTTAAGCACCACAGTCTATACTTCAAGTATCTCATGTATCCATGTCTTCCTCTTTAATTGCAATGACCCATTCAGATGTCCTGCTTCTATGCTCATATTCCTCTGGCCTATCCTCCACCTTACCACCATCATCTTTTTATCATCCAAACCAAACTTATTCCTCCCCTTAGAATTCTTAATGGCATTCCTCCTGCCTAATGAACACAACCTAAAATCCTGGTCATGCACTGCAATGCTTTTCTCTGTTACACCAATGCAGAACCCCCTCATCACTCACCACTACTCTACCATCAGGACACACACACCCCTAGTTTATAGTTCCCAAAAAACATTATTTTTTATTGTTTCCATGCCATTGCTAATTGTTTCCTCTCTGTAGAATGCCATTCATCCCTTCCCTTTTATTGTCTAGCATACTCATATTCATTCCTTAACTCAATTCTTCCTTCATTGACTCCTCTTACTCCTTCCAGAATACATGAGTGCAGTTACACTTATTTATTCCCTAACTTGGTACATAAGTCACTTAAACCAGATGTCGTAGTGCCTTATAATGGTTTTCACATCTACTAACCTTCTACATCCTTCAGGATGTGATTCTTTAAGTGTAGTCTCTGGACCAGCAGCATTACCATCACCTAGAAACTTGTTAGAAATGCAAATCTTCAGAATCCACCTTCAGTCCTACTGAACCAGAAACTCTGGGTGTGGGGCCCATCAATTTGTATTTTAACATTACTCTGATGCTCATTAAAATTTAAGTCTTTGCTTTAAGTAATATGAATGGTGATTAAGTTACACATAATAGAAGCTCAACTAACAGTGTCTTAACCCAATTGGATTTTATTTTTGTCACATAACAAGGAGTATTGAGGTAGGCAGACTAGACTGGTTAAAGCAACTCTATACCATGAGCTTCCTGATCCACAATTTTAAACATATACTGTTCGTCTCTATGTTCACAATATGGCTGAGTAAGCAATAAGTTTGAGTAAACAAGTAGCATTTCTTCCCTCAGCTGGGATAATTTCTTTCTGTCATATGATAAGAAAGCAAAGATGCAACTTATTTAAGAATACACTCCCCAATTTTTCTTTCCTTATGAGAACTTCAGTTATTCAGTCACTAACCTTGTTAATTAGGTTAAACTCAATGAACTTGCCAAGGTTTGATACTTTGCAATTGTCAAAAATGACAAATTTTATAAGGTTCTACTTAACATTGACACTTTACTTTGGAAACATACACCTATTAGTTTACTCACACAGTACAAAAAGCAGAGACAATTTTTGGTTATTTAATCAAAGGGGGGAAAAAACCCTAAACTACACTCTTCAAAAAGCCGAAGTCTAATTTGAATTCTGGGCAATCAGAGTCAAAACGTGTAAAGTTATATACTGTATCCCTTTGGGGAACTAGGCTAGAAAATGCAATGAATCAATACAAACTACTTTTCAGGAGACAACTCAAGGAACGTGACCGACTTTATTCTTAATCATGGGTACACTACAATTGAAAAATTGGCTTTGACTAATCAGCATGGTTTTGAATAAGTGCATTTCCAAGTGTTCTTTATTGTCATAAGATTGCCATGTAGAATGACAGTTCCAATTTGTTTGAAAGTTATAGAAATTATGATTCATGGAACTGTTCTGGCACCATATGTGCATATGCAGCCCATTTTACAAAGTAACACTCAGATTATCAGGAAAGTCACATTTTTGCTCTGCATTATGTAGTGATAATTAATGGTTAATCTGTATTTCTTGATTATCCCTGATTCTATGTGTAGTCTTTAGTATTTTTTATTTGTAAATGTATTTCCTTTTTAGCTCCCACATTGAAATAAAGGAAATAACACTTTTAAAGAAGCATTTGATTGAATTTTCTCTTAAAAAGGTGAGAGAATATTCACATTTCTCCTAAATAGAATGACTGCTAACACCATAAAACATTTATTTTAGTAACTGTGTGTTTTCTTTCCTGCAGATCTGTCTCCAGCATTTGAACTTAGAATAGTTTTAGCATTAGAATTTGGAAAATTAGTTGAGTAAATGGGTCACTGGAGTGAAATCACTTGGAGAGTATCTTATATTTCAGAACTCTCTGAATTACTCAGAAGATTTTCTCAGTGGTAAATCATTGTGGTCTCTTAATGTAAGATATGGTATAGTGGATGTTTTTAACTTGAAAATGAGGATTCTAAAATAAATTCTAAAGGGATCCAATATAAAAAATAAAAACATTAAAAAACTAAAGAAAATGTGAGTGAACATTAATCTCAAGGTTAATGATGAATTTCTAACTATGCAATGGAAAATACTAAAATAAAAAAGAATATAATTACAATATTTTTAAGTTGTAAGTATCAGAATTCTGCATGGATGAAATAGAAGAAATAGGTAAGTAAAAGGCTGAAAAAAGATTTGATCAAATATTATAAAAGATTGATATATTAAATGTGTCATCTCAAGTTAAATCATCTCAAAATTATAACAAGGAGAAAAAATAGACCAGGTAAATTAAGTGAAAATTCCCAGAAGAAATATAGATTAAAAAAAGTTTAAATTCTTCAATTTCACTATTAAAGACAATTGAATTAAAATGAGATTCTGTATCAGTGTTTTATTGCACCTATAATAAATTATCACAGACTTAGTGGCCTGAAACAATACAAATTTATTATCTGTAGTTCTGTAGGTTAGAAATCCAATTCAGGGAAATGGACTTTGGCCCAGTGGTTAGGGCGTCCGTCTACCACATGGGAGGTCCGCGGTCAAACCCCGGGCCTCCTTGACCCGTGTGGAGCTGGCCATGCGCAGTGCTGATGCGCGCAAGGAGTGCCGTGCCACGCAGGGTGTCCCCGCGTGGGGGAGCCCCACGCGCAAGGAGTGCGCCAAGGAAAGCCGCCCAGCGTGAAAGAAAGTGCAGCCTGCCGAGGAATGGCGCCGCCCACACTTCCCGTGCTGCTGAAGACAACAGAAGCGGACAAAGAAACAAGACACAGCAAATAGACACCAAGAACAGACAACCAGGGGAGGGGGGGGAAATAAAATAAATAAATAAATCTTTAAAAAAAAAAAAAAAAGAAATCCAATACAAGTCTCAGTGAGACTCTAGAAGTGAATTTTTCCTTACCTTTACCAGCTTCTAAGAGGTCACCCATATTATTTGAATCATGGCCCTCTTCCAGTACCTTGAAACCCAGCAGTGTTGAATCTCTCTGACACTACTTCCATCTCTGACCTCTTCTGACTCCCTCTTCCACTTCTAAGGTTCTTTATTGGGGAATAATCTCTCCATCTTAATGACAGCTGTTAACAACTTTAATTCCATCTGCAACTTTAATTCCTCATTGCCATGTCACCTAAAATTTTTAAGTTCCAAGAATTATGACGTGAATGTCTTTAGGGAGCTACTATTGTGCCTACCACAGGTGCCATATTTTGCTAACATAATTTAGGGAGACTTAAATTCCCTGATTCAGATAGATGAAACATAGTAAAACAAAAGTAGTCAACTATATCAACAATCCAAACAACTCAAATTTCTCAATAAAATTACTTAGCCACTCAGTCTGTGTTTCAAAATCACCAATGAAGGACATATTCAAATAAAGATCATTCTATATCCAGAGTCCAATTCTAGATTCCATCTCCACATCTGTATATTTATAGATTTCATTCTTATTATTAGTCAAAGTCTGGCTGCTTTATAACTTCCATCCATCCTTCTAATGCTTTCTACTGCCACTATACCAAACATAGTAAATTCCCTTTTCTACACCTACATGGGTATTCTAAAGTATTTGAATTGGTTTCTTATGTATAATCTGTATTCTTCCAGTGAAGGACATTTTATTCTTGCAACTACACTATATAGGACACATTTTTGATACCCTTTTTATTTAAAGTGAATGAGAAAAGGGAAAAGTGGGGAAATAAACCTAACATTTTGTTGAGAACCCACTATAAAATATTTTATTTAATTCACAGAATAATTCTCAAACATATAGACCCATAATCCTGCCTTACATATTATTGTCCATTTAACTTTCCCAATACAAATAGAAAGTAGCCTTTCCTTTACAGTGAATTTCTAAGTGGAGGATATAACAGCAATATTCCAGAACGACTTTTCAGAGAGTCTTCTCATAGATAAAACACATCTTGGGAAAAATGACTCTAATGAAATGTTTCTACCTCTCACTTTGTTTTATTTTTCTACTAATCTGTATCTTATACAAGTCATTGCTAAGAATTTTGGACATGACCAGGCCGTAATTAGGCCTAGCAGCACATCAAGCATACCACTAGAAGTTTCTCCCAATTATTATTGTACCTGTAAGTACAATAATGTCTCATTTATTATTGTATGCTCTCATGAATATGAACTAAGTATGAAGAATAAACACATGGAGTTAAGACTAAGAATCTAGATTACTAGGAGATAGGATGAGGGGTTATGATACTTAATGGATGTAGAAATTTTAATTAGCTTAACTGTAAATGTGTGGAAATGGATAGAGTTGATGGTAACATCTTAGTATAACTAACACAGCTGGTTTATAAATGGGATTGTGACTGAAACGGGGTAGTCTAGGGTTGTAAATGTCATTTGAAAAAAAGCTAGAGAATAATCTAAGTAATAAATAACACAGTTAACCCAGAGGTATATGAGGATTATAGTTAATAATACAAATAAAAGAATGTTCTTCTATGAACTGTAACAAATGTACATCACTATTACAAGGTGGTAAGAATACAGTGATGAATGCAGAAAATATAATTTATGGACTACAGTTAACAGCAATGTTGTAATATTCTTGCATCAATGTCCAAGAAGGTACTACGTCAATGCTAAGGGTCAATAACAGAGGGGTATGGAATTTTTTCTTTTGGACTAAGTAAAACATTCAAGAGTTTACTAGGGCAATGACTGCACAACACTGTGATGAAAGTGAGAGCTACTGTGTGAACACTTTGGATAGAATGTAGGGCATGGGGCTGTACAACACAGAGAACCATGGGTGGAAGATGGACTGTGGTTAACACTACAAATATGAGAGTGTTCTCTCATGAACTATAACAAATATACAATACTAACAAATAGTGTTAATAATAGGGGGTGTATGGAAAAAACATACCAACTGTACATTATGGGTTATGGTTAGTGGATCATGAGTAGCCTGATCATGTTCTTTCATAATCTATGACAAATATTCCACAACAATGTAAGGTATTGTTGGAGGGCTGATAAATGGGGATTCTGCATATTATGCATGATTGTTTTGCAAGCTCACAACTCCTCTAATAAAATTAATAAATCACACACAGAAAAAGGCTCATTTAATCTTTCATCACATATTTATGTTAAGACATACACAGTGTCCACTCAATACATAATGAAGTCACAGCAATGAACAAGGCAGACTATCTAATTTACCAGAGAGTTTATTGGGCAAGACTGATAGTAGATAAATATAAGGGGAAATATGTGAATGTGTAAAAGAGAGGGCTAGTTTACTCCAGGAGTTTAAGGAAGACTTTTCACTTGGAATGATGTAAAAACTGAGATTTGGTGTGTGGGTAGGTGTATAGCAAGGTAAGGCAAGTTGTGGGTGGTGAAGAAAGAGGTGCATAATGAATCTGGACAGATAGGCAGGGGTAAGTCTGTGCAGTGTCTTCAAAAGCAGAGATTTTGAAATGTATTCTAAACACAACAAGAAATCATTAAAAAGAAGTTTTGTTGAATAATCTTCATGAAGAATGAAATTAAACTAGTCTGACATGAATTATAAAGAGTGGACTTATTTAAGTTATCCATTGCTGTATAACAAATTTCCCCAAAATGCATAACATAGTATTTATGATCTCACCTTTTCTGTGGGTCAGGAATTTTGACATGACTTAACTAGATGCTCTGGCTCAGGGTCTCTCACAAGGCTTCAATCAAGGTGTCCAGGGGCAGCAAACATCTCAAGTCTCGACTGGAGAAGGATCAACTTCCAAGCTCACTCACGTGCATTTTGGTAGCATTCTGTTCTTTATGAGCTATTTGAACTAAGAACATCAGCTCCTCACTGAATGTTTGCAGTTCCTTACTGGGCACCACCAGTTCCTTGCCACATGGGCCTCTCCATAAGACAACTCACAACATTCAGCTGGCTTCACCAGAGTGAGCAAGCAAGAAAAGTGAGCTGAACAGCATCTGAGTAAGGAAGAGAATATAATTTTTTGTAATCTAATCTCAGGAATGACATCCCATCACTTTTGACATATCCTATTGGTTATAAGTACGTCATTAGGTCCAGACTATATTCAAAGGGAGGGCATTTCACAAGGGGCATGAATACTTGGAAGAAGTGATCATTGGAAGCCATCTTAGAGGATACCTACCACAGACTCCAAATTGGTTTTCCTTTATTAGTACTTAAAATCATTTTTAAATGATCTATTCAATAAACTCACTTTTAAACTCAATCTCCTTTCCCTTTTAAAAATTAATAATCCTAAAATTATTCATCTCCAACCATCAATCAAATATTTGAGCAATCCTGGTTGCAAAATCATCTATTAAATGGGATAATTAAATATTCACACTATATTTAATCTGCAGTTATGCAATATGTTGCATAAGGTTGCATTCGCGGTATTTTAAATGATGCTTGTATTACTTGTATGCTTTTTTCATTTTCAAAATTTCATAAAGGACTAAGTTTTTAGTACCAGAAAGTGAGGTGCTGCTATTATAAATACCTAAAGTTGGAACTAGCTTTGGAATTGGGTAATTGAGGAGAGGCAGGAAGAATTGTGAGGTGATTGATATAAAAAGCCTAGATTGCTTTGAAGAGACTTTTGGTAGCAATATGGACACTAAAGTCACTTCTAATGAAAACTTAGAAGGAAACGATGAATGCATTATTGGAAACTGGAGAAAGTTGATTCTTATTACAAAGTGGCAGAGAACTTGACAAAACTGTGTACTGATGTCAGACTGAAAGTAGAACCTCTAAGTGATTAACCTGTTTATGAAACTGATGAGATTTCCAAGCTAAGTGTGGAAGGTGCAGTCTGGCTTCTTGCAGCTTATTGTAAAATATGAGAAGAAAGAGATAAGTCAAGAATTAGACTAATAACTACAAAGGAACCAGCAATTGATGATTTTGAAAATTCTCAGCCTATCTAGATAGTATGCTCTAAGACTAGGACCAGAAGCAGTTCTATCACAGACTTCCCTGTGTTTCTGAGAATAGACTCCCAGAAAACAAGGTTCCATGTGAGGTTTAACTGACCAACCCTTTGCTAAAGTACGTGTGGCTGAACACTGATCCACTCAGGTATTTCAATGGAAGTCAGAATTGAAAATGCAGCTGTCAGGAAAGATCTGTGGAATGTTCTATTGTCTGATGGTTTGGACTCCCTAGAAGTGCACATAAAACTGATAAGATTTTTGCAAAATTTATATGAGAAGAACCACTGCTAGCCTGGATGGGAGGGGACAGAGAAGGGATGAACTGAAGAAAGAATGACTTCAAGGGGAGAACCATGGAAGTCAAGGTCTGGACGTAAGTTATCTCTTCAGGTCAAAAGAACAGGCCCACCCATGTGAGTGGAAAGGGCAAGTCTACCCCTGAAATTGGAGGGGGCAGGCCTTGTGGGCCCTGTTCAGAGTGCTGCACCCCAATGCTCAGAGAGGGTGGGGCCTGTGCCCCAGAATTCGCTGAGATCCTGGACAACATTCCAATGCTTAGGATGTTTGGGGAGAGGATGGATGCTGTGCAAGTGCATGGAAGAAATGGGGCTGCCACACCATCAGAACCAGAGGACAAAGCATGGGTCCATAGATGACTCTCAGAACTTGAAATGTCAAGTTTGCCTGGCTGAGTTTTGGGCTTATTTACAACCCATGATCCCTATTTTCCTTCCAATTTTTCCCTTCTGGTATAGAAATATGTATCCTATCCCTGTCCAATCATTGTATATTTGAATCAAATAACTTGCTTTCTGGGTTTCACAGAACCACAGAGAGGAATTTTGCCCCAGGAGTGACCACAACCATAGCCAATTCTGATGAGACTTTGTGTTTAGCATTGTTCTAAAATGGCTTAAGATTTTCAGGATGTTTTGATGGAATAAATGTGTTTTGCATGTGAGAAGAACATGATTTTTGGGGTCCAGAGAGTGCACTATCAGGGATTGAATCATGTCCACCACAAAAGGCAAGGTCAGATCCTAACCTGTAGACATGTGCATGTGGACCCATGGTAAATAAGATCATTTCAAGAAGTTACTTCAGTTAAGGTATGGCCCAACTGAATCATACTGGGCTTCAATATGGATTACTAGAGTCCTTTAAACCACAATGAAAGGCAGAGAAAGAAGCCAGAGGAGTAGTCAGAAGCTGGAAGCCAATGGAACCCAGAAATGAAAGAAGATGCCACCAGGTTCATTGCCACGTGACAGTCCAACAAAGTAACCCCAAAGATCAGCAGCAGCAGTTCACCCTAGAAAACTATAGTCTTCAGGGAGAAAGTCTTGCCATTGTCTTGATTTTGGGCTTTTCCTAACCTTAAAACCATGAAGCAATAAACTTCCATTGTTTAAACCATCCTATGTGTGGTATTTTTTTAGCAGCTAGAAGACTAAAGCAAGTACTTTAAGCATTTGGTAAAATTCATTATACCAGAAATGGGTTGGCTTTTACTATGGGGATTTGTTAACTTAAAAGTTCACAGTTCTGAGACCATGAAAATGACTAAATCAAGGCATCGTCAGGCAGTGCTTTCTCCCTGAAGACCGACTGCTGACAATCCTGGTCTTTTCTGTCACATGGCAATGTACATGGCAGCATCTGCTAGTCTCTCCCTTCTCTTCTGGGTTTTGGTTGCTTTCAGCTTCTGACTTCAGTGGCTTTCTCACTTCTTTCTGTGGGCTTTCTCTCTCTGCATCATCCCATTTATAAAGGACTCCAGGAAAAGGATTAAGACCCACCATGGGTCATGCCTTAATTGAAGTAACCTAATCAAAAGGTCTCACGCACAATAGGTTTATACCTACAGGAATGGCCCAGCTTTAAGAATGATTTTCTGGTGTATGGAAATCTCAAACTACCACCGTGTATTTTCCTATGCTCCTTAAGCTAGTGTTTCTTACTCTTATCCTGTGACTCATAGAATTAATGATTAGTTGTTTATAAAAAAATTCATACATTACAAAGATTTTCTGAACCTGTATTAAAGAACATAGATTATTTTATGTGTGTTTTAGAGTGTTTCCATTCAACCATTTGCAAACCATGCATTTGATTATGTCAGGCTGAATTTTAAGTTTACTTCTTTGACCTTCAATGGCAGCTCTCCAAACTCTCAACAGCAGCTTTTCTGATGTCCCCTCCATCATCTTTTCCAATAGCCCTGTAAGACCTAAACCAAACCCAGAAAACATAGAGTTGCTTTTGTTTTCCTGACTGGAACCTAACTGATTCACAGCTACACTATCTGTCAGTCTGCTCTCTCAGAAGACCAACAGGAAGTAAACTTAAAGCACAACACTTAAAATTCCTATTCTCAGGTTTTAGTATTATGACTAGAATAAAGTATATTTTTAAGGAACATTTGTTGACCAAATAAGGAATAAATAAGAAGGTATAAAACAGTTACCTAGTGCATTTGGGGGGGGGGGGGGAAGTTGCATATAAAGGCAACATAACCATCACAATTAATGTTACCTGAAAACTTGACTCACCATGCTAAGAAAAGCAACTGCCCCACTTTCCTCTACCTGCACAGCACCTCATAAGTCTAAGGGAGAAAAAAGAAGAGTATTAAGATGTAAGGAGGAAAGGCTATTGATTTAATTTTAAATATGATGTTAAAGCAGGTCTAAATTTCTGCTAAAATTGACAATTTTGGTTATTTATATTTAATGTAAAGAATAGTAGATTCACCCTGCTTTCACCACTAATTAGGTAAGTAAAACTGAAGAACTCATTAACCTCTCTGGCTTCAATTTTGTCTTATAGAAAGTGAAGAGGAAAAACCAGAATACTTCTAAAATTATCTGTACTGCTCAAGATTTCATACATTTTTACATATTTCTCTTGTCAGTAACATGATTATGATTACGTAAAATCAATTTTGCTTACCTTTTAATGAGAATCACCAACAAGGTATAGAATTTATAATGATCCTAGGGCTAAATAGCTTATAGGATATCATTTTTCTATTTAACTTTCTAAGAACACGTCACACATGAATATGAATGTATTGTGTATAATTTTAAGTTCTTTCTTTAGCTTTGGTTCTCCAAAAATAATCTTTCCCAATTGCAGTTGGTAAGATTGGCATCTATTTTTATCCTTTGTATTTCATTTCATGAAGAATTTTCTCAGGTAAACATAGTCACACACTATCACAGTAACTATTTACAAGTATCATAAAGTTGCTGAGTGCCTAGGATGTATAAGGCCCTAATCCTGGGTCTATAGGGAATCAAAGGAATACAATAATTTCTGTTCTCATGAAACTGGTAATATGTTTCACCTTTTGCTTCTAATGAGTAAATTAAAATCAGCTAAAATCATAATCTATGCTTATTAGTAAGAAGATTGAAATGCTTGGTGTCTGATCATGTCTTGAGAATGATATACATATAATTACTCTGTCATTATAATTATGTGATTTGTGTTTTATATTATATTTAAACCTAAAAAGAATGTATACAGTAAGCAGTAAGCATGGAATTTGAAGCCATGGGAAGAAATAGGATTGCTAAAAGTACATACACACACACATAGAGAGAGAGAGAGAGAAGCCATTCTAGAGTCCCAGATTCATGAAGTGACTGCGGGGAGGGGAGCCTATGAAGGCATCTGAGAAGGAGATTTCAGAGAGATAGAAAAAAAAGCCTGAAAGAGTGGTGGCATGGAAACCATGGGAGAAAAATCTTTAAAAAGAGTGGCCAACTGGTGTTAGAGAGAGAGATTTGCTCAGTGGGAAGTATCTATTGCTCAAAGTAAGGGGCTCAGTATGGAATTACTAGATTTCAAAACAATGATAAAGGTTTAGAATAGCTTCTGTGAAAGTGGGAAAGGAAAAGGAATAGAGATGAATTGAAAGAAAGGGGCAACACAGCACTATTCTAAATGTATAACATGGCTTGTGCTTTATAAGACATTGTCTTTTCAGAAGTCTGTGTACATGTTTGAAAATAATATAGTTTTTTTCCATCATTTAAAAAATATAGTCCAGACAACCAGCAAGATGGCAACAGAATAAGTAGCTCCTTGAGTCACCTCATGCTACATTGTGATTAGTAACCATCCAGAGCTATCTAAAGCACCCGTTAGGGGACTCCAGGAGACGAGATGAGCATCCTGCAACATTCTTGAAGTATTGGAAGATGAACACTGCCCATCTGCAAAGAAGATTCATAAGTAGAGCTTGCCGTGCCACAGAGGCCAGTGCCCATCCTCCACTGGAAGCACAAGCCACCTCAGGAGTGCTTCTGAGGCTGGAATTAGAAGCTCCACTTCCAAAAAACAGAAAAGGAAGAGATGTTTGGGCACAAACCTCAGCTACTGATTAGCAAATTCAGTGGACCAAAGTATAATCTTAAGAACATCTAGAGTTTGAACCTGTCCAAGTCAGAAAGTGTCCAAGAGCTGCCATTTTAACTCCACCCCTGATACGAGGGGAATTGGACAGACTGAAAATCACAGTGCTGATAGGGACCAGCTTCTTTCCATCCAGATCAGATTGCAGCTCTAGCCTAAGCCCTAGCCCCACTTCCAGCGGGGAGGAACCTAGGCAGACCTGTGCCAGCTTCTCCAGGAAAATATAGGCCACACCATAGAGATTGGTGGTCATCCTACTCTGGTGACACAAACCACCCTGGGGGCTAATCTGTGGCAGGAATTAGAAGCTCCATTTCCAAAAACAGGGGAGGGAGAGATGGTTAGTCCCCAGCTTCAGCTACTGATTAGTAAATTAGGCTAGCTAAAGTATAACCATAAGAACAGCTAAAGTTCGCACCTGTCCAAGTTGGAAAGAGGCCAGTAGCCACCATTTTGATTCCTCCCACATCATGAAAATCACAGTGACGGTAGGGACCCATTGGTTTCACCCAAATTGGACTGCTGCCCTAGCCTAGGCTTCAGTCCCACCTTTAGCAGGTAGGAAGCTGGTGAACCCTGCACCAGCTTCTCTGGGTAACTGCAGGAACATTTGGCTGAAATCTACCTGGGCAACTGCAGTCATTTTGTCCCCACATGGCATAGGTTGCTGCCCACAACTTCAGCTCCATCCCTGACCCAGGTAGGGGATAAAGGGGTGTGAAACTACATCAGTCTCTCTGGGCAACTACAGTCTATGCCTGCACAACTTGGATTATTAAGCACAGCTGGAGCTTTTTCCCTATCCTTGGCAAAGGAGAAAGTTGGAGAGGTTCATCAGTCCCTGGGGCAATGAGGGCTGCTCGAGCCTCCACAGCTTACAGCACCAACTACACCCTTGACTCCTACTACACAACCAGCAAGAGAGAAAGGGCAAGAAAGCCCTAAATTAAAGAAAGAAACTGAACCCAGAATAAATACATCTAGTAAACCAGATGACAAGACACTAACAAAAAATTATAATCCACACCAAGAAACAGGAAGATATGGTCCAGGTAAAGGAACAAGATAAACCTTCAGTTGACAAAAAGGAGTTGAGACAACTAATCATAGATGTTCAAACAAATCTCCTTATAAATTCAATTAGATGGCATAGCAGTTTGATATTATTGATGAATTCAAAAAAGAAATATTGGATTATGTTTGTAAAATGATCATTTCCTCTGGACATATTAGATTATATTGGATTCATACGTTTACTTGATTAAGTAATTATGTAAACCTCTTGTGCCAGCAGGCCATTGAGTCCCCACCAAAGGATAGAGACTCACAGATAAAAGGCATGGCAAAGAACAGAGTAAAGGGTTTTTGATGCTGGAGTTTTGATGTTGGAGTTTGATGCTGAAACCTTAAGCTGGAGCCCCAGGAAGAGAGGAACCCAGGAAGCCTGAACCCTCACAGTTGTTGGTAGCCATCTTGCTGCAACACGTGAAAATAGACTTTGATGAGGGAAGTAACTTACGCTTTATGGCCTGGTGTCAGTAAGCATCTATCCCAAATAAATACCCTTTAAAAAAACCAACCAATTTCTGGTATTTTGCATCAACACCCCTTTGGCTAACTAATACAGAATTTAGTACCAAGAGTGGAGTAGTGCTTTTGCAATTACTGAAATGCTGGAATGATTTTATAAATGGATAAGGGGTTTTTTTTTTTTGGAAGAATTGTGAGATGCTTGATGGAAAAGGCCTAGATCACTTTCATGAGACTGTTGAGAGCAATATGGATGCTAAAGAGACTTTCTATGATGCCTTAGAAGTAAATGATGAAACTATTATTGGAAAGTGGAGGAAAGGCAATCCATGTTTTAAAGTTGCCGAGACCTTAGCAAGATTAACTCCTGATGTTTTATGGAAGGCAGAATTTGAAAATGATGAGCCTGGGCATTTAGTTGAAGAAATTTCCAAAGTAAACCTGGAGAATGCAGCTTGGCTTCTACTTGCAGCTTATAGCAAAATGCTAGATGAGAGAGATATGCTGAGGACTGAACTGTCAGGTACAAAGAAAACAGAAACTGATTCTGGAAATTTGAAGCCTCAGGAAAACAAGCGCCCAGATGAAAGTGCCCCATTGGAGGACTTAACTAAACTTGGAAATTGTAAATCAGAATTGAAGATGCAATTATGTTGGAAAGACTTGTAGAAAGTTTTACTGTATGATGACTTTAACCCCTGCTTCCAGCATGCTAAACCAACAGATTTTTGAGAGAGCTATATGAACAAAACCACTGTCAGCCTGGAATAAAGGGGACATGGTAAGGAGACATTGAAGGGGAAATGACTACAAGGGGAAAACCATGGGAGCTGAAATTTGGAATTAGGACATCACCTTGGGTCAAGAGAGGAACCTCACCCATGTGTACAGAGAGGGTGAGTTTGCCCCAGCAATTGAAGAGGGGATGTTCCTGTCCAATGTTCTGGGAGAGTTTTGATGCCTCAGGGTATAGAGAGGGTGGAGCACATTCCCCAAGGATTAGGGCACTTAAGGTCAGCATCCCACAGGTCTGAGAGGGGTGGGCCTATCCTCCAAAGGTTAGGGAAGGCCAGGTGGTCAACTCACTGCTCTGAGAGGGTTGAGCCTGTATGCCAAAGGTTAGGGGGAATGTTGTCTTCATATACTGTACTAGGGGGCTTAAGATTCTAACCCAAAGATTGGATAAGGTGTGGCAACACTCATGGAGGGAAAGTTCTGGAGCTTGGTCAACACCCAGATACTTGATGAGGATAGAACCAAGAAAATGGTCATTGGGCAAGCCTGTAGAAAGGGTGGATTCCCATAATGCCCCAAGGAGAAGAAACTATCTTCTTAAGAATGATTCTCAGACTTTGAAATCGAACAGATAATTCCCTGCACATCTACTACTGAAATGTAGAGAAACTGTGACTAATGTTTCCCTCCCAATTTCTCCTTATTGTAATGAAAATGTTTATCCTTTGTCCATTTGTGTACTGGAAGCAGATGAATTGTTTTGTAAGTTTCAGAGGTCTATAGTAACTGGGGCTGTGCCCCAAGAAAATCTGTATTTCTTTAAATTGATTGTGATATGGTTTAATACTTGCATTGTAACTGATTTAAGGTTTTTGTTTTTGTTTTTTTTTAATATTGTAATGTATTTTTGGAATTCAGAGGGTGGAGTGTAGCAGTTTGATATTATTGATGCATTCCAAAAAGAAATATTAAATTATGTTTGTAAACTGATCAATTCCTCTGGGCATATTAGATTATATTGGATTCATAGGTTTACTTGGTTAAGTAATTATGTAAACCTCTTGTGCCAGTAGGCCATTGAGTCCTTTGGTGGGAGAGGACTCACAGATAAAAGGTATGGCAAAGGACAGAGTTAAGTGTTTTTGATGTTGGAGTTCTGTGCTGAAGCCTTAAGCTGGAGACCTGAGAAGAGAGGAACCCAGGGAGCCTGAACTCACAGACATTAGCAGCCATCTTGCTCCAACACATGAAAATAGACTTTGGTGAGAAAAGTAACATATGCTTTATGGCCTGGTATCTGTAAGCTCCTACCCCAAATAAATACCTTTTATGAAAAACAACCAATTTCTGGTATTTTGCTTCAGCACCCCTTTGACTGACTAATACAGATGGCTAAAGATTAAGGATATTAAGCAGATATTGGATAATCACAAATAATTTGAAAGCATTTATAGAAAAATAGCAGATCTTATGGAAATGAAAGATACAATGAATGAAATTAAAAATACACTGGAATCATATAATAGCAGATTTGAGAAGGCAGAAGAAAGGATTGGTGAGCATGAAGAAATGGCCTCTGAAAGTGAACATACAAAAGAAAAGATGAAGAAAAGAATGGAAAAATTTGAACAAGCTCTCAGGGAACTAAATAACAGCAAGAGACATGCAAACATACATGTCATGAATGTCCCAGAAGGAGAAGAGAAGGGAAAAGTGGCAGAAGAAATATATGAAGAAATAATGGTAGAAAATTTCCCAACCCTATTGAAGGGCATAGATATCCATGTCCAAGAAGCACAACATACTCCCATCTGAATAAATCTGAATAGACCAGCTCCAAGACACATGCTAATCAGAGTGTCAAATGCCAAAGATTAAGAGAGAATTCTGAGAGCAGCAAAAGCAAAGCAATGCATATCATATAATGGATACCCAATAAGATTAAGTGCCAATTTCTCATCAGAAACCATGGAGACAAGAAGATAGTTGTGTGATATATTTAAGATACTGCAAGAGAAAAACTTTCAGCCAAGAATCTATTATCCAGCAAGACTGTCTTTCAAAAATGAGGTCGAGTTTAGAATATTCACAGATAAACAGAAACTGAGAGAGGTTATAACCAAGAAACCAGCTTTGCAGAAAATACTAAATGGTATGCTACAGTCTGAAAAGAAAGACAGGATAGAGAGGCTTGGGAGAGAGTCTAGAAATGAAGATTATATCAGTAAAAGTAACTAAAAGTGTCAAAAGAGTGGTGAAAATAAAATATGACAGATGAAATTCAAATATTCTGGAATAAACCTAATGAACAAAGTAAAGCACTTATATTCATAAAACTACAGCTCATTGTTAAAAGAAATTTTAAAAGACCTAAATAATTGGAAGAATATTTCATGTTCACAGATTGGAAGACCAAATAACATTAAGATGCCATTTCTACTCTAATGGATAATAGATTTAAAACAATTCCAATAAAAATTCCACCAGCATTTTAAAATAAATGGAAAACATGATTATCAAATTTATTTGGAAGGGTAAGCAGTCCTGAATAGCCAGAAACATCTTAAAAAGGAAAAGCAAAGTTGGAGGACTCTCACTTCCAGACTTTAAATCATATTACCTAGCTATAGTGGTAAAAACAGCATGGTACTGGCATAAAAACAGACACACAGATCAATGGAACTGAAATGATGGTTCAGAAACAGACCCTCACATCTGTGGTCAAGCAATTTTTGACAAGTCTGTCAAACCCACCCAGTTTGTGCAGATCAGTCCATTACACAAATGGTGCCGAGAGAATTGAATGTCCATAGCCAAAAGAAAGAAAAAGGACTCTTATCTCACCCCTTATAGAAAAATTAACTCAAAATGAATCAAAAACCTAAACATAAAAGCAAGAACCATAAAGCTTCTAGAAGAAAATGTAGGAAAATACCTTCAAGACCTAGTGGTAAGTGATGGATTCTTAAAGGAGGTAAGAGGAAGACTGAGATGGACTACTGATGTTTAATATATGTAGAAGTTTTTATTAACTTTACTGTAAAGTGTGGAAATGTACAGAGTTGATGGTAACACATTATAGTGAGTAACAGCTTGTTTATAAATGGGAATGTGGCTGAAAAGGGATAGTCCAGATATGTAAATTTGGAAGAAAGCTAGAGAATAATCTAGGGACTGACTAACACATTTAACCCAGAGGTGGATGAGAATTATGGTTGATGGTACAGATGCAAGAGTGTCTTTTGTGAACTAGAACAGAAGTACATCACAATTGGAGGGTGGTGTGAATGTGGAAAAGCATGGGAAAAATACAACTGGAGTGACCAATGGACTGTGATTAACAGTAATAATGTAATATTCATGCATCTATTCCAAAGATGTACTGTACTGATAAGGGTGAAGTATGGAAAATTTGTGCGAAATGTACACTATGGACCTTTATTAGTCTGAAGATATTATCTCATAATCTGTAACAAATGTTCCACCATGGTGTAGTGTGTTGATGGAAAGGCATTATATGGGAATTCTGTACATGTGCGTGATTGTTTTGTAAGTTTACAACTTCTGTCATAAAGATATATTTTAAAAATAATAATAGGGTGGGTTGGGACAAAAATATACCAAATATAAGATAAGGACTATACTTACTAGTAAGACAATATTCTTTCATAATTTGTAACAAATGTCTCACAACAATGCAAGGTGTTGGTGGTAGGCTGATGTGTGGGACCCCTGTCTGATGTTATGTGTGTTTGCTTTGTAAGTTCACAACTTTTACTATATACTTATTTTTTATGTATGTTCATGCATAAATGATATAGAAATAATAGTAATAATAATTGGCTGAGTTGGGGGGAAAATACATCAAATGTAAGACACTTTGGTTAGTAGTAATATTTTGAAGTTGCTCTTTAATCATTAACTAAAAATGTTTCACAACAATGCAAGCTATTGGTTGTAGGGTGAGGGGAGGTATAAGAGCCCTGTATGATGTTATAAACATTTGTTTTACAAGTTCACAACTATTACTATACACTTATTATTTATGTATGTTTATGTATGAGTTACATACTTCAATAAACTAAATATATATATATATATTCCAACAGGTAACCAATTCAATATTGTGAGTTAGTTGGAAAAAAAAATTGCAGATAGGTATTCAGGAGGCAAAGAGAAACTACACTACACAATGTAGACCCAAGATAAATGCACATTAAGGTGTGTATTCTTTGGAGGGACTTAGTTGTCAGTCAAAGGAGCCAATATAGAGACAAAGGAGAGCATTGCCCCCTATGCTACCTCAAAGAGAAGAGCTGGGATTGAGAATGAAAAGAGTACTGGTTGAGATCGAGGGTTTTGACATTGAGAGAAGCATGCTTCAGGCTTTCTTCAGATATAGTAGGAATCAGGGACAAGAGGGAGTTCAAGCATGACTCTAGAAAATACCTTTTTAAAAGACTGATTTCTCCAGTAAGAAATCCTGTGGTGGTTCCCAGATGATTAGCTCTAGGACGTCATTTTAATAGGCCCAACAATTGTAAACAAATTATTTTGGAGTGATATTTTAAATTGTGTATTGGCAAAAATTTACTTTCCAAGTGTACTGAAGTTTAATTGATTTTAGGAGAATGCTTGCTTCAGGATAACATAATAAATGCCGTTATTGGGTTAACTGCTTGAAATGTACACCTGAAATAAGATATTAGTGTATAAATTATTTGAATTGGTTGTTAGATGTTACATTTAATACACATGAAATTGAGTAACTCTCTGTAGCCTAGAATAGAGCCTCCAGCACTATGTGAAAAGGCATCAGTTACCACAATAAAAGTCTCAGCTACAATCATAATAAAAGCTCTGATTGAAGTGGACTTGGTCTTCTAGTCACAGGATATGTCACTGAAGAGCTACAGTCCAAGGGATGTACCATCACACAAGAGGAAAGCAAATAACCAGCTTCTCTGAAACTCATCACACTGGGATCACCCCTTCCCCTTCTCTACCTGGTGCACAGACATCAATCAGGTAGTAGAAATTTGTTGTGTTGTGGGTTATGCTAAAATCCTCCCCACATCTTCTGAGGCTCTGAGCCTTCCACGTGGCAGGTGCTGACAATAGAGTACACGAGCTCTGAGGTCTGTTTTTCACAAGTGTGTGTCACTCTATTTTAATGCCTCAATACATAGAAACAGGACTTAAGGTTTCATATGCAAAATAATTGTGCCTCCATCCTTCCTTCCCTTTGGAAAAAAATTTATAACACTAGTTTTTCAAAGTAGCAGTGATGTGGGCAATATAGTAAATGATAAGATTAATAATAGCCACCTTGTTTACTCATTGCATTAGGCACATTGATCCTCCTAATAGTCCTCACAATATAATTAGGAGAACAATGCAGTTGGAACACATTATGAATAAAGAAAGTAAGATTCCAGGAGACTTGCTAAATTGCCCAGGTCCAAGTGAACTAGGTATGTGGCAGGGCAAGGCTTATACACAGGTCTGGCTAACCCAAACCTAAACCCTTTCCACACAAACAAACTTTTAAGGCAAAAGCAGGAGCAAATTGGCACCTCTAGATTAAGTTAAACTAGCAAGAAAAAAGAAATAATAATAGGGTAGTTTCATTTGGGTACTCCAAAAGGTTTAGAAGTTTCCGCTTAAGAATTCTTTAAAGCAGTATCTTTTCTCTTGTATATTCTTCTACAGAGCCCGTTTAATTAAAATTCTGACAGCTGTTTTAAAAGGATAAATGAGAGAGGAAGTCAGGAAAAGTGTAATAAGTAAAAAATATTGGTGCTAAATTATGAAGAGAGACCCATCAAATTAAAAAACTAGATGGCAGAAATAGGCCCTATCTAATAGAATTTAGAGTACAATAAAAATAGCATCAGAAACCCACAAGGCAGTGTAATAGCATTTAATAGTGCTACTGAGGTAGTAGATTGATTTTTACATGGAGGAAGATGAAGAGAGGGAGTTATATTACTACCTCATATAAAGCAAAAAATAAATTTAAAAAAGAATAAATTAAAATTCAAAAAATAAGTCTAAAAGTCCAGTAAAAGAAAATATGAAATACTATTAATCTGATCTTAGGGTGGAGCTAAATTTTATAAATCACAAAGAAATCACAAAGTAAAACATTAGTAGCTATGAATGCATAAAAACTGTATATCAAAAAAAGATCACAGGATAAAAAAACAAAATATGAGGAATTATCAATATATAAGAAAGTATAAATATTATGACTATTTAAAAATTTGTGACTTAAAAAAAAGATAGAATACCTACACGGTATGTGTTGTCTGACTGCAAAAGGCTGGCATGGCTATTTTTAAAAAGATCTTACAGGAATTCATTCCTTCCTTTGGTGAATTTGTCTTGACCCCTTATTTTGGAGGATCAGAAATTGGATTGGGTTGGCAGACCTCAAATAGCGGGATCTTTCACAAGCAGAAATTCACATGAAATGAACCCAGGAGATTGCGATAAAACCCAAATTTAAATGTATTCATTTAAAATGAGAAATAAATACCATAGAAATCAGAATACTTGTAAGTCCATGTGACAAGGCATCCTGTCATTTAAGCAGACCTATGCAGGAAAGCAGAGGATAAGTAAAAGCTTGTTGGGGAAGCCTGGAATCAGAAGAGGGAATAAGAAGAATAAAATGTTTAATGTTATAGGGAAAAGCAATCTGATACAAACATCTTACCACAGGGATGGTCTTTCCAATAGGACCAGAAAATTCAACTATAGCTGCCTTCTTTTATCTCCACACTAGAAATGACCCGGCTGCAAGGTTGTATATTAGTGTAACTGAGAAGGGGAGGTAGATGAGGTTTCTGTCCCTTAGATGAGGGGGGCTTCATAAAAGGTACAGACTTACAGAATGCAGATAAAACAAAAGTGCTTTAGTGCAGTCTCCCAAAACCCAGTAGGAAAGAAAAGGATGCCTAGCTGAAGAGGAGAGATAAGAGTTACAATCTGTCATTACTACAGAAAGGGTCTGTAAACAACTGAACCTGGAGGTCAGATCTATCCTCATGGTCTACCAGTCCTTGAGGCAAGAACAATGACAGACCTTGCATCAGCCACTCTCAGCCAGCCACCCAGAGCCAGCAAGGGCAGGTCATGTCCCCTTCCTTCAGCTCTCCTGAAAAGACACCGCCAAGCACAAAGGCTTGGCTGAAGTCCTTTCTCTGTATGGCCAGCCAGGCAGAAACAGGCAGCAAAATCATATTGAGCATAACCAAGTGCTTACATTTAGCTGCCTAAGTGTTTGGTTAACCCATACGAGATTGCCTATGAAGATATGAATTTCGTATCTTCAAGCTGTTTATCAAAATTGGTAAAAAAAAATCAAAGACACTGTACTCCCCCACTAAAACTAAAACAGCAATTCATTTAGGCAGTATACTCAAACTCAAACCTAATTTAGATTTCGAGCATAGCAAAGGAGTCTAAATCCTGATTGCTCTGTGAAAAAGTTCTTTAGTCATTCTCACTACAAGCTTGAGTTACTTTAGAGGACTTGTCTGGTAACCAACAGGAACAGAAAAAAGGATTTTCTCTTTGGGCACAAATCTCCAAAACAGAGGGGACATTCAATGTTAGTTGCCAAGGCTCCCTCAGTTCTGGGAAGTATTTGGATGGAAAACACTAGCATTTGCCCAGTAGCCCTCTTTCTATCTATGCTGCCATGGCCACCAAGTCAAAGTCCACTTCTGACTGCCTTAGTAATTTTTTTGCTATGTTAATGCATGCAAAAAAAAAAAAAACTACAATAACATCCTTTTGCCTTGGAAAACTATGTTTTGTTTTGGAGGTGATTCATGTCTTTATACTCCAATACATTGATTTTTCAGTTGAACAGAGAGGAAAATCTTATTTTCAGATCCACAGAAGATTTCTCAATATAGTCCCCTTGTCTAGTAATAGTAAAAGTAGCATCACTTACTGAGCTCTTCCTATGTGCCAGGCACTATTTCAAGTCCTTTTGATGTATTATTAGCTTATCTAATTCCCTTCAAGTGGGAGAGACAGGACTCAAACGCAAGAAGGCTGGTTTTAGAAACTGTCCTCTTAAATGCTATTATAGCATTAATAGTATATAAAAGAACAAAAGAAATTCTATAAATAATATTCTTATAATAAACATTTTTAATTTATATAAGCAGGAAAAATTATTTTTAAAGTTAAACTTACTTATTGCTTATTATCTGTCTCTAATAAAAGTAAAAGTTCTTTGAGAGCAGAAGCTCGTTGTTTTGGTCACAGCTGTATTCCTGAAGTATTTTGGTGATATGATAAGTATTCTGACAGATATATTTAATTTTCCAGGAATCCAGGCCCAGGCACCATCTTTGCTCATGCATGCTAAGTGGTAGTCTAATGGTTTGACAGAGTCATTCCACCTAATAATCACCGTAGAAAATCTAGTTCATTTCAGAATGAAGTTCTGTGAAGCTTAGTGATTACTCTGTTTAGTATTCCGTGAAACTGTTGAATTTTATAGGACTCTCATAAAACTTTAACATTCTTCCAGTGCTGTAATCAGATGCACAAAGCCATAGATTAACACAAAACACTTCTGATTATATGGCATATTAAGATTTTAAAAACATATGTTCAATTTACAATCTAAAAGCAACAAGATGGTGTATAATTGATGGTTGTAGTTAAAAATGTCATAAACTACATTTATTCTTTTTAAATCTGAATAAAATTTCACTGACAAAAATGGTTTATGCTGGCCCATTAATGTGAACAGGCAGTATGAGTCAACTGTAATGTATTAAACAAATCACAGCTGTGAGCTGTTTATTAAGTAATTTATTTCATGCTATGTTTATCTCTGTTACTCACTGCGACATTTTCACCTCATGAAATGGTTTTTCATTTTCTTTTATTTGAATGAAAATATATACAGATTTACAGTTTCATAATTTTTCACTTCTGCTATGGAAGGAGAAAGACATTCTAATCTTACTAGAATGTTAAGTAAATAAAACATTTAGAACTATAAAAAGATTTACATTTTGTTATAATAAGGAAAATGTCATTTCAGGTAGGTTCCTCAAAGAACAACGATGAAACAAAGAAAGTGATTACTTTCTTTCATTTAAAACTTCTAATGTATTTAACTGAATGACAAGAACAGGAGGTTGTCTCTGGGTATCATGTGGTACACCAGATTTTTTATAAAATAGTTTATTAAAGGAACATTCTTAAAGGGCAAGTCTTATAAACTTTTACTTTTCTCTGGCTCACCAAAACTGACTTATATAGCTAGGAAGGATGTATTCAATATCTATTTTTAACAAAATCTAAAGGGGTTCTTTAATTAAGATTACAAGAATTACAAAGTATTCATGGACAATGACAGTACATCTTGGAGTAAGTCCTTATACATTTTTCTATAAAGCCAATAAGCATAAATTCTTAGAATACCACAGAATGGGAAGAGGGAAGGCTTTAATATCAGCAGCTTAATCCTCTGTGACTGAAGGAATAATCTTGATTCTTGTCATTCTCTCCTTGTATGTCTTATCCTCTTCTGAGTATCCTGCACGGGTTTTCTACTTCTATAATCTATAATGAAATATTTCAGCCTCTTTTTTCCTTGGCACAGGTTTTTCAGGGCTTCAGCTTCATCCCCCGCTCCTACTGCTGGCTCTTTTTCTGTGTGTGATCTGTGGTTGTTTTCTGTCACTATGAAGGAAAAAATACCTTCCTAATTGAGGTTTTGGACTGAAAAGACAAGGACAGAAGTTACCACAGCTCAGAGGAAAAATTGTAAATGTAAGAGAAGGCCATTTGGCAGGAAATGTGACCTCAACCAGAGAAAAGCCACCACTGACAATCCCCAGCCCAGGAGGTACAGGAATGGAGAAATAACTCTAAATTCTCTCTCCTTGCCCTCACATCTCCTGCCAGTGCCTTCCATTGGTCAAATCAGGGAAAATGAGAACATAAGGGAATATCTGCCTGTCAGGACACAGAGCAGGGTGGAGAAGGAAGAAACAGATTTGGATGGAAAAATAAAAAATATCTAACACCGTATAGCATGAACAATACCATAGAAATATCTTTGCAGAAAATATTTGTATTCAGTGTTTACTACTTAGCATGAGAAAAAATGAAAGATTCAAAATATAATACCTTTTTGAGTTTCCAAATATCTCTATACATTTCTGTCAAGGTTTACAGACTGCTAAACATTATCTAACTACAATGTAAGGCATTTGTGCTATAAATCAGAAGAATCAGGGTTTCCTCTATGAAGAAAATAAGTATGTTTTACAGATACACAGACTTTGGTTTTCAAATCCAAAACAAAAATTACATGAAAATAATACAGAGGAATTGAGTTTTATTTAAGTAATTACAATGTCAAAGAAGTGTTTAATGTTTTGCTTAGATGTTTGGATTTTTGTATATTTCAAGTTGTTTTGACACCTTAATCTTTTTCATTATACTAAAAATTCAATTTTTACTGGCAAATTTATTTTGTAAAAGTGATAGATAATATGTTCTTTTTTCTAATAAAGCTATGTTGAATATAGTTCTAATGATCAACTCATAACCCAATCCTTAGTTAATATGTTGTTTACAACCATTAAAATACCCCAGTGGAATAATGATACACCTGATTCATTAAGTCAATTCAAATTCCACAGTCCTTGTTTTGTCCCCAAATTGATAGCTCATATTATGGTACCCTACTTTGAAGTTATATTTTAGCATTGTTAGTTCAATGTGATCAGTGCTTCTACAGTATGATGGCCCAAAGCAATTTTTTTTTTAAAATGAACAAGGCAACATGTTATATAAATTTTGGCCCTAGTACTTCCCATCTCCAAGTTTAAAAACTTCCCCAGTAGCACAGAGCGGTTAGAGAATCCAGACAAATAATGTGAGCTGTGAACAAGTAGGGGACAACTACAAAGATATTTTCAGGAGATAGCTTCTCAGCTGCAGATCTCTGATGATTCAGAGCTCAGGTGGAGAAAAGAGAATATTTTACATAGGGAGCTTTGTCAGCCACAATCAAGAATTACTGTCCCTAGACTGCTATAAAGAAAGATGAACTGAAAAGAGAAAAAGAATGAAGATCAATGCTTCCAGCAGAGAATACATTGCATAGACTGACTTCCTGCCAGACTGGATCTTGAACAGTCTAATCCAAAAGGAAAGAAAGTGCTTTCATCGAGCCAGCCAGAAAGAGAAGGCACATCAGTGAGTGCCTTTCTTTTGGCTCATTTATCTTAGCCCAAAGATGTTTCAAATAAGAAAAGAGAATCTATTTGGAGGTTTTAAAGTGAGAAAAACAAATGAACTTAACTTTAGAAACAAGCAATTATAGAACAGATGAAAACTGGGCTTTCCTAAGACTTAGCAAGGAATAAATCCCTGTGAATATATTTCTGAGAATGACATAGAATGAATCTTAAGTAAGGCAATTGGGAGGTCTGGATTTTTGGTCAGGGCTGCTCCAGGTGGATGCCCCTTCAGGGTCTCTAATAAACAAGGGGCCTGTTCCCACTCAGTTCTTATGGTCCATGATGTGTGCAATAGTTATAGAGGTGATGAGACATCTTCAACCAGAAACTGTGGCCATAAACAATTACATTCTTAATTTCTATTAAGAACAGAAATTGAGCAACAAGAGCACTCCCAATAAAAAACATTTCCTTGTCTTTTTTTGTGTGCATCAGAGGACAAATGAAAATACCAGGGGTCTAAAAGTCAATAAAGTACAGTAAGGCAAAGTATAAGGAAAATGGTTCCAAGATAAAGCAATCCAGGGGACCACAATGAATAAAAAAGGATCTAGAATTCAAAAAGACTACACTTAACAAACATTTGAAAGAACAAGGCAACTTTAAATATAGTATGTTTCAAAGACAGGGTGTCCTCAGACAGAAATACAATTAAAAATCAAAAAGCTCAAGAGAGAACCAAGAGAAAATTATTGGAAGATTGCAGAGTAGGAAGCTGCAGGAATCAGTCCCTCCACCAAAACAACTATTGAACCAGCAGGAAATGTCTGAAGCAACTATTTTTGAAACTCTGGAAACTAGTGGAACACTGTGAAACATCCAGGAAGGTGCAGGACACAGAGGCTGGGAAATTCTTGTAAATACCAGTGAGTTTCACCTTCCCTCCAGCAGTCCCCCTCTCCCCAGCAGTGGGGACTGCAGCTCAAGCTCCTGATGCTCGCTGGTGACAGGGTGAGACATAAAGAACTATTTCTCCAAACTCTGAGAGTGTAGACTCTGATCCTTGATCACTACCCTTGATCAGCTATTTCAGATCCCCAGGAGACAACTGTGAGGGCAGCCATTGTTTCAACCCCCTTTAGGCAAAGGCAGCAGTAATCTTCCTCAAAACTACAGAAAACAGTTAAAGGGCCCTATGAACTAGGCAAGTGCTTAGTAAAGAAAATTCACTTCAAAACCCATTTAAAAAGCTCCTGTCACCCTGGTTGACCTGTCCTATAGGCCTTCCACAATAGGCAGTGAAGCCAGCTTGCACTTCACTTGTGGGTTGCTGGCCCTGTTCAGAGGAAGCAGAGAGGCCCTTGTCCATGTACTAGGGAGCATGTATATCAGTACCAATCTATTGGGGGGAAGTTTGAGAGACTTATCCAGGGAACTTCTCAGGCTTACCTTCCCAGAGTTTGTCCTTAGGCAGAGAAGGGGCTTGCCCATAGCTGGGACATTATGAGAAAAAATTAAGTTGAAGCAGCCTGGTGTAAAGAACTATCTGCATTAGGTCACTCAAGAGAACACCCAGGAGGAGAGAAAGTCTATTTCAAAGGGAGTAGATGGGGCATTCACTCAAACAATTATAACCTGTAAATGGAGAATTCCTAAGACCTCAAGCAAACACAAGCCCAGAAAAAAAAGGCAGGCTCTATAGCTCCACCCAGGTTCAGATGAGAAAAATACATTTGATTTGCCTCCTGTTGATCTTTTTAGCAGGAGGGCTAAACTCTGAAAAAGACTACCAGCCAAAGTAGAGCCAATTTGCAAAGACAGTGAAAGATGCTTTTTGCTTTGGTTCTTTGTTGTAAGTAGATCCTGGCATTCAAGAAAATCTCTGCCATAGCACTAGTTGGATAGAAACTTAAGTAACAGGTAATTCAGTGACTAAATCTTAGAGATAGAACTCTAAAATATTAAAATATACAGTGTGCAACAAAAGACTACAAGACAAAGAATCAGAAAATGATGACCCATTGAAAAGAACAAGATAAAAATCCAGAAGCCATCAATGAAGAGGAATAAACTTTGGGTTTAACAGATGGAAGCTTAAAAAAAAGAAAAAAAATGACCAGGAAGTGTTTGTGGCTCAAGCAGTTGGGCACCTGCCTGCCATGTGGGAGGTCCTGGGTTTGGTTCCTGGTACCTTGTAAAGAAGATGGGCAAGGCAGCAAGCTGGCATGGTGAGCTGACCCAACTAGATGATGCAACAAAATGATTCAACAAGGAGACACAATGAGGAAACACTATGAGAGACACACCAAGCAGGGAGCAGAAGTGGCTCCCTTCCACATGGAAAGCCCAGGGTTTGGTTCCCAGTGCCTCCTAAAAAAAAGAAGACAAACAGACACAGAGAGAACACAATGAACAGACACAGAAAGTAGACAGCAAGCACAAACAATGGGCAGGGGAATAAATAAATATTTTTTAATTGCCTAAAATAAAGATTCTCAAATTCAAGTAGATAAAGGAAAACATGGAGAAAAAATTAAAGAACATAAGGAAAACAATGAACTAGCAATATGGGAATCACTATGAAAGTCTCAATAGAAACTAAACAATAATACTGCAGTTTAAGAACACAATAACTGAAATGAAAAATTCCCTATATGGTTTCATTAGCAGAGTGGAGGTATTAGAAGAAAGAATTAGTTAACTCAAAGACAAGACAATTGAAATGAAAAAAAAAAAAAAGAACAAACAGAGCCTATGAGACCTGTGAGACACCATCAAACATTCAGTATATGCATTACGGGACACCCCAAAGGGGAAGAAAGGTGGAGAAGGGCAGAAGGAAAATTCAAAGAAATAATGTCAGAAAGCATCCCAAATTAATGAAAGAGATGATTATATACATTAACAAAACCCAAACAGGATAAACTCAAAGAGAACCATGCCCAGATACAGAGTAACCAAAATGTCTAATGCCAAGGACAAGGAGAAAGTTCTGAAAGCTTCAAGAAAAAGGCAATGGGATATGTACAAGGGAATCCCAATAAGATTAAGTGCTGATTTCTAATCAGAAACCATGGAGGGAAGAAAGCAGTGGTACAAAATATTTAAAGTGCTGAAAGAAAAAAATTGCCAACCAAGAATTTTATGTCTGGCATGATTCCCTTTTCTGAGGGAGATACTAAGACATTCCCAGATAAACAAAAGTTGATGGAGTTCATTACCACTAAACTGCCCTAAAGCCATGCTAAAGGGAGCTCTACAGAATGAAATGAAAGGACACTAAAAAGTGGATTAAAGCAGCATAAAGATTTATGGTAAAAGTAACCAAATTGATAATTTTAAACACCAATTTTAAACTATTGTATTAAATTTTTTGCTATGTAACTCCATATTTTAGTTTGCTAAAAGCTTCTGGGGGCAATATACCAGAAATTATTAGCTTTTACAATGGGAATATATTAGGTTAAACGCTTACAGTTCTGAGGCCGTGAAAGAACCCAAATTGAGACATCATCAGAGACCCTTTCTTTCCAAGTTTCAGCTGTAGGGCGTCAGGCACATGGCAGGTGTCCACTGATCTCTTCCCTTTCCTCCAGGTCTCATTGCTTTCAGCTTCTGGCTACAGTGGCTTCCTTTCAGCTTCTGGGTTCCTCTCTGTTTCTGTGACTTTTTTCTGTGTCTGTGGCTATTTATTCCTCCACTTATAAAGGGCTCTAGTAAAAGGATTAAGACCCACCTTGGGTCTCACAATCTTATCAAAGGCCCTTAACTGTGATAATTTAATCAAAAGTTCCCATCGACAATAGGTTTATCTGCATAGGAATGGATTACCTTTAAGAAAAGGATTTTTTCTGAGGTCCACAAAAGCTTCAAACTGCCACACTCCACTTCTCAATTTTTTTTACAGATATTAAAAGGCAAATGCATAAAAAGTTATGATATGTAGTACAAGAGTGCTCCAAAATGTATTGGGAGGAGTAGGGTGAGGTGTGGGGTATATGGGAACCTCATATTTTTTAATGTAATATGTTTTGTTATCTATATGTCTTTAAAAAAAGGCAATTATTTTTTTTTAATTTTTTAAATTAAAAAATAAAAAGAACTGAAAGATATTTAGGAAATTCTTGCAAGAAATTTCAGGTTCCATTTGATGACAGCATTAAATGTAATTACACATACATGTATTAGATAGTATATAAATAGTATCCAAAAAAAGGTTATGATAAATCTATGATTTTGGACATTTAAAGTACAAAGATATAATTTGTAAATCAAATTTGTATATAATTTGTATAACAAGTAAATCAAAAGATGTGGGCACTAGTGAGATAAAGGAACAATGTATATGTGTGATATTGAATATAATTTTAAGTGGATTAAACTCTCCAGTCAAAAGGCAGAGACTGGTAAAATAGATTTTTTTTAAAGTATGACTCAACCATATGCTATTTACAATAGTCTCACCTTAACTTAAAAAATGTAAGTAGGTTGAATGTGAAAGGATGGGGAAAAAAATATCATGCAAGCAGGAACCAAAAGAGACTAGGGTAGCTATACTAATATTAGATAAAATATATTTTAAGTCAAAGAATGACTACAAGGAACAAAAAAGTTCATTATATACTGATTAAGGGATTAATTCCACAAGAAGAAATAGTTTAAAAATATATGTGCATGTAACAGCAGAGTCCAAAAATATATGAAGGAAATATTGACATTGAAATATTTCACATCAATAGGAGGAAATTTCAATACACCACTTTCAAAAATATTTAGGACATATAGACAGAAGATCAGTAAGTAAATAGAAGACTTGAATGATACTCTAAACCTGTTAGACCTAACAGACATATACAGAATACTTCACCCAATAGCAGCACAGCACACATTATTCTTTACTGCACATGAATTATTCTCCAGGATAGACAATATATTAGGTCATAAAATAATTCTCAATAAATTCCAAAATACTGAAAAATATTATACCTTCTCTGACCACAATGGAAGGAATATAGAAATCAACAGCAGAGGAAGAAATGGGAAATTCACAAATATGGGAAATTAAACAATAATACTCTTATACAGGCAATGGGTAAAAGAAGTAATAAAAAGGGAAAGCAGGAAATATCTTGAGGTGAATAAAAATTTCAACCAAACATTCCCAAAATAATGGGTTATAGCAATGGCAGTACTGAGAAGGAAATTAATAGCTATAAACACTTACAATAAAAAGAAGAAAGATCTCAAATTAGAGGCTTAACCTCAAAATTGGAAGATTTAGAAAAAATAGCAAAGCAAGCAGGAGAAAAGAAATATTAGAGTGCTATTAATAAATTAAGACAAAAAACCACATGATCCTCTCAATTGGTGCAGAAAAGGCATTTGGAAAAAATACATCCTCCTTTCTTAATAAAAACACTCATAAAATAGGAACAGAAGGAAGCTTTCTCAAAATGATAAAGTGCATATATGTCAAAAACCTACAACTAGAATTGTACTCAATGGCAAAAGATGGAAAGCCTTCCCACTGAGATCAGGAACAAGACAAGGATGTCCACTGTCACCTCTGTTGTTGAATATTCTGCTATAAGTTCTAGCTAGAACAGTATTGTTAGATAAAGAAATAAAAGTCACCCAAATAGGAAAGGAAGAAGTAAAACTTCCACTATTCACTGATGATCTCTTATCTAGAAAATCCTGAAAAATTCGTTAAAAAAAGTGGTAGGATACAAGATTAATATTAAAAAATCAATAGAGTATCCATACACTACTGATGAACAATTTGAGGAGGAAATTAGGGGGGGGAATTATATTTATAACAGTGACTAAAGCAATCAGCTATTCAGGAAAAAACTTAATCAAGAGCATAAAGGACCTATATTCAGAAAACTACAAAACATTGCTAAAAGGATCTGAAGAAGATTTAAATAAACGGAAGGACCTTCATGTTCATAGACAAGAAGAATAAATATCATTAAGGTGTCAATTCCACCAAATATGATTTAAAGATTCAATGAAATTCAAATAAAAATCTGAACCCCTGTTTTTGCAGAAATCTAGAAGACAATAATCAAATTTATTTGGAAGGGTAAGGGGCCCAAAATAGTAAAAAAATATCTTTAAATAGAAGAATGAAATTGGAGGAGTCTCACTTCCTGACTTTAAAGCATATTACTTAGGTACAGTAGTGAAAACAGCATGGTACTGGTATAAAGACAGACAGATTGACCAATGGGACCTGTATTAGCTAAAGGGGTGCTGATTCAAAATACCAGAAATCTCCTGGCCTTTATAAAGGGTATTTATATCATTTGGGGTAGAAGCTTACAGTTGCCAGGCCATAAAGCATCAGTTACTTCCCTCACCAAAAGTCTGTTGCCATGTGTTGGAGCAAAATGGCTGCTGACATCTGCAAGGGTTCAGGTTTCCTGGGTTCCTCTCTTCCAGAGGCTCATTTCTCTGTGGGCTCAGCACTCTGCTTTCTCTACAAGGCCAACTATAGACTATCAAATGAATGGCTAGTCTCTCTTCCCAAAGCCTCTGCCTGTGTTTAATGGAGACTTCTCTCCTTCCTCATGTATCTGCTTCTCCACGTGTTCACTTATGGGCTCCAGGATCAAAACACCAATCTCCCTTCTCTGTGGTGTGGTTTCTCTGTGAGTCCCCACCTTCCAAGGGGGCAGGGACTCAACATCCTACTGACGTGGCCCAATCAAAGCCCCAATCATTACTTAATCAAGTGAAAGTGAAACCTTTGAATCCAATATAATCTAATATGCCCAGAGGAGCAAATCAGTTTACAAACACATTCATAAACAATATAAAACTGCAACAGAACCAGATTAAGAACTCAGAAATAGACTCACACATCTATCATCAAGTGATTTTTGACAAGGCTGTCAAGCCCTTGCAGCTGGACCAGAACAGTCTACTCAACAAATGTGCTGGGAGAACTGGATATCAATATCAAAAAGAAAGAGGACCCCTATCTCATACCTTATACAAAAATTAACACAGAATGGATCAAAGACCTAAATATAAAAGCAACAAACATAAAACTCCTAGAAGAAAATGTAGGAAAACATCTTCAAGATCTTTTGGTATGAAGTGGTTTCTTAAATCTTACAACCAAAGCACAAGCAGAACAAAAAAAGATAATGAGACCTTCTCAAAGTTAAACACTTCTGCACCTCAATGACTATCAAAAGGGTAAAAATGCAGCCAACTCAATGGGAGAAAATATTTGGAAATCACTTATTTGATAAGGCTTTAATATCAGTGATATAAAAAGAGAAAATAGGCCCCAGAAAATAGAATGAGGGTAGAGAATGGAAAGGTAAGGGTTAATCGGTGAAGAATTCGTAACAAGGTTGTCTGTGAATCTTTGGAAGTGAATGGAAATGTTGAGAGCACATCATAGTGTTTGTGACTAGCCAAACTATTATATGGGTATGACAGTGGTTGAAAAGGAAAGTCTAAGGTTATGTATTTACTTGACAGAAAGCAAAAAATGTAACATGAGTCTGTATAACATAGTGAAACCTCATATGAAATATGAATATGGGTGATATTGCATATATAAAACTGTTTTTACAAAATAGAAATACAAATAACATAGAAAGATGGAAACAGAATAGCAGGTATGTACAGTTGGGGAAGTATAGAGAGATTGAGAATTACGAAGTGATGAGTTTTGTTTCTTTGTTTTTGTTTATTATTATTATTAGAATAATGAAAATGTGCTAATAATGATTGAAGTGATGAATGCACAACTATGTAATTATATCAGTACCATTGGTTGTATTTTGGATGGATTTATGCTTTATTAATATGTATCAATAAAATTGACTGGTTAAAATTATTTTTATTTGTATAAAGGAAGACCTTCAAATAAATATAGACTTCTGAATGCCAGACAAGTAATCATTTCAGTTTTCAGTATCCCAATCACCAACTTCAAGAAACAGTATAAATCTGTCCTATTCTTATAACTTCATAGTATTTTCCCTTTTGAAACTATTATTTTTAAAAATAATCTAGTTACATTTAATGTAGATTGGGTGTGCTATATATTCACCAATTTTTCTATATAGTTCTATTTAGCTCTCATTTCAAGATTTAATTCTGCAGTTTTCTTATCAGAAAAATAGAATCACCATTTTTTTTTAAGATTTATTTTTTATTTATTTCTCTCCCCTCTCCCCACCCCCCGCCCCAGTTGTCTGTTCTCTGTGTCCATTTGCTGTGTGTTCTTCTTTTGTCTGCTTCTGTTGTTGTCAGCAGCATGGGAATCTGTGTCTCTTTTTGTTGCGTTATCTTGTTGTGTCAGCTCTCCGTGTGTGCAGCGCCATTCTTGGGCAGACTGCACTTTTCTTTTGCGCTGGGCGGCTCTCCTTTAGTGGGTGCACTACTTGCACATGGCGCTCCCCTATGCGGGGGCACCCCTGTGTGGCACGGCACTTCTTGTGTGCATCAGCACTGCACATGGCCCAGCTCCACACGGTCAAGGAGGCCTGGGGTTTGAATCACAGACCTCCCATGTGGTAGACGGACGCCCTATCCACTGGGCCAAGTCCACTTCCCACCATTTACTTTTATATAATAAAAATTGACACAGCTAAAATCTATTAAACAAACCTTGGTTAACCATAAATGTTTTTAGGATTACCGTACTTTTTCTCTACAGTATCATACAAAGGCCTAACCCTTACTTACACCACCATTAGTTAAGGCAATTAGCAATTGTATATTTGATCCTATACTTACTTTGTATGAAACAGCATGAAACTGAAGGAAAAAAGGGCTTCTCCATGTTTTAATACTTTCTACTGGCCCTAGATTTTCACTAAATACAAGCTCCATCTATCAGACTATTTTTTTCCTTCAGTTTCCAATTGCAAATTTTCCTGTTCTCTATAATTATATTGTTTCTTCTATCAGTTAAGGTTTTAATGTTGCAAGCAATAGGATATGCTCTAAATTGAAAAAACAAACAAAAACAGCTTAAGTGAAAAAAGGTTTGTGAGCTTCTGTTTCCCATCCAAGATGGAGTAGATGCAATTGTCCTTATTCCTCCCATGAAGTACACCCATAAACCCTAGGCATTATATGTTAAAAAAAAATTTTTTTTTAAAGAAGACTCTCAAAACAGGAAAGAAGACTGCAAACTGGCTAGGGACCTTAACCTAGTGTTGCGTTCTCTCACTGTCTTTTTGTTCCATGTATCCTGGACTGTGTGCTGGGCAAGGTGTTAACCTGGAAATGCCAAAAGGATCAAATAAAAAATGCTACATGAAAATCCTGCTCTTTTTAGTGAAAGGACCAGGAAAGAGGCAAACTAGTAAGATGGAAAAATTTTAGGCAATAATAATGCTCTATCATTCAAACAAACAAAAGAAGAAAGGTGCCTACCCCCAACCTCATCAGCAAAGCCAAGTGGGGAACCTAGACATCCACTCTCATCTAACTATAACAGGACACCCCTCCTCAACTGCTCCAAGATGGTATCAAAGAACACCTAGGGGAGAACTAGTACCAAAATTAGCAAGATCTCCACCCACACTGAAAGCGGGGAGTGCATGTGGCTCTTGGACTAACACTCTCAAACAGCAGTAACAAGATACTGCTGGTATCAGAGAAGTTCCAGAAGGAATCTGAAACTTTTAATAACATCGAGGGTAATGAGGTCACCTCCTGCAGAGTTAGTTGAAGTTCCATGGGAAACAGTAATAAGGTGCTGCTTCTACTCCAAGCAGGATAATATGTCAGCAGAAGCCTAGAGGGTATCCTGAAATCCCCTCCAACCAGCAGTAAAAAGGACCTCCTCCACCCCCCCCCCCCCAGGGTATGAAAGAAGGCCAAGGGAGAATCTTAAACTTTCACTCCCCACCCAGGAATTATGAGGCAGTGACCCCTGACTCCCTCTGGTGTGGTGTCAGAGGAAGCCTGCTAAAACAGATTTAAATAAAATCCAAAGTTTTATAACATAATACCCAAAATGTTAAGGTTATAATATAAGATCACTGTCATAACAAGAACCAGGAAAATCTCTACTTGAATTAGAAAAGACAATCAAGAGATATCAACACCAGGATGAGATAGATGTTGGAATTATCTCACAAAGATTTTAAAGCAGCCATCACAACAATGCTTCAAACAGCAATTACAAAGATGCTTCATGCAAATGAAAATTTAGCTTCAGCATAGAAATAGAAGACAAAAATAACTAAATGAAAATTTTAGAACTGAAAAATACAAGTGAAATATGAAATTCAGTGGATAGGCTCAATTGCAGAATGGGGGGACAGAAAAAAGGATCAGTGAACTTGAAGATAGCACAATAGAAATAACTCTATTTAAACAAAAGAGAGAAAACAGATGGAAAAGACATGAACAAAAAACCTTAGTAATCTGTGAGACTATAATAAAGTTCTCAGGATTATATCATCAGAGTTCCATATTCTCCTATGAAAGAATGTATGAAAGAAAGAATGTAGGGCTAAAACTGAATTACAAGAAATAATGGCTGATGATTTACAAAATTTTGGCAAAAAAAAATACAAAAACATAAAACTACAGTCTCAAGAATCTCAGTGAATCAAAACAGAATGAACTCAAATAAACCCATGCCATAATACTTCATAATCATACTTCTGAAAACCAGACAAAGAAATTATCTTGAAATCAATGAGAAAGAAATGTCACCTTACCTATGTGAAAAACAATCTGAATGAGAAATTTCTCATCAGAAAACATGTAGACCAGAAGGAAGTGGCACAATATTTTTCAGGTGCTGTCAACCTCAAATTCCATACCTATCAAAATTAGCCTATAGAAATGATGGCAAAAGAAAGACATTTTCAGAAGAAATAAAACTAAGAAAATGTATCACCAACAGATGAACCCTAGAAAATAGCTAAAAAAAACTTCTTGAAACAAAAAATAAATAATAAAATAGGGATCTTGGAATATCATGAAAGTATAAAGAACAAAAAAAGAGCAAAAATATAGATAAGTAAAATAGAGTGTATTTCTCCTCTTGAATTTTCCAAATTATGTTTGCTTGATGAATCAAAATTTCTAACACTATCAGATATTATTCTCAATGTATATAGAAAAAATATTTTAGGCAAGTATACGATAAATGGTGAACAGTAAAGAAATCCAAAAGTAGTTAAGATTTCCACACTTCCCTTGAAATGATAAAATGTTGGCATCAGTAGATGATAATTATGTATGTATAATAGAATTCCTAGAACAAATCCTAAAAGATCTATACAAAGAGATATACTCAAAAACATTATCAATAAATCAAAATTAATCCTAACAAATATTTGAGTATCATACAGGAATATAGGAAAAAGAAAACAGAGAACCTGACAGAGAAAATAAACGGAAAAGAGAAAATAAAATGGCACATTTAAGGCCTAATATATCAATTACTAAATTGATACGTTAGGCCTAATTGGCAAGAGATTGGCAAAGTGGAGCAGACTTGACTTAATGGATAGAGTGTCTGCCTACCACATGGGAGGTCCGCAGTTCAAACCCAGGACCTCCCTGAACCGTGTGGAACTTGCCCACGCACAGTGCTGATGCGTGCAAGGAGTGCCGTGCCACGCAGAGGTGTCCCCGGCATAGGGGAGCCCCACATGCAGAGTGCTCCCCATAAGGAGATCTGCCCAGTGCAAAAGAAAGTCCAGCCTGCCCAGGAGTGGTGCTGCACATACGGAGAACTGATGCAGCAAGATGACACAACAGAAAGAGACAGATTCCCGGGCCACTGAAAAGAATAGAAGTGAACCCAGAAGAATACAGCGAATGGACACAGACAGCAGACAACTGGGGGTGGAGGGAAGGGGAGAAAAATAAATAAATAAATATTTTAAAAATAAATAAATAAAAAACATAGCATAATGTAAGTCTAATTGTGGCCTCTACAAGAAACTCACTTCTGATATAATGACTTAGGAAGACTGAAATTAAAAGGATGGAAAAAGACAGCCATGGAAACATTAGTCTAAAAGGGCGTAAAAGATACATATATTTTTCTTAATAACCAAACCTAAATAATAATGTCTAAAGATCTACATTTGGCTGATCAAAACTGTAAACAAATACAAGGAAATGATTAAATGTCAAGATAATTGGTGGGAGGAAGAGGGATAAGATTGAGATGACATGTATAACATATGAGGTGGGGGGATTCTAGGATTGTTATCTAATTCTTGTTTAATCAAAGTTCTATTTCTTACCCTGAGTAATGGTTAAAAGGGTGTTCACTTTATAATTTATTTAGTTTTACAATTGTTTTGTGTGATTTTCTGAATCCATGATTTTTTAAAATAAAATGTTTATACCAGTGAGATCATACAGTACATGAAATAATTAGAATAAGCAAATTAATAGATTAAGAAACTAGAATACAGGTTATCAGGGCTGGGGTGATGGTAAAGAATAGGGAATTAATGCTTAAGTTAAGAATTTCTGTTTGGAGTAAGGGAAATTTTAGTAATGAATAGTGAAGATGGTAGCAAAAGATTGTGAATACAATAATTAACACCACTGAATTATATATTTGAATGTGTTTAAAAGGGAAATTTTAGATTTTATATAAGTTACTAGAATAATTAAAAAAACAAAAGCTTATGTGTCAATTGGTGTCCAGTTGTTTGGTCAAGCAAGCATTCAACTAATTGTAATACAAGGATGTTTCATGAATTTTAATCAACAATGATTTGATTGCAGAAATGGCTGATTAGATTTACAATCACCCAAGGAAATTCCCCTCAGCAGTAAGTGATGTCTTATCTAATTAGTTGAAGGCATTAAAAGGGGGACTGATTTCAGCATTCAGAGAGAGACTTCCCAGCTCTATCTGGAACAACCAGCACCTCCTGGTCTGCAACCTGCCCTGCAGAATTTTGATTTGTGCATCCCCATGGTTGCATTAGAGAATTTTATAAAATCTCATACTATTTACAGATATCTCCTGTTGGTTTTGTTTTGACTGTACAACACAAGCAGTGAACCATAATGTAAAATGGACTATAGTTAGTATTAAAATTATAATAATACTCTTTCATCAATTTAACAAAGATACACTTATGCAAAGTGTTAATAATAGGGAAAACTGTGTGTTAGGGGAGGGTATACAGGAACTTTCTATTCTCTGCATGAGTTTTCTGTAAACCTACAACTTCTTTAATAAAAAAATGAAATATTTAAGTTAAAAAAGGGATACGGGGTAAAGACAAGGAAAAGGAGTTGTTCAGATAATTGGAAGAAAATATGAAGTATCACACTTCAAAAAATATAAGAACTATAGCAATGCCAGCAGTAATGGTAGAAAAATAAATGGATATTTCCCATTATGAAAAATCTCCAGCTATTTCCTATCCTAAGGTCACAAGACTACAGATTCAAATTCCTGAGAGATTCTGACTAATTTATTTTAGGTAGAATTCCCATTCTTTGACCAGTGGAGTACAGACCACCTTGATTCTACCAAGACTGCACAATGAAGAATGGATAAATCCCTAGAGAAAGCAAGTTGCTCTTACAGGAATAAAAGAAACTAGATAAGAATTATAAAGTATCTTGTATAATAAATTTAATGTAAATAATTATTGCCCAATCCTGCAACTATTAATATATGTAATCTAGGATTTAAAAATCTGTTGAGGGAAATGGATGTGGCTAAACCAATTGGGCTCCCATCTACCACATAGGAGGTCCAGAGTTAAATGTCCAGGGCCTCCTGGTGAGGGCAAGTTGACCCACATGGCAAGCTGGCCCACGCAGTGTGCTGGCCTATGTTGGAATGCCAACTCATGTGGGAAAGCCACCCCGTGCAGGACTGCTGGTCAACATGGAGAGCTGGTGCAGCAAGATGACACAACAAGAGACAGAGGAGAGAAAATAAGAAGATGGTAGCAGAACAGGGACTTGAGGTTGTGCAAGAGAGTAATAACCTCTTTCCCACTCCGGAAGATCCCAGGATTGGTTCCTGGAACTGCCTAATGAGAATACAAGCAGACACAGAAGAACACACAGTGAATGGACACAGAGAGCAGACAATGGGGGGAATGGGGTTGGGAGAAGAAATAAATAAAATAAATCTTTTCTAAAAATCTGTTGATAACAAAATACTTTGAACCATTTTTATAATAGCACAGTCTATTTGATGCCTAGGAGAAATTTTACATTTACCTTCTAAACTCTTTCCCTTTAATCCTGAAAATGGCAAACCCTGGAACTACAGCAGTGTGTTGGGTGAAAACCAGTAGATAAGTAGGCTTCATTTTCCTGAAATATCACCATTACCTGAAGATTTGAGAGCAATGTAAGTTTACATTCTTAATTTTTGTATTCTTAAAAGATTTTTTTATATATGCAAACAAGCAAAATCAAATTTACTCCTGTCTTCCAAATTTTTCATTCATAAAATCCTAAGAATTATATATAATATTTGTGTCCATGGAGGGAAGTAGAAAATGTGGTACTTCTATTCACAGATTTAGTCAAAGTCAAAAGAGCAATGATGAACAACTGATGCTCTTATCAGTGCCTCTAGCAGCTATAACTAGACTTCAGTAGTTATGATATTTTCTTTAAATATAAAACTTACATATAAAATTATAAATAATAAGATGATACAGAAAGTTTAAAAAAAGGTAAAAAATAAAAGTTACCCATAATCTCACATTGCACAAAATGTATAACTTAAACTTTCCTAGCTACATGTTTACTCTCCCATGCTTTAGGAAAATTTTCATTGGAAAACTTTGAGCTCCACCATTCTAGATTACCTGGAAATCTAAACTTTAAAATCTCTCAAAGAGACTGCATGAGGACATGCATATTCTTCCTCCACCAGTGGAATGAAAGTATGATTTGGATTCATATGGAAATTCGGTTCTATTCTTACTCCTAATCTTATGAGATAGAGAGAATTGGGGGAAATGGGAAAAATCATTGAGTACAAAATAATAAAATAATAGTACTTTAAGGTAAATCCCCAAACAATATGCTGAATGAAAACATAGCAAATCTTCCCTAGAAGAAATTATTGGTTCCAATACTTCTACAAAATATAGAAGTAATGACATCTTCCAAACTAATTAGTGTACTTGCTCAACACTTATTTTAAAATAAAAAGGTATATGAAACTGCACCTTAGGAATTTTAATATAGAAAATGTATTTGCATTAAACTCATTGGCAAATATTATCCAGAATTCTTAAAAAACCAATTGGCAAATAAACCTCTCATCTGGTCTTCTCACAAAGGAGACTAAATTTCTGTTCTCTTCTGCCCATTGAAAACAGCTAATTGAATTAGAAATTCATATTGGCATTCTTTTGTAGTGTATCACAATGTTTGGCTTCAGATAAAAATGAAACAGCTCTGAGGACTTAGAGACTGAAAAATTAAACTTAAGTTGAAAATAGCTTTGAAATGTATGAAAGTTACCTGAGGTGCTTAATATCATCCTCAAAATAAGTTACTTTTCCAAATATTAAAGAAACTTCAGGATCCTAGAGTAGCCACAAATTCATGCCTCATGAAGAGAGAAAAGGGCAGGCTGAAATTGCTTTCCATGTTTAAGCCATCTGACAAACCAGGATATCAAAGACTTCATCTAACAACCCTAAGGGAAAAGCACTTAACTTGAAAATACAAGGTCTATCTAATAAAACCAAAATAAATTAAAGAAGAAAAAATAAGACAGTCTGAAGAGAAGGAGGCTCTGATCTGCCAGTCATTCAACAGGACTACTACTTAGCCAGCAACAATAGAGTCTGGCTGTGGAAAAAAATGAGTTCTTATTAATCTGACTAACTATAAAGGCCTCACCTGAGAAACTAAAAATTTACTCAGTATAATTTGTCATAAAACCTCTTGGCCAATGTTATCAAGAGTACTAGTATAGTCATACTACATTGACCAGTCAATAAGTAATAATAATGTAGGCTATAAGATACAATGTTGCATCTGTGGATGCAGTGAACTTTAAATGTCAGCAGAGAATACATGGCACAATGATCAAGTCATGGTTTTGGATATAAAGAAACAGTATACTCAAATTGATGCCAAAAAAATTGCCAGATATAGCTCTACCAGAATCATAGAAAAACCTGAACAATAGTCACATGATTGGCACAACCTGGCCTATGGATTGATTTCTTTGGCTCCAGATATCCACACTGGTCCAATCAGCTAGGGCCAGTGATAGGAAGGGAGATGTGGTATAAATAGGAGTGCAGGGGCAAAATGAAAGGAAGGTTGGGAATGGATGAAGAATGGATTTATCAGCAATAGAATGAAAGAGTACACTATGATTTACTAATCCAGTGCATACACTCTTGTTTGTCTTTCAAACATAACCTTCTTCCAACTGTCTGATAATTCTCCCTAATGCAATCTAATGATCACATTTACAAATGTAAAGACACTCTTTCCTGGAATGGAATGGAATGGAGTGGAATGGAGTGGAATGGAGTGGAGTGGAGTGGAGTGGAGTGGAGTGGAGTGGAGTGGAGTGGAGTGGAGTGGAGTGGAGTGGAATATATTACAGTGAATGGAGCATTATAGGATTAGTGTTGTTTCTGGAAACTTTTATTTCTCTTTACACACAAACACACATACACACCAGGCATATGTATGTGCTAAAACATGGTATAAAATGTATTTTTTATGTATCAGTTTCTAGAATCTCTTTTCAGCAATGACCAATTATAGGCAGAAGGGAATTTCCACAACATGGTTACATACTGTGCTTCCTTTTGTTCCCTAAGGCACATATTTTAGAATGTGAGTTTGTCCTTTTCATGCTGTAGGTTCCCAATGAACCAAAAATAACCAGGGAAGCAGACTTGGCCCAGTGGTTAGGGCATCTGTCTACCACATGGGAGGTTCGCAGTTCAAACGCTGGGCCTCCTTGACCCATGTGGAGCTGGCCCACGTGCAGTGCTGATGCACGCAAGGAGTGCCATGCCATGCAGGGGTGTCCCCCATGTAGGGGAGCCCCACGCTCAAGGAGTGCACCCCGTACGGAGAGCCGCCCAGTGTGAAAGAAAGTCCAGCCTGCCCAAGAATGGTGCTGCACACATGGAGAGCTGACACAACAAGATGATGCAACAAGAAGAAACACAGATTCCTGTGCTGCTGACAACAATAGAAGCAGACAAAGAAGAACATGCAGCAAATAGACACAGAGAACAGACAACTGGGGTGGGGGGGAGAGGAGAGAAATAAATAAAATAAATAAATCTAAAAAATAATAAAATAAAATAAAAATAACCATTCAACTTCACCATCCTTGCATTTTCTACCTCTTTAAATTACTCTATTTAAAGTAAATTCCCAAGCACCCAAAGCCTTGTCCTCTGGTTGGCACACTGTCCTGATAAATCACAGGAAATATAAGCAAAGATAGTTAGTTTTCCATTTCAAGATATCAAAATATGTTTCACTGCCCTTTATCCCAAAGAAATCTAATAACGAAACCAAGCATTTCATATTTTCTATGTTCCCTACTCCCCAGGATCAAGCTCTGCCTTACTCTCTGCTCATGTAAGGATATATGTTGCTTAGCAGCAAAAAGCAAACTGTACAACCAACCATCAGAGAGAATGGAGCATGAAAGGCCCTGGAAAAATGTCATTGGGATTTTGTGCACTTTCACTTAAAGAAAAGATTTAGTGTTTAATAAATTTGTATAACATATTTAAATTTAACAAATTTTGAATCTTGAGTAGAGGGGAAATTAAAGAGAATTCTCTGCAATTAGTAATAGCCATTCTAGGCAAGAACTGCATGAAACACAAAATCAAAATCACTGAACATTTCTCTCAGTAAATCCCAAAAAAGATTTCTTCCAGGTCTTAGTAGGCAGGGACGAAAGAATCTATCAGAAACACAGAGGGGAGAAGGAAAAATGGTGTCAGATTAAGTGGGCACTTGCCATCAAAACAATTTAACAAGTAAACAATAATAAAAAAAAACTATACTAATATGGGACAAAATAGACTTTAAATGCAAAACCATAGTAAGAGACAAAGATGGACACCATATATTAGTAGAAGGGATAATCTTTTAAGAAGAGCAAACATAAACATTTATGCACCTAACCAGAGCACCTCAAAATACATGAGAAAAAAAAAAAATACATGAGGCAAACACTGGAAAAACTAAGTGGAGAAACATATCCCTCTACAATTATAGTGGGGAACTTTAATACACCATTATCACCATTAGACAGAACAACTCTACAGAGAATCAATAAAGAAACAAAGAATTTTAATAATACATTAGAGATTTGGACCTAATAGATATATACAGAGCACTATACCCAAATACAGCAGGATATACATTCTTCTCTAGTGCACACGGATCATTCTCCAAGACAGACCAAATGCTAGGCCACAAAAAAATTCTCAATGAGTTCAGAAAGATTGAAATTATACAAAGCAATTTCTCTGACCACAATGGAATGAAGCTGAAAATCAGTAAGGGGCAAAGAACCAGGTTAGGCACAAAGATATGGAAGCTAAACAAAAAACTTTGAGACAAATAGTGGGTCAAGGAGGAAATCTCAAAAAAAAATCAGTATCTCTCCTGAAATAAATGCAAATAACAACACAACATATCAAAACCTATGGGGTACAGCAAAAGCTGTACTGAGAGGGAAATTCATAGCCATAAATGCATATATCAAAAAAGAAGAAAGAGCTGAAATCAAAGACCTAACTGCACACATGGAGGAATAAGTAAAAGAATAACAAACTAGCCCCAAAGGAAATAGAAAGAAGAAAATAACAAAGATTAGAGCAAAAACTAAATGGAATTGAAAATAACAAGGCACTAGGAAAAATAAACAAAACCAAAAGCTGGTTCTTCAAGATCAATAAAATTGACAAACCCTTAGCTAACCTAACAAAGAAAAAAAGAGAAGGGTACAAATACACAAAATAAGAATTGAGGAAGGGGATTTCACCACTGACGTCACAGAAATAAAGAGTATTGTAAGAAGCTACTTTGAAAAATTATATGTTGACAAGAAGAATAATTTAAAGGAAATTGACAAATTCCTAGAAACACACAAGCAGACTACATTCACAAAAGAATAAATTGATGAACTCAAAATACCAATCACAAGTAAAGAAAGAGAATCAGCCATCAAAAACCTACCAACTAAGAAGAGTCCAGGACCAAATGGCTTCACAGATGAATTCTACCAAACAGTCTGGAAAGAACTAGCACCAATCCTGTTGAAACTCTTCCAAAAAAAAAAAAAAAATAGAAGTAGAAGGAACATTGCCTAGCTCATCCTATGATGCCAAAATTTCCTTAATACCAAAACCTAACAAAGACACCACAAGAAAGGAAAATAACAGACCAATCTCTCTAATGAAACTAGATGCTAAAATTCTCGACAAAATACTTGCTAATTGTATTCAACAGCACATCAAACTAATTATACACCATGGCCAAGTGGGTTTCATCCCAAGAATGCAAGGACTGTTCAACATAAGAAAAATCAATCACTGTAATATACCACATAAACAGATCAAAAGAAAAAAAAATCACATCATCATCTCTATAGACACAGATAAAGCATTAAAGAAAACAAGTACCCTTTGCTGAAAAAACACTGCAAAAGATAGGAATAGAAGGATACTTTTTCTGAACATGATAAAGGGTATATATGAAAAACCCACAGCTAACATCATATACAATGGTGAAATCCTAAAAGCTTTCTCTTTAAGATCAGGAACAAGACAAGGATAACACTCCTATTAAACATGGTATTAAAAGTACTTGTTTGAGCACTGAGGCAAGAAAAAGATATAAAAGGCATCCAAATTGGAAAGGAATGAGTCAAAATTTCACGATTTGCAGATGACATGATCCTATACATAGAAAGCCCTAAGAAATCTACAACAAAGTTTCTAAAACTTATGAGTTCAGAAAAGTCACAGGTTTAAGATAAATGCACAAAATCTGAGGAGGAAATAAAGAAAAAAAACACCATTTACAGTAGTAACAAAGAATCAGATACCTAGTGTAGCTGAGCGAGAGGGTTTCGTCCTCGCTCAGGCCCAAGAGTCGGGGGGGGCTTGCTCCTGCCGAACCGCCGGCGGGGGGTGCTCCAAGAGGGAGTACCGGTTCTCCAGGCATGGGGGACGCGCGGTTAAGGAAAAACCACAGAGACTGCTTGAGCGCAAGAACAGGTCTGCTTTATTATGGAAGTACACTTAGCTATATAGGGTTGGGTAGAGGGAGGGGCGTGATGAAGGGAGGGTTGGCTAAGGGGCGGCTGTGGACAGGCTGAAGCTGATGGATAGACCTGAGGTAAGCAGTTACTGGGGAAGAGGGCAGATTGTGGGTTGGCAATATGGGCGGGACTGGCGGGAAGGACGGCGGGGGCTGGAAGGGGAGGAGGGGTGGAGAAAGGCGGCAACAATTGCTCCTTTTGTTTTTAAAAGGAAATAGAGGCAACAAGTTTTGGTGCGCACTGTGGGTGTGAATAACTCGGTGTGCGCAGCAACAAAAGACAAGGATTATGAGGAGGAGGAGGAAAAGGAGGTTATAAGGACGGGTACTGGAATAGGACGAGGGGTGGGGGGAGACCACGAGGACCGGCTGGCCGTGAGCGGACGACATAGCATCTGGCCAGGACGCATGTGCCCGCCATTAGGGTCGGCGCACGCCGGCGCCTGGCACGCGCCGAACCTTGCCAGCGAAACGGGCTCGTGATGTCCCCAGACCCCCCGCCCGAGGGGGAGGAACAGTTGGGGAGAAGTGAGGGGAGGAAGACAAGAAGCTATAGGCGTGCGGTCTGGAGTAGGTGGTGCGGGCGGAAGGGGCGAGGTGGACGGCTGGGGGGGGACTCAGCGGTGGCGAGGCGTTGGTAGTGGACTTGTACAAAGGAGCTGAACACTGCATTGGCTTGATCTTTGGCAAGGTGGACTATCCTTCTGATGGCCCAGGGGCCCACAGTGAGGGCTAAGAGGATAATGATAAGGGGGCCTAGGAATGGGAGCAGGTACGGGAGGAGAGAGATAGGTAATATCTGGATCGACCGCCTGCCGGAGGGCAAGGGCGGCGATCCCCGTGCCTGCTCCAGCGAGACCTAAAAGGGTGGTGACGGGAGGGGGCTGGGGTACAGAGTAGGGGGTAAGCGAGGCTTGGGGTTGTGGGAGCTGAGGGAGGCAGTGGCGAGGGGGGTGCCGGGCGAAGGAGCGGGCGAGGTGGAGCGGGGCAGAGAAGGGGGCTGTGCCTTTGGAGGATTGAAAATCTGATTTGGGCCCACTGGGGTGGAACGTGTGGGAATTGGCTCCTTTTTTATAGTGATAATGGCACCGTAATCGTAGCCTACTGCATACAGGCGGGCTCCCCACATGCGGCCTCGTAACCAGAGGTCGGAGTTGGGGTCTTTGACTGTGAGTGTGATGGTGTTCCATCGAGTAGCATTACGCTGGAGAGTGAGGTATGGGTCTTTGTTAGGGGCGCTGGATCATCCGTGGGCGATGGTTTCGCACCCCCAGGAAGGACAGTAATAGTGCGTTGGGTCATGGCATCCTCTGGCGGAGGATGGGCACATGTAGAAACCTGTGGCAGCGGGGTTGTGTCCCCCCCCACTCATAAGACGGAAGGTTCGTGCGTCCAGTGAGGTTGGCGACATCAGTAGTGAAAGAGGGGGCGGAGGCGGTTACGTTCGAGGCGAGGAGCCTTTTTTGTTGCCAGAGGGAGAGGGTCCAATTGAAGGGCTGGTGACTCGGGTTGGCAGCGGCTGGGAGAGCAAGGGAAGCCAGGACGAAGAGAACGGCTGCGAGGCTGTGTAGAGGCATCATCTGACGGTGCGGCATCTTGATGATGGCTGGTGCTGGATCCGGGTGAACGGGGCAACCTCTGGGCCGTATCCACTGTCAATGTTATCTCTCACCGAAGGCATAGGGTGCTGATCATTCGGTGGAACTAGTGGGTCAGTGGCAGGCCGGATGCAGCGCCCAGGAATCCAGAGCGGCTGCGACTCAGACTCTGGAAAGACACAAGCAAAGCCCCTCCCCTGTGCTAGGAGGGGAGCTGGATCTTGCCAACGATTTGTGGCAGGGTCTTTCCAATGGACAAGGGGAACTTGCGAGGGCTGCCACATGGGTCCCCAGTGCTTATGGGTGGGGGAGAGTCCATGGTCATCGAAGGTTAGGAGATTGTGATGAATGAGGCAGGCAGTCACGGCATCGGCTGGGGCCTTGTGGGGAGAAGAGGCCCTTTCTTTTTGAATAAGTAGCTTGAGCTGTTGGTGAGTGCGCTCGATGATTCCTTGCCCCTGTGGATTGTATGGAATGCCAAAATGATGCGTGATGTGATACATCTACACAAAGCTGGCGAAGGCGGCACTGCGATATGCTGGTCCGTTGTCTGTTTTGAGATCCCATGGAATTCCCATGAACAAAATAGCTTGGCGAAGCACCTGGACGCAGTGTTTCAGTGTTTAGCACTTTCTCCCGCAAGAGGGACTGCATAGCACAGATGCGAAAAGGTGTCAATTGCTACATGAAGATATTTGAGGCGGCCAAAGGCGCTGACATGAGTGACATCTAATTGCCACCTTGAGTTGGGGCGGAGGCCGCGGGGGTTAACACCCTGAGGCTGCAAAGGCCCAAGTGGCAACAACGGCGCGCAAGTCCAACATGCCCGTACAAGGTGTTTGCAAGTTTCAATGGGTAGGTCTGGGAAGAGCTTCCGGATGGACCGCGCAGAGAAGTGGAATTGGGAATGCAGGAGCATGGCTTGATTAACAAAGTCTCCAAGCCGTGGCCCGTTGGCAGGGCTTTCTTGGAGGAGGACTGGGTTTACCTGGCGGCTTGACACAGAAGCATCAGCGAGGTCATTCCCTTGAGCCAGCGGTCCTGGTAGGCCAGAATGGCTTCTGATATGAGCAATGAACCAGGGCTGTTGCCTCGCTTCAAGAAGTCGCTGTACGAAAGCGAGCGCTCGGTCAATGTTTGAGTCACTCGGTGAGAAAGTGGCAAGTGGGAGGCTGCGGCACACTTGAAGGGTGTATAGGCTGTCAGTGAAGATGTTGAGAGACTGGTTTGGGTGGAGGTTAAGGACTGCAGCGACGGCTAGAAGCTCACCTACTTGAACAGAGAAGTCATTTGCGAACAGCAGCTGCTGTGGTTCAGGATTTCCAGGAGTGTATATAATGGCTGCAAATGCCGTTTTTGAGGCATCTGTGAAGGCAGTGATGACTGAGGGAATCGGGTTCCGCGCGGGCAATGGATGGAACGGGTTGGAAAACGTCAATTGAGACATTCCCTGCAGCAATCGGTGATGAGGATAGTGGTTGTCAAAGGAGCCGCGAAAGAGCTCTACCAGGCTCTGCATTTGGGCATTGTTCATGATGAGGGAGGTAACTTCCTTGGCATCTAAAGGCCAAACAATAGTGTGTGGCGGGATGCCATACGTTTGTATGGAGAGAAGTACTAAGTCAGTGGCCAACGTGATCCAGGCCCTTATAAAAGGGCAGATTTTCGGGAGTTTGCTCTTTGACGTATGCAGAAAAAGGAGAGGGCCATCTTGCCACAAGAGACCTGTGGGAGTGATTGGCATTGGCAGAACTAAAGCCAAAATTGGAAGGTTAGGGGAGAACCGCTCCAGGCGGCACTGCTGCAGAGCGGTGCTAACTTCCTGGACGACTTCTCGAGCAGCAGGAGTGATGGTGATGCTGCGGGTGGCTGCAGTTGGTGGGCTGTCTTTGGTCTGCAAGAGCTCGAAGAGGGGTTGCATCTGCGCTGTTGTGATGGGCAGCGCCGAGCGAAGCCAATTGATTTGTCCTCAAAGTTGTTGGAGTTCAGTCAGCGTCATCTTGTGAGAGACATGAATTTGTGGGCTTGTGGGCTGAATGAAGTGATGAAAATGAAAGCCCAAAAATTGAAAAGGAGGTTGGAGGTTTATTTTGTCTGATTGCACGGTAAGTCCGAGGCTTGAAAGGTTTGTCATCACTGCAGAGAGCAGGTCATTGAGGAGCGCGCTGGAGCTCGCTGCTAAGAGAAGGTCATCCATATAGTGGAGAATGTATGTTTGCTCTGGATGAAACTTTGAGCGCAGCGGCTCAATGGCATGGTTGACATAGAGCTGACATATGGTTGGGCTGTTGCGCATGCCTTGAGGCAATACTCGCCATTGAAATCGCTGAGCTGCGCCTTGGTTGTTGATGTGTGGAACCGTGAACGCGAATCGTGGACAGTCCCGGGGGTGAAGAGGAATAGAGAAAAAGCAGTCCTTGATGTCAATGGTTGCCACATGAAAATGCTGGGGGACTGCGGTGGGGTGCGGGCATCCTGGTTGAGGTGATCCCATTGGCTTAATATGTTTGTTGATCTCATGGAGGTCGTGGAGAAGGCGGTATTTGCTGGTGTTCTTTTTGCTAATGACAAAGACTGGTGAATTGTAGGGACTAGTGGACGGCTCTATATGCCCTGCTTGTAGCTGCTCTTTGACGAGGGCAGAGAGAGCCTGCAATTTGTGAGCTGGCAAGGGCCACTGCTCGACCCAGATGGGCTCCTCTGTGTCCCATTCCAGAGGGATAGGGTCAGGTTTTGAGATGGGAGCAGTGGCCCCTAGAAGGGGGGGGGCAGCGCAGCTGAGAAGGCTTCTGTGGTGATTCGGGCCTTTAGCTGGCTGAGAACATCTCTCCCCCATAAGATGGTTTGGACCGACGAGAGGATGAGTGGACGAATTTGGCCTTCGTGGCCTTCTCGGTCACTCCAATGCAGAGGCTGGGATGTTTTCCAGGAGGCAGCGGCTCCTGTGGCGCCGATGACTTGAGGGCCGGTTTCGAGGGGCCAGTGATTGAATGCAGCGATCTCAAAGGGAACACAGGAGACTTCAGCGCCAGAATCCAGAAGCCCATCAAGCCATTGCCCATTAATCTTAAGCTCTAATGAGGGTTTCTGGCGGCGTGTGATGGGCATTGTCCACATTATGGCTTGGGAATTTTTCTGGGGGCCTCTTGAGGGTGGGGCTGAGGCCTGCCCCGCTGGAAGTTTAAAGGCTGCTGGGAACCTTGGGCGGAACGGCAGTCGCGGGCCCAGTGATAACCTTTCCCACAACGCGGACACGGCGTAGAAGGGCCCCTTGGCCGTCGCATCGGCAGGTCTGAGCAAGGCGCTGGGCCTGGCTGGGAGCACTCGCAGACGAAGTGGCCGGGCTGGCCGCACCGAAAGCAGACGGAAGTGGGGCTGGATGAAACAGCCATGGCAGAGGCAAAGGCAGCGGTGAGTGTTTTGACTTGTGGGTCGATGTCACGGCAAGCAAGGACCCATTCGTGCAGAGCTTTGTCATGTATGGGAAGGATTATGGCCCGGAACGGCGCAAGGCACCCGTCAATGACTAACTCTTTGGCTAACGCAAATTGGGCATCCTCGCTGGAAATTTTCTGCTGACAAGCTTCCAGGATGCGGGCGACAAATGCTGGGAAGGTCTCATTGGAGTCCTGAAGCAGCTGCGCGAGCTTGGTGGGCTGCTTGGTGGAAACTAGAGAGAATGACCGCTGGACGAGGACTTTTACCCGGTGCCAAAACCCTGGGTCAATTTCGAGATAAGAACGAGGGTTTGCATAATTGTTGGTGCCCGTGTATGCATCAGAGGGATCGAGGACGCCAGCCTGGGCATTCTCCACGATTTGCCGGTCAACAGCCGCTTGGTAATGGGTGCGCCATTCAATAAATTGACCAGGCATCAGGATGGCATGGGCTAATGCAATCCAGTCATATGGGAGAACGAGTTGGGTCCCCAACTCCTCAAGTAGTTGCTGCGCATAAGGGCTGCCAATTCCGTCTTCCTTTACAGCTTTGCGGAGGGTCCTGACCTCTTCCGCTGTAAAGGGTAGCCAAGTTTGGGGTCGCTGCAGCGTGGGCTGCGGATTCAGTGGATACAGCTGAGGGGTTTGAGGAGGCGTGGCACTGGGGACCGATGGAGCAGCCAAGGCAGGTGAAGGGCTATTGCCGTACGGCGGCGGCAAGGGATAAGCGGAACACGGGTGAGAAAATGGCGGCTTAGCGGCTTCCGGGCGACAACAAAATGGCGGCAGGACCCTTCCGGGTGCCGGCCAAGATGGCGGAGCAGCTACATCCGGCGGCGGACAAAATGGCGCGGGGGGCGCTTCCGGTTTAGCGGAGGATGGCGACCCTGCAGTTTCCGGGCCCGAACCGGATGCTGACTGGGCAGGAAGAGGCGGGTAGAGGCGGGAGGAGGAGGATACTGGTGGAGAAGAAGCCGGACGCGCGCCATCTTGGGCAGAAGTGGGGGAAGAAGGCGGAAGTCTGCCATCTTGGGGAGTGGCAGGAGTGGTTTCTGTCTGCTGCGGGGAGTTCGGGCGGGGAGGTTCGTGCTCGAGAGCAGCAGCAAGTTGGTCAGACAGAGAGTCAGTGTCGGCGGGCTCATCGGGATCACAGTCTAGAGGCTGTTTGGGAGAAGCTTCATAAACAGCCTCGGTCGGAGCGCCGAGGAGACAAGCGCGAATGGCAATGAGAACGGGCAAGAGGCCCGTTGGGAAGGTGCGTTTCTCGTGCTCCATGGCGGAGGTGACTAGATCTATGAGTCGCGAGTATGTGTCTGGGCTCCAGAGTTGGCAGGTGGCGAGCCACGGATTAAAAGGGAGCAAGAGATCCCAGTACTTTTGGAGCTGCCGCAAGGAGACGCGGACTCCATTGGCATCGAGCAGGGCAGCGAGGGCCCTGACTTGCAGCGCCTGACGCAATGACAAAGAGGTGCCCATGACGGGATAGGGACGGGACGACGGCGAGGGGTCCCTTGGGGCTCATCCGGGCGAGGGGTCCCTACCTGGAGAGGAGGACGATCACAGCAGCAGCAGCAGCAGAGAGGGGCCGGGGGAGGAGCTGCCACGTTGGGCGCCAGTTGTAGCTGAGCGAGAGGGTTTTGTCCTCGCTCAGGCCCAAGAGTCAGGGGGGGCTTGCTCCTGCCGAACCGCCAGCGGGGGGTGCTCCAAGAGGGAGTACCGGTTCTCCAGGCGTGGGGGACGCGCGGTTAAGGAAAAACCATGGAGACCGCTTGAGCGCAAGAACAGGTCTGCTTTATTACGGAAGTACACTTAGCTATATAGGGGTGGGTAGAGGGAGGGGCGTGATGAAGGGAGGGTTGGCTAAGGGGCGGCTGTGGACAGGCTGAAGCTGATGGATAGACCTGAGGTAAGCAGTTACTGGGGAAGAGGGCAGATTGTGGGTTGGCAATATGGGCGGGACTGGCGGGAAGGACGGCGGGGGCTGGAAGGGGAGGAGGGGTGGAGAAAGGCGGCAACAACCTAGGAATAAATTTAACTAAAGATGAAATGATTTATACAAAGAAAACTACACAACACTGTTAAAGGAAACCAAAGAAGACTTAAATAAATGGAAGAATATTCCCTGTTCATGGATAGGAAGACTAAACATCATTAACATGTCTATCCTACCCAAACTAATCTACATATTTAATGAAATCCCAATAAAAATCAACACAACATTTTTTATTTAATTGGAAAAAACTATGAAATTTATTTGGAAGGGCAAGAGACCCTGAATAGCCAAAGACATATCAAGAAGGAAAAATGAAATTGGAGGAATCACACTACCTGACTTTAAAACATATTACAGTGGTCAAAATTGCATGATATTGGTACAATGACAGACATACCGACCAATGGACCTGAATTGAGAGTTCTGATATAGATCCTTGCATATACAGTCATCTGATATTTGACAAGGCCACCAAGCCCACTCAACTGGAAGAGAATGGTCTCTTCAACAAAGGGTACTTGGAGAACTGGATGTCCATATCCAATAGAATGAGAGAGGAACACCATCTCACACATTATTCCATTTGGCAGTTCCTCAAAAAACTAAATATGGAACTGTTATATGATCCAGCAATTCTGCTGCTGGGTATATATCCAGAAGAACTGAAAGCAAGACACAAACCGATATATATGCGCACCAATGTTTATAACAGCATTATTCACTATTGCTAAAAGTTGGAATCAACCCAAATGCCCATCAACAGATGAATGGATAAATAAAATGTGATACTTAGATACAATGGAATATTACTCAGCGGTAAGAAGGAATACAGTGCTAACATACAGGATAACATAGATGAACCTTCAGGACCTTATGTTGAGTGAAGCAAGCCAGGCATTGAAGGACAAATATTACATTACCTCAGTGATATGAATTAAGCACATAGAGCAGGCTCAGACTACTATTGTCTGGAAGATAGGCTTACAGGAAATAGAAAGGGAGAAGAAGGTTGTGAGCCAACACCAATATGGGTGCAATCTATCACAAGGTGGAAGTGTGTAGGTGGGCAGTGAAGAGATTTGACAGTATAGTGATACTATTGGGTTGGGTGGTGCAAGTTTGACAGGTGGTAGATTGAGGAGGGTGGGTTGGATGGTCCATGGAACAGGGGGGAATGTTGGGGGAGGGACCAGGTAAACACTGGGGATTTCAGGTATGTGGTTGAATGTTGGGAACACTCTTATTGTAATATGACAAGGAAGGGTTACTGGTTTATGGTGTGGTGTTGTAGTCATGGACCCGAAGGGTATCAGGAATGAAAGACAAAGAGAGATTGGGATCAGGGGTTCTGAGAGCATTGATTTCTCAAGCTCATCAGACAAGTTTATTAATATCAGGAGCTTCTTTATATACCCCAAGCAACTGTGAGAACCAGCAACTATTCTAGCTAACTATTCCCATAACTTCATTAATGAAAACACAGTGCACAGTGGATAAGAGAGTAACTAAAGCCTAAGATGTTCTATTATGTTATTGAAACAAGTATACTCATAAATCTTGTTGCCCAGGTTACTTGTGATATCAAGTCTGGGTTCTGCTGGAAAGTTATGTTTCCCAGAGAGATTAGCCACCTGCACGTACATCCCCAGGGACAGCATGACCCAGTGGTCAGAAAGTAACTTGCTACCATGGAAACAGCATGCCTTTGTTTCCCACAGTGTGGGATGGGGTCATTTGGGACAGGACACATCTGGGGCAGGCTTCTAGGAAGTGTTCAAGTGATCATTTTGTCATAATGTGTTGTATCAGTGGGTGGAGACCCACATAATGAGAGGGAAGGAGTTGGAGTCCCATCCTGGGGACTGATATGTTCTCAAACAGAGGGTTGGGGGTCTGTCAAGTGCATAGGCAGTTCCTAATAGGGGAGGACAAACCAGTGTGTCAAGACCTCAGTGTTGTTGCAAGTAACTTTGAATCTTGTCATCCAAGGAGTGAATCCAGGTGGTCACCATGGGCCCCAAGGGGAGGGGGAGAATAGATGGAACAGGGTGTGTTTAGTGGGCAATAGAAGTATTCTACATGATCTTGCAGTGATGGACACAGGCCATGTTAAATATCATCAAAATTTATAAAAGTGTATGGTCTAAAATGTAAAACATAATGTAAACCATTGACCATGGATAGTACCTATGTTTCACTATTTGTATATCAGTTGCAACAAATGTACCATCCACATATAAAAAGGTATTAATATGGAAACAGGAAAAAGGGGAAGGATGTTGGGTATATGGGAGTCCCCTGTATTCTGTATGTAAGTTTACTGTGACCTAAAACTTCTTTGAAAACAAAATGAAAAAAAGTAAGACACTGGGGAATAAGAGAAAGAAAATGTCACTGTACATACAGGACAACAGATATTACAGTGATAAAAGGCAAAATGTCAAAAAAATTAATATTTTTATTATTTTTAATATATATTTTTCTAAATTTTATTTTTAGTATTTAAAAATTTTTATGTATTTTATTTCTTATATTTAAACCTATCATTATTATTTAATTTTCCTATTTATTGTATTTGTCTATTCTATTGGCTTCATTTTTGAAGTAGCTTTGGATCACAGAAGGGTTACACCTGGGGCAGGGGAGGAGAATTGGTGTGAGGTTTCAGTGATGGGGGTACACGAGAGGAAGTTCACATGGACATGCATACAAGGTATACAAATGTAGTCATATATACATGGGGCATTGTCACAGTGGGTGGAGATTCACACAATAACTGAAAGAATATTGAATCCCCATCCTGGGGAGCTCTGCCACATTCTCTAATCGACCAGCAAAATCTCCCAAGTACAAGGGCAATGACTAGTGAAGGAGGATGGTCCATTGATGGGCCCTTGATATTGATAACTATACTTATGAGCCTTTCCTTTTGAAATTGAAACTTAGTCTAGTGTTATAGGGTGCCTGAGAGTTACCTCCTGAGAGCCTCCTTGTTGCTCAAATGTGGCCTCTCTCCTAGCCAAACTCAGCATATAAATACATTACCTTCCCCTCAGCATGGGACATGACTCCCGCAACGAGCCTCCCTGGCACAGCAGGATTATTGCCAAGCACCAACTAACAATGCAACTGGAAAAAGACCTTGAATAAAAGGGAAGAAAGGTAAAGACAAATGAGTTTATATGGCTAAGAGGCTTCAAAGTGGGTTGGGAGGTCATCCCAGAGGTAATGCTTATGCACATCTCAGCAGGATCTCATAGACTGCCAAAGTAGAAACTATCCCAAATAGTGGGGCTCCTGAGGGTTCTGGAGACACCCAGGCACTATTGTCAGGGCAGATAGCTCTGGAGTTTGTTGCCTTACTAGTGGGCCCTACTTTGGAGTTTGTGCTCCTGAGAGACACAGAGTTGGACTCAATTATGGTTTTCCTACACATGGCTTATCTGTTCCTTCTATTTGAACCTATAGTTGGTGCTGGGTTGGTAAGTATATGTCCAAAAGACTTAAATCTTTGGGCTCTGCATATGCCAGCTGGGCCCTGAGTCTCTCAGAGTTGCAACACCTACTCTCCAGTTCATTGGACTCACCCAGGACAACTAACAAGGAGGTGAGGATGGACAACCACCATACCCAGGAAACAAGAGAACCTACAACTGCAGGCAAGAGTCCCATCCTTCAACTATATGGAATCAAAGCCCCCTCTCAAATAGAAGTGGAGTGGACATCACTATCCAAGAATACTCAGGATTGGGGAATGAACTATGGACTAGAGTGGACTTACTGGTATTCTATTATAGAATTATTGTTACTCTAGCAATGGAAGAAATTATAATATTGATGTGGAGGCAGTTGCTACTGGAGGGTCTGAGGCCATGGAGAGGGAAAAACAGTGTAATACAGGGACATTTTTGGGACTTGGGAATCATCCTGAATGACAATGCAATGACTGATACAGGACATTATATATCTTGCCATAACCTACAGAATTGTGCAGGAGAGAGTGTAAACTACAATGTAAACTATAACCCATGCTTAGTAGCAATGCCCCAAAATATCTTTATCAGTTGCAATGAATGTATCACACCAGTGAACGATGTTGTTTATGTGGGAAAATGTGAGAGGTATGGGGAGCAGGAAATTTGGGAATCCCTATATTTTTGATGTAACATTTGTGTAATCTAGGTATCTTTTTAAAAAATGAAAAAATATATTTAAAAAAGAAACACAGGGAGTATAGTATTTACAGTTGATTGCACGCCGCTTGTCATATTACAAACAAATTCTCTGTGCACATCTTAATAACACCCACTAGACTATAAGCTCCTTTGACAAGGAACCATAACATATTCAGCTTTGTCTAAGAGGATTCCAAGCACATAGTAGGTGTTCCATATTGCTACATATTCCTTGTGCTGTATAGTATATTCATTTTTTGGTTATCTGCTGCTGACTTTTAAGTCTTTGGTCTAAAGAAACTTCCAAATATCATTACAGCTACATGCTTGGACCACATGAACCTCAACTGACAAATGAGTTAAGATTCTGGTGTCCACAGAAGACAAATCAAACAAGAACACTTCTAGAGAATGCTGCTTAGGAATTATACCCATCATTGACTTGCATAAGTACAATAACACCACTAATCATGTTTCAAATGCTAAAACCATGAGATCTCCAAAGAAAAACATCACAGTGGACAACAGGCAGACAAAGCCAGGTTAGGGTTCTGTTGTGGGTTGGATTGTTAGAAACATCCTAACCCCTAGTCCCATGAATGTAAGCCTCTTTGGAAACAGGAATATGATTAGTTAAAATGAGGGTGGTCCCTAATCCAACATGACTGGTATCCTTATAAAAAGGGGAAACTTGAAAATAGACAGAGACTGACACAGGAGAGAAAGGTGAAGATGGAGGAAGATGCATTTATAAGCCAAGGAATGCCAAGGGTTGCTGGGAAGCTCCAAAATCTAGAAAAGGCAAGAAAGTATTTTACCCATCCAGATGGAACAAGATGCTGCTGACACCTTGATTTCCTAGCCCCCAGAATTATAAAACAATAAATTACTGTTGTTGTAGGCCATACAGCTTATGATATTTTGTTATGGCAGCCATAATAAACTAAGGCAGTTTTAATTCCATCACTTATCAGCTCTATGACCTCAGATGTGTAAATACATGCCCCTGCTTCAGGTTCCTCATTTAAAATCAGGGCTAATTTAATAAAATGATGTATGTGCACAAAAAAATGTGCATATAGCCCATTATTTGACCTGTAGTACTCAATGACCCATAGTAGCTATTATTGTTATTGTTGTTATTATTCTTATTAGAAAAGGAGAAAGAAAGAGGAGGAGGAGAAAATTTGCTCATGCTAGATTTTGAAGCAAGACAAGCAGTTTCTTTAAAGAATCGAATTTGTCTGATAATTTTATAAAAGTCCTCTGATAGCACTCTATTAGAAAAAAATTTGTGGGTACATTAATATGATAAAAATTATTGGTAAAAGTACTTCTATTTTTGATACAGTAAAAATTCAAGGACAGATTATACTGGGTTTTTGTTTTGTTTTTAAAAAGAACCAATAATTAGATGTTTTCTGGTTAAAGTAAGCCTTTTCTAAAGTCTAAAAATATGTTAACAAAAAGTGAAATTGTATCTTGTACCCAAATTATTTCTTGTATCCAAATTACCACAGTGGTTAGAGGGATAGTATTAAATACAATAATTTTGGCAATTCTACAGGGGATTTGAAAGCTCATCAGAAAACCACAAAATTGTGAGCAGTTCCACAGTTAGGTAAGATTCTTCCCTCCACTCATAATTTTGAATCTATTGATACTACTTCTCATTTTAAATTCAGGGATGAAATAGCTATATTTCAGATCAGGCAATGTAATGGGGTCTGAAATAGTTATAGGATAAGGGCAATATTAAAAACACAAAATTTAAAATATAGGCCAAGATTTGAACAGATACTTCACAAAAAATATGCAGATAGTCAATAAGCACATGAAAAGGTACTGAACATCATTAATCATCAGATAAATGTAAATTAAAACTATCAGAATAGGTGTACTACTATATACCACCAGAATAGCTAAAATCAAAAGGCTGAGAACAACAAATATTGGTGAGAATGTAGAGTAACTAGAATTTTCATATGTTGTTGGTGGGAATATAAAATGATTCAAGCACTTTAAAAAAACTTCTGGCAATTTCTTACAAAAGTAAATATATGCCTACTCTATGAGCCAGCAATTCCAACTCCAGATATTTCCAAAGAAAAATTTATAAAAGAAAAAAACAACTTATGTTCATAAAGAGAGACTTGTACAGGAATAGCTTTTCAGTTTGATGCAAGTATGAAAATTTTCATGATAAAACATTGGCCAAAAAAACCACTGTTGATGGTTTCAGGTCCATTTTCTTTCTTTAAAAATGAAATTTCAATTCCTTGCTAATGGCAGGAAGTCAAGAGAAATGCACATTATCTATTGTTTTATAGTAATATATATTTCGAAAGTAAAAACAAAGTATCTTTTATTCATAAATTTAACCTGGGTTACAAGTACTTCAAACTAGACAAGGTCCTTTTGCCAGTACATTTTTCTCCAAAGCCAATAGAGATGCATATAGACAACAAAGAGATACAAAGGAATGACCTTGAAGTCTATCATGAGTTTGTTTCCTTGTTTCCTTGTTGAATTGTTTCCTTCAAGAAGACAGGTTGGAGTCCTAATCCCTAGTACCCCAGAATATGACATTGTTTGGCAATAAGGGCATTATAGATGGAATTAGGCAAGTTAAAAGGAGGTTTGTACTGGAGTAGGGTGGGCCCTTAATCCAATATGAATGGCATACTTATAAGAAGAGAGGACACACAGACGGACACACAGAGAGGACAGCCACATGATAACAGAGGCAAAAATTGAATTATGCCACAAGCCAAGCAATGCCAAGGACTGCTGAACACTGCCAAAAGCCTGAAGAGAGGCAGGGAACATATTCTTTACTACAGATTTCAAAGGGCACATGGCTCTTCCATCACCTTGATTTCAGACTTCCAGTCTCCCTAACTGTGAGACAATAAATTTTTGTTGTCAGCCGGTTTGTGGTACTTTGTTATAGCATCCTTAAGAAACTAAGACAAAGTCATTACTGTCACAGTTTAAAACAAAATTATGAAATTTACAAGAACAGAATTCTTATTTAAAATTTTGTTTTATAGAAACATAAGAATAATTTTTCCTCATACAGTATAAGACCTATATAATATATCCCTAGTATGACAAAAATTAGTAAACACTGCCAAAATTAGTTTTTAAAACATGGGGAGGGAAGTGGACTTGGCCCAGCGGATAGGGCATCTGTCTACCACATGGGAGGTCCGCGGTTCAAACCCCGGGCCTCCTTGACCCGTGTGGAACTGGGCCACGTGCAGAGCTGATGCACACAAGGAGTGCCGTGCCAATAGGGATGTCCCCACGTAGGGGAGTCCCACGCACAAAGAGTGCCCCGTAAGGGGAGCCGCCCAGCAAGAAAGAAAGTGCAGCCTGCCCAGGAATGGCACCGCACACACGGAGAGCTGACACAACAAGGTGATGCAACAAAAAGAAACACAGATTCCCATGCCGCTGACAACAGAAGCGGACAAGGAAGAACATGCAGCAAATGGACATAGAGAACAACAACTGGGGTGGTGGGGGAAGGGGAGAGAAATAAAAAATAAAATAAAATAAAACATGGGGATAGTTTATCTTAATATTGGGTTGACATTTTTAATTTTCCTGTAGTTTTCACTCGTCCATAGATTCTTATAGATGAGATCAGAATTTATTATAATGTTAGTTAGCTTCAGTTCTAGATTACAAAATCAAAAAATGAAATTGAAAAAACTTATCTCCCACATCAAGAAAATAAAATACAGAATTACACCTTACAATGGAGAATAGCTGATAGCTGTAGACAATGATAAACTCTGTGTGGAAGAAGTTTCACAATTTTCAACAGAAAAAGTTTATGTGATAAATGATTTTTGGAGATCCCTTTTCAGCTTTTTCCTTCCTGCCCAGGTATTATAAGAAATGAACTCAGGGCAGCGGACTTGGCCCAGTGGTTAGAGCGTCCGTCTAGCACATGGAAGGTCCGCAGTTCAAACCCCGGGCCTCTTTGACCCGTGTGGAGCTGGCCCATACGCAGTGCTGATGCACGCAAGGAGTGCCCTGCCATGCAGGGGTGTCCCCTGCGTGAGGGAGCCCCATGCGCAAGGAGTGCGCCCAGTAAGGAGAGCCACCCAGCGCGAAAGAAAAGTGCAGCCTGCCCAGGAATGGTGCCACACACACGGAGAGCTGACACAAGATGACACAACAAAAAGAAACAGATTCCTGTGCCGCTGACAACAACAGAAGCGGACAAAGAAGACGCAGCAAATAGACAGAGAGAACAGACAACCGGGGTGGGGTGGGGTGGGGTGGGGTGGGATGGGGGGAGAAAGGGAGAGAAATAAATAAATCTTTAAAAAAAAAAAAAAAGAAATGAACTCAGGATCTTGTATAATAATTGGATATCCTCGATCAATAATATATAATTTATAGTTCTATTTCCTCCCTAGTGAGATATTTTCAAAGGTTAAGGTATAAATACAAGGCATGTATTAGGCAGCTTTGTTTGCAGTAACAAACAACCCCCACATCTCAGTGACTTACAACATTTATTTTTCACCCACTTTTCATCAGAGTGTGAATCAGCTATGACTCTACTAAATGGCCATCTGATTGCTGTGATGAGACTGAAGGAGTCATCACTATCTTAGATATTCCATTCATATTGCTGAAGACAAAAGCAAAAGAGCCACCACAAAAATAGTAATGCCTCTCAAAGGCTCTTCTCAGATATGACATATCATGTATTCATATACAGGTACAGTGAGCAATAAAGGACTCAAGAGCTAAAGTCTGGAGGCTAATATGTAATCCAAAGAATAGCCAACCAATTGCTTTTGAAATGAAATTAATTTGCTGGGTTTAGGGAGAAATTTAATATGGGAGAAGAGGGATTTACCATAAAAAGAGGGTTCATTTTTCTTTCCTAGGGAGATAATTTTACTGTTACCTTCCTGCTAGGATTCCAGTGTTTTCCTATATAAACAGAAAGGTACTCTAAGCAAAAATAAGTATCTTCTCGCCCTATATATTAGAAAGCAAAATATTGATAAGAACAGAAGTCAAAAAAATAAAAAAGAATAAAAGGACACAGTGAATACAATGTATAAGAAAGGGAAACTATATCAGGGAAACAAGTTACAAGAGACAGTACATGTATGGGAGAAATGACATTTTCTCATGCCTTGGAGATCACCAGTAAACTAAGTTCTTCGAAAAATGGGTTAACTCTTTGAAGAAAAGATGTCATAATGGTAGAAAAGGATGGCATATGATGCAATGTTCTCTATGAAACCCCAGCCATGTTAAATGCAAAATCAAAAATTTAGATTAAAAAATCAGAGGAAAACAAACCAAAGAAAAAAATAAGTTCTTGGGATACATAAAACATAAAAAAATACTGACTTTGAAAACTCTTTCTAGAAATTTAAAAGAAGACATCAACCTTGCAATCAATGTTATTTGAAACGTGTGTAAAACACAGAATGTTTTTGCTTTCTTTCATGAAGATTTTAATGTCAACAATAACATCTACTCTATTTTTTTTACAGAGTTACCATGGTTGCTAAAGGAAAGCTTCCCTTCACTGAATTCAAGAGTTAAAGGACTTAATTACCCAATTTCTGGAACACCAAGGACAAGATGAAAAGATTTATTCATTGCATCTAAAATCTCAAAGAATAATTGCTAACATTATTGCTCAATATGATGTACTTCAAATATTCATCATCAAAGTGAGTTAAGTATATAGCAAATTTATGCTAAAAAATGTCTTCACTTGGCTTAATGAACCTCTTAAAGTACAAGAGCTTTCAAAATGATTTCAAGGAAAAATATCAAATACCATGAAAAATTTGATGAATTCAAAATTGCAATGGGAATTTGGAAAAAATTATTTCCTTGCTTATTTTCATTCTTTACTGAAAATTTTACCAAGACCAATTTGAGAAAATAAAGTTAAATTCAATTACCAAAGATACCTTTCATAACTTTGGTGAATCTGGGAATAAAATCCGCCCCCCTCTATTTACCCAGATGAATAACCATTTTTATATATATTTCCAAAGCCATCGTTCCTGAACTGAGGCTCATGAATGAAAAATCTCACATAGGTTTAACCTAATAAGTAGTCTATACTGCCATTTATCTTCTACCCTACTTTGGGTGAAAAAGATTACAGGATAATAAAAAAAAAACCCTTACAGAACAATTTTTAAATTACTATTTAACTGGTCACAATTTTTTTTAAATGTCAAACATCATTTATTGGTTCCTCCTTAAGGGATGGTCAGAGCAGAAATGGTGGAAGCCCATGCAAAGGGGGTGGGGGGCAGCTTGGGGTGAAAACCATGTGCTAGTGCTATTTCCAACCTCAAAGAGAATCAAAGGATCCTCTGCCCTAGACAAGAGAGAGCCACATATCAGAGGCTGGAGTTTGAAGTGGTCCTTGGGGTCAGAGGCCAGGGGCAAAATTACTGGCTAAGATCAGAGATCAGGAGGTGGGAGATTACTCTTTGGGGTTAGGGGTCAGGAGGACTGAGCCCTGCAGCATCCATCCCAGGTGAGAAGCAAAAGAGAAGGAAGGGGCCAAGAAAGAAGCCAGAAGAACTGACAAGAAGAGAAAAAGAACCAGTGATGTCAACCCAGTCACATCTCTGCATTCACAAATATGAAAGAACAATCAAGAATAATCAGTCAATACAAGAAAAATAAATGAAGGTAAATAAAGAGAACTGACCTTAGGGGAAACAATTCAGAGAGTAGAGAAAACTTTCAAAACTTTTCTCTTGTTATAATCAGAGAGATTTTGAGAAACCATTGTATCCAGGAAATAACAATAATCTGAAATGGAAAAGTAGCACTCAGATACTAACAAAATGTTCATGGTTAAAAGCAAATGGCGAAATTACAGAAAAAAAAAAAATACTAATAAGGAACTAAAAGGAAAAGAAGACAAGGAAATTTTCCAGAATACTGATCAGAATCATTCTGTAAACAAAGCATGGAATATTTCATGTTCAATATATAATAAAATTAAATACTATAAATTAAAGATTACACACACTCAGATACACTGGGGTCAGGAAGATAAAGTAAATGCATCAAAAGGCCTGGGAAAAAACAAAGTGTAGGCTTCATCTAAATGAGACAGTTATTACTCAGCTCCAATCAATTGCAACCATACAGAAATATGGGCTGAATATTACTAGCTCTTCCATTTTTCCAGATAAGAAAATAAATGTAGAATATTCAAATTAAACCTCCATATTTTAAGATATTGGAAAATTTGAAAAATTAGAAGATGATACATGGGACTGTAAAATACTGCAAATCCTGTTGTGAACTCTGGACCGTTATTAATAGTACAAATATAAGAATGTTCTTTAATGAATTATAACAAATGCACCACACTATTACAAGATGTTAATAATAGGGTGGTATATGGGGGAAAATATGACCAATGTAAACTATGAAAAAAAAAGTCTTCAAAGACAAATAAACAATCAACATTTCGATCAAACAAAACATTTCTGAATGTCTAGATTTGGCCCTCTGGTTACCAGTTCACAATCTTTATAATTTTAACACTGATGATGTAAAAGTCAGGGTAGAGCTGGCAAAACTAGGAATTAAAGGAGAGAAAAGAGAAGAAGGGGAGGGTGGGAGAACAGATTTCTCATCCTGTTCAGGAGGAACCAATAAGGAATGTCTGAAGTTGCTGGAACAAGAATTAGAAATTTAAGTACTATTTTTACTTTTGAGTTTACTCAATACTGGAATTAAAATATAATAATCTGACTAATGAAAATGGGAGGAATGAGGAGACGATGTTGACACAGTAAATGAGTTCTATTCCTTATATTTCATTGTGGAAAGTCAATATTGATTAACATGAAAATCAAGAAATAAAAGGATAACCAATTTTATTTAGAATTATAAAGACTGCTACAAGAAGTTAAACCAGAATGCCAAAAATTACTACTTCTGAGGAAGGTACTAGAGACAGAAGAAAGTAAAGATACTAAAAATTCTTTAACTTTTAATTTTGTGCCATTTGAGATAGTTTGAATTTTTAATTTCATACAGATGCATGACTTTTCAAATAAAACAACTTAAGAAACCATTATGGGATAGGGGTAAGGAATAGGGAATTACCGTTTAGGTTTTAGAGAGTTTCTATTTGGGTTGGTTATAAACTTTCAGTAATAGATGCTGGTGATAGTAGCGGAACATTGTGAATATAATTAACAGTACTGAATTATATATTTGAATGTGGCTAAAAGGGGAAATTTTAGGTTGTATATATATTACTAGGATAAAAATTTTTATAAAACAAACATAGAAATGTACAACACAAAGAATGAGTCCTATTGTAAACAGATTAATTGTAATTAATAGTACATTTATTAAAATGTTCTTTCATAAATTATAACAAATGTACCACACTAATGCAAGGTGCTAATAATAGTATAGTATATTGGAACTGTATTTTATGTGTCATTTTCCTGTAAACCTACAACTTCTCTAATTAAAAAAAAACTGTTTAAAGAAACAAAGGGAGGTTTGGGATTTTCTGACTATGTAAAAGGGCAAGGTCAAAAAGAATAATCCGTTTGAACAGATTGAATATATTTGTCTTAAATGAGGCAAGGACACTGTTCAGTATGTTACACAATGACCCTTACCCAAGCCAACAAAACATAGCCTGAGTTTAGGGCCAGGAATTTCTTCCCTAATATCCAAATACTTTCTCTAGTCAGAAATTAAAGTTCTGTGCTTCCATGAGTTTTCTTCTTTGTCATGGCTGACAGGAAAGTTAGGGCCAAGATCAGTGCCCCAATTCAAACAATTACCTCATCTTGGGTGTCTGCTCACCTCATTCCCTTTGCTATATTTAGGTAACATCTTTTAAGTCAACCTCTAATTGCCTTATTTTGCATTATGCTTAGTTTCATAAGGCACTTCAAATCTTTTCAGAAATAGGTAAAATTCTAAGTAAAGAAGATGCAATCAAAAAGTCATAAAGCTTTGGAAACTTTTAAGAAACTCTGTTGACCCAAAATTTAACCCTTTCAGGTAAAATTTTGTAACATAGGGAAATTTTATATAAAAACCACAAAATGTTAGTAACAGTGCTCATATATAATTATATATTTATTAGCAAAGTTATAAATTTTTAAAAATCAGTGTAGTATATTATAGTGAGTAGCAACTGGTTTATAAACAGGATTGTGGCTTTTTAAAAGGGTAGTCTAGAGACATAAATGTCAGTTGAAAGAACACTAGAGAATAATCTAGTGACTGAATAACTCAGCAAACCCAAAGGTGGATGAGAATTGCAGTTGATGGTACAGATGCAAGAGTGTTCTTCTGTGAACTAGAGCAGATGTATATCACTATTGCAGAATGATGGGAATGTGTAGAAGCATGGGAAAAATACAGTCAGTGTGACCTATGGACTGTGGTTAACAGCAATACCATAATATTCTTGCATCAATGCCAAGATGTACTGTGTTGATAATGGGGGGGTGAGTATGGAAAAAGTGTGCCAAATGTATGCTATGGACCATGGTTGGTGGTAATAATCTGATATTATCTTATAATCTATAACAAATATTCCACAGTGGCATGGTGTGATGGGGAAGTGATGTTGTATGAGAATTCTACACATGAACATAATTGTTTTGTAAGTTTGCAATCTCTGTAATAAAAAACATTTTTGAAAAATAATATGATGGTTTGGGGGAAAAATAGACTAAGTGTAAGATATGGACTATAGTTAGTAGTAATATTTTAATGATCCTCTTTCATAGTTTGTAACAAATGTATCACAACAATGCTGGGTGTTGGAGGAAGGGTGATGTAGGGACCCCTGTATAATGTTATGCATATTTAATTTGTAAGTTCACAACTTTTACTATATACTTATTGTTTATGTATGTTCAAGATGAATGATATACCTCAATAAAAATACTTTTAAAAATCAGTGCAGTGATTTCAAATACTTTTTAAAAGGTACACCAGAAAAGGTCTATATGTTTATTATTTTTAAAAACATAAATTATGTTAAAATGTATTAGTTTTACCATTATATATATACATACATACACACATATATGCTTCATTTTAAGGACCTGTTTTTATAATAACTGAGTTAAACATACTTGGGTTTATTTCTTTGACATGTGACCCATAATAGTCTCAGTACCTTAATTAGTTCTTGAATTATTTTTCCCTTAGTTAATAAATATCCTGCAAATGTTTTGTGAATCCTCTTATCTTTAAGTAGTTTGTACAATTTCTTCTAGGAAAGATTAGAAGGGAGAAGTTTGGATTTGGATTTTTGTTCGTAGCTTTTGAAACCACAGCTTTTGACTCACAGTTTTCTCATTAGTTAAATGAAAAAATAACTAATATATATTATATAGTTTATATATATAATCATATATTTTGTCATAACCTACAAAATTGTGTGGGACAGAGTGTGAACTATAATGTGTAGTCCACAGTTAGTAGCAATGCTTCATTACTTGTTCATCAATTGTAACAAATGGACCACACTAATGAAAGATGTCAATGTGGGAAATTGTGGGAGGGGTAGGGAGTGGGACATATTGGAATCTCCTATATTTTTAATGTAACATTTATGTAATCTAAAGCTTGTTTAAAAATTTAAAAATTAATTTTTAATTGATTAACCAATGATTCACATGATAGGAAAAAATTAAGTTCTATCCAAATATAACTGCATCTCTTTAAAAGTATATAGCCACTTGTTGCTATTGCCATTTTTCTCAGAAAGACAGGATTTGATTCTCCTTCACTGTTATACCTAAAAGCAAATTAGCTAAGCTTAAGAAAAACTTGTCATTGTACAACACTTCTCTTTGACTGGAATTCAAGTCATGTTCAAGCTAAACTCTGTAAGAATTTGAAATATTGGTTTGTGTTTAAACTCAAAAACTAAATCACCCTCAAAGGAGTCAACCCTGTATTTCTTCTGATTATTCTCACAAATAATTGTACAAAAATAAATCAGTCTATGCAATGATAAGTATGACCTAATCATTTATCAAGATGATAAAGTCATCAGAACTAAATCAACATTTGAGTCTAATTTTTAAGTACTAATAAGCAATAGTAGTAGGACACAATGCAATCAAGGATATTCCCCAATGCATGTTATTCACATTATCATCACATGTAAAATTTGGTTCCTCGAAAATTCAGATTACAAGAAACTAAAGAATGTTTGCATCAATAAAACAATAATAAAATTTATTTATTCTTTTATACCATTCTATTGCTTAACCTATCAAATTAAATAGGTGCAATTTGTAAAAATGTCCTAAGAATAACTGTATTTTTAATTAGCAAAATGATGGATAGTGCAAGGCAGAAAAAAATCAACATTTGATGATGTCAATTCTTCCATCATACCTAGCTTTGAAATTCTGCCTCTCTTCCTAGTTAGAGATATCAACCTCTCTACTTTAGCTCAGCTCAACCCACCATCTTGAACCAATCCTGATCTTAAGCAGAATAAGATCTATCGCAACATTCTGAATTTGGTATAAGATTATTGGTGCTATTTTTTTAACACTGAGAATTTCTTTAGACTTTGCTTCTTATCCTTGAATTCTAGTCCTTACTGTTCCTTGTTTCTATGCATTCCCTCTTTAATTTGGCAGAGTGGTATGCTATAGGTTTGAATTGGATTCCACTCTTAGACACTGACATTCCAACCATACATTCAGCCCAGGCTCCTATGCCCAGCCTCCTCTGAGAGAGATTGATTAGATAATAAGGAAAGCAGACAACTTAGAGATTTTTGTCCATTCTTGATAGGCCCCCAAATTCACCCAGCCCAGATTCTTTGCCCAGCCTTCGCTGAATAGGAATGATTGGATAGTAAAGGATGGAGGCCAGTGAGGAATTTTTCACTATTTGTTAAGACTCCCAAGTGTCTCTGACATTGAATGGAAGCAAGTTGCTTGGCTGGTAGGCAAAGTGTAGGTAACTGTTCAGCATGCATGTCTCAATATTTTATTAAATTACTCTCTCCCTGTCAACTTGTACAAAGCCAGTCTGACTTAGTGCCATAATAGTTACAGCAGATTGTGTTCTTAAAGATGTCTACAAAAATATCTCCCATTCCACATGTTTTCTGCAATGTGACTTTGGCACTTCCCCAATAAGTAGTAGAATCTATTTCCCCACCTCCTCAAATCTGAGAGTCCCTATGATTGCTTTGACCAATACAATCCTGTGGAAGGGATATTGGATACTGTGTCCATTCTAGCATAGCCCTTAATTGACATGCCTCTTGGAAGTCAGCCACCAGGTATGAAGAGGCAATTAACTTGTACCACTGCACAACAAGAAATCCAAGTCGTGTGGAGAGAAATCTATAAGAATGAGTTGCAATGTGGAAAGGGAGAGGCCAAGGACCACCAAAACCTGAGACATGTTCAGCATGAAAAAGCCATTTTGGACAGTTTCCCAGTGGAGCGTTCAGATGACTCCAGCCTCAGCCACTGTCTGAATGCAATCATGTAAGAGACTCTGAGCAAGAACCTCCCACCTGAGCCCAGCCAACCCACAGAATCATGAGAAAATAGCAATAAACTGTTGTTTAAGTCACTACCTTTTGAGGTGTTTTGTTACTAGCACTGTGGATAATAATGAATCCAAGGTTTTACAACGGCCTCCCTCTTCACTGCCAAAGCTTTATTGCAACAGTGTGGATAGAAAGTTCCCCCCCCCCCCCAAGTACTTTAAAAATAATGCCACTGAGCAATATGGGGAACTGTCTTCAAAAGATCATTTAGAAAAATAGCTTCAAACGATAAACGTCAGGGGCTCTCATTCAGCACACTACCATCAAGTATATCAGATTGACTACTGTTGTGAAATAACCATGCCGGAATGGAGGTAGAAGAGGGCAAGCAGCAGGATTTTCAGCTTGAAAAAAACCCCAGACCATTTGATATAAACTCCCTCACTAGTTAAATCATCACTGAAATATTTAATAAAAATTAAAGCATGTTCACCTGTTTCTTTGTCCATAATGAATAATACTTAATGAATTCAAAGAGGAGCTTATCAGTGATACTCATTTATATAATTTCTTAATAATATAGTGATCACCTTGAAAGCAAAATTTATTTTCAGACTTTTTACTAGATCTACACATCATGAAATGCATTTTATGAAATCTTGATCTGACTAATCTCAGTTCCACCTTTTGTCACCTGTACAATCTGGGACAAGTTCCTTGATATCTCAGTTTCCTCATCTGCAAAAATGGGCATAATATGGCACCTGTCTCCTAGACTGATAAGGATGATTAACTGGATTTTTTAAAAACTCTAATAGTTTCTGGAAGACAATATATAATGATTATTTTTCATCCTATTCATTGTACTAGGGGCACTTGATTGACTCAGAAAGGCAGCAACTAATCCTGATATCAAACAGATTTCACTAGACAAATAGACTAAATTCTTCTTAGAGATTAGATAATTGGGAGGTATTTGTTAAATAGGAGACTAAGTAGTGACTATTCCCATCACTGTCTTCATCAATCTTATCAAAAGCAAGGAGAGCAATCCAATTCCAGCTCATTGAATAACTTTTAAGGGAGATATACTAACCAGAAATGTCAAATTGAACTAAACTAGTGAAGGAGCACACTGCCTTATTCAAAATGAACACCATGATTCCATTCACTTGAGAAGTTTCAGCAAGTTTTGCAGTTTCTTTTAAAAGAAAGCAAAGCTGTCCACTGAAATGTATTTTATCTGGTCAAACATTTGATGCAGTAAAAAGCAGTCATAAAAGTTGAAGGCAATTAAGACTCAGATGTCATGCCTGTCATTGCATAAAGCAAGCACCAAAGACAGTTTGCTATAATTTTGCCATTTTTGGAAAACCTGATAGGAAAACCATATGTGTAATTTATGCTTCCTGAGTCAGTTTTCTTGCTGCTAACTACTAGAGCTGAGACATTAAATATTCACAAACACACAAAAATTACTACTAACAATGACAGACATTGCTAGCTGTTTACCCAATATCCATTCTCTCCTTTTGCCTTATTAACTGAATTTCCGTTTAAGAAACACTAAATATGTATTTCAAACATTTTATTTTAACTTACATTATATAAGTGTACTTATTCTCCTGTCTTTTCATGTAGTGCCAAAGTCTTTTCTTTGCATATCTCCATCAATTGGAATCCTCCAATCGAAGGTTACTTCTTGCATAAATTACACTCATAATCCATCTTCTACAATTTCCAGCTTCAGTTTCTTGAAAAAGAAAAGAAGATGCTTGAGAGGCAATGAATGTAGATCCTTTCAGTTTGACAATTTTTCCCAGTCTTTCACAATTATCTCCCTAAATCTATCTGACAATGTTTTTCAATAAAATTTGCATCATGATGTATTTCTAAGGCATGAACTTTATTTCCACAGAAACAACTTTATTCTCCCCTTTTACAAGTTTATGTCAAGTAAAATAAAATCTCAACTAGGAGGAACAAAAATGAGCAGCTATTCTTGAGAAGAGCCCTGTAACTGGAGGGATTCAGCATGCCTGGTCATCATAAGGACATTTTGTAGAGATCATGAAGGATTTAGGTTCTTCTGGCAAGTCATTAATTGAAGGTTGGATTTGACAATTTTTAGCCTAAAATATATCCTATATCTCTATCTCTTCACAATATTTAAATCTGTTTTAGATAATGTTTCTTCATATGATATTGTTTCAAGTTCTTATACCACCCTGGTTCCTCTTCTCTAAATATATTCCTAAATATATTGTGATTCCTAAGACCAAAAATGCCATGCTACCTGGCTAGTGGAGAGTAGAGCAAAGCATGAAGCGCCCTTGTTCCAGATGGAATTCTTTCTAATGATACAGCCTCTATTAGTCAGCCAAAAGGATGCTGAGGCAAAAATACCAGAAATCAGTTGATTTTTATAAAGGGTATTTATTTGGGGTAGGAACTTACAGATACCAGGCCATAAAGCATAAGTTACTTCCCTTACCAAAGTCTGTTTCCACGTGTTGGAGCAAAATGGCTGCCAACGTCTATGACAGGGTTCAGGCTTCCTGGATTCCTCTCTTCCCAGGTCTTCTCTCTGGGCTTAGGGTGTTCCTCCCTTCCCAGGGCTCCAGCTTCAGCATCAAACTCCAACATCAAAACTCCAAATCAAAAATCCTTAACTCTGTCCTTTGCCATGCCTTTTGTCTGTGAGTTCCCACCCACCAAAGGGTGGGGACTCAATGCCCTACAGGCACAAGAGATTTACATAATTGCTTAATCAAGCAAACCTATGAATCCAATATAATCTAATATGCCCAGAAGAGAAGATCAGTTTACAAACATAATCCAATATTTCTTTTTGGAATTACAAACATAATCCAATATTTCTTTTTGGAATTCATCAATAACATCAAATTGCTACACCATCTAACAAGGTAATTTTGGTTTATAAACTGTTTATTAACAATAACAAAATTTTTTTGTTTTCACACATGCTTCTCCTAGGTCATGTCTTTCTTTTGTAGTCTGTCTTTTTGCAGCTGAAAGGAATTTAATATTTATTCCTGTGAAACTTCATTTTGTTGCTCTGCCACATCATTTCAGCATATCAAGATTTGCTTAGAACCTAATTCATTCATCTTTGTCACTAATAAAATAATTGAAATACACAGGCCAAAGACAATGCCCTAAAACACATTACCAGAAACTTTCTCCAAGCCAACGTTTATCTGTTAAGTAACAATCTAGGATACACCGCATCAATCAGTTACCAAGGAACAGCTGTACTAACACCAAGCCTATATCTCTTTGCAAGGTTGAAGAAACTTACAATGACTTTAATAAAATCCAGATAAGCTGTAACTCCACATTTTCTCTGATCTACCAGCCCAGAAATCCTGTCAAAAAAAGGAAATGGTGCTGGTTCAGCATCACTTGTTCTGCAAGAAACCAGGCTGACTCTTGGTCATCCCTGCTAAATAATGTAACACATTTCTTCATTTCTTGAGAAATTGACTTCCAAATTTAGCTGAAATCATATTAGAATTCATTATGTGGCTTTTTCTGCATAAGTATAAATGAGCTGCAAAGTTTAACATACTTGATATAATCATGACAAAATTAACTCTTAATTTATTTTAGAAAGTCAACCTGAAATTGCTCAAAGGAAGGATAAAGACAAGTATGCTTTTCAGTGGAAATAGGCTTCCAGCTTGCAGTACTGCAGTTGGTTCAATTTTGCAAGCAGAAGCTAACAAACATGCTCTTGAAAAAAAAAAGTGATTTATCTCAAAATTGAATTAGTGGCTTGGAACTTCAGTGCTGCTTCCTAATAGCTATTTAGAGTACTTATCCTGATTTTCTTCCTAATCTTTCCTTCACACATTTTCCTTAGATAGTAACTTGCCTCACTCCTTTAGTCCTTCTAGAACTTTATTTAAAATATACCTGGCCTCCTCTCTAAAAAAGCACACTCCATCACTTTTTATTCCCTTCTGTGTCCTATTTGTAACACTTATTATCATTCAGCATTTTAAAAAATACTTACTCATTTATTTGTATATTTTCTGTCTCTTCTAAAATGTAAACTATACAAGGGTAGGAACTTTATCTGTTTTTCTTGCATTTTTATGCCCAAAGTTTAGAACATAATAAATTCTTAACATTTGTTGTATGAGTGAATTAAATAATGCACAAACATTCCAATAATATTGTTAAGCAAACACTTAATAACCAGAGTAATAAGTTGGGGGAAAAGATGATAATTGAAAATACCAAATCACAATTGAAATAAAACTCATTAAAATGTTAAATAATTAATTAAATGCACAATTGTTTAGTTAAAATTACATTCAATATTTTAGAAACACATTTATTATTTTAAAGACATAATCTGTAAGTATAAAAATTATATAAGTATAACTCAACAACACTAAATAACACATAAATTGCTTTAAAAGTCCACCCAAATGTCACTATGTTTAAGTAATCTATTTATTCTACTTTTTATTATATGAATTCTTCTTTAATTCAAATATTAGAATGAAACAAGATTTCAGTCTATATTCCCTTTTATCCCTAATCTCCCATACCCTCACAGCCCCATCTTTCTCATTTTGGAATTCATTCCCATACCTTCTTACAGCTTTACTGATTTTCCTATGAATAATCATCTTTTATTATTATACAAGAATAAAAGGTTGTTTAAACAAGTAGTTATTTAACCAAGAGCCTGGTTTTGGTTTGGTTTTGGTTTCAAAGTTTTTTCTTGATTTATGTTAGCACTGTATTTAATATTTACTAGAAATGAACATTGCTTTTGAAATACAGAATTTTAATGATTACTACCCCTCTATTGCCTGAAAGTTTTGTGGTTCTTTAAAAGAGAATAAAAAGTGATTCTATTAAACATTTGCACAGAATAATAAAAGAATTAGGCTCTCCTCAACTAAATATGTAAGAACACACAGAAGTTATTTTAATTCCATGTTTAAATTAAACCAACCAGCCAAACTGGTTAAACAAAAACTTACAGACTAAATTAGCAGCTAATGAATATATATATTTATATTTATTAATCAAATTATTCTGGTGTCAAGTAAACAAATAATACCTTACAATGTAAAAATGCTTTAGAGTTTACAAATTAGTCCCACACAGCTTTAACTCCAATATGAGTTACTACATCCATAGATGCCATTTTTAGATGTCAAATTGCCCTAGAATTTCCCTGGCCTTTGCACTAGCAAAGAAGTTCTTACAACATTGGTCCTTTAAAAAAACCCATCTATAACATGGATGAATCTAGAGGACCTTATGTTGAGTGAAGTAAGCCAGGCATTGAAGGACAGATACTATATGACCTCTCTTGTTGCAATTTGACACTGTTTTCCACCGGACTGAAGCGTCCCCCAGGCCGGTGGGCTCGAACTAGTCAGCCCCGGGGGGAGTGAGGACAAATACGGAGACTATGCACACTCCAGAGACAGGGTTCTGGACCAAGTCTAACTTTATTACGTAGGAACAGCAATTTAAAGTTCAGGGCAATAGGGAAGGGGGGCTAGGCGGTATTAGATTGGCGGGGGAGAATATATGTCCAAACAAGGAGAGGGGTGAGCTATGGGGGATGGTTAGGTTGATCACGTAGGCTGAGCTTTTTCGCGCCATACTGCCTGATTGGTGGGGATTAAACAAAGGGAGAAGGGCTCAGAGAGGAGGAAGAAGATGTGGTGTAGCTGGACAGGGCTAGGTTGCTATTCTGTTTGACCTCGTGGTCAGCGGCCATTCCGTTCAGCTGTGTGGTTGCCTTAGAGACAGCGTGTCAGCAACTGATAAGCCATGCCTTGTCGGCTGTGCACAGGGTGCTCTTGGGCACTTTTATTCTCCTACACTCTCTGATATGAAATAAGTAAACCAAGCTGTCTCAGAGAGCTACAGACTGGATGATAGGTTTAAAGGAAATTGGGAGGGAGAGAAAGATTGCAAGCTGACGCCTACATGGGTGAAATCTATGATAAGCTGGAGGTAAGTATTTGTACAGGGAAAGGATAAGATGGGAGCATAGGGATAACTTTGGGTTAGGCTTTGCGGGCTAGAGGGGGCTAGGGTTGGGAGGATGGGTCAGATGGCCCAAGGAATTGGGAGGTGGGCTGGGGGGAGCAGTTGAACATGTGAGATTGTCAGGTATGTGGTTGAAACTATAATGTTGAGAAAACTCTTTAGAAAATGTAATAAAGAAGAATTACCTGTTTAAGATGCTTAAGGCGGGGGGGGGGGGGAAGGGGGGAGGGGGGAGGCATCTGGCATAGGGGCAAGCTTCTAGGGAGTGTGTGAGTACTCATTTTTCCATAGTGTGTTATATCATTGGATGGAGACTCATACAGTTAGTGTGAAGATGTACCCACATCCTGGGAAGGCCTGATGTTCTCAAACGGAGGGAATTGTCTCTCGAGAGAATTGGTAGCTCCCAATGGGTTAGGGCAGTCTAGTGTGTCATGCCCTCAGCATTGCTGCAAGTATCTGTGAATCTGATCTTTCAAGTAGTGAAGATTGATTGTCACTGTGGGCCTTGAGGGGAGGGGGAGAGACGTACGGAATAGACGGAAGCAGGGTAACTGGGGGGCAAAGGAAGTGTTGCACAAGATCATGAAATGATAAATATAGGACATGTTAAATTTCACCAAAAATGTATAAAAGTCTATAGGCTAAAATGTAAACCATAATGTAAACCATAAGGTAACTAAAAATTTAGAAAGTTGTGCAGTCTAAAATGCAAACCATAAATCCAAAATGGAACTATGTTTGAAAGCTATGTTTCAAAATTTGTACATCAGCTGCAGCAAATATAACATGCACATGTAAAATGATCATTGCTGGGGAAGGGGGAAAGGGTTTGGTGTTTGATACATGCGAGTTTCCTATATTGTTTACGTGAATTACTGTGATCTAAAGCTTTTGTGAAGACAAAATTAAAAATTAGAAAGAAAAAAAAGAAAGGATGTAGACACTGAGGGAAAAATGAAAGAAATTGCCTTGCCACAGTACATACAGGGCAACACCTATTGTAGTAATGAAAGGCAAAACATCAAAAACAAAGCTTTATAATATTTTTCATTTTTAATACCCCAATGTACTTTTACTTTTTCTAAATTAATATGTATTCTATTTCTAATCTTTAAACCCATCACTATATTTCATTTCCTATTAATTGAACTTGGCAATATATTGAGCACATGGTTGGGAAGGAGTTCTCCACAGCATGTATATAGGGGACATAAAAATGTTCACATATATGCCGGGTATTTTCATAGTAGTTACAGTTACAAATGACAACTGAGTGAGTGCTGAGTTCCTACCCAGGGAAGCTCTATCACATTCCCCAATGGAACAGCAACAATCCCCCAAGTGCAACGGCAAAGACCAATGAAGAAGGATGGTCCAATGATGAGCCCTTGATACTGATGTCTATGCTTATAAACCTGTGTGCCTGAAATATGCACTAGGCCTAGAGCTGCAGGGCGCCTAAGAGTTACCTCCTGAGAGCCTCCATGTTGCTCAAATGTGGCCACTCTCTAAGCCAAACTCAGCATGTAAATGCATTACCTTCACCCCCAGCGTGGGACATGACTCCCAAAGATGAGCCAAGGGATTACTACCAACCACTAACTGGTGATGCAACTACCAAAGAGACCTTGAATAAAGGGTCAACTCAGACCAGCAGAATATCTCAGCCTACATGTGCAATCATGTGTTAAAAACTGCTTTTTGACCTTGAATAAAAGGAAGAAATGGCAAAGAAAAATGAGTTTATATGGCTAAGAGTCTTCTAAAAAGAGTCGGGAGGTCACCAGAGGGGTCATGCTTATGCACACCTCAGCAGGACCCCAGAAACAGCCAAAGTAGATACAACCCTAGGTACTGTTTCTCCTGAAGGCTATGGAGGCCCACCAGGTATATGGTCATGGTAGATGGATTTGGAGTTCTGTGCCATGTCAGAGGGCCCTACTTTGGGATTTGTGCTCCTGAATGTGATGGAGCTGGACTAGAAAGATGTGACCTTTCTACACATGCCTCTTCTGTCACTTTTACTGAACCTGTGGTTGATGCTAGGGATGGTGTATACTCAGGAGACTTGAATCTCTGGACTGCCCATGCGCCAGCTGGGCCCTGAGCCTCATCAGAGTTGTAACTCCTACCCTCTGGTTTGTTGGACTTACCCAGGTCAGCTAACAGGGAGGTGAATATGGTCAACCACCACACCAGGAAACCGAGAGTGCCTACAACTGCCAGCAGGAGAATTGCACCCATCTTCCATGTGGTATCTAAGCCCCTTCTCAATATAGAGGTGGAGTGGACATCACCATCCCAGGGTCCACAGGATGGAGGAATAAAATATGGATTAGAGAGGACTTACTGATATTCTACTATGGAATTATTGTGACTAGTAATGGAAGAAATGGTAGCACTGATGTGGAGAAAATGGTCATGGTAGTTGTTGAGGGTAGGGAGAGAGGAGAAGAGATGTGATGTGGGGGCATTTTGGGGACTTAGAGTTGTCCTAAATGATATTGCAGGGACAGAAGCTGGACGTTAAATAACCTGCCATAACCCTCTGAATGTACTGGGGAAGAGTGTAAACTACAATGTAAACTATTATCCATGTGGTGCAGCAGTGCTCCAAAATGTGTTCACCAAATGCAATGAATGTGCCACCATGATGAAAGAGGTTGTTGATGTGGGAGAAGTGGGGTGAGGGGGGGTGGGAGTATATGGGAACCTCATATTTTTTTAATGAAACATTTTTTTGTGACCTGTGTATGTTCAAAAAGATACAATTTAAAAAATTGATGGGGTTGGGGGTGGGGAGTGGGGTAAATGGGAACCTCTTAGGTTTTTAATGTAACGTTTTGTGTGATCTATTAACTTTAAAAAAAGATAATTTAAAAATAAATTAAAAGAAATAAATAAATAAACCATCTACCACAAGAAATCAGCTCTCCAATACAGCACAACATTCTAATTCGTTGTCATTAGCATTTCATTGAGAACAGAAATGAGGGAAGGATATGTAGTGTGCAAGAAAGTATATGAGGTATAAGAGGGAGATCAACTGATTGCAATGAAATTAAAACCTATCACTTCCCACTCCCCACTTTCTTCTCTGCCCATCTTCACTAGGAACTGCAAATATATATAGATAGATAGATAGATATAGATCTAGACATAGATTCAGATATAGATATAGATATCTATATCTATATATAGATCTAAAAGAAAATATACAGGCTGGTCCTTTCATTTCAGACAATTCTGTAGGAGGCCTAAAAGATTCTAATTTTTCATGGACCCCACTTCAAATGCCATTATGATAGGATGATACTGAATAGCTGCTTAACTGCATTAGAACCAGAGAACATACAGGAACCAGAATTTAAACGCTCTCACCTTCAGATTCCTGTATAAACTAGGTTATAATTCTTTAAAACACAGTAAGGACTCAAGCTCACACTTCTTGTACTGCAGTAAGGAATAAACACGTGGGAGTGTTTATAACTATTTATTTTCTTCTGAACATCACCTTGATTGATGTTAGAATATTAACCCAGGTAAACAAGTTTTCAAGCAAGAAAAAAAAAATAATGGTTTAGCTATTGGCTATATTACTCACCCACAGCAGAAAAGAGAGGGGAAAATTATTACTATTGAAAAGTGCTGAAGAAAAAACATATTTACCCATCTATAAAGCCTGTTTCAAGGTTTCCTTATTTTAACACAGCATCATTGATCAACTGTGCTGACTTTGCCTTTTGGCAACTCATTTAAAGGAAGACATTCCAGTAGCTGCGATCTAAAGTAATGTTTACCACTATAGTTTACATTTAACATATTGTTATTTTAAGAGATATTTTATTTTGTCATGTTGAGATATTGGTATTTTTTTTCCTTTTAATTTCAAAATGGCCAATTCTTAAAGTCTGTCCTTTAAGTTTTCCAAATCAGATCTTTTTTTAGAGTATGTTAAATAAATAACGTAGGAAGAATAGAATAATAAGCTCAAGGTAAGATGAGGAAACCAACATTACAGATTGTTACACTGTAATGCCAATGAAATAAAACAATTCCAATTTCCCAGCCTATTTTCTAGAGGAAATTCAACTCAAGTGGTTAGTACAAAAGTAAAAATAATAGGAATTAGTAAAATATTTACCAGTGATGACAGTACAATTTCTTGTTTCTATTCTAAGTAGGAGGAAAGGTTTGTGATTCATTTTCATTTAACTTCATTATCAGCATGTATCTCATTTGTTTGGAAATTGTATGGATTCTCTATATATGTTGTAAGGAATGAGATTTTCTTGATAGAAAGTGAAGTCATCAGGTTAGATGAGTCTCCATGAGGAAATCAGTTATATCTTTGCTTCCCGGTAGGATTCATTTTCTAGATTTCCTTAAAAGTTAAGCTCAAAGATTTCCAGAAATAGATATTTCACCTTAGCAACAAACTCCCTTGCAATCAGTGCTGCACAGGGGGAAGAACACAGGCTTTATACTTAAAGAGATCTGAGTGACTAGAAGGAAAAAAATATTCAAAGAGGAGAGAAAAGTGAAAGGAGTGGTAGGTGGTAAAGATTTAATGTAGAGAACACGAAAATGAGAAAGAGAGGGAGGAGATGAGGGAGGCCAAGAAAAGAGACATATGTGTATTATTACCAAACCAACAAGATTTAATTTTAATATTTATTTTATATCCCACCTTTTTCCTGAAGGTTTTAATCAGGTTGGAATATCCATTATTATCAAATGCCTAATTTTTTAGGAAAAAAACTATTGAGATTATTAGTAACATTTCAAATAAAACTAGACTTGCATCCATATCTGAAAATGTCTTTTCAAAGTTATTATAAGCTATACCTTTACAAAATGCCTACATTGTTTCAGAACAATGAAGAATGTTCACCGGATGAAGAAGAGGTTTACCACATGATGTTCTTACAGAAGGGTAAGCCAAACCTTAATGCCTTATTAAAGTGATTCTCTTTCATAGATTAGTTGCTACAAGGTATTAAATAGCTTTTCCATCTGACATACTAGAAATTATCCACAAATCCAGTTAACAGGAATCATCTAGTATATTTTTACTATGTTCTGAAAATTATCTTATAGAAATATGACAGTGAAACTGCATTCTGTAAGAAAATAAATCCTAATAGCAAAATTTACCTATTCCAGGTAAATTTTTGCTTTTCTAATAGAGAGGGAACAAAAACTCCTTTTGCCTAAAATATCACCTGCAGTCATTCAACCTTGCAAAAAACCCTTTCCTGGATAAGAGGTATTTATTCAGTTTTTCAGTGCAGTGCACTGAGTTAGGTTTAGAAGTTCTACAGAAACTTCGATGACACACAAAAAGCATTTTCCTTATCCTTGTAGCAATCATGCAGTGATATGTAGTGGTGTTATTTGTATGACCTTGGGAACCTAATTTCTAAAGTTGTTGAAGTACTAGTTTTTGTCTAGTCGGCTTAGTGCAAAATAACAGGCTGTCCTCCTCTTCCAGTAACTCCGATCCTGTTCCATTTCAGTTGTGCACAATGGATTGGGATATGGCAAAGACGCTGTGTGTGTGTGTGTGTATGCACATGCATATGAAAGCCATCTAGAAAAAAGACTAGAACCCCTGAAGAAAAATCATTTAAACTTATTTCCTGAAGACACAGTAGGGCAGCAAAACTGCTTTCGCAGTCTTTCTTTCACATGTTGTATCATATAAAATAAGTTAGCAAAGCTGGTAAGTGCTTCTCTTAGCAAATCAACAACTGAGAAAGAAGCTTTGCTATTGACAATCAGGTCCTACATCACAGCAACTATCTTTTAAAGGGCTCTGGCTGTCATCCTCATCACATCAGTGAAGCATATTAATCTATTCCATATTGTTTGGCAAATCTGTGGATAACTTTCATCTTATCTCCACAGTGATTTTAGAGGAATTAATTTTGAAGTGGCATTGTTTAGTGGGAAACAAGAACTAAACTTTCTAATTAGGGGTGGGGGTGTATTGGATACAAAATGACCCAACATCCTTTTAATCTATGGTTCCCAAAATTTGGATCATCAAAAAACATGTAATTTCCTACACAGGTGATTTATGCAGTAAACAACCTACACAAACACACTTAGCAGACCCAGAGACTCATTTAGGTTGTTGTTGTTATTACTATTAACAATAGGTGCCATTTTTAAAAATCAATTACCATGGTTTTTCAGAAAAGGAAAAGTCAATATGAACATCCAAAAGTAGGAAGTACATAATCTCAGCATTAAGCATAGATTTTTAAATTAAGAAATTTTAGCTTCTTGAAAAACTCACTGCATTAGCCTTACATCACATTCTCATTATATCACAGACTGGTGAAAAGAAAACTTGTCATGAACAAGCATTTTCCCATAGACTGGAGTTTGGAAAATACTGCTTTAAGTGTTACTTAATAAAAAGTTAAGGGGGCGTCAGACTTCGCCCAGTGGTTAGGGCATCCGTCTACCACATGGGAGGTCTGCAGTTCAAACCCCAGTCCTCCTTGACTCGTGTGGAGCTGGTTCATGCACAGTGTTGATGTGCGCAAGGAGTGCCCTGCCATGCAGGGGGGTCCCCGCGTAGGGGAGCCCCACGCGCAAGGAATGCACCCCGTAAGGAGAGCCACCCAACGTGAAAGAAAGTGCAGCCTGCCCAGGAATGGTGCCGCACACAGGGAGAGCTGACACAAGATGACACAACAAAAAGAAACACAGATTCCCATGCTGCTGACAACAACAGAAGCAGACAAAGATGCAGCAAAATAGACACAGAGAACAGACAATGGGGGAGGGGGGAGGAGGAAGGGGAGAGAAATAAATAAATAAATCTTTAAAATGAAAAGTTAAGGGGAGCCAATGTGGCTCAGTGGTTGAGCGCTGGCTTCCCACATATAGGTCCAGGGTTCAATCCCCAGCCCCCGGTACCTAAAAAAAATTAAAAGTTCTTCTAACATTTGATGAAAATTAAGGTTTATAATTTCTGCAGTATGCAATTTCCCTGAAAGAATGACTTACCTATGTCTGCCAAAATCACTGACAGATTTTGACTGCAAGCCGTGAAACAGGCATTTGTGTGACTAATGGCCTGGCATATGCTTTTACTTGGTAGTTGAGTGCCAATATTTTATATAGGTGGTTGACTTCAGACTCAGAAGTTTCTCTTTAAATGATTCTTTTTTTTTTTAAAAGATTTATTTTTATTTATTTAATTCCCCTCCCCTCCCCCGGTTGTCTGTTTTCTGTGTCTATCTGCTGCGTCTAGTTTCTTTGTCCCCTTCTGTTGTCGTCAGCGGCACGGGAAGTGTGGGCAGCGCCATTCCTCGGCAGGCTGCTCCCTCCTTCGTGCTGGGCGGCTCTCCTTATGGGTGCACTCCTTGCACATGGGGCTCCCCTACACGGGGGACACCCCTGCGTGGCAGGGCACTCCTTTCGCGCATCAGCACTGTGCATGGGCCAGCTCCACATGGGTCAAGGAGGCCCGGGGCTTGACCCCGGGACCTCCCATGTGGTAGACGGACACCCTAACCACTGGGCCAAAGTCCGTTTCCCTTTAAATGATTCTTGAATGAGACTCTGAAAACAAAGTAATTCCTATGGTTTCTATGGATTTATTATCTCTAGACTACCCATCTCTTCCTTACCCACCCCATTATCAAACACTTCCCTTCTCATTTCCACAGAGAGAATCTTCCTGAAGTGGAGAACTGAAGAAATAAAATGTGGGTTACCGGGGATGGGATATTTGAACCGTGGACAGGCAAAGACACATCAGTGAGATAAATAGTATGAAATGTTATTTATGCCCAGATACCAATGTAGACCCAAAGAGTTAGTTTTTGCAAATCAAGTGAGCTCCTCTTCTTTATCCAGGAACTGCTGCCCTTCCAGACTCAGCTAGTCATTCTTCTGAAGACTTTTCCAGGAACTGCTGCCCTTCCAGACTCAGCTAGTCATTCTTTTGAAGACTTTTCTTGCCCTTCTCCTTCTTACACAGAACAAAGGATAAATTAGATAAAGTTAAAAAAATAAAACAAAGTGAGGAAGGCATCAAATTAGTTCTCAAGATATGTTTGTTTGTGAACTCTTTAACTCTTAACATGTTTTCCATAAATGGGTGATGACATTAGCTCTATACTTGCTAGCAAATAACTCAAGGGCAGAGGCGCAATCCATTTTTAACTCAGTGCTTAAGTGTTTATAAAAAAACAATTGGAAAAGAGAACACAGTATTAACATGAAAGAGAAATTTCCCCTGTGGGTCCTCATAAAGAGAAACTATGCAATGTAGTGAAAAACATTAACAACAGCCTCATAGTAAACACACTTGGTTTCAAAGATCTGTTCCTTCTAACATCACTTAGCATAAGTTTAGACACATTTCCATGAGAACCAGAACAGTGTTCCAGAATTTCTGCTTGTCTGGCTTACACAGGGTAGATTTAAGAGTAGCAACATAATTGGACAGACCTCATGTCCTTCAGACAATCCTTCATAAATATTGTTTCTCCCAGCTGAGTTTCTGATAAGTGTTGAATGGCAGTGAGTCAAAGATTATGTTCCCTGACAAGTACCTAGAGTGCAGCTATTCTATTTTTCCGGTTAAGTGCAAAGCCATATGTTTTAACAGCTCCTCAACCCAGAGGCCAATTGACATTCTCTTATGAAAGTTGACGAGTCTGACAAGAACAAATGCCTGAAGAGAAAGTCACTCCATCTGCACATCAAGAAAAACCAGGAGTACTTATGTGTCGGGTCAAGATTCCTTTCCAAAGGTAGTTTGATGTACTCTCTTGCACACAAATAAAAGGATGCCAAAGGTCAATGCCATATTATAAGACAATAATCACTTTAGGCTAGATTAATTTTAACCTTTTAACATAAAAGCATGCCCACTTGAACAACCTGATTTTGTTTCACCCTGCTACCACCACATGCCTACAAAGATATTTCATTTTAATCTGTTCCCAATGAAGTGAAGTGCCATTCAAGACCAACTATATTTTTGTTCGTTCTGCTAATGCAAGAAGCAGTTGTTGTGACAGGAAAATTAAAGACCAAAAAAAATGGCTGATGTTCTTTTTTCTGTCTTATACATGGTTACTTGTAAAAGACTGGGAGAGTAGAGATAGGGTAGGATTTAACCCTTTCTCTTTCCTCCCTCTGACTCTTCCTCCCATGTACCTGAGGTACAAGGATCTGTGATAGTGATGATAGAACTGCTGCCTCCATAAAAATCTTGGAATGGGCAGATGAAGTCAGTTCTTCTCTCTCCTTAAGAAGACAGTATTTTGCTCTTCCTACTGCCATTAAAAGGGGCATATCCATTGGTCCAACTTAAAACCACCACAGTTCCAGCTAGGGATTTGGAACAAAAGCCTTTGCTGCACCTGGACCTCTATGTATTTATTTCCCACAAGACCTTCAAGAGACAATTGACAAGGGAAAAATATAGACAAAAATATGACAAAATATAATCATAAAAGTACATGGGGAAGCGGATATGGCTCAACAGATAGAGTGTCCACCTACCATACAGGAGGTCCAAGGGTTTGATACCCAGGGCCTCCTGGTACCTGAGGTGAGCTGGCCCATGCCCAGTACTGTTACGGCTCAAGGAGTGCCTGCCCAAGCATAAGGGTGTCCCATGTGCAAAGAGTGGCCCCTGGGCAAGGAGAGTGACCATGCATGAAACCGCAGCCTGCCCACAAGTGGTGCCACATACACGGAGAGCTGACACAGCAAGATGACACAACAAAAAAGAGACACAGATCATCACTGCCGCCTGATGAGAATACAAGGAGACACAGAACACACAGTGAATGCAGACAACAGAGGGAGGGGGAGAGAACTAAATAAATAAATCTTAAAAAAAAAACTGTATGGGAGGGAGGGTCAAGAGTGGAATAATATTACGTTGCCTTCATTTGTCCCCTGGAGAAATACAAGCTTGCAATTAATATAAAAAAGTTAGCAAATATTAAATGCATCATCTAAAAGATAATGACTATAACTTGAAAAGAGTAAAGAGTGTACTTAATAATAATGCGGAAATGGAAGAAAGACTAAAATGAACCATAAGACACCTTTTCTGAAATCTGATAAAATTATTCTAACCAGCAAGACAATGCATAGTCTAAGCAAAAAAAAAGTCCACCGAGATTGTATTTAGCTTGGGTTTTTAACCTCTTATAAATATGAAGAAGTACTATCAAGGCCTGCTTGGAAAGAAACCTGAGGTCTATAAAAGTTGGGACAATTTAATTAGGTTTTGAAAGTACAGAAGAAAATTCCCTATTTTCACAAATAATCTTTGGCATCTACCCCAGTAAGGTCATAAACTGAAAAACCATTATCTAGACTTTGTCTTCAATACCAGCTCTAAACAGCTAAACTCAGGTTTATCACATGAATTTATTATACTCAAGAGTTACAATAAAAGAAGAATTTACAATTAAGGAGGAAAGGATATGTGTAGTTGTAGAATTTAAAATTTCCAGATAGATACCAAAGGAAAGTGTCAATGAGGGGAACTAAATAGTTTAATGTTTCATTTCAGTGATGTTTCATTTTTACTGATATTTAATATTTTAACACATGTATCTGTTACCTCTGATTATTTTCTAAGGTTTTACAGTGGGATTTAAGTTTGATCTTTAAAAAATTTCTGTTGCTCTCTTCTAACTTTACACCATAATATTCAACCCAGGATTTAGTGGATTTTTTGGTACACTGTTGTTCCTGTTTGCATTACCTATTTTCTTTTGATATACAATGTATCAGTCTAGGAATTAGGAAGACAAATTCCAAATTTCTTAGGACCAAGTGTGGAATTAGTTTATTTTTATTGACAAATTGCCATTGAAAGGGAAAATAAAAGTATGAAATTAGTTTATTTTTATTGACAAATTGTCATTGAAAGGGAAAATAAAACCTTCCCTTTTTCAACACCCAAAGCAGCTTTGCAAAGTCTTCCCTGCTATACATCTCTCCAAAGTATGGGAACCACTACCTAAAATCTTCAGTAGAGGTTTTCTCAAAGCCTAATTGGAAGGACAGAGAACATTCAGTTTGGTAGAACATGCTAATTGAAACACGTAAGGGAAAGCTCTGCTCATTGGCAGCCACCTTTGCAGATCATGGGCTGGATTGGAGAAACTGAGATCAGTACCGTCACCACCCTCCTTAAATATATATATATTTACAACAGCATACTTTGTCTAGCTTATATGGTCATCATAATTACATCTAACATTCATTCTATCCCTCTTTTTCATTTTAAATGAATATGTAATTCACCTTTTCTTCTCTCTCACTGCCTTAGTTACTGAAAAATGTGATCCATGGATAAAATTTATAAGAATAGAGAAAAGGCTGTAAAGTTTCAACTCACAAGCACTAGAATAATTTGTAATCATTTCAGCTTTCAATGATAGATCAGTTAGAGGTAGGCCATGGAGCATGCATAATACCTGAGTCCTGGTATAGCCCCATTCACTTCTTTACCATTCAAGAAATAGTTTTTGAATGCAAGTGAATAAGTGTGATGGTACCAAGATAACATTACATGTGCTTATTTAACAGTTCTGATCACAAATGAATCTCTAAGTCCCTCCCAGGAAAAACTACTGTGTACCAAATCCTTTCCTGGCTCTTGGCCTACTATGGGCAAAAGTTACTAAATTTTGGAGAGCTTATAAAAAGGATGTTAAGAGTCTAACATGTGCATTTAACTTTTTGTTTGAAACAAATGACTGACTATAAGAAAAAGCATGTAGAAATAAATTCTATTACAAAACATACTACTTATGCACCATGAAGGAGGGAGAGACACATGTATATTCCAAATGTAACTTACTTGTTTGGTAAAATACAACGGCTTTTTGTCATAGGACCATCTCCATTTAATTGAAACTTGATGAGAAAATCATATTATGGTGCACACACACTTCTTCCTGGAACACATATTATTTAATGACCCATCACCACCACAGCAGAAGTCACTGCAGAAGTCTTCCTGTCCATTATTCTTTCAGTTATGCACTTAAACGATTATAAAAGCAAGCACAAAAATTTAAGTGGTTTCACTAAAATTACACATCATGCAACAGTCAATAGTACTATTTTAATATTCTTTCAAATGTAACTACTATTAAAAAATATGTAATTACAAATCCATGCTATCTTCAGTTGTAACAAATGTTCCATACTAATGCAAGGTGTTGGTGATGAGGTGGTATGTGGGAATCCTGTATTTTACGCAGAATTATTCTGTAAACCCACAACTTCTATAATAAAAAAAAAATTTGAAAATGAGACATCATAAGGAACTTCTTCCAAAAGAAGTTGACAAATTAAATTTGGCTAAAGTTTATCTTATGTATTATAAATATAAATGACTAAAGTGATATTAATAATAATTTTTTAAATTTTTTTCCTTCAAGGTTTATGTCACACATAAGCCCTGAATTATATTATTTTCCCTCAACAGAACTAAAAATGCCCTATATTTTATTTCAGTTAAATGTCAGTACTTAATTAGCCAAAGGTCAGATTTCTATGAATTCACAAAGGAGCATAATGTTGGAAAAATTTATCTCAGTGCATCAACTTTGCTTCTCCTGATGCTCTCAAGGAAGAGTTTTATCTTTATGTAACTATTACAAAGCATGTTAAAAATGGGCCTAAATATTGTGTAGTAACAGAGACTACTCCTGGAGATAGAGTTGTATGGTTTGGAGGCTGGAAGAGCAGGAAAGTTGCCCAACGTTTGCTTGATCACTCACTTGGAATTATTTTAAAGATGTTTTCTTGTGTTTCTTGTATAATTGAAAGTAAATAAAATTAATGTAGCAATATTATGTGAACAGATACAGATAAATATAAGAAGGAAAGAAAGGAAGGGAAAAAGAGAGAGGGGGAAAAAGAGGGAATATATATTACAAGATAAAGACCCAGAATGAAATAATCAGGGAAAATTGTTCTTGTTTAAAATTAATTGCTAATATTACATCAAATTTTGATGAAAATGATACCATCATTATATTTTTTGTCCATATAGAGAAATAGTGTATGATAGACAGTCTTATCTAAATATAGTCATTTTACACAAATAACTTCTCTGGACAAGTGTGTAGCTCCCTTTTAGCATCTCTTCCAAGTTTCTTAATTACTTTCCCTGCTTTAATATCTCTCCTAATCCAAGGGATCTTTTTAAAATCCCACTCTTCATTATCTCTAACAAATAATCACTCTACAGCCATCTGAACCACCCTTTACTATTTATCTCACACTTACTAAGAGTTTATCGGCCTCCTCCAACATTAATGAATATAAAAGGAACAGACTTGGACAGGACAAAGCCTCTGGTGTAATTGGTGTGAAGAGCTGATTTCTGGCAATCAGGTTGGGTTAAATAAGGTTTCAGGTTTCAAAGGCCTATTTTAACGTAGCTGCCTTTTAACTCCCAAAAATCTTATTTAAGATTTTTATAGTTGCCTTTTACCCAAGACCTACTTATTTTGGAGTTAGGATCATAAGCTCTAACTTAAAGCCAAATGTTGTGTTCCTTTATTTTCATACATTAAATCCTGCTTCTAAGACCTATTTCCAAATTCTACATTGGTCAGTTTCAGAGGTATTAATTTTAAAGGATAATGTCTTGCTCATCTGGAAAACAACTTGAAGGCTATTTTCTAACTGACCAAGGAAAGTATCCATAATGAAAGAGGGAAAAATAATAGTCTTTTTTTCCTCAGGGATAGATTCAAATGTTCTATAGATTTATTAAGAACATACTGAATGCAGAATATATGAATATGCCATCCTCTGTGGAAATCATATAGCCTCATACAATTCAAATGAGACACTCTAATAATAAAACATGTAACATGTACTAAGTATTTAATATATCCAGGCACTGAGCCATGGAGTAGGGATTACACAAAGCTAGTTACAACTACAAGGACATCTCCAAATGAATTTTAGGTAAGGTCAGTAGGGGAGAAAGCTTTCTAAAATCTGCTAGATTGGAAGAGAATAAGAATGTTAGGATTTGTCTTGCCATTCATCCATGAAAGCCCTTTTGTCTGAGACCAATATTCTATTATGTAGTCTACCTCTTTCACCTGCTTTATATTCTTTTCTCTTTAACATAAGACTATATTGAGGTTCTAAAAGACTCCAAAAATAAACAAAACAGTCTCATGTTTACCCCTATTTCTAATCTATGTACTTTAATATATTTTAGACTTTGAAACCTGCCTTTAATCCTTTGATGACCAAAGAACAGTACAAATAAATTAAATATTGTTAATTTGCAATTCCTTGATATACTATAGTTATCTAAATATTGAACTTCTGTCTTTGTGGTTGTTATATATGAAAGTTTTGGAGGCTCATTGTCTGTAGAATTATGTAAGTTAAAATGGAATTAATACTATAAGAATAAAATAAATCAAATTTAGCAGTCCATTAATGAATCAAGATTCAGAGCCCTGAAAGCAAATCTCGAATGGATTCAGGTCCTGCCTGGCCATTGAAACTCTCTTTAAAAAGATCAGTGTTTGACTGTAGTTTGGCAGCCTAAAATGTTCCTCTTTCTAGATACTATAAATTTACATAGGAACACTCTTTCAGAGAACATTTGTAGTGGAATCAAATGGACGTTAAATTTCAAATATGATACCATGAATATCTACAGTTCTATTGATAGACTTTCCTACAGAAGGAATCACAGTGTAAAAAGAAAATTGTTTTTCAATATATTCCAGACAAAATCATCAATGTTAGTTATGGTCTCAAAATTGCAATTTAGGATTTGTCTGAGAGGAACATATTTCCTTCCCTTCAAATAAGAAAAGGAAAGCGGACCCCATGGTGTAATTCATGATGCGTGGCAATGGCTAAAGCAGGAAGGCATACGAATAATGCACACGCATGCTTCCATACTTTGCAGGAAAATCTTTTAATAGAAAGGGTACACAGGTTATCTAAGGACTATTAAGCAGGTCTATTTTTAGTCAAGTAACTCTTCATCTGCCCATACTAGGAAATTATAGCCTTGAAGTTAATTATGGCTTTGGAAGTATTACCTGAGAAATTAATTTTTATGCTACGCAAACAGTTAGGTAGATAAACCAGGGGAAAGTGCCATAGACAAGTATTTCCTCTAGAGTACAATGAGACCATCTGTGCCTTTTCCTGAGATTTTTCCTTTGGTTACATTTGAGCTGCAACATCCACTAGGGGCAAATGTTCTTATTTCAAAAAGGAACACCGGGGAAGAACAAAATAAGGTATTTTTCCTTGTGACTGTCATTAGTACGTACGTTCAAATGCATCAAACTAATGTGGCAGTGTCATTATATGGAACAGCTGTATTGAGTATTCTGGATGTTCTAATATGTTGGAAGGATAAAACAAATCCCCTCACCCCCCAAAAAAAAGAGCTATTATTTAAATACAGGTAGCCATAAAGTAATAATGAAGACAGTCAAGCAATATGTCGACTTCACTGATAATTACTGGTGTGGTATAAAAGGTAGAATTTTACATATTCATTTTTTCTCCAAAGTACAGATTACTAAAAAGTACATGCAAAACACAACACACATGGTTAAAAAAATCTTTTTACATTACAGTGAACCCAGCACATTTGAATTCTCCATTTAATTTAGAAACGGGACAAAAAGTACAGTAACTTCTATATGGTCACTATGATGCTCAATTCATTTGTTTAACCTTAAGGTTAAAATAAATGATATCACTGTTTTTGCACATTTAACTGAAAACTTAATGAAAAATAATAAAATTTGGAGACACATACAACCAAAACCCTTAATTTTTATCCACAATATGATAGTTGTAAAATTAAACTCATAGTTAAATCATGCCATGAGCATTCTAAAATTAAGCAGAAATGATAACTGTATAATTTGAAATGGGAAACAAAAAACATTTAAATCCTTCTTGGTATTGTTGTTTAATGTATTCCATTAGGAGCTGGAATGTTTCACTTATAATAATCTCACAATCCCCTCTAGCCCTGTAAGCATAGTCTACCCCGTTTAGCATTAGCTATAATTAATAAAACCTCAACACCAAAATCTCCAAATCTAACAAACAAGTAGGAATGAGAAGGATTTCTTTTCATTCTTTAGACTTAAAATTTCACAGAATTTCATTCACAATCATAAAACATGCTGGAGGACTCTTTCAATTGACATTTCCCTGATATTGATAGAATAAGTGGTATTTCTCCAGAAACTAAATCTATAGCTACTCCCTGCGGCGGCTTGCTCGGTCGGTAGAGGTGGGGTCTGGCTGCGGACGAGGGGTCGGTCCAGCTCTGGACGAGGGGTCGGTCCCGCTTGGGACGAGGGGTCGGTCCCACTTGGGACGAGGGGTCGGTCCGGCAGCAGACGAGGGATCGGTCTCACAAGGGGTTGCGCGGTTCGGCTGACGGGGTCGCCCGGCGAAGCCGGCGACGAAGGGGTCGCCCGGCGAAGCCGGCGACGAAGGGGTCGCCCGGAGAAGCAGGCGACGAAGGGGTCGCCCGGAGAAGCAGGCGACGAACTGGGGACAAGGGAGGCCAGGCCCTTGTCGGGGGCTCTCAGGACTGGAGGGCGCACGGCAGAAGAACTACCGCGGAGACAAGGTAAACACGCAAGTCCAACTTTATTGAGGGAGAGGCAACAGTTTTATAGGGGCTGGGGAAGGCTGATTGGTCGAAGCCCCGCCCTGTTCTGATTGGTTGCTGGCGAAAGGTCAGTGGGCGGTACTGGACGGGGGAGGGGTGGTGGTTAGGGATTGGCTGTCGCTGTTGCTGGGGGAAGGGGCAGGGTTTAGGGATTGGTGGCTGCTGTTGCTGGGGTGGAGGGCAGACTTGAGTTTCCCGCCCACGCCTGGCTGTTGCTGCTGTCGGGGGAAGGGAAAAGGGCGGGCTGGATTTTTCCGCCCACGCCTGGCTGTTGCTGCTGTCGGGGGAAGGGAAAAGGGCGGGCTGGATTTTTCCGCCCACGCCTGGCTGTTGCTGCTGTCGGGGGAGGGGAAAAGGGCAGACTGGAATTTTCTGCCCTGCGCCTGCGCAGGGAGAAGGAAGAAGAAGGGTGCCGCCCCACAAGGCATCGGGTGGCGCCATCTGGGAGGAGGGGTGGCCGCGGAAGCATGGCTGCCGAGAAGGGGAGACCCGAGGGCACTCTGCGCCCATGCCGAGCTTCCTTCAGGGGTGGCGGTGGGCCCGACCAACCACCCTATTATGGGGGCAGCGGAATTAGGCCTACCGCGGCCGCTCCCCTGCCAGGCCAGCAAACCACACTTCAGCCGGAGGGGTGACCGCATTTCCCCCTTCTTTTCAAATAAGGGCCAGGATGGCAGCAGCAACAAGTAGCCGAGGCCCAAGAGGCAGTAAGCAATGAGGGAAGCGGGGCTGAAGAGGGAGGTGAGTATGATGGGGATACAAATGTACAATTTGGGGGGCAGTATCTTGCCGTTGCAAGCAAGGGTGGCCAATGTCCAATTCTTGTTGATCTCGGTGGCTATAAGGTCCATCTGCTTGTTAAAAGTCCAGGATGACAGCGCGTTACAGGTAGTTGATCTCTTCTTGGCAGCGAAGAGTGGTAGAGGCAGACTGTGTGATGGTCTGGAGGATCGCAGCGGTGAGGACAAGTCGCGTCAGGGCACCAGCGATGGTGGTGGCGGCAGCGTCGGGAGTGGTGGAGACGTAGGCGAGGACAATAAGAAGGCCAAAGTCTTCACGGGCGCGAGAGAGGCCGATGTTAATGGGGCGGGCCAACATGGGGCGGCCCAATCTGCAACGCAGTAGGGGTTCAAGCGAAAAAAGGAGGGGGGCGGGGGACGAGAAAGGACGCTTTGGATGGCTGAGAAGAGGAGTGAGGTCGAGACAGGAGGAAGCTCCGCAAGCTGCGGGCCGGGGAAAGCGGGTTGCGGGCCGTTTAGCGGGGCTGGTGAGAGGGGTTAGCTTGGCCAGAGGTGGCGAGGGAGAGCATAAGGAGAAGGAGAGAGACTATGTTAATTGGCTCGGCAGCATGGCGAGGGTTGCGGCGTCTGCACTGACGGTAGAGTGCGAGCAGTGAACGGACTTCAGGGTTGGATGGTTGCCTCTCGGGGTGGAGGGTGAGCTGGCTCAGTTGGTGCTGGATCACTCGCATCTGGCGCCGTGCCCTGCGGGACATCCGCTGCTGAGGTGGCGGGTTTGACGTATCTCCCGGGGACCCAGATTGGCTGAGCGGCATCCTGCGGGAAGACACAAGCGAAACCTCGGCCCTGGGTAAGAAGGGGGCATGGGCCACGCCACTGACCTGTTTGAGGGTCCTTCCAAAGGACCAGGGGGGCCTGTGTGGGGCGATACGAGGGGCCCCAATGCCTATGGACTGCCGAGAGACCATCCTTATCAAAGGTCAAGAGATTTAGATGGATTAGGACAGCGGTGATGATGTCTCCGGGAGGAGCGTGAGGGAGGATTTCCCTCTGTTTTTCAATTTCTTGTTTCAGACGGCGATGGGAGCTCTCCACAATGGCCTGTCCTTGTGGGTTATATGGGATACCAAAATGGTGGGCGATTTGGTAGAGCTGAAGGAACCTCGCAAAGGACTCACTGCGATAAGCAGGGCCGTTATCCGTCTTTAGGTCCCAGGGGACCCCCATGAAGAGAATCCCTTGCCGAAGGGCCTTAATGCAGTGCTTAGCAGTCTCCCCAGGCAAGGGGACTGCATAGCACATGTGGGAGAAGGTGTCAATTATAACGTGCAAGAACTTAAGGCGTCCAAAGGACGGGACATGCGTGACATCCATCTGCCACCTGGAATTAGGCCTAAGGCCGCGGGGATTCACCCCCTGCGGTTGCAGAGGCCCCAGAGGCAGGAAGGGGGCACAGGTTTTGCATGTCCGCACTAGGTGCTTACAAGTCTCAATTGGCAACTCAGGCAAAAGGTGGTGGAGTGAGGCGGCAGAAAAGTGAAACCTCGAATGTAAGGACTTAGCCTGATTGATAGCATCTCCGACCGAATCAAGGGCAAGGGCAGAGACCGTCTGATCCGCGGTGTCGTTGCCTGCCGCTAGGGGGCCAGGCAACCCGGAGTGGCTCCGGATATGAGCAATATACCAGGGTGCCATGCGTTTTTCAAGAAGGGTCTTAAGGGCATCCAGTGCCTCATCAATAGGAGAGGAGGTCGGGAAGAATGTAGCTAATGCCAAGACCCTGCAGACTTGCAGAGAATAGAGGCTATCTGTAAAGATGTTAACGGGTTCACAGGGGAAGGCGCGAAGCGCTTCTACAATAGCCAAAAGCTCTCCCGTCTGGACGGAGTGTAGGTTAAGATGTGTAAAGACTTTCGGCTCTGCGACTCCATCCAGGTACACAACCATGGAGTACTTAGTTCTAGACGCATCCGTGAAAATAGTGACGGACCTCGGAAAGGGGGAGGAAGACGGGAAGGGGAAAAAAGGACTTCGGAAGGGAAATTTGGACACGCCTTGGAGTAGGCGGTGACTAGGGAAATGGCAATTGAAATCGCCTGCAAATCCCTCACACAGCACCTGCATTTGCTCATTATCCCTAATGAGGGAGGTGGTTTCTTTCGCATTAAGCGGCCAAACAATTACGGCAGGCTGAGTTTCAAACGTATGGACGGACAGCTGCACTAAATCGGCTGCGAGAGCGATCCATAGTCTTACTGCGGGGCAGATCTTTTGCATCTTGCTTTTAGAAGGATGGAGCCAGAGGAGGGGCCCGTCCTGCCAAAGAACTCCAGTGGGCGTTCCCTTGGTGGGGAGGACCAACGCCTGGAGAGGCTGCTGGGGATCGAACCGCTGGAGGCAGCAGTTATTAAGGGCCTTATCTACAGCGGTAATGGCGGCTCGAGCTTCGGGTGTGATGGCTATCTTTGCGGACACGGCAGAGGGGGGTTTATGACTGGTTTGTAAGAGAGCAAATAATGGCTGGAGCTGTGCCGTGGTAACAGACAGAGCCGGACGGACCCAATTGATATTCCCACAGAGCTGCTGGAGCTCTGTGAGGGTGACTCGGTCTGGCACATTTAGTCGCACAGCCATTGGGGTTACATGCTGGGAGATATGGAACCCCAGGAAGGTTAAGGGGGGTTCAAATTTGACCTTGTCATTCTGGATTGTTAAGCCAATGGCGGACAGATTATGCCGAAGTTGAGAGAGGACATACTGCAGCTTCTCATGGGTCTCACATGCGACCAGGACATCATCCATATAGTGAATGAGGTAGCCCAGATCTCGCAAGGGGGCGACTGCCGCGTTCACATACAGCTGGCAGATGGCCGGGCTATTGCGCATGCCTTGTGGAAGGACTTTCCACTGATACCTATCGGCTGCCCCTCGGTGGTTGGGGACAGGAACAGTAAAGGCAAAGCGCGGGCGGTCCTTTTGGTGAAGCGGAATGGAAAAAAAGCAGTCCTTAATATCTAGAGTAGCCACAAAAAAGTGTTTAGGAATGGCCACTGGGTGAGGGAGTCCCGGTTGGGGAGTTCCCATGGGGAGGATATGCTTATTAATCTCCCTCAAATCATGTAGGAGGCGGTATTTGCCAGTGGCCTTCTTTTTAATAATAAAAACGGGCGAATTGTAGGGACTTGTGGACGGTTCTATATGTCCAGCTTCAAGCTGCTCTCGAACCAACTCACGAAGAGCTTGGAGTTTGTGGGATGGCAAGGGCCACTGCTCCACCCAAATAGGCTCCTCTGTATCCCACCGCAGAGGAGTGGGTGTGGGAGGTGTTAATTGAGCAGTGGCGCAAACTATTGGGGGGGCTGAGTGGTTAACTGAACACCACACTCCTCCAGGACATCTCGCCCCCAAAGTATAGTATCAAGGGTGCTAAGGAAGAGGGGCCGGAATGTGCCCACACGTCCCTCACCGTCCTCCCAGGCAATAGGGTGACTGGCGCGAAGGGAGGTAGAGGAGCCAGTGGCCCCTTGGACGGAAGGGCCTTCTTGAACAGACCACTGGGCGGCGAAATGAGCAGGGAAACAAGAGACCTCTGCACCCGAGTCGAGGGTCCCAGAATACCAGCGGTGGTGAATCTTAAACCTCATGGTAGGCCTGGTGGACGTGATGGGGACTGTCCACATCAGGGCTTTGGAAGGTTGGGACGGGGAGCCTCTTTGGGGTGGGGCTGAGGCCTGCCCCTCCTGGAGTTTAAAGATGGCTGTTGCCGCTGCAGGGGAGGCTGCATACGGCAGTCGCGAGCCCAATGGTACCCCCGGCCGCAGCGGGGGCAGGGGGTAGAAGGGCCCCGTCGGGGCGGTGGGGGGGGAGGAACAGGAGGGCCCGGCGGTGCAGAGACTGCCGGGCATTCACGGGCGAAATGTCCTGGCTCGCCACATCTAAAACAAGAGGAGTTAAGTGCCATGGCTGTCGTGACAGCCTTGGCGAAAGAAGCAGCCTGTTGGTCAAGGCCGTTACAGGCAATCACCCAATCGTCTATCGACTTTTCTCTCACGGGAGCGATCGCCTGTCGACAAATGGGGCTGGCCCCTTCAAGGATAATTTCACGGGCGAGGGCGCACTGAGCCTGTTCATCGTGGACCCTGCGCTCACATGCCCGGAGGACTCTGGAAACATAGGTAGAAAAGTCCTCATCCTTGGTCTGTGTGAGCTTAGTGAACTTGTCAGCACTACTGGCAGTGCAGGCGCGAAAGGCCCGTAGGGCTACCTCGCGAATCTGAAGCCAGAAGCCAGCCGGAGCACGGTAGTAGGCCGCAGCCTGGCTAAACTGACCGGTGCCGGTGAAGGCTTCTGGTGGGTGATTAACACCCCTTGCAACGTTGGCCGCAACCTGCTTTTCAGCCTCGGCATGAAAATGGGCGCGCCAATTTATAAACTGGCCAGGCGTGAGGATGGCACGGGCCAGTTGGAGCCAATCGAGGGGGATGCACAGAAGGGTGGACATCTCCTCTAACAGATGCTGAGCATAAGGGCTGCCTAACCCGTCCTCCTTAACGGCCTTGCGGAGCTGTTTAACACTTTCCGCATCATGTGGGTACCATGGAAAGGGGCGCTGAGGGGTGGGAGTTACATTAAGGGGAAAGCAGGTGGTAGGAGGCAGCAGGGAGGTAGGCGGAGGTGCCCCGACGGGGGAGGAATACGGGTCCAAAAATAGGCTAGAGGGGGCCACGCATGCGGCAGCTTGCCACGGATCGGATGGAGGGGGCTGCCAGGGGGAGGCGGAGTCGGGGGGGGCCGCTGGCGCGGAGGGCATGAGAGGAGCCGTTGCCCATGCGGTGTTACAAAATGGCTGCGGGCCGTCCCCAGCAGTGCTACAAAATGGCGGGGAGGGAGCTTCCGGCCCACCCAGGCAGGAAGTCGTCGGGGGGAGGGAGGGGCTAAGGGACCTCCCCTTTACGAGCGAGGAAGAAGGCAGAAGTTCACCATCTTTACCGGCGCTCGGCACTGCTAGATTACATTGTTTAGGGGGACAATTTTTGAGCGCGTTATTAAGGCGCTCAACAAGCGACTCAGAGTCGGAATCGGAGTCGGTATCAGAATTCCAATTAGGGTCCCTGTTAAAGTCGCCGTCCTGACAATCACGGCAGCGGCGGTGGCTCGGCCGGGGGGAGTCGATGGTAGGGGCGCCTTGAAGGCAGGAGCGGATGGTAAAAAGCGCCGGTAATAAGCCAGGAGGGAATCTTTTACCTTCCTGCTCCACAGCAGAAGTGACCCTATCTATAAGGCGAGTATAGGTGTCTGGGTCCCAAAGCTGACACGTGGTTAGCCATGGATTAAAGGGGAGAAGAAGGTCCCAGTACACTTGAAGCTGTTTCAAAGAGATCTTACACCGGTGAGTGTCTAGGAGACCGGCGAGGGCCCAAACTTGTGGGGCTTGCTTAGCAGATAGGATGTTACCCATTGCTAATGGCCTTTTGGAGCCGATAAGAAAAGGGGCCCTTACCTTGAGAGCGTGGCGATGGGAGCCGAGGTGCGCGGTGAGACGAGGGGTCGGAGCCGGTGGGGCTCCGACGGTGGTCGCGGGCCAAGAGAAGGCCCCGACGAGGGGAGGGCGGGACGACGAGCAGTGGAGCAAGGCAAAGGGGAGCAAGCGCAGAAGGGAGGAGGCAGAGGTGAAGGCAGGGGTGGAGGTGCTCAGGCACGTGCTCCTGAGAGTTTTATTGGCGCCTCTTAATCATAGCGGGTCGGTATAAGCCCCCGACATGGAAGGAGAAAGCCATCCAGCGATTCTCCCAGACCGCCGTGGATCATATGAGGTCACCAAGGTTCAGGAGCAGCAATGCAGAGCGAAAAGATAGGGGTGAGAAGAGAGGAGAGCGTAGGGCTATGGTAGGATTACTTCAGACGTGCAAGCGCGCGCTCCCGAGAAATCCAAGGCTCCTCTTAATCATAGCGGGTCGGTATAAGCCCCCGACATGGAAGGAGAAAGCCATCCAGCGATTCTCCCAGACCGCCGTGGATCATATGAGGTAGCCAAGGCTCAGGTAGCAGCAATGTTACACGAGAGAAGTCCCAAGGTGAGAAGAGAGGAGGGGGTAGGGCTGTGGTAGGATTACTTCAGACGTGCAAGCGCACGCTCCCGAGAAATCCAAGGCTCCTCTTAATCATAGCGGGTCGGTATAAGCCCCCGACATGGAAGGAGAAAGCCATCCAGCGATTCTCCCAGACCGCCGTGGATCGTATGAGGTAGCCAAGGCTCAGGTAGCAGCAATGTTGCACGAGAGAAGTCCCACGGTGAGAAGAGAGGAGGGGGGGGCCGCCAGGTTATGGAGTGAGGCCGTGGTGGGGTTGCCTTGCCCCACGTTGGGCGCCAACTGCGGCGGCTTGCTCGGTCGGTAGAGGTGGGGTCTGGCTGCGGACGAGGGGTCGGTCCAGCTCTGGACGAGGGGTCGGTCCCGCTTGGGACGAGGGGTCGGTCCCACTTGGGACGAGGGGTCGGTCCGGCAGCAGACGAGGGATCGGTCTCACAAGGGGTTGCGCGGTTCGGCTGACGGGGTCGCCCGGCGAAGCCGGCGACGAAGGGGTCGCCCGGCGAAGCCGGCGACGAAGGGGTCGCCCGGAGAAGCAGGCGACGAAGGGGTCGCCCGGAGAAGCAGGCGACGAACTGGGGACAAGGGAGGCCAGGCCCTTGTCGGGGGCTCTCAGGACTGGAGGGCGCACGGCAGAAGAACTACCGCGGAGACAAGGTAAACACGCAAGTCCAACTTTATTGAGGGAGAGGCAACAGTTTTATAGGGGCTGGGGAAGGCTGATTGGTCGAAGCCCCGCCCTGTTCTGATTGGTTGCTGGCGAAAGGTCAGTGGGCGGTACTGGACGGGGGAGGGGTGGTGGTTAGGGATTGGCTGTCGCTGTTGCTGGGGGAAGGGGCAGGGTTTAGGGATTGGTGGCTGCTGTTGCTGGGGTGGAGGGCAGACTTGAGTTTCCCGCCCACGCCTGGCTGTTGCTGCTGTCGGGGGAAGGGAAAAGGGCGGGCTGGATTTTTCCGCCCACGCCTGGCTGTTGCTGCTGTCGGGGGAAGGGAAAAGGGCGGGCTGGATTTTTCCGCCCACGCCTGGCTGTTGCTGCTGTCGGGGGAGGGGAAAAGGGCAGACTGGAATTTTCTGCCCTGCGCCTGCGCAGGGAGAAGGAAGAAGAAGGGTGCCGCCCCACAAGGCATCGGGTGGCGCCATCTGGGAGGAGGGGTGGCCGCGGAAGCATGGCTGCCGAGAAGGGGAGACCCGAGGGCACTCTGCGCCCATGCCGAGCTTCCTTCAGGGGTGGCGGTGGGCCCGACCAACCACCCTATTATGGGGGCAGCGGAATTAGGCCTACCGCGGCCGCTCCCCTGCCAGGCCAGCAAACCACACTTCAGCCGGAGGGGTGACCGCAACTCCCTATTCAAGGAACCAAAGTAAAGTGATTTTCCCCCTATATAATACAATAACTGCCTCAGAGTCTCTAAACAATTTGCAAATCTTGAGCTTTATTATGATATCTCTTTTGTTTGTTCCTAACAGTTAAATATGGAGAGGTCTAGATAAAACTGTATACTTGGTACTTTATTTATAGCGCCCTCCTCCCAAATTCCTCTTTCATTCCTCACATTCTCCTTCCTCTACTATCTCAGCCTGTTTCACACCTCCTGTACCCTCATATTCTTACTTGAACATGAAAATCTTCTCACCCCAATTTTTTTTTTTCAGTGTGTTAATTAATTCAATATTTTTCGGGCCCCTAGTATATGCAATCAGTGTTCTAGACCCTGCAGTATGTGTTTTCTTTCCTGTCTTAGTCTGCCATAAGGCTGCCAATGCAAAGTACCAGAAATGTGTTGGCTTTTATAATGGGAGTTTTATTTGGGTAAAAGCTTGCAGTTTCAAGGCTTGAAACATTCAAATCAAGATACCATCACAGATGCATTCTCACCAAAGTCAACTACTGGTGAGCCTGTTTTCCTGCCACGTGTCAAAGCAAGATGGCAAGTGATCTATGTTGAGGTCCCTGTCTTCCACTCAAGGTTCACCACTTCCTGATATTCAGCTGTAGATGATCAGATATATGGTAGTGTTCATCTCCTCAGCCTTGAGGTGCTCCATGGGCCCAGCACCTCAAGGGCCTCTTTCCATGCCTCGGTGCTCTGCTGATTCCAGACTCTAGGACATCTCTCATCCTCTCAAGTCTTCTCTGTTTGCTTGCAGTCCTCTCTCTCACATGGCAAGATCAAAATGGTGGCTTCCTTTCTTTCTGCGTGTCTCTTCCTCTGGGTCTCCATTTATATAAGGCCCAGTGAGAGGGGGAGAGTAGTCCAATCAAAATGAATCTTATCAGGTAATCTAATCAAGGTCCCTTAACAGAATCTAATGCAATCAAGGGATCTGTCACCCACAGCAATGGATTCATTCAAAAACATAATCTCTTACTGGGATTCACCATATTCAAACTGCCACATTCCCCTTTTCTCATCCATAAAAATAGCCATTTGTTCTCCTCTCACAAGGTCCTTCTCATATGATTTTGATAAAGTGACCCATGCTAAGATACTGAGAGTTGAAATTGTGTAATGTGTTACCTATTGAGTTACATATTGCTCTTAAAATTGATCTGTTGAATTTTAAGCAACTCAGAAATTAGTTAAAATCTTCTTTCACTGTGATCTTCAGGGTTCTAGGGTATTTCCTATGACATAGTTGGAATAAGAAGACTCAACTATGGTGGAATGGATCAATGGAAGAGACACTAGGACTGATACTAGGCAGCCCTACAGAAGCAAGGTAGACACTATATGGACTGACTCAGCTGCAGATAAGTAAAAGAGAGAAAAGCCATTCTGGGTTTCCAGAGAGAACAGTAGTCTACAGTTATCACTTCTCACCCATCTTTCTGCAAACAGCATTCTAATTAGAGTGACCACTTCCAGTCTTGCCCCTCTCTAATCTATTCTTGATACAGCATCTGGAGTGGTTTTACTGAATTGCATTTGTTAACTAATGCTACATTAAAAATTTTTTCCAAAATCTAGTGGCTTAAAATAATATTTATTATTTCCTATTTTCTTTGGGTCAGGAATCTGGGTATGACTTAACTGGTTCCTCAGGCTCAGAGTCTCTCATGTAGCTATAAATAAAATGCCAGCTGGCGCTGCAGAAATCTCAAGGTTCAATTAGGGAAGGATCTACTTGAAAGCTCATTTATATGGTTGTCAAAAGGACTTAGTTCCTGGCAGGGCTGAGGTTTTTACCTCTTGCCCCTCTCTGCTTTCCATACATCTAATTGCCAAGTTGAACTACTTGTAGTCATTCAGTTCTTCAAATGCATGACCCATGCCTTAGCACATTCTGTTTTCATTCTCTGCAACATTACTTCCAGCCAAGTATATGCATATAGTCATTATATAAAGTCATGGTCTAGAAGAGATTCCCAAGCATATGAATTTAGATAGCTCTCCTTCTTTTGATCTTGACCCTGCTTACTCCACCAGCTACAACCCCATTGTTTTGCATCCCATGTCAGTAAAACTCTTCAAAATACTATCTGTCCTCCTTTTTCTAATCTGTCTCCACTGATTCTCTCTTCAATCAGGTTTTCACCCTGAACATTTTCCTCATCCTTTGCTCAGTTCTCTATCCAAATAATATTTTACTAGCAAGAGCATTTGAGAAAGCTCATTATCATCTTCTCTTTGCTGTGCTTTCTTTATTTAGCCTCCAGGATACCACACTCATAGTTTCCCTTCAACCACATTAGTTCCCCCTTCTCAGATTCCTTTGTAGGTTCCTATTTTCTTCAGACCACGCCAACTTCAGAACTTGCTTCCTTTCTCTTTTCTAGCTCTATGCATTCTCTTGGTAATCTCCTACATTCTCATGTCTTTCAATACCATCTATATACCAATGACTTCAAATTTATATCTCCAAATCAAACCTCTCTCCTGAACTCCAGATGTGTATAATCAATATCTTACTCTTCAGTTTCATGTGGATAATATATACTTCAGAGTCCTGACAAGAAACAGAGGACACACTAAAATTAGGATATTTTGAGTAAAGTTTATTTACAAAGGTGTGGGCAAGGTGTAGGGGAACCACAGTAGACAGTGTTGTAATTCTGGGTTAATAGCAACAGAGCTGATAAGACCTATAAGATCAAAGGAATGACAGAAAGGAGCAGTTACTAAAACCTGGAAGGAGAGAACTGTATAGATGGGGCCACCAGGAGAATGGTGGTGACATTTGGTCAAGTAACACAGAAAATTTGAGAAAATCCTCCATGAACCCACTAACTATTCTTCCTCCAGGCTTTGGGCTTCCCAATAGCTGAACACAATTGGAAGTGAAAGCGCAAAGGTATCCCACCAATGAAACAAATATAGACTAGCCTCCTAGTGGAGAGAGCAAAGTAGAGAAGAATATAGAGCTTATCTGGGGGTATAAATAGAAGATATTCTACATAGATATATAATAGCATCTCAAAATTAAAATTTCCAATTGCACCTGAACATTTTCCCTAATAACTACTTCATCTTCAGCCTTTTCTTCTCACAGTATGCTGACTCTACCCTTCCAGATGCTAACGTCAAAGTCCTTGGGGGTCATTCTGACTCCTCTATTTCTTGCATACTTAAATCCAATCTTTTAGAAAATCCTATGGTCTCTTGGTTCTAAATATATCCAGAATCCTACCACTTCTCTAGCACCTCTGTGAAACCTCTACCTCTTACCTGAAAGTTTGTAACAACAAAAAATATTATTGGACAAATACAGTGTTCAATTTTTATGAAATACCTCTGAAAAATCATCTATGTATGCTTACAAATGTGGTCCCTAGTTTTGGTACTTATTGTAAAAAATGATATGCAATTCTGTGTTTTGCATGATATTCCTGTCTTTTCTCTTTTACAAATATACAAAATTAATACAGATGAGAGATTGGAAACTGTCCTCAATTATATACTTACTGTTTCACACTGAGACTTGAGAAGATACATAACAAGTCTATAATGATACATGAGGAATGGGGAGCAGCTTACTAAAAATAAATTGAAATATTCTGTTCTGTAAACCTGGCTAGTTTTGTCTGTTTCAGTCAGTTTGGCAAAGAATTTCTGTATATGACAGTAAAAATATGTGAAACTGTAAAACTATCCCAGCCCCAGAAAATACCAAGATAATTAGCAAATGTACACAATGGGCTGTGCTATCTTTTTCTGGATCAATACCATAAACTTAACAAGAATCTTTCTCATCCTACTACTCATCTATTTTTGGAGAACAAGCTCCTCCATCTCTTTCTACAGAAATTTAAGTGAAATAATTGGTTACTTTCTTCATAAGAAACAGTTATCAGACCATCTGTACTTTCAATTGAGGGCAGATAAAATAAAAAGGGAAATTAATATTTTTCCAAAAAATTGTCAATAGCCAAATACATTTCACATGTCACATTAAATGTATACTTAACAACTTTCACTATCCAGTATAGTTACTAAGTTTTTAAACTGACATTGAAGCTGAAACAGAGGTAAAGAAAGGAAATGGCCTATAGAAGTCAGCTACTGAGATCATTCCCCCTTAGGTTTTAAAATAGAAGGTAAAAATGCTACATCTGAGGAAGGGGCAGGTTTACGTCAGCTTACATCTTCATCATGATCCATCAAACTCCTTTCACATCCCTGTGATCAACAGCAATGTCCTGATGGCTCCTTTTCAATTACATGTTTTCTATTAACAATTTAGTTTCTGTAAAAGAAATGCATAATCTATAATAAAATGCATGTTGAACCTCTAAAATGTATGACAATACTCTGGGCTGATTTGTAATAACACTATGGCTCCCTCCCTAAGCTCTCTAGAAACTTTTTCAATAATCAGCAGTTTATTTTATTTATGTCACATATGTACTTATTATAAAAGTATTAATAATAATAATGACTAGAATTTATTGACTGTTATCTCTCTCACTCTCAATCATGGTACACACCAATTTAAAAGCACTCATTCACTTAATAATCATAATAACCCAATGTGGGAGAAATGACTACCCCTATATATTTCAGAAAGGGGTGTCGTCTACCAAGAGGCAGCTTGAGAAAGTATTTATGTTCTTGAAGGCACAATTAAAATGATGGTTTATTAACTATAAGGGTTTCTGTGACAACTATTTCTACAAAGAAACTACTTGCCCAAGGGATATATACTATTTCTAAATGAGTGACAGATGGTGAAATGTCCATGTTTTAACTCGTGAGCCATTGCTGACAGATGCTCTGAACAAGAACAAGTTCAGAAGATTGTGGGGTTCTGCATCTCCTCAGGGAATGAGGCCTCCACCAGAATTCTAATTTCAGTTTCCGTTACTAAGGGAGAGAAGCAAACCCTGACAGCACAAGCCGTGGAAGGAGAAACAGGGTTGTGAATTCTTAATTAACGGGATGTTCTGGGATGCCAATGTAAGCTTTAAAAAGCTGCTGTGGAAAGTTGTGTTTAGGATAGATTCAGAAGCCACTCACTGCTATCAGTAACTTCAGGGAGGTAAAGAAGCAGTTTCCAAAGTTCTAGTCAGTGGTGAGAAGGGAAATTATTTCCTCTGGAAACCCTGAATCTATCTCTCTGGAAGCATTTTCATACCATTAAATAACTTTGTTAATGGTATGGCTCAGAGGTTCCAAAACTCAGTTTCTGATACTAGTTCAAAATGTGCACTCAAGAAACAACCATAAGCAAAAAAAAAAAAAAAATACTAAAGACTTAATGATTTCAACTAATGTTCAATTCCCAGAGAAATCAAGGTGCTTCCTAGATATTTGGGGGAAGGTAAAAGTAACATAGAATCTCCGTTTTCATAAGTAAAAAGATTGAACTTAATAATTTAGTGAACTGTTCATTTAACAATGCATCAGCAGGTAGATATTGAATGTTTATGAGGTGCCAAGCATTGTACTAGCCACACAAACTGCTAAGAAGGATGGCACATCCCAGAAGTTAAAAAAAACCATATGCTGGTTGGAGAGAATAGCACAAAATCCTGTGGTGAGCCAGGGAAGCCAGCATTGGTAGCTAACAGTGTTATGACTACCCCAAGATAAGCATAAACTGGAATAAACACAAAATATAAATGTTTACAAGGATAATACATTTGAATTTTAAAAAATATATACAAAGTTTAACAACTTTTACTATACACTCGTTGTTTGTGTGTTCATGTATAAATGATATAAAAAATAATAATAATAGGGTGGGTAGGGGGAAAAATACACCAAATGTAAGATACTTTGGTTAGTAGTAATATTTTGAGGATGCTTTTAAATCATTAGTTAAAAATATTTCACAAAATGCAACATATTGGTGGTAGGGAGAGGTATGAGACCCCTGTGTGATGTCATGTATGTTTGTTTTTAAGTTCACAACTATTACAATATACTTATTGTTATGTATGTTTATGTATGAGTGATATACTTCAATGAATGGAAAAAAAAAAACTGCATCACAGAGCTCAGGCCCCAAATATTGCAGCATGAGGAGGTGCAAGATACCTAAAAAAATACACGCAGTATGAAAAGTATGTGTAGTTTACTAGGATGATGGCAACTCTAGTCCTAGGACAATCTTGTTATAAAAGGGAGGGTTTCTGTAGTTGCAGTTAAGGAGCTGCCTAGGTATCTGATGATGTGGGTCCAGCTGCCCTGGCAGAGATCATTCCAGGATTATAGAATTCCAAAACCTTCTTTGTGGGTAAATTTGGGGCAAAGATTATTACCAGGTCCATAGAGTACATTTGGCAAACTTTTCCATACTCCCCCATTATCAACACAGTACATCTTTGGCTTAGATGCAAGAATATCATAGTATTGTTGTTAACCACAATCCATAGGTCACTCCAGTTGTATTTTTATCATGCTTCTCCACATTCCCACTACCTTGCAATAGCGATGTACATCTGATCTAGCTCACAAAGGTCACTCTTGTATCTGTGCCATCAACCACAATTCTCATTCACCTCTGGGTTTACCATGTTATTCAGTCCTTAGATTGTTCTCTAGCTTTCTGTCAATGGGCATTTACATCCCTAGACTGCTCTTTTCAGCCAGATTCATTCCCATTTATAAACCATCTTTTACTCACTATAATGTGTTACCATCAACTCTTAAACATTTCCACACTTTTACAATAAAGTTAATTACAACTTCTATTGGAGGGAGGTGGGGCAAGATGGCGTCCAAGTAAGTACACCATCGTCATCTGTTTTGCAAAGGACCAGCTGAGTGGTGATATAATCCTGCTGGAGAGGGCTGTTTCAGGAACCTACAAAGCAGGAGGTGTCTGGACATCAACCTGGAGAGACTGCAACAAAATTAGTGCTTGCTCAAGGTAAAGCAGCAGGTTTCTAATGATGAATTCAGAAGCTGTGGGAAGGAAAATACCTTCCCCCTAGGGCTAAGGGCCACATCATTCCCTGAGAGCTGCCAGTCGGGTGGCAGAGTTCCCAAGCCCTGTGTTCCCCAAAAGCATGAACCCCAATCCCATGTTCCCGGAAACCCTGGAACCCACATTTCACAGGCCCACGTACCCCAAGTCCACATTCTCCAGGTCTCTGTTGAGTGGGAGGTGGGGGGTGTAGAGGGGCCCAAGGAATGCAGGTTCAATTTTCTGGTCCTCCCCCCCTTTTATTGAGTTTGGAGGAGCATACCAGCAGACTTGGGGAGAGCCTAGGAAGAGAGGAGAGGTGAATCCACTAAGAGAGCCCAATTTACCTAAATACCCTGGGATAGGAAACTTGGTCTGGGAGAAGGTGGAGTCAGAAAATTAACTAGACCCCTATAGCACATCTAAGGGAGAGGGACAGTAGGGTGTGTTTTGCAGGCTTCGAATAGCATATTTAGGGTTCCTGGAAAGGGGTGGGTGCTCTCTCTCAAGAAATTAAGAGACATTGTTTTCTGAGGTGAGTTGGTTCACCAAGGACCCATTTGAATCTCCTATGGGAGCCCTCACAAAGCCTTCCTACTGCCCTGGGAGAGAGAGAAGTGAAGAAGGAAGAAATGGGAAAGGAGCTTATTCAATTACAAAGAGGATTCCTTGCTTGAGACCTTGTCTGGTTTTTTTTGTTGGTTTATTTTCTTGTTTTTCCTTCCTTTTTATCCACCATGGAACTTTTTTTTCTTTTTTCTTTTCTCTTTTTCTTGCTTGCTTTTTTTCTTTTTCTCTTTTTTCTTCTTCTTTTTCTTTTTTCCTCACTTTTCTTTTTTTTTTATATTAGTGATGCAGGCAACATTTCTTATTTGCTGTACTTCCTCATCCTCAATTTCCCTTTCCTGTGTGTACTGATTTTGGTTACTTACGCTATCACCTTTCCTTTACATCTTTCTATCCTCCATCATTTATTGCTTCTCTTACATTCCACCTCTCTTTGTTTACCCCCAATTTTTCTGACTTTTTATCTCTAATATCTCTATTCTGTTTTCTATCTTTTATTCACTCTTTATGTTATTGTCCTTTCTTTTCTCTTTCCCTCTCTCCTGACCACATGGCCTTTTAATTCATACTGTATTCCTCCCCATATTCAGTTTATGTACCTATCTCATTACAGGTACTCAGCATTTTTACTGTTCTAACTCTACACAGCTTATCCATTCAATATCCATTCTCCTAGATCTCACTTGCTTCTTTTGCTAACATTCACTTTCAATACTACTATTATGGAAGCAGACTTGGCCCAGTGGTTAGGGCATCTGTCTACCACATGGGAGGTCTGTGGTTCAAACCCTGGGCCTCCTTGGCCCGTGTGGAGCTGGCCCATGCACAGTGCTGATGCGCACAAGGAGTGCCTTGCCACACAGGGTGTCCTCCACTTAGGGGAGCCCCATGCGCAAGGAGTGCACCCCAAAAGAAGAGTCACCCAGCACAAAAGAAATTGCAGCCTGCCTAAGAATGGCACCGCCAACAATCTCCATTGTTGTGGAGAGCTGACACAACAAGATGACACAACAAAAAGAAACACAGATTCCTGTGCCACTAACAACAGAAGTGGACAAAGAAGAAGATGCAGCAAATAGACACAGAGAACAGACAAGTGGGGGCGGGGGGGGGGAAGGGGAGAGAAATAAATAAATCTTTAAAAAAAAAATACTATTATATTTTTCTTTTCTCACCCCTTTTGCTTTCTGTGACCCTAATATTCTCCTGCAAGGAAACTTAGCCAACAAAAAAGAAACAGAATAAGAAGAACAAAGTAACAAAGAGAAAACTTAACATGCACACAAAACAACAACTATAAAAACCCAGAGATTAAGAAGCTAATCAACTGAATAAACCCAACAAGATAAAATGATGACCAGACAGCAAAAAAAAAAAAAAAAAAATCACAAACCACACATGACCCATTCCAATGAACAAATAAAAACCAGGAAAAGGAGTGGAATATCAAACAACAAATTAAAGCTATCAAAACATATATCATGGACCAATTTAATGAAGTGAAGGAAGAGATTAAGGATATTAAGAAAATACTTGGAGAGCATATAGAATAAATTGTAATCATGCACAGAAAGATAACGGATATGATGGTGAAGAAAAGCACAATCCAAGAAATCAAAAATACACTCTCAGCAAATAACAGCAGATTTGAAGAGGCAGAGGAAAGAATTAGTGATGTGGAAGACAGTACATCTGAAATCAAACAGATAGTAGAATTGACCAATAAAAAGATAGAAAAAATCCAACAGAGACTTAGGGACCTGAATGACAATGCAAAATGCACAAATATACACATTATTTGCATCCCAGAAGGAGAAGAGAAGAGAAAGGGAACAGAAAGTGTTGGAGGAAATAATGGCTGAAAATTTCCCAAACCTATTGAGGGAGATGCATGTACATGTCCAGGAAGCACAACACACCCCAAACAGCATAAATCCCATCAGGCCTACCCCAAGACATATACTTGTCAAATTATCCAATGTGCAATACAAAGAGAAAATACTAAAAGCAGCAAGAGAAAAGAGAACCATCACATACAAGGGAGGTTCCATAAGATTAAGTGCTGATTTCTCATCTAAAACCATGGAGACAAGAAGGCAGTGGTATGACATAGTCAAGGTACTTAAAGAAAAGAATTTCCAACCAAAAATACTCTATCCAGCAAAGCTAGCATTCAAAAATGATGGAAATGTCAAAGTATTCACAGATAAACAGAAACTAAGAGAGTATGCCAACAGGAAACCTGACCTCCAAGAAATACTAAAAGAAGCTCTGCAGGAGGAAAGAAAAAAACAGGAGAGACAGAGTTGGAGGAGAGTGTAAGAACAACTAAAATAACAAAAAAGAAAAAAAAATCAAACAAAATATGACAAACACAAATCCAAAGAAAATAGGGCTAATATAATAATTCCTTGAAAGTAATAACACTGAAGGTCAATGGATTAAACTCACCTGTTAAGAGACAAAGATTGGAAGATTGGATAAGGAAATGTGACCCATTTATCTTCTGTCTACAAGAAACACATCTTACACTCAGGGATTCAAGGAGATTGAAAGTGAACGGCTAGAAAACAATCTTACAGGCAAACAACAACCAAAAAAGGGCAGGAGTAGCTATATTAATATCAGACAAACTAGAATTTAAATGCAAAACTATTGTGAGAGACAAAAATGGACACTACATATTAGTGAAAGGGATAATCTTTCAAGAAGAAAGAACAATCATAAACATTTATACCCCTAACAAGGGCACCTCCAAATACGTGAGGCAAACAGTAGAAAAACTAAGGGAAGGAAAAGATGGCTCTACAACTGTAGTGGGGGACTTTAATACATCACCATCACCATTGGACAGAACATCTCAAAAGAGAATCAATAAGGAAACAAAGACTTTGAACAATATACTAGAGGATCTGGACCTAATAGACATATACAGAACATTACACCCAAATACAGCAGGATATACTTTCTTGTCAAGTGCACATGGATCATTCTCCAAGATAGACCACATGCGAGGCAATAAAGTCTCAATGAATTCAGAAAGATTGAAATCATACAAAATAATTTCTCTGACCAAAATGGAATGAAGTTGGAAATCTGCAATGGCCAGAGACACAGATTTGGCACCAAGATATGGAAATTAAACAACACACTCTTAGAAAAATAGTGGGTCAGGGAAGAAATCTCAACAGAAATCAATAACTACCTTGAAACTAAAGAAAATGATAACACAACATATCAAAACTTATGGAATGCTGCAAAAGCTGAACTGAGAGGGAAATTCATAGCCATAAATTCCTACATCAAAAAAGAAGAAAGAGCCAAAATTTAAAAACTAACTGCACAGTTGGAGGAATTGGTAACAAAAAAAACTAATCCCAAAGAAAGAAATAACAAAGATTAGAGCAGAACTAAATGAAATAGAAAATAAGAAAGCACTCAAAAAAATAAACAAAACGAAGAGCTGGTTCTTTGAGCAGATCAATAAAATCAACAAACCCTTAGCTAGACTAACAGAGAATAAAAGATAAAAGATGAAAACACACAAAATAAGAAATGAGAAAGGGGATATCACCACTGACCCCACAGAAATAAAGTCAATCATAAGAAGATACTTTGAAAAACTATACTCCAATGAGAAAGACAATTTAGAGGAAATGGACAAATTCCTAGAAACACATAAGCAGCCTACATTGATGAAAGAAGAAATTGATTATCTCAACAAAAACAATCACAAGTAAAGAGATAGAATTGGTCATTAAAAACCTCCCAAATAAGTAGAGCCCTGGTCCAGATGGTTTCACAGGTGAATTCTGCCAAACATTCCAGAAAGAATTAACACCAATCTTGCTTAAAATATTCCAAAAAAATAAAAATAGAAGAAACAATACCTAACTCATTTTTTGATGCCAATATTACCCTAATACCAAAGCCAAACAAAAACACCACAAGAAAGGAAAATGACAGACCAATCTGTCTAATGAACTAGATGCAAAAATCCTCAACAAAATACTTGCTAATCATATTCAACAACACATTAAATGAATTATACGCCATGACCAAGTGGGTTTCATTCCTGGATGGTTCAACATAAGAAAATCAATTAATGTATTACACCACATAAACAGATTGAAGGGGGAAAATCACATAATCATATCTTATGTTCAGAAAAAGCATTTAACAAAATACAGCACACTTTCTTGATAAAAACACTGCAAAAGATAGAACAGAAGGAAACTTTCTAAACATGATAAAGGATATATATGAAAAACCGACAGCAAACATCATTTACAATGGTGAAATCCTAAAATCTTTCCCTCTAAGATCAGGAACAAGGCAAGAATGCCCACTATCACCCCTTCTATTTAACATTGTGTTAGAAGTACTTGCTAAAGCACTGAGGCAAGAACCAGATATAAAAGGGATCTAAATAGGAAAGGAAGAAGTCAAAATTTGACTATTTGCAGATGACATGATCCTATACATAGAAAGCCCTGAGAAGTCTACAACAAAGCTTCTAGAACTTATAAATGAGGTCAGTAAAGTTGCAGGTTATAAGATCAATGCACAAAAATCAGTAGCACTTCTGTACACTTATGATGAGCAATCTGAGGAGGAAATCAAGAAACAAATAACCATTTACAGTAGTAAATATAAAAAATCAAATACCTGGGAATAATTTTAACTAAAGATGTAAAAGACTTATACACAGAAAACTATACAACACTGTTCAAAGAAATCAAAGAAGATCTAAATAAATGGAAAAATATTCCCTCTTCATGGATAGGAAGACTAAATATTATTAAGAGGTCTATCCTACCAAACTGATCTACAGATTCAATGAAATCCCAATAAAAATCAAGACAGCATTTTTTAATGAACTAGAAAAACTATGAAATTTATTTGGAAAAGAAAGAGGACCTGAATACCCAAAGATATATTGAAAAAGAAAAATGAAATTGGAGGAATCACGCTTCCCGACTGCAAAACATACTACAAAGCTACAGTAGTGAAAATGGCATGGTATTGACACAAGGATGGACATATTAACCAATGGAACCAAATTAAGAGTTCTGATATAGAGCATCATATATACAGTCATCTGATATTTGACAAGGTCACCAAACCCACTCAACTGGGGGAGAATGGCCTCTTCAATAAATGGTGCCTAGAGAATTGGATATTCATATGCCAAAGAGGGAAAGAGGATTACCATCTCACACCTTATACAAAGATCAACTCAAGATGGATAAAAGACTTAAATATAAGAGCCAAGGCAATAAAGACCTTGGAAAACAATGTAGGGAAGCATCTACTGGACCTTGTAAAGGAAATGGCTTCATGAACTTCACACCCAAAGCACAAGCAGCAAAAGAACAAATAGATAAATGAGACTTCATCAAAATTAAAGCCTTTTGCACCTCAAAGGAGTTTGTCAAGTAAGTGAAAAGAGAGCCTAGCCAATGGGAGAAAATACTTGGTAACCGTATATCTGATAGGAGACTTACATCCTGCATATATAAAGATCTCCTCTATCTCAAAAGTAAAAAGACAAACAACCCATTTTAAAAATGGGCAAAAGATCTGAACAGATGTTTCTCCAAAGAAGAAATATAAATGGCTAAAAAGCACATGAAAAAAATACTCAAAATCACTAGCTATTAGGAAAATACAAATGAAAACTAAATTGAGATACCATCTTACTCCCATAAGACTGGCAGCTATCAAAAAAAACAGAAGACTACAAATGCTGGAGAGGATGTGGAGGAATGGGAACACTCATCCACTACTGGTAGGAATGCAGAAGGATCCAGCCATTCTGGAGGACAGTTTGGTGGTTTCTAAAAAAAAACTAGCTATAGATTTGCCATATGACCCAGCAATTCCACTGCTGGGTATATACCCAGAAGAACTGAAAATAAGGACACAAACCAATATATGCACACCAATGTTCATAGCAGCATTATTCACTATTGCCAAAAGGTGGAATCAACCCAAATGCCCATCAACAGATGAACGGATAAATAAACTGGTATATACATGCAATGGAATACTACTCAGCTATAAGAAGGAATACAGGAGAGGGGGGCAAGATGGCGGCTGAGTGAACATCCCTGTTAGGATCTTCTGCAGGGAATCGGCTGGGCGGCGTTGGAGACTCTTTGGGACCGGATTGTTTCAGGATTTTTGCTGGTCCGGAGGTGTCTGGACATCGATTTGGAGGGAAGGTAACAGAGAGGATTCGTCTGTGAAATATACACGGAGATCCCAGCTACCTGTAGAGGATTCCCTCCTTGGGTAGGCGGAGACGAGGCATCTAGCCCCGCTCGGTGGGGCTGAGCCAGGCCGGGCCGCAGCGGCGGACGCCGGAGCCGGGCCGGGCTGCGCCGGCGGCGAGCGGGGCCGGGCGGGGCCGAGCCAGGCCGAGCCGGGCCGCGGTAGTGTTTGGAGCCGGGCGGGGCCGGTTCAGGCCCCGGCTGCGGGCCACGGTAGCGTTTGGAGCCGGGCGGGGCCGGTTCAGGCCGCGGCTGCGGGCCGCGGTAGCGTTTGGAGCCGGGCGGGGCCGGTTCAGGCCCCGGCTGCGGGCCGCGGTAGCGTTTGGAGCCGGGCGGGGCCGGTTCAGGCCCCGGCTGCGGGCCGCGGTAGCGTTTGGAACCGGGCGGGGCCGGTTCAGGCCCCGGCTGCGGGCGCGGTAGCGTTTGGAGCCGGGCGGGGCCGGTTCAGGCCCCGGCTGCGGGCGCGGTAGCGTTTGGAGCCGGGCGGGGCCGGGTCAGGCCGCGGCGGGTACGGAGCCGGGCAGGGCCGGTCCAGGCCGCGGTGGCGGGAGGTGGACGCCAGAGCCGGCTGGGCCGCTGTAGCGAGCGGAGCTGGGCGGAGCCAGGCCAGGCCAAGGCGGCGTGAGGAGCCGGGCAGAGCCGGTCCAAGGCTCCGCGGCGGGCGGAGCCGGGCCTGCGGAGGGGTTTCTGTTTTTTTTTGTTTGTTTGTTTTTGTTTTTTAATTTATTTTACTTAAATTTTTTTTTTTTTTTTTTTTTTTAGCATCTGCAGTACTGGGGAGTTCGTGGGCCCTGGGCGGCCTATTGGGGGTTTGTGGGAAGGGAGGTGCTTGCAGACCCATTTGGGCAGACAGACGGGGTTTTTAGGGCAAAGCGGGGGGAAGTTGTTGTTTTAGATAGTGTTGCAATTGTGACACGTGTGTACCTGTATCTCTCTTCTCCCTATCCGTTCCCCACCGTTTGCCCATCCTCTTTTTCTTTCTTCCTTTCTTCTTGCCTTTCTTTTTTCTTTATTATAATTAGTTTTTTTTTTCTTTTTTTTTTCGGTTTTCTCTTTCCCTCTTGTCCCTCATCTTCCACTTATTTTTACTTTAATTCAAGTATACAATAGGTGCTACAGGGAACACCTCACATTTGCTGGGTTTTCCCATCCTCCACTGCCTCATTTCTGTGTGAACTGATTTAGGCTACCTACACTATCCCCCTTCCCCTGCATCTTGATATCCACTATCATCTACTGTCTCTCCTATATTCCACCCCCCACCTCCCGTTCTTTGATCCACAAAGTGTCTAACTCTTAATTTCTAATACCTTTGTTCTGTTTTCTGTCTATTATCCACTCTTGAAACTATTACCTTTCTTTTCTTTTTCCCTCTCTCATGAAAACAATAGCTGTGTAGTTCATACCATATTCCTCCCAAATTCAGTCATCTACTTCATAAAAGGTACTCTACCTACAGCTATAACTCTATACAATCTACATGAATCTAACCTCCATCCTTCCAGATCTCATATTCTTGCTTTATTAACATACATCACCAATACAACTTTACACTTTTCCCTTGCTTACACAATTGCCTTTCCCCAACACTAATACTTTCCTCTAAAGTGAACTTAACCAACAACAAGTAACTAGAATAAGAAGAAAAAAGTGACAAAGAGAAGATATAACACCTGTGCAAAAATAACAACTAATTAACCTCCAAGAGCAGACAAAGAAGCTAAGGAACTGATTAAATTCGTCAAAATAAAGAGATGACCAGAAAGCAACAAAAATCTACGAACCAAACCAATAATCAGGAAAACATGGCTGAATCCAATCAACAAACCAATAATCACGAAGGGGAGCAAAACTTGGCACAAGCAATGAAAGATCTCAGAACATTTATCACCGACAAATTTGATGCAGTAATGAAAGAGGTTAACAACATGAAGACATCACTTGGAGGGGAAATTGCAGACATACGCAAAAACATAACAGATATGATGGGAATGAACACCACAGTTCAAGAAATCAAAAATACACTTGCAGCAAATATCAGCAGACTAGAAGAGACAGAGCAGAGAATTAGTGATGTGGAAGACAGTACATCAGAAATCAAACAGATAGTAGAAGGGGTCAATAAGAAGATAGAAAAAATCCAATTAGGATTTAGGGACCTGAATGACAATGCAAAACGCTCAAACATACGTATTATAGGCATTCCAGAAGGTGAAGAGAAGGGAAAGGGGTCAGAAAGAGTGTTGCAGGAAATAATGGCTGAAAACTTCCCAAATCTACTGAAAGAGACAGATGTACATATCCAAGAAGCACAGCGCACTCCACAAGTCATAAACCCCAACAGGCCCACCCCAAGACATATACTTGTCAAATTATCCAATGCTCAAGACAAAGAGAAAATCCTAAAAGCAGCAAGAGAAAAGAAAACCATCACATATAAGGGAAGCTCAATTAGATTAAGTGCTGATTTCTCTTCTGAAACCATGGAGGCAAGAAAACAGTGGTATGATATAGTCAAGGTACTAAGGGAAAGAAATTTCCAACCAAGAATATTTTATCCAGCTAAACTAGCATTCAAATATGATGGAGAGTTCAAAATATTTGCAGACAAACAGAAACTGAAAGAGTATACCAACAAGAAACCTCCCCTTCAAGAAATTCTAAAGGGAGTGCTGCAGGAAGAAAGGAAAAAACAGGAAAGGCAAAGTTGGAGGAGAGTATAAGACCAACAACAAAACAAAAAAGACAAAAAAAAATATACAAACAAAATATGACAAACACAAATCCAATCAAAGTATGGCTAACACAAATAATTCCTGGATAGTAATAACACTGAATGTCAATGGATTAAACTCACCTATCAAAAGATTCAGACTGGGACATTGGATAAGGAAATATGACCCATCCATATGCTGTCTACAAGAGACACATCTTAGACCCAGAGACGCATGGAGATTGAAAGTGAAAGGCTGGAAAAAAATCATACAAGCTAACAATAACCAAAAAAAGGCAGGAGTAGCTATATTAATATCAGACAAAATAGACTTTAAATGTGAAACAATTGTGAGAGACAAAGAAGGATACTACATTTTAGTCCAAGGGAAAATCTGTCAAGAAGATCGAACAATCATAAATATCTATGCCCCTAACAAGGGTGCCTCTAAATACGTCAGGCAAACGCTGGAAAAACTAAGTGAAAGAATAGATACATAGACAATTATAGTGGGGGATTTTAATACACCACTATCAACTCTGGACAGAACATCTCAAAAGAGAATCACCAAAGAAACAAAACATCTGAATAGTATATTAGAGGAGCTCGATCTAATAGACATATATAGATCGCTACACCCAAACACAGCAGGATATACATTTTTCTCAAGCGCACATGGATCATTCTCCAAGATAGATCATATGCTAGGCCACAAAGAAAGGCTGAACGAATTCAGAAAGATTGAAATCATACAAAACATTATCTCTGACCACAGTGGAGTCAAGCTAGAGATTTGCAAGGGAAAGAAGCCCAGATTTCACACCACGATTTGGAAATTAAACAACACACTCTTAGAAAAACAGTGGGTCAAAGAGGAAATCTCAAAAGAAATGAATGACTACCTTGAAACAAATGATAATGATAACACAACATACCAAAATTTATGGGATGCAGCAAAAGCAGTACTGAGAGGGAAGTTTATAGCCATAAATTCATATATCAAAAAAGAAGAAAGAGCAAAAATTGAAGAACTAACTGCACATTTGAAGGAATTAGAAAAACAACAACAAAGTAACCCAACAGGAAGAAGAAGGAAGGAAATAACAAAGATAAGAGCAGAACTAAACGAAATAGAAAATAAGAAAGCACTTGAACAGATAAACAAGACCAAGAGCTGGTTTTTTGAGAAGATTAACAAAATTGACAAACCTTTAGCAACACTAACAAAGAAAAAAAGAGAGAAGATGCAAATACACAAAATAAGAAATGAGAAAGGCGATATCACCACTGACCCCACAGAAATAAAGACTATCATAAGAGGATATTTTGAAAAACTATATTCCAACAAAAATGACAATCTAGAGGAAATGGACAAATTCCTAGAAACACATAAGCAGCCCATATTGACAAAAGAAGAAATTGATGATCTTAACAAACCAATCACAAGCAGAGAGATAGAATCAGTTATTAAAAATCTCCCAACTAAGAAGAGCCCAGGGCCAGATGGCTTCACAGGTGAATTCTACAAAACATTCCGGAAAGAACTGACACCAATCCTGCTGAAACTATTCCAAACCATCGAAACAGAAAGAACATTACCCAACTCCTTCTATGATGCCAACATTACCCTAGTACCAAAGCCAAACAAAGACATCACAAGAAAGGAAAATTACAGACCAATTTCTCTAATGAACCTAGACGCAAAAATACTTAACAAAATACTTGCTAATCGTATTCAACAACACATTAAACGAATTATACACCACGACCAAGTGGGATTCATCCCAGGTATGCAAGGATGGTTCAACATAAGAAAATCAATCAACGTAATACACCATATAAACAGATTGAAGGAAAAAAATCACATGATTATATCTATTGATGCAGAAAAAGCATTTGACAAAATACAGCACCCTTTCTTGATAAAAACACTCCAAATGATTGGAATACAAGGAAATTTTTTGAACATGATAAAGAGTATATATGAAAAACCTAAAGCCAATATTGTTTACAATGGAGAAATCCTAGACTCCTTCCCTCTAAACTCAGGAACAAGACAAGGATGCCCACTGTCGCCGCTCCTATTTAACATTGTCTTAGAAGTACTTGCTCGAGCACTGAGGCAAGAACCAGAAATAAAAGGCATTCAAATTGGAAAGGAAGAAGTCAAAATTTCATTATTTGCAGATGACATGATCCTATACATAGAAAACCCTGAGAGATCTACAACGAAGATTCTAGAACTCATAAATGAGTTTAGTAAAGTCGCAGGTTATAAGATCAATGCACAAAAATCAGTAGCATTTCTGTACACCAATAATGAGCAAGATCAGGAGGAAATCAAGAAACAAATACCATTCACAATAGTAAATAAAAAAATCAAATACTTAGGAATAAATTTAACTAAAGAGGTAAAGAACTTATACACTGAGAACTATACAAGATTGTTCAAGGAAATCAAAGAAGATCTAAATAAATGGAAGACTATTCCTTGTTCATGGATAGGAAGACTGAACATTATTAAGATGTCTATCCTACCAAAATTGATCTACACATTCAATGCAATCCCAATAAAAATCAATGCAGCCTTCTTTAAGGAACTAGAAAAACTAACTATGAAATTTATTTGGAAAGGAAAGAGACCCCGAAGCCAAAGATATACTGAAAAAGAAAAACGAAATTGGAGGAATCACACTACCTGACTTCAAAACATACTATAAAGCTACGGTGGTGAAAACAGCATGGTATTGGCATAAGGAGAGACATATAGACCAATGGAATCGAATTGAAAGCTCTGATATAGAACCTCACATATACAACCACATAATATTCGATAAAGCCACCAAACCCTCTCAACTGGGAGAGAGTGGCCTATTCAACAAATGGTGTCTGGAGAACTGGATAGCCATATGTAGAAGAATGAAAGAGGATTACCATCTCACACCTTATACAAAGATTAACTCAAGATGGATCAAAGACCTAAATATAAGAGCCAAGACCATAAAAACCTTAGAAAGCAGTGTAGGGAAACATCTACAGGACCTTGTAATAGGTAATGGATTTATGAATATCTCACCAAAAGCACGAGCAGCAAAAGAACTAATAGATAAATGGGACTTCCTCAAAATTAAAGCCTTCTGCACCTCAAAGGAGTTTGTCAAGAAAGTAAAAAGGGAGCCCACACAGTGGGAGAAAATATTTGGCAATCATATATCTGATAAGAAACTTATAACTTGCATATATAAAGAACTCCTATATCTTGAAAATAAAAAGATAAACAACCCATTTAAAAAATGGGAAAAAGACTTAAACAGACACTTCTCCAAAGAAGAAATACAAATGGCAAGAAAGCACATGAAAAAATGTTCCAAATCTCTAGCTATCAGGGAAATGCAAATCAAAACCACAATGAGATACCATCTTACACCCATAAGATTGGCAGCTATGAAAAAAACAGAAGAATACAAGTGCTGGAGAGGATGTGAAGGAAGGGGAACACTCATCCACTGCTGGTGGGAATGCAGAAGGATCCAACCATTCTGGAGAACAGTATGGCGGTTTCTCAAAAAACTAGCCATAGATTTGCCATATGACCCAGCAATACCACTGCTGGGAATATACCCAGCAGAACTGAAAACAAGAACACAAACCAATATATGTACACCAATGTTCATAGCAGCATTGTTCACTATTGCCAAAAGTTGGAATCAACCCAAATGCCCATCAACAGACGAGTGGATCAATAAAATGTGGTATATACACACAATGGAATACTACTCGGCTGTAAGAACAAACACACTACAAACACATGTGATAACATGGATGAATCTTGAGAACCTTATGTTGAGTGAAGCAACCCAGACATTGAAGGACAAATACTACATGACCTCAATGATATGAAATAAACAAGCTGCACTAGATAGCAAGAGACTGAACGATAGGCTTGCAGGAAATCGGAGGGTGGAGGAAGGATATGAGCCGATGTCTGCAGGGGTGGAATTTAAGACGAGATGGTGGTAAGTATGAACACAAAGAAGAGATAAAAGGGGGGCAAGAGGTTGCCTTTGCTTGGGGCTTTGCGGGTTTGAGGGTGGCTGGGGAGGGACGGATGGGTAACGTTGCCCAAAAGTGGGGGGAGGGAGGGGTAGCATACGAACCAGGAGAGGGTCAGGTGTTGGTGGAGAGTAAAATGCCGAGAAAATCATATCAAAATATAATAAAGAGGGTTACCTGTTTAGAATGCTCGGAGGGGAGGGTCTGATGAAGGACGGGCTCCTGGGGAATGTCTAAATGCTCATTCTGCCAGAGTGGGTGACACCATGGGGTAGAAACCCAAGTAGTGAGAGTGGGGGTGGACCCACATCCTGGGGAGGACTAATGCCATCCAATAGAGGGAACTGTATCCCTCGAGAGAAAGGGTGGCTCACAGGGCATTGGGGCAGTTGAGCAAGTTAGGCCCTGAACACTATTCCATCTATCACTGGAAGTGGCTCCTCAGGAAACAGAGGTTGGCTATCACTGAGGGCACCAAGGTGGAAGGGAAAATGGACGTTAAATGTGTGGAACCAAAGTAAATGGGGGGTAAGAGAGGAGTTTCTTGAGAGTACACAAAGATGGATATAAAACATGTAATATTACACCATAACATATAAGAGATGACAGACTGATAATGTAAACCATAATGTAAAACATAGGATAACTAAAAATGTAAAGAACTGTGTATCCTAAAGTATGCACCATAATGTAAGCACAGATGTCACCTTGTTAGAAAGCTAATGTCTCAGACTCTGTACATCACTTTAAGTAAATATGATATGAATAGGGCGTAAGAGTATCACTGTGGAAGGGAAAAGGTTTTCTGGTGGATGTGTGGGAGTGCTGTATATTATATATATACATTGCTGTGGTCTAGGACTCCTGTGAAGAAAAGCTGAATAATTAGGGGGGGGGGGGAAGAAAAAAATAGGATGTGGAATTTTTTCAAGTCAACATTCTTTATCTAAGTTCTTTATCTAACTTTATCCAAGTTCTTTATCTATCCTTTAAACTCATCGCTATATGCCATTCCCTAGTAAGGGACCATGACATTATATTGGGCTTCAAATTTCGGGGAGTTCTGGATCACAGAGTGTTTCAACAATGGCAATGGAGGGATACTGGTATGGGATACCAATGACAGGTGATATATGACTGACAGGGAGCTGTACAGAACATATGTCCAGGGTGCATGGTAATGTTTGGATATACTCATAGTGGCAACAATTAAAAACCACAGCAGGGGGGGTACTGGGTTCCTGGCCAGTGGTGCTCTGTCGTGGTCCCTAGGGGAGCAGCGACAGTCTCCCAGGTACAGTGGTGGGGACCGGGAGGGAGTGAGGGTTCAACAGTGAGCCCCAGATGCTAATGACTATGCTTGTGAGCTGATAAACCCAAAATAAGAACAAGGCCTAGAGCAACTTTGTGCCTGGGGATTTCCTTCTGTCAGCCTTCATGTTACTCAAATGTGGCCAGTCTCGAAGCCAAACTCAGCATGTAAACGCAATGCCTTCCCCCCAGCGCGGGACATGACACCCGGGGATGAGCCTCCCTGGCAACGAGGGACCACTATCAACTACCAACTGATGATGCAACTGGAAAATGACCTTATACGGAAGGTTCAATGCGGATCAGCAGAATATCCATGTCTACATAAAATACCATGACTTTAAAATGCTGTTTGACCTAAAGTAAGGGGGAAATGGAAAGGAGAAATGAGTTTATATGGCTACGAGTTTCTAAAAAAGAGTCTGGATGCTGGCAGAAGGTTTGCCCTCATGCACAACTGAGCAGAGTCAGAGAGACAGATAAAGCAGATACAACCCCCAGATATTGGTTCCTTTGAGGGCTAAAGAGACCCATGGGAGTTATGGTCATGGCCGATGGGGTTAACTACCAGGGCAGATGGCCCCTCTTTGGAAATGGTGTTTATGTGTGATGAATCTGGACTCAGATGGGATCTCCCTTCATAAGACTTTCATGCTAATGTGCTGGAGGTGCAGTTAATGTTGGGGTTTAAGATATATTTAGGGGATTTGAATCTCTGGACTGACAATGTGATAGCCAGATCCTGAGCCTCAACAGACTCCAGCACCTACAATCTGATTTATTGGACTTACCACACTCAGCTAAGATGGAGTTGAAGAAGGACAACCACCACACCATGGAGCCTAGAGTGATTACAACTGAAAATGGGAGGATTGCATCCAGCATCCAGGTGGAATCTGACCCTCCTCTTGACGTAGAGGTGCAATGGACACAACCAATCCAATGTCCACATAGAAGAGGTGGCATTGGATTGGGAAAAGTGGACATAATGGACAAAGGGTGTGGGGAAAGGCAGGAAGAGATGAGAGGTGGAGGCGTCTTCGGGACGTGGAGCTGCCCTGGATGGTGCTTCAGAGGTAATCACCGGACGTTGTAAATCCTCACAGGGCCCACTTGATGGAATAGAGGAGAGTATGGGCCATGATGTGAACCAATGTATATGAGGTGCAGAGGTGCCCAGAGATGTACTTACCGAGTCCAGTGGATGTGTCATGATGATGGGAACGAGTGTTGTTGGGGGGGGGGGGGAGAGGGGGGGGTGGGGGGGTGGGGTTGAATGGGACCTCACATATATATTTTTAATGTAATATTATTACAAAGTCAATAAAAAATAAAAAAATTAAAAAAAAAATAAGAAGGAATACAGTACAAATACATGGGATAACATGGATAAATCTCGAAGACCTTATGTTGAGTCAAGCAAGCCAGGCATTGAAGGACAAATACTGCATAACCTCTCTGATATTAAATAAGTAAACCAAGCTGTCTCAGAGAGCTAGAGACTGGAAGACAGACCTAAAGGAATTTGGGGGGAGAGGAAGGTTGCGAGCTGATGCCTACATGGGTGAAGTCTATGATAAGCTGAAGGTAAGTATTTGTACAGGGAAGGGATAAGCTGGGGGCATAGGGATACCTTTGGGTGGGGCTTTGCAGGTTAGAGGGGGGCTAAGGTTGGGAGGATGGGTCAGATGGCCCAAGGAATTAGAGGCAGGGCTGGGGGCGGGGGGGAGTTGAATATGGGAGACTGTCAGGTATACGGCTGAAACTATAATGTTGAGAAAACTCTTTAGAAAATATAATAAGGAAGGATTACATATTTAAGGTGCTTAAGGGGGGCATCTGGCACAGGGTCAGGATTCTAGGGAGTGTGTGAGTGCTCATTTTGTCATAGTGTGTTAAACCATTAGGTGGAGACCATACAATGAGTGTGAAGGTGTACCCACAACCTGGGGAGAACTGATGTTCTCAAACAGAGGTAATTGTGTCCCTCAAGAGAATTGGTGGCTCCCAATGGGTTAGGGCAGTCTAGTATGTCAAGTCCTCAGCATTGCTGCAAATTTCTGTAAATCTGGTCCCTCAAGTAATGAAGATTGATTGTCACTGTGGGCCCTGAGGGGAGGGGGAGAGAGGTATAGAATAGATGGAAGCAGGGTAACTAGGGAGCAATGGAAGTGCTCCACAAGATCATGTAACGATGGATATAGGGCATGTTAACTTACACCAAAAATGTATAAAAGTCTATAAGCTAAAATGTAAAATATAAGGAAACTGAAAATTTAGAAATTTGTTCAGTCTAAAATACTAAAATACAAACCATAATGTAAACCAAAATTGAACCATGTTTGATAGCTATGTTTCAATATCTGTACATCAGCTGCAGCAAATATAACATGATCATGTAAAAAGATAATTGCTGGGGAAGTGGGAAAAGGGTTTGGTGTTGGATATATGGGAGTCCCCTATATTGTATATGTGAATTACTGTGATCTAAAACTTTTTGAAGACAAAATTTAGAATTTGAAAAAAAAAATATGTAGACACTGAGGAAAAAATAAAGAAAGTGTCTTGCCACAGTATATACAAGGCAACACTTTTACAGTGATGAAAGACAAAATGTTAAAAAAAAAGCTTTATAATATTTTTCTTTTTTTAATACACTGATTTATTTTTACTTTATTTTAGTATTTCTAAATTAGTAGGTATATTTCTAGCTTTAAACCTATCACTATATTTCATTTTCCTATTAATTGAATTTGGCAATATATTAGGCTTCATTGTTGAAGAAGTTTTGCACCACAGAGAGGTTCAACAATGGCAGGGGAGGAACACTGGTGTGAGGTGGTATTGTTGGGGGGAACATGGTTAGGAGGGAGTTCTCTATGGCATGTATAATAGGGGACATAAAAATGTTCTGATATATGTTGGGTATTTTCATAGTAGTTAGAGTTACAAATGATAACTGAGGGAGTGCTGAGTTCCTATTCAAGGGAGATCTGTCACATTCCCCAATGGAATACCAATAATGCCCCAAGTGCAACAGCAAAGACCAACAAGGAAGGATGGTCCAATTATGAGCCCTTCATACTGATAACTCGCTTATGAGCCTCTGTGTATGAAATGTGAACTAGACCTAAAGCTTCAGGGTGCCTAAGTGTTACCTCCTGAGAGCCTCCGTGTTGCTCAAATATTGCCACTCTCTAAGCCAAACTCAGCATGTAAATGCATTATCTTCCCCCCAGCATGGGACATGACTCCCGGGGATGAGTCTACCTGGCACTGAGGGATTACTACCAATCACTAACTGGTGATGCAACAAGAAAGAGACTTTGAATAAAAGGGTCAACTCAGACCAGCAGAATATCTCAGCCTACATGTGCGATCATGTGTTAAAAACTGCTTTTTGACCTTGAAAAAAAGGGAGAAATGGCAAAGAGAAATGAGAGAAATGGCTAAGAGTCTTCTAAAAAGAGTCGAGAGGTCATCAGAGGGATCGTGCTTACACCCACCTCAGCAGGACCCCAGAAACAGCCAAAGTAGATACAACCCTAGGTACTGGTTCTCCTGAAGGCTATGGAGGCCAACTGGGCATGTGGTCATGGTAGATGGATTTGGAATTCTATGCCATGTCAGAGGGCCCTACTTTGGGATTTGTGCTCCTGACAGTGATGCAGCTGGACTCAGATGTGACTTTCCTACACATGCCTCTTCTGTCATTTTTACTGAACCTGTGGTTGGCACTAGGGATGGTATATACTCAGAAGACTTGAATCTCTGGACTGCCCATGCACCATCTGGGCCCTGAGCCTCAGGAGAGTTGCAACTCCTACCCTTTTGTTCATTGGACTTAGCTAACAAGGTAAGCTAACAAGGTGAAGATGGTCAATCACCACACCAGGGAAACAAGAGTGCCTACAGCTGCAAGCAGAAGAATTGCATTCATCATCCATGTGGACGCTAAGCCGCCTCTTGATATAGAGGTGGAGTGGACATCACCATCCCAGGGTCCACAGAATGAAGGAATAAAATATGGATTACAGTGGACTTACTGATATTCTATAAAACTATTGTGACTAATAATAGAAGAAATTGTAGCATTGATGTGGGGAAAGTGGCCACAATAGTTGCTGAGGGCAGGGAGAGGGAAAAAGAGATGTGATGTGGGGGTGTTTTGGGGACTTGGAGTTGTCCTGAATGATATTGCAGGGTCAGATGTTGGACATTATATATATCCTGCCATAACCCACTGAATGTACTGGGGGAGAGTGTGAACTACAGGATAAACTATTATCCATGTGGTGCAGCAGTGCTCCAAAATGTGTTCACCAAGTACAATGAGTGCCACAATGATGGGGGAGGTTGTTGGTGTGGGAGAAGTGGGGTGGGGCAGTGGGGGGTTATATGGGAACCTCTTATTTTTTTTAATGTAACATTTTTTACGATGTATGTATCTTCAAAAAAATATACTTTACAAAAATGATGGGGGTGGGGGATGGGGAGTGGGTTATATGGGAACCTCTTATGCTTTTTTAATGTAAAGTTCTGTATGATCTATTAACTTTAATTTAAAAATGTGTTTAAAAAAACAACTTCTATTAAACATTAAACATTAAATTAATTAAAACATTAATTAAAACATTAAACATCAGTATTTCATCTCAGTCCTCCTCATCTCCTTTAAGAATCCACCAACTACCACCAGGTCTTGAAGATGTTTTCCTACTCTTTCTTCTAGAAGCTTTATGGTTTTTGCTTTTATATTTAGGTTTTTGTGCCATTTCAAGTTAATTTTGTATGAGGTGTGAGATAGAGGTTCTCCTTCCTTCTTTTTGGCTATGGATATCCAGTTCTCCCTGTGCCATTTGTTGAATGGATTGTTCTGCCTGAGCTGGGTGAGTTTGATAGGCTTGTCAAAAATCACTTGGACATAGATGCGAGGGTCTGTTTCTAAACCATCAGTTCAGTTCCATTGGTCTATGTGTCTGTCTTTATGTCAGTATCATGCTGTTTTTACCACTGTAGCTAGGTAATATGATTTAAAGTCAAGAAGTGGGAGTCCTCCAACTTCACTTTTCCTTTTTGAGATGTTTCTGACTATTCAGGATATTTACACTTACAAATAATTTTGATAACTGTATTAGTCAGCCAGAGGGGTGCTGAAGCAAAATACCAGAAATTTGTTGGTTTTATAAAGGGTATTTATTTGGGGTAGGAGCTTACAGATACCAGGCCATAAAACATAAGTTGCTTCCCTCACTAAAGTCTATTTTCATGTGTTGGAGCAAGATGGCTGCAGATGTCTGCAAGGGTTCAGGCTTCCTGGGTTCCTACCTTCCAGGGTCTTGCTTCTCTCTGGGTTCAGGGTTCCTCTCTTCCCAGGGCTTGCTCCTTCCTGGGCTCTGCATTCCTTTCTTCCTGGGGATTGCTTCTGTTTCCTCTGTGAGCTTACTTCCTGGGGCTCCAGCTTAAGTCTTCAGCATTAAACTCCAACATCAAAACTCCAACATCAAAAACCCTCAGTTCTGTCCTTTTCCATGCCTTTCATCTGTGAGTCTGCACCCAGCAAGGGGTGAGGACTCAACACCCTAATGATGTGGCCCAATCAAAGCCCTATTTACAACTTAATCATCCCCAGGTACAGACCAGATTACAAACATAATCCAATATCTATTTTTGGAATTCATAATCATATCAAACTGCTACAATAACCATGCTTTCCATTTATTTTAAAGATGCTGGTGGAATTTTATTTGGGATTTCATTGAATCTGTATATCAATTTCAGTAGAATTGACATCTTAATGATATTTAGTCTTCCAATCCATGTGTGTGGAATATTCTTCCAATTATTTAGGTCTTTTTTATTTCTTTTAACAATGAGTTGTGGTTTTCTGAATACAAGGGCTTTACATAATTGTAAGTTAATTCCTAAATATTTGGGTTTTATCTGTCATATCTTATTTTCACCTTTCTTTTGACACTTTTAGTTACTTTTACTGATATAATCTTCATTTCTAGACACTCTTCCGAGCCTCTCTATCTCTCCTATCTTTTCTTTTCAGGCTGTAGCACACCCGATATAATCTTCATTTCTAGACACTCTTCCAGAACTCTCTCTCTCGTCTTTTCTTTTCAGGTTGTAGCACACCTTTTAGTATTTCCTGCAAAGCTGGTCTCTTGATCACAAACTCTCCCAGTTTCTGTTCATCTGTGAATTTTCTAAATTGACCCTCATTTTTGAAAGACAATATTGCTGGATATGAGATTCTTGGCTGGAAGTTTTCTCTCGCAATATCTTAAAAATATCATAACACTGTCTAATTGCTTCCATGGTTTCTGATGAGAAATCAGCACTTAATCTTATTGGTTATCCCTTATATGTTATGCATTGCTTTTCTCTTGCTGCTCTCAGAATTCTCTTTGTCTTTGGCATTTTGACATTCTGATTAATATGTGTCTTGGAGTTGGTCTATTTGGGTTTATTCAGATAGGAGTATGTTGTGCTTCTTGGACATGGTTATCCAAGTTTTTCAATAGGGTTAGGAAGTTTTCTACCATTATTTCTTCAAATATTCGTTCTGCCCCTTTTCCCTTCTCTTCTCCTTCTGGGATACCCATAACATATATGTTTGCACATCTCTTGTTGTCATTTAGTTCCCAAAGAACTTGTTCAATTTTTTCCCATTCTTTTCTTCACCTGTTCTTTTGTATGTTCACTTTCAGAGGCCATTCCTTCAAGCTCACCAATCCTTTCTTCTGCCTCCTCACATCTGCTATTATATGATTCCAGTACATTTTTTATTTCATTTATTGCACCCTTCATTCATATAAGATCTGCTATTTATCTGTCTATGCCTTCAAAATCTCCTTTTGCTCATGCAATGTCTTAATATCCTTAATATCTTTAACCATCTCATTGAATTTATTAAGGAGATTTGTTTGAATATCTATGATTAGTTGCCTCCACTCCTTTATGTCATCTGGAGGCTTATGTTGTTCCTTTAACTGGGCCATAGCATCCTGTTTCTTGGTGTAGATGTAATTTTTTGTTGTTATCTTGGCACCTGGCTTACTAGAAATATTTATCTGGGTGCAGCTTCTCTTTTTAGTTTACAGCTATGAAGTACAGGTGCAAAATGACCACAGTTGCCCTGGTAGACTTCCTACTATTCAGTTTATGCCTGAATGTACCTGAGGTTACCCAGAGAGTCTGTACAGGGCTCACCAGCTTCCTCCCAGCTAGAGGTGGTGCTGAAGTCTAGGCTGCAGGCCAATATGGGTGAAAAAAAAATCGAGGGAAAAGGGGAAAAATAAAATAAATAAATCTTTAAAAAATATATCAGAACATCTCTACCATCACTGTGTTTTTAGACTGCCCTGATTTCCCTCACACTGGGGGTGGAGTCAAAATAGCAGCTACTGGACTCTTTCTAACTTGGACAGGTTCAAGTTTTAGCTGTTCTTAAGGTTATACTTTAACCAGCTGAATTTACTAATCAGTAGGTAAAATCAGTAGCCAACCATCTCTTCTTCCCCTGTTTTGGGGAAATGGAGCTTCAAATTCCAGCCATGGAATAGCTTCTGGGGCCCCTTGTGCTGCCAGAATAGGATGATCACCAGCCTCCACCATGTGGCCTGTATTTTCCCAGAGTGGCTGGCACAGTTCTCCCCACTCTCCTCCCTGCGGGAGATGGGGCTGGGGCTTAGGCTAGAGCTGCAATATGATCTGGATGGAAAGAAGCCTGTCCCTACCAGTACTGTGATTTTCAGTCTGTCCCACTTCCCCTCATCCCCTCGTACCAGGGGTGGAGTTAAAATGGCAGCTACCAGCCTCTTTCTGACTGGGACAGTTTCAAACTTTAGCTATTCTTAGAACTACACCTTAGCCTACTGGATTTACTAATCAGTTGCTGAAGTTGGTGCCCAATCATCTCTTCCTCCCCCTTCTTTGGGAAGTGGCATTTCCAAGTCCAGCTCTGGAATAGCTCCCAAGGTGGCTTGTGTCACCAGTGGAGGGTGGGCACCAGCCTCAGGGGCATGGAGAGCTCTATTTACGCATCTTCTCTGCAGATGGGTGGTCTCCTCCTTCCATTTCCTCAAGGATGTTGCAGGATACTCTTCTGGTTTCCTGGGGCCTCCAGACAGGTGCTTTAGATAGCTCTGGATGTTTACTAACTGCCCCATAGCATGAGCTGACTCTAGGAGCTCCTTACTCTGCCACCATCTTGCTGGTTGTTTCTATGCCACAAAGTTTTGAAATCATTTCTTTCCTCCTTTTCCCTTTGCCATGGGTTGGCTTTAATCACAGCCCAAACCCCGCATCCCTCAGGAAGACTTCCGAATTTATCACATTTACACACACACACACACCCAGCAAATACTGACCACAGAGGGGTGAAATCCTGAAAATGTGGTTAGAAAAGTACTTTTCCTCTGAAGCCAAATGCAGAAAAGGGAGTTTTTCCCCCTTTCCCGTAGACAGATCCATCTCTAATGATAATAAAACAACATTTATGGGGTGGCCCCTCTTTGTCAAACACCCTGCTGTGCACTTTACAGGGATAAAGTCATTTAATCCTCACAAAAAAAACATGTAAGTCAAATACTATCAATATCAATATATGACAGAAAAAACAGTGAGGTAAGTAACTTGCCTGAGGCCACCCATCTGAGGAAAATCAGAGCTGGTATTTGAACCAAGATAATAGGGGTTCAGGGGCTGTGCCCTTAACCACTCCTCCCCACTTCCTCTCCAATATGTGCTGGTTGTTACTGTCATGACTCATGTGAGCACACAAACAAGGCACCTGATTTGATAACTAGCTCTGCTTATAGGAAATGAACCAGATTAGATGAAGAGAGGGATTTCATTGCTAGATTCCCAATGATAACCCCACAGATTAGGTGCTAGAGACGGTATAGGCAGGGGCCTACTTAAAAGGAGATGAAAACCACATGAAATGGATTCACTGTGATGCTACATACCTAAGAGAACAAAGCAAAAGAACTGTAGTCCAAGAGACTGATACAAAATAATAGCTAAAGAGATAAAACTCGTGGACCCTTTCTGATGTTGTTGTATCACAAGGGAGAGAAAGCAAAGACCACCACATGTGAAGGATTACTGCCTTTCAAAGCCACACAAAATGTTTCCATAGCAGTATACTGTGCCTGCACTATTATTCTGACCTACTCATATACTGTAGCACTGCTGTTATTTTACTTTGATGCTATTATTCATTCATCTTTCTCCTAAGATTTTATAACTACTAAAAATTCCCATTTCACTAAATTATAAGAAATCTGAGAAAAAAAAGTCTAGATTTTCTCCTTCATTTTTTTTTGTACATCCCCAAACACCTGGAACAGAATTTTGATGATAATAAGCACCTAATAAATACATGTTGAAATTAATTCTGCTATTAAAAATTCATCTGCCTTTCCTGGGGAAATAATATTTTTCCCAAAAGTTTCTGAAAGAAATTAGATTAAAGAGGAAATGGAAAAATGTATTTTCATCAGACCACCTAAATGAAATGCAGCAATGAAGTGAAAAATATGAAAAATTCTGGAAAGATTAAGGTGAAGAGGGTTTTAATACTTAGAGAAGAAAGTGTCACTGGGAAGTAGAAAATGAATCAGAATGCAAAAATTTCAGATGGATACAAAAGAGAGGGATCTTTAAAAATACAAAGTTATCCTAGAGACAGATGTTTTTTTTGTAAAGCTTTTAAGCTGTAGCCCTTGGTACAAACTCAAACTGGAACCTAGCTTTTGGACAAGGATTTCTCCTGTCATCTTTGAGGCTGTATTCTCACACTCTTTAGAGCTGTGATACCTGTTGCTGCCTGCTTTTATTTGATTTCCTATAATCAGAAGTTGCAAGTATTTTCTAGCTGCCTGAGTTTAGCCTCCTCTTCCCAAAATAGATATAAGAGTGTATGTATGTGTGTGTATGTGTTTGTCTGTGTGTGTGTGTGAGAGAGAGAGAGAGCGGGAGAGAGAGAGTTAGGTAAAATAGTCTGCTTTAGTTTCCCCGTGAATGTTGTCACAGATAATACAAAAATTCTGGTCTCCCTCCTCCCCCAACAACAGTTGCTTTCTCACTTTCATCCCACAGGTTCAAAAGGCAGCCAGTATAACTACCATTATACAGTGTTAGCAATCTGTTCTTTGAAGAGAAAAATTGCAGTAGCCAGATAAGTTGGCAATACTGTCAGGCTTTTGTTCCATCTCCATACAACAATTACACCACGCATCTCTAAGAGCTTACTTTGCAAAATGAACTTCTTATCATGCCAGAGCAAGCAAAGACTACCAATGGAGTGTACCAAGCATTTTCTGTAACCTAGAGGCCTTTCCTTTGCTTTGAAAATTATGTAGGATATGGAAAACAATTACAAGCAAAATTGCAAGTAAAATGTGGATTCTTCATATCCTTCCTAGCAAAATATAGGTCCATTCTCTATCTCTCTTTTTTTAATCATCATGGCATTTGTTGAGAGCATATCTCTGTGTGGCAAGCTATAAAACAGCAATGTTATTGTGATTATTTTTAAATGTTGCTTTTTACAATAAAAATAGATAAGATGACAATTATAAAAAGAGCTTTGAATCTATTTCAATTTTCATTCTGAAAATGTACTCCTAGGTTACAAATGGTCAAGTTGAGGCAGACCAACACCTGGCCCCCGAGGGGCAGCAGAGTTGCAAAAAGTGGTTGTCAAGCTTTTTTTGTCATGAACCAGACAGTATGTATTTCAGGCTCGGTGAGCCACAAAGTCTCTAGTACAACTATTCAACTCTGCCATTGTAGCGTGAAAGCAGCTATAGCCAATATGTAAACAAATGGGCATGGCTGCCTTCCAAGAAAGCTTTTTTCCAAAATAGGCAGTAGGCCAGGTTTGGCCCATGAGCCATAATTTGCCCACCCCTGATTTAAAGAGAAGACAGATAAAAGAAACTGGACATCAGGGTAACCTAAATGGCAAGAGAGAGGATGTTCCTTGGCCCCAAATGAGAAGAAAAAAGGGGGGAAAGTGGCATGTAGGGTTGTTGAACTAAAGCTAATATTTAGGTGTTATGCCTGGTATAATTCTTAGAATTTACCTGATGTTATTCAGGTAGGCACTAGTCAAATGAGTTACTCAAGGTCAAAGAAAGTTGTCTCAATGAAGAACCATCACCACAACAAAAAGTCAATAGGAGGAGTGTTTATATATTATGTCATCTACTTAGAACTTTTTGGGAAGGGGGGGGCGAGTGAAAGAGAACCAAGGAGGAGACTCTTAATGTTTACTACAACTATAATACAAGTTAATATTTCAGGGGGAAAAAATCACACTTGTTATAAGGACATAGACAATTCTGTAACATAAGCTAAAATATTTAACATAGTCCAACCAGACCATTGAGCAACATTAAGAAACCAAGAGCATATATGTGTGTATGTGTGTATCACTTGTCATTAAACAACCAAATACAATGACAATGATGACTGTTGCTCCCAGGAATTGAGTCCTTGTCTACTGTGTGTTGGGAGTTATGCAGGATTGTCTTACAAAATCACTTCTACTTCTCAATGACTCTATAAAGTAAACATTCTTATCCCATTTTCCGCATTTGAAGAAACGGAAGTACTAGGTTACTTTACCTTGATAATACACAGTTAACTGGTGATGACTGACATTAGTCTGTCTCCATACACCCAACATTTTTACACAATTATAGAGAAAAACTTTCTAATTTCCCCATTTAAAAATAAATGATAAATCAATACAAAAAGTTAAGTTTACATTGATGGAATTCTGACCTAACTTACCAATAAAGGGATAGCCTAGAGGAGCAAACTGTGATGTGCACCCACTCTCAAGGCCAAAAATGCAGAGCAGAGCAGTAATTTGGACAAGTTGTGGAGTGAGTCATGTAATTATAAAAACCCTACTTACCAAGGGAGAGGATGAAAGCAACCCACCCTCAAGCAAAGTCTAAGAAAGTAATATTGGTCTATTTAAAAATCCCAGATGAGAAATTAAGCAATAACAGCAGGAATAGCAATAAAATGCACTGAATTATTCACAAAGCTATCTTTTACTTATCTTATTGTGTTACTTAAATCGTTACAGCTTGGCTACAAATATGTCAGCAATAAATTTGCAAACAACTAGAAAAGTGAGCAAAATATATGAAACAAATGTATCTAGATTTGGAAAAGCAGGCAACAAAAGAATTATTCATAAGGGAAGAGAAATGTAGAAATATAATGTTTAACAACAGCACAAAGTACAGAAGGTGGAAAGTAAAAGGACACTGTTCTTATATTGCAAAGTGGCAAAATATAATTTGAGAGATTAATATTATATTATGAGAAGTTAAATATGTATAGTGTAAACCCTAGAGCAACTTCTTAAAAAAAAACCAAGAAGTATAGTCAATATAGAGGCTATAAAATGAAATATTAAAAAATACTCAATCCAAAAGAAGGCAAGAAAAGCAGTGGGAAAGAAACTAAATATGGGACAAATTGAAAATAAAAGGCAAGGTGGTAGACTTTATGCCAACTATTTTGATCACCTCTTTAGATATAAATTGCCTAAACACCTCAATTATAAAGGAGATTGTCAAACTGTATAAAAAAGCAACACCAATGAACTACATAATACATACAAAAACACACTATTAAAAATGGTCAAGAGATTTTTAACACTTATTTGATAAAAGAAGATAAATGGCTGGCTAGAAAGCACATGAAAAAGTGCTTAACATCCTTAGTCATGGGGAGGTGGGGAGAGGGGAAGCGAACTAAAACCACAATGAGACATAACTACATACTCATTTAAAAATACCAACAATACCAAGTAATGGAACTGGAACTCTCCTATATTGTCGATTGGAGTGTAAAATGGTACAGCCACTTTGAAAAGCAATTTAACAGTTCTTACAAAGTTAAACCTACACTGACCATGTCCCAACAATTCCATTCTAGGCATTTACCCAAGAGAAATGAAAACACATGATCCAAATAATTATCGATAAGTGAATAGATAAGCAAACTGTGATATAGTCACACAATGGAATATCACCTCATAAATAAAATATATAAATGTGTGTGTGTATACATATATAAATTACCAATTCAAGCAAAAACATGGAAGAAACTCGAAAATATGCTGAATGAAAGAAGCCAAGCACAAAGGGTTGCATACTGCATGATAACATTCATATGAAATTCTAGAAAATATAAACTAATTTAGTGACAGAAAGTAGATTAGTGTTTGCCTGAGGTTGGGTAGGGAATGAGAATCAAATGCAAAGGCAACTTTGAGGAAACTTTCTAGAGTGATGAAAATGTTCTTTATCTTGATCAGGGTGGTGGTTACCCATGGGTATATGCTTGTATTAAAACTCATCTAACTGCACACGTAAAAGGACGCGTTTACAATACTGACAAAGTTGATTTTAAAAGAAAAAAAAGATAATAGCATTATTGCTGGAATCCAGCTTCTTGTTAGTTGTCAGCAACTATTATGGTTATACTCTGCACTTGAAGTAACTAAACTGCAAGACAGATGGAAACAATTGGTATAATCACTATAAAGAGAAGACCAAAAAAGCTGATATACATGCCACCCACCACCTATCTCTGAGCTCTTGCTGCAGGGAGGGATGCCAAAGTCAGAACAGATTCAAAGAAGGTAATATGATCTAGGAAAAAAGCCAGTGTAAGACATCAGGGAGTGATGAGAAACTATGTTAAGGAAATTTGTCAAATAACTTTAAAATTTTTAACATTATACTGTTCCAAAAGAATCACGCATTTTCCAAATTCTAATAAGAAATTTAAGGTGTAAATTCCATTTTGAAGCCTGTTTTCAGAAATGCTTAATTTGCAGAATATTCTTTATCTGAAGTTACTGAAAAGATTCCCTTTGCTTTGTATAAAATTATGGATTTGTAAGTTATGAATAAAATCTTCATAGAAGAATTTTTAAATTTGACAAAGGTATTGGAGAAGGAAATAAAATAGATGAAAGTAGGAAAAAAAAAAAGCTTGAGCTCACCCAAATTTGAGGTCTGTAGCAAGGTGAAGTAAAGAATAGAAGATAATTAAAATGTAGAAAAGAAATTAAAGCAGACAAAGAAATCAAAATAATTTCTTCCCTAATTTTGAATTTGGTCTAAATGATTCCGAATGCCATCTCTCCTATCTCATGCTTCTCGTATTTTACTTCAGGAAGTACCCATAAAAAAATAATGTTATCTTGCCAAGTATACCATGAATCTTTATTTCAATTTCCCAGTGATCTCTGATTCCCTGCTGCTGACAGTAGTCACATCAAAAATCCTGTTTCATCCACATTAGGAGGGCTTATGTTGCATTGCTTTGCTTTCAGAAACTATAGTGCATTTGTAGGAGCAACTAGCGAGAAAAATTAAATAGAAGTTCAAGGTTATATAAAAAACAGGTGAGAGCACTAGAAGGAAACATAGATCCATTAATAACTGAAAACAAAATACTGCAGGTAAAATATAAATGCTTGTTAAGCACCTCAAGTCAAACAACTAGCTTCTTTTTAAATATCAGAAAATCACATATATGTTTGTTTCCATGTGATCCTTTTTCTATATTAAACTGTACTTGTTTTACACTGTGTCTCTTTCAGGAATTTATTTATTCTGTGCAATTATACAGCCATTTAGTATACACCTAGATTTAATAGAACCTATACTAGACCTGGTTATCACAGACATGAGTATGAAAGTCTCAGCCAATAAGAAGCTAGAAATAACCTGCTTAGCTAGTGCAAAGATTGTAAGCTCTAACCTCCCCAAGATGGTAAGGGAGAACCCAATCAGTCTTTCTAGTCAACAAGATTCAGGAGCTGCCAGGGAGCTATACCTTAGGTTGGATACTGAGACTGAGGGGCAGAAATTAGAGAATTATCAAGGTGCTTTGTCAGACCCTAGTAAGGACATACTGATAGGACTTTAAGGATGAAAGCCAAATCCTGCTGAGGTGCAACAAAAGACACTAAGTCTGGAGTAAGGTTTCAGCTACCTGTTTGCAAAATATATCCTGCTGGCACTTGTACAAAATGGAACAAAAGTTGAAGTCCAAGTTAAAAGTGAGAATGGAATGGGACAGAAGCATGTGAGAAGAAACACCATAAGGGTTCCTGGGTCAGTCACTGCAGGCACCAGGGTAATTGTAACTACTGCTTATTAATTATTTTTGATTGTGTGTTTGCTGAACATGCATTATTTCATAAAATCCTCAAAATAAACATCAGAAGAAGGCACTATTATTCCTATTTTCGAAGAAACCAAGTGTATTAGTTTGCTAGGCTGTATTATGCCAGAAATGGGTTGGTTTTCACAATACGAATTTATTTACTTATAAGTTTAAAGTTTTTTTTTCTCTTTTTTTGTCTTTATTTTTTTAACGTTATATTAAAAAATTATGAGGTTTCCTGTATACCCCCCACCCCCCTCTCCTCACTCCTCCCCCCATAACAACAACCCCCTCAATCATCATGAGACATTCATTGCATTGGTGAATACATCTCTGAGCACCACTGCACCTCATGGTCAATGGTCCACATCATAGCCCACACTCTCCTACAGTCCACCCAGTGGGCCATGGGAGGACATACAATGTCCGGTAACCGTCCCTGCAGCACTACCCAGGACAACTCCAAGTCCCAAAAATGCCCCCACATCTCATCTCTTCCTCCCACTCCCTACCCCCAGCAGCCACCATGGCCACTTTCTCCACACCAATGCCACATTTTTTTCAATTACTAATCACAATAGTTCATGAATAGAATATCAGTAAGTCCACTCTAATCCATACTCTATTCCTCCATCCTGTGGACCTTAGAATGGTTGTGTCCACTCCACATCTATATCAAGAGGGGCTTAGATTCCACATGGATGCTGGATACAATTCTCCTGCTTTCAGTTGTAGGCATTCTTGGCTCCCTGGTGTGGGAGCCTCCACTCCATGTTACCTCCACTCCATATTAGCTGAGTGGGGCAAGTCCAATAAACCAGAGTGTAGGGTTCGCAAGTGTATTGAGGCTCAGGGCCTGGCTATCACATGGTCAGTCCAGCGATTCAGGTCCCCTGGATATACATTAAACCCCAGCACCAACTACAGTTCCAGTAAAATAACAGGAGAGACTTGTGAACAAAGATCACATCTGAGTCTAGCTCCATCACACAGAAACACAAACTCCAAAGTACGGCCAACTGACATGGCACTGAACTCCATCTGCCGTGACCATAGAACCTGTGGGTCTCTGTAGCCCTCAGAAGAACCAATACCTGGGGTTGTATCTACGTTAGCTGTCTCTGGGACTCTACTCAGGTGTACATAAGGGCAACCCCTCTGATAAGCTCCCGGCTCTTTTTGGAGACTCATAGCCATATAAAGTCATTTGTCCTTTCCATTTCTCCCGTTTATTCAGGTCAAAAAGCATTTTTAACTCCTGGTATTATATGTAGATTGAGATATTCTGCTGGTCCGAGTTGACCCTTTTATTCAAGGTCATTTTCTAGTTACATCATCAGCTGGTACTTGGTAGTAATCCCTTGGCACCAGGGAGGCTCATCCCTGGGAGTCATGTCCCACGCTGGGGGGAAGGCAACCCAATTACATGCTGAGTTTGGCTTCGAGACTGGCCACATTTGAGCAATATGGAGGCTCTCAGGAGGTAACTCTTAGGCACCCTGCAGCTCTAGGCCTTGTTCTTATTTCAGGTGCACAGGCTCACAAGCATAGTCATTAGTATCAAGGGCTCATGGTTGGACCTTCCTTCTTTTTTGGTCTTTGCCATTGCACTTGGGGGATTGTTGCTGTTTCTTTAGGAACTGTGATAGAGCTCCCCTGGCTAGGAACTCAGCACTCTAAGTTGTTGCTTTTAATTGTAACCACTATGAAAATATCCAAACCTTTTTATATACCCTGGATATATGTCCTGTAGAAGGTTTAAATTTTTGAGTTTGCAAAAATGTCCAAATCAAGGCCTATCAGGAGATTCTTTTCTCCCCAAAGACTGACTGCCAGCAATCCTGGACTCCTCTCTCATGTGGCAAGGAACATGGTGGTATCTGCTGGTCTCCCTTCTTTACCAGGTTTCGTTGCTTTCAGCTTCTGGCTTCATCTGGCTTTCACTCTCTAGCTCTTTCTGTATTCATCCTGCTTTCCAATAAAAGGATACTACCAATCCCAGGTCAAGCCTTACCTAAGTAATCTATTCAAAAGGCCCTTAACTGAAGTGACCTAATCAAAAGATCCTACCTACAACAGGTTCACACCCACAGGAATAAATTAGCTCTCAGGACTTGATTTTTCTGGGGACCATAAAAGCCTCAAACTACCACATCAAGCTCCCCAGTAAGTTTGGATGTGAATCCACTGGAAACACTGTTTTTGTTTTGTTTATTTGTTTGGTTTTTGTTTTGTTTTGGTTTGGTTTGGGTTTGGGTTTGGTTTTGGTTTGCTTACAGGGTTTCAAGAAAACCTGTGCTGAAGTTCTGCTGCCTAAAGAGCCCATACTACTTTCACAAGGAAACACAAAGTTGGTGAGTTCAATTATAACTCAAAGGAAGAAATTCCATTTCCTGAGCAAATCCTATTCTATAAATTAAATGTACACCATTTATACTTATACATGCTTCTAGGTGCTTCCCTCTGAAGGTCAAGTTTCAGAGAAGTTAAGCAGGAATTTTGAAATATCTTAAAGAAAACTTGCCTTCTTAAAAAAGCAGCCTCAAATACTTTGTCCTTTTCCAAGCAATGATATTTTTACATGTTGATATTATATTTTCTGCAGTTCATATACAGATATTGAAACATAGCTTTCAACCAAGGTTCCATTTTGGTTTACATGCTGGGGAAGGGACAAAGTGTTTGATGTTGGATATGTGGGAGTACCCTATATTATACATGTGAATTACTGTGATCTAAAACTTTTTTGAAGACAAAACTAATAATAAAAAAAAGGAAAGGATGTAGACACTGAGGAAGAAATGAAAGAAACTGCCTTGCCACTGTACATATAGGGCAACACCTATTGCTGTGATGAAAGGCAAAATGTCAAAAACAAAGCTTTTTTCATTTTTTCATTTTTTGATACCCCAATTTATTTTTACTTTATTTAATTTTTCTAAATTAGTATGCATTCTATATCTAACCTTTAAACTTATCACTATATTCCATTTTACTATTAATGGAATCTGGCAATATATTAGGCTTCACTTTTTTGTCCTTATTTATTTTTTAATATTACATTCAAAAAATATGAGGTCCCCATATACCCCCCACCCCACTCCTCCCCCCATAACTACAATCTCCTCCATCATCATGAGACATTCATTGCATTTGGTGAATACATCCCTGAGCACTGCTGCACCTCATGGTCAATGGTCCACATCATAGCCCACACTCTCCCACAGTCCACCCAGTGGGCCATGGGAGGACATACAATGTCTGGTAACCGTCCCTGCAGCACCACCCAGGACAACTCCAAGTCTCGAAAATGCCTCCACATCTCATCTCTTCCTCCCACTCCCCGCACCCAGCAGCCACCAATGGCCACTTTCTCCACACCAATGCCACATTTTCTTCGATTACTAATCACAGTAGTTCATGAATAGAATATCAGTAAGTCCACTCTAATCCATACTCTATTCCTCCATCCTGTGGACCTTAGAATGGTTGTGTCCACTCCACATCTATGTCAAGAGAGGGCTTAGATTCCACCTGGATGCTGGATGCAATTTTCCTGCTTTCAGTTGTAGGCACTCTTGGCTCCCTGGTGTGGTGGTTGACCTTCTTCACCTCCATGTTAGCTGAGTGGGGTAAGTCCAATAAACCAGAATGTAGGAGATGCAAGTCTGTTGAGGCTCAGGGCCTGGGTTTCACATGGTCAGTCCAGAGATTCAGGTTCCCTGGATATACATTAAACCCCAGCACCAACTACTGTTCCAGTAAAAGTAACAGGAGAGGCTTGTGAAGAAAGATCACATCTGAGTCCAGCTCCATCACACAGAAACACAAACTTCATTTTTTAAGACGTTTTGGACCACAGAGAGGTTTAACTATGGCAAGGGAGGAACACTGGTGTGGGGTGTTATTGATGGGGGCACATGGTTGGGGGGGAGTTGTCCATGGCATGTACATAGGGTACATAAAAATGTTTGGATATTTTCATAGTGGTTACAGTTAAAAATGACAACTGAGGGAGTGCTGAGTTCCTACTCAGGGGAGCTCTATCACATTCCCCAATGGAACAGCAACAATCCCCCAAGTGCAATGGCAAAAAACAATAAAGAAGGATATCCAACAATGAGTCCTTGATGCTGATAACTATGTTTATGAGCCTGTGTGCCTGAGATATGAATTAGGCCTAGAGCTGCAGGGTGCCTAAGAGTTACCTCCTGAGAGCCTCCATGTTGCTCAAACGTGGCCACTCCCTAAGTCAAACTCAGCATGTAAATGCATTATCTTCCCCCCAGTGTGGGACATGACTCCTGGGGGTGAGTCTCCCTGGCACTGAGGGATTACTACCAAGTACCAGCTAGTGATGTAACTAGAAAATTACCTTGAATAAAAGGGTCAACTCAGACCAGCAGGATATCTCAGCCTACATGTAATATCAGGTGTTAAAAACTGCTTTTTGACCTTGAATAAAAGGAAGAAATGGAAAAGACAAATGAGTTTATATGGCTATGAGTCTCCATAAAAGAGGTGGAAGGTCATCAAAGGGGTCGCAGTTACACACACCTCAGCAGGGTCCCAGAGACAGTTGAAGTAGATACAATCCCAGGTACTGGTTCTTCTGGGGGTGACAGAGACCCACAGGTTCTATGGTCATGGCAGATGGCTCTGGAATTCAGTGCCATGTCAGCTGGCCCTGTATGGAGTTTGTGTTCCTGAGTATGATAGAGTTGGACTCAGATGTGACCTTTCTACACATGCCTCTTCTGTCACTTTTACTGGACCTGTAGTTGGTGCTGGGGTTTAGTGTATACTCAGGGGACCTGAATCTCTGGACTGTCCATGTGACAGCTAGGCCCTGAGCCTCAGCAGACTTGCAACTCCTACCCTCTGGTTTCTTGGACTTACCCTGGCCAGCAAACAGGGAGGTGAAGGTCAACCACCACACCAGGGAGCCAAGAGTGCCTACAACTGCAAGTAGGAGAATTGCATCCATCATCCATGTAGAATCTAAGCCCCCTCTTGATATAGAAGTGGAGTGGACATAACCATCCCAGGGTCCACAGGATGGAGGAATAGAGTATAGATTAGAGTGAACTTACTGATATTCTACTACGGAACTATTGTGATTAGTAATGGAAGAAATTGTAGCATTGATGTGGAGAGAGTGGCCACGATAACTGCTCAGGGTAGGGAGATGGAAAAAGAGATATGATGTGGGGACATTTTCAGGACTTGGAGTTGCCCTGGGTGGTACTGCAGGGACAGATGCTGGACATTGTATGTCCTACCATGGCCCACTGGGTGGACTGGGGGAGAGTGTAAATTACAATGTAAACCATTATCCACGTGGTGCAGCAGTGCTCCAAAATGTATTCACCAAATGCAGTGAATGTCCCATGATGATGAAAGAGGTTGTTGATGTGGGAGGAGTGGAGTGAGGAAGGTGGGGCATATATGGGGAACTATTTTATTTTTTTAATATAACATTTAGAAAAAAATAAAGCGAAAAAAAAAAAGGAAAGTAAATGAATGTTATGCCATGGAAACAATAAACATAAAAAAGCTGGGACGGCTAAATGAATATCAAATAAAACATATGTCATGATAAAGATTAATGCCAGGCATGAAGAGGGACATTTCATAATAATAAAAGAAATCATTTATCAGGAAGACATAACAATAATACATTTATTCATGTGCCAAATAACAGATCTTCATAAACCTTATTCTTAAAAAAAAAAATCCATTTCATTTCTTCTCAGTGTTATATGAAGACAGAGTCTAGAGTCTATATATATTTAAACTTAAGTAGGGCCTTTTCCCCATGTCTGCTCTCATGCCCTCTTAAGAGACACTTTGTCTCTTAGGAGAGCAGTCTTTGTTTACTGTGTACCTGCAATCATAGAATATAAATATCCTTATCTTACCAGCAACTTCTCTGTATTTCCAAAATTCTTCCCTCCTAAACCTTTCACTGTCTGTGAAATGTAACTTTTTTAAAAATCTAGGCTGAATCAAGTTTTCTTTTTCATTAAGTTCTTTTTCCTTACCACTTCTTGTATGAGAAAATTAAAGCTTAGAGGGATTGAAAATACCCAAGGTCACCAACATCACAATTGGCAGTTCAGAACTTGAACCCAGGCTTGTCTGACTCCCAAGCCCATGTTCTGACCTCTTAACCTCTTATGTTATTCTGTCTCCCTCAAGGGCTAATAGAACAACTGGAGCAAGGGAAGCTCAGTGTGAGCATGAGTTATAGAAGGGCCAGCATTTTTAATAGATTTCTATGTGGGAACTGGCTTTGAGATTCAATGTTTTGGGAAACAAAGTAGGCTAAGCAGGAGCTTATCTTCTCTGAACTTGTTTCTGTACCTCAAAGGTACATAAGAAATTTTACCAACCATGCAAATCATGCCAAAGTCATGAGAAAGCTGTGCCACTCTAATCAATCCAAATAAGGCAAATGCCTTGACAGTGACAGGACACATCTGATACCAAGTTAAGAGAATTGGACCAAGAATGAATCTATTGGTGTTGAAGGAGGCAACATTGTGTAGTGTTTATGAAAGCAGATCTTAAAGTCAGGTTATCAGAATAAGAATTCCTGGTCAACCTCTTTCTACTTGTGACCATAGGTAAATTACTTAACCTCTCTTTGCTTTGATTTCCTCATTTACAGAAAAGAATAATAATAGTATCTATCTCCCAGATTTGTTGTGAGGATAAAATGAGTTAATATACTACACAACATGTTTATTAACATATTTCTTATTTAGCAGGGACTCAGACTTATCATCAAAAGATGAAATGGAATTGATAGGAGGGATATATCCACCTTCCAATCCCTGTTCTTATCATCTTAGACTGGCAAGTTTTAGACACTGTAAATGGGCACAAAGACAAGTTGGTTTTAAAAACACATGGAATGCTTCTACATGTGAGATAAGTATAGAAAGATGGCTGCCCACACAGGACATCTTTACTCAAGGTCTGGCAGACTTAACAGATGATCTACCCATATTAAAGAAAGAACCCAAACAATTACTGGCAAGGGTTAGAGTCAGACTGTGGCTCAGCTGGGCATGCCAAATGCTTGGATTAGGGGAAATAAGACTTACCTGATGTGGGCTGACAGCTGTGAGGTTACTGAGAGCCAGGGAGTCTACTTCAGGAATTGCTTAGTTCAGTGCACATATTGTTATTTTCCAACCCAGCATTTATCTGTTCTTCTTAGCAGTTTACCATACTGCCATACCTGCTATCATTGCCAAGCTCTAGGGAGATTAGGAAAAAAAAAAAAAAGGCATTCATACATTTACACAAATGAGACCCCAATCTACTCTACAATAATATAAAATGGAAACTTTTTTAGGGATAATCCATGGTCCTAAGGAGATCCCTAAAGTTCTATCAGCCATATCCATGTAGAAGGAGAACTCTGTTGAGCAACCTGCCTCAGAGGCTTGCATAGGCAGTTGACATTCAGGCTACAAGGTCAGCTTCCTTCTAATTCTTTACCCAACATCCCCCTTAGAGACTCCTTCCTTCCTTCCTTCCTTCCTTCCTTCCTTCCTTCCTCCCTCCCTCCCTCCCTCCCTCCCTCCTTCCTTCCTTCCTTCCTCCCTCCCTCCCTCCCTCCCTCCTTCCTTCCTTCCTTCCTTCCTTCCTTCCTTCCTTTCCTTTCCTTTCCTTTCCTTTCCTTCCCTTCCTTCCTTGCTTTTTGAAAAAAATTATTCATATTAAGTACTGAACTTGATTGCCATTGTGGCCGGTTAGGGAAGACTGGCTCAGAGATCACTTAAAACAACTTATTTTGGCCTCATTAAACTTAATATTTAAGGAGAACCACTTTCTCACTTGAAATACTCAGGTAATTATTTTAATTCTCTGTTTCTCTCTACTAGTATAAAATTGTCCTGAGCCAACTAGCAAGAATGAAAGCTGCAGTGGAAAAACAACTGATCTTAATAAGATTTGGATAATTAGCTTACAGGATTGAGCCAATATACCTCCCCCAAATTAACTAATTTTTGCATTCAACCACAGTTCATAAGGTTTCCTTATGATTCACATTTCCTTGTTTTTAAAGCAATATATTCAGTGCTGCACAGTTTATAAACCAAGAGGTTGAGCTAATATTCTATGTTCTTTCTTTAGTGAGAAAGACTGTGATGAAGATCTATAAGGATATGAATTTTTTCTTCCAAAACAATAATCTTATAATATTATACTACAAAGCTAAAATATCACACTTATACATGTTATATGTACCACCTTCCACATATGCTTGAAAAGTTTTTCACTTTCATCTAGAATAGTTATGAAAACCAATAAATCATTTTGTAGAAAAATAAGTGTCTTCAATAGTCTTTCTTTAGTCAATTGTCACATTAAAGAAATTTGACAGAGGAAAAACCTAGTAATTCAATCTAATGAAAGAGGACATTATAGGCTTATCAAAAATGCCCATTTTGTTTATTAGCAAACTTACAGTGAAATTGGTCACATCATCCCTTCATCACCTGGCCAGACCCTGAACATTTAAAACGTGATGATTTCCAGATACTTTAAAGATTGAGATGAAAAGATAACCTAACTTTAGGTAGAAATAAATATCTACCCCTCAAAAAAAAAGTATTGATTAATGTTCTATACACAGATATCAATAAGTGATCATACTTGTCTCCTGTATATATCACTTGGAAATCACCTTTGAATTAATTACAGAAGGATAATTTCACTGAAGTGGCAATAACCAATTCTACTTATCTTCACTTTTGTCAAAACTGTAACATAAGCATATAAAACTTTTTTTGTAAAAGATTTTTTAAAAATCACCTTATGCATAATAGAAAAAGTAATGAATGCAGAGCTCAAGTTTCAAATAGAAAAATTTTGTAGAGAAAGGGTTAGACAAGGTGATGAGAGACACCATGCAAGCTAGAAAAATAAAAGGACTGGAAAAGAATTCTTAAAATTTTATTGATGTTCTTAGGAGGGTTACAGCTGAAAGAAGAAAGTGAAGCATTCAGCATCTCAGTGTTTTTTGGGGTTTTTTAAAATAGCAGTATGAAGAATGTAGGAAACAGCAACACATTTACCTTAACCTGTTAGCCTTCTGAGAATAGTCCTCAGAAGTCCTCCTCCAACACTATCAAGTTTCATTTTCTGGACCTCAACACTCACATCAGTATTCCAAAAAGGCTACATATCTGAAATAAGAAAAAAAATTATTGTTTTTAAGATTCTATGGCTTTACTCTAAAGTAGCACTTCTTAAACTTTAGTGTGCATAAAACTTGTCATGGAAAGTTATTAAAAATAAAGTCTGACATATAGATCATCACCATAACCATCAGCAAAGATTCCTAATCATTAGTTCTACATTTTAACAAATGTATAGCTGTTAAAGTTTGGAACCATACTGAATGTCTCAAAAGAATTGATACATGAATCAATATAAATACAAAGAGGTATTTTAAAGAAGGTAACTTGAACTACTTTAAAATTTGGAGACATCTCACAATATTTACACAATATGCTTTAAGCAATTGATTAATTGCTTTGGATACACTTTTGATTAGTAGGAACAGCAAATTTTAAATATGAAAACATTTCCCTAGTCTTGTATAGACTCAGAAGAATTGAAGATATAAGCTGAAATGAACAGCAGTTCATCTGTGAACTTCCTCCCCAGTCCCATATTTCACAAAAAATTAAACAATCTCCCAAAAATATACAGTCTTAAAATATATAGAGAATACATAATATATATATATTTATATATATACACATACATGTTTATATATATACACACACACATGCACACCTTCTGTCTAGAGACATTAAAAGTTGTAAACCCCCACATCTTCACTTCCTTTCTTGTCTAAAAGATGTTCCACAACCTGCCTTAATAATTTAGCATTGAATTAAGCAATAATTATTGCTGGGATATCTTTCAGTGTATCAAATAAAACTTCCTCATATTATGGTTTAATGTTTTCCCTTTTATTTTGTTCACAGTAAAGATGAATAGCTCATCATGATCCTCTAACTTTTTTCCATACTTGTAATTAAAGACAGAGGTTATCCCAGTCTTTGTTTTTTTTATTATACTTTATGCAACCCATCAACTGATGTCCTACTAAGGATTTTTATTGCTTCTCTTTCCTCCCATAACCACCTATAACCAGGATCATTATTAAAGCTCAATTTCATATACTGCTTAAATTTTCAGGGAAGGTTTTAAAAAATATTTTTAATACTTCATCTGAAAAGAAGCATTTTTCAATAAAACCAGAAACAGAAAATGATCAAGTTTAATTTATTGTCCATTCTATAATACTGAATTTAGCTGGTGACATGAATTTTTATATTCTTAATCTTCATTAAGATTTCTTTTCTATTTTCAATTTTTATGAGAAGACAATTCCATATTTCAATATAGTAGTTAGATTTAATTTTTTCTTCCTTTGGACAGTTCTTATTCCCTGTTATTATGTATAACATTTCAAACTAAAGTGGTCTTACTGGAAGTCTCCTGTCTTCATGTATTCTTTTTTTTCCAACCAATTGATGTATTAAATTTCTTCTCCTCTTAATAGTAATTCTCACTTCCTGACTCACAGGAATATTGTGAAGATTGATGGAACCATGAATAGAACATTTGAAACCCGTTGTTGTTTTTTTTAAAGATTGTGTAATGGAAGATAATAGTGTTGTTTTAGTTTTTCTGTGTTTCTAGACATCCTACAATAATTCCTTAAAGGATCTTTTTCCCCCTTTGTCCTTGTAGTAAAATTATGAGTAAACATGAAGTTGGCAGTATATGTTTTTGTTTTAGTAAGAGTTCATTCATTTCTATTCATTACAGAAGATAGGTTCGTCACTGTCAATTCAAATAACAACTAAATGGAGCATGGCCAACCCAGTTTATTTCAAATTCAAATATAGCAGTTCAATAGTATATCTCAGTAGTCAACTTTTCTCATAGCTAGCCCATCAGCCAAAACAGGAAATGCCATCTCTTTAAAATCAAGGAAGGGCTATAAAATTATTTTGATAGGAAATGAGAGATTTTAAGGTAAGTTCTTTACTCTTCTCTATGTTGATTCTCCTCACATTCTGTCAGTCAGTCCCAATGATTATTTCTCTGTCATTTTGCATGTGTGGTACAATAAGCCTGTCATTAGGAAACAGGGGTCCAAATCCCTCTCCACTACTTACCAACTGAGTAAGCTTGAGTAAGCATTTCTAAATCTAAATTGTCCTTTATTGCATATGATACTAATATTTTCCCTCACTAATTCATAAAGTTTTTGCGAGGATGAAATTAGAAAACATATGTGATGGCACTGCATAAATTTTTAATTGCTTTATATGTTGCCAGCCAATCTACCAGTTCTACTTCATTCCACAACACTGCACTTTAATCACATCATAATCCTCAAACAAGAAATAAGTGGGAAAACTGAATAGAGTCTTACCACTTAGCCAACCCTGATCTACATTTAGATTGAAAGACACTGTGATCTTCCAAGAGGCTTAAGACACCTCTCAAATACATTGATCAACAGTCCTGTCTCTGCTAAACCTCCCATTGGTCAGCCCTGACAACTCTAGTAGAAATATTCTTCGCCTATCCATGCCAATGGAAATCCTTGAAAGTTCAGCTTAAAGTTACTTCTTCCATTTTCCCAGTTCCTCAAATTGAAAAGTAATTTTTAAAAATTTCTTTTTGTTCTTACAGCACCTATCTTTGTGTGACACATACTCCAGTCTCTTCCCAAAACCATGACCAGTTGATCTGAAGGAATAAGTTATCTCTTATTCATCACTGTATCTTAGTGCCAGACACAGAAACTTGAACATGAAATCTGTTACTCTTATTCATTGGTGACAGAATTAGTCTTTCATTTGTTTTCACCACACCTACTGTGTAAAAAATCTGTAAGGATATAATTTTCCATGACCTCTTGAATCCAGTTTGAATGCCGTGGTCCTTAACCCAAGACCCTGAATTGTTATCCATTGGCCTTGCCGCCCCTACCTTTCTTAACTCAATATATACAATTTACCCAAGTGTTCCTCCTTCTTATACTCCTCTTGGAAGATATTTTAAATTCCTTTCTTTATTTTCTCATATCTTTTGCATCTCCTGTAACATCCTCCTTTATCCATCATTTCAAGATCTAATTGAAAAGTTAGCTCTTCCAAGAGGTCTCACCTGATTAGCCCTTCTATAAATTTCATTTATAAACCCTAGGCTCTCAGACACACCAGGACAGAATCCTTCTGAAATGAAGAATGTATGATTTCATACCAGGGATTTGTTAGGATATTTTGTCTGAAAGCGAGATTGCCTTAAGGCAATTTATCAGTACCGTTCAGGGTTTGTTTCTAAGGTATTAAACTAACAACTAGAGAGTTTTCTTTTTTATGGTATATAAATACAAATATTTTTCTTAATTACATTTTTGTGTGTATGAATAGCATTTCTTGAAAGCAGAAGAGTTTCATACTATGCCAAAGTTTACACCCTGACGACAAAATATACAAGCGACCCCTGCTTATTCATCATATCTTTCTGGAAATCGTTTTGTGAATTAGATTGCCATAAAGTGAATCAATATTGCTCATTTAAAGATTACCACACCAGTAAGAAACCCTGACCAAGAAATAAGCATCAAATAAGTTATACATACGATTCAGAACACTTTAAAGATCTAGTATTACGAAGTTCTTTAACCATTCAAAATACAATTTAAAATTTTACAATAAAATATAATTCATAATTCAGGTTCTATAAAAATTATTTGAAAGATCTAGATTGTACACTTGTTATCAAGGATTTTAAATAGGCACAGTAAATATTATTTTTTAAATTGAGTCTTCTTTTCTGGCTATAATTAACAGTTAACAGTTATTTTTCAAAAAGTTGTGGGGCATTCCATTACACAATGATAACTAAGTTCTGGGTCTGGCAAAACACATCCCACCACCACCACATCATGCTGAGTGTCCAAAGGCCCTTGACCTGGGCTCTGTTCTGAGACCTGCAATCTGTAGATGCTGAACCTGAAAATCAAAGATCCAAAACCAAATATTTCTGTTAAATAGAAAAGCACACAGGTTTGGAATTAAGTCTACACTGGGTTCACATTCCACCTTGTAGCCATGCAAATATAGATAAGCTATCTAAACTTTAAACTTCAGTTTCTATAACTATAAAATAGAGACTATTCTATTTAATAACAATTAAAATGGTTGTTGAAGAACAAATGAAGAAAAGTACATAATGTGCTTAGGAGGTACCAAATAGATAGTAAATAATAAACATTTACTAGTATTATTGCATTTTTATCACCATCACCACATAGGTCACACTCACCCTATGGAGGGAAGATTGTGGATAGCCTAATATTTGCCTGCCTGTCTGTCCCTTCCTCCCCCTATGAGAACAATTAAGTTCTCCTCAATGCTGGAGATATGATAAAGTAAACCCAGACTGGCTCAACAGGCAAAAGGCCTTGTGAGCTATGAAAATTACCCAACAATTAATTTTCAGTCATACAAAATACTTACCGATACTTACACAATATTAACCATGAAATTTAACCCATCAGTCCACTGTTATTTATGGCAGGACACACCAGAAAGGACCAGAAACTAGAACTAGTCCTTCCTTCTACACAGTTCTTAAAGTGTGGTCTGCAGACCACCTGCATCAGAGGTGCAAGTAGGAAGTCCATTTAGAGTATAAATTCGTGGGTCCCTCTCAGGCTTTGAGAATTAGAATTTCTGGGGTTGAGATCCTGGAATCTGATCTCTTTATAAGCGCCTTTGATTCTCAGGTGCATGGAAGTTTGAGAAGGATGGTGCCAGAAGGCATGTTTTAAAAAACACGCGAGCTATAAGTGGGAAGGTTCCTTTTAATAGCAATGCACATTACCCAAGGAATGTAGCAACAAATTAAACAATCCAAGAAAGCACCTGGCAAGATGAGGTAAGATATCTGCCACAATTACATCAATGTCATTGGGCTGGAAGCTAGTTATGTGAATTGACAAGATTCTAAACTCTATGATTTAGTTTCTGCATTTGTAAAATAATAATCTAACTCATAGAGTGATTGTGAGAATTAAACAATTTAACACGTAAAGTACTTAGAGCACCATCCAGTTCATAATAAGTGCTCAATAAAAATTAGGTTCTTATTGGTCACCAAAGCTATTCTCCTAAGAGATTAAATCCCATTGTTTCAACTTTGAAAGCTATTAATTTCTCATAAGCATCCCAAACACTATCCGATTCTTTGAAACTAAATATCCAAGACATGAAGAGGGAAGAAGAGATATGATGTGGAGGCATTTTCAGGATTTGGAGTTGTCCTGGGTGGTGATGCAGGGACAGATGCTGGACATTGTGAGTCCTGCCATGGCCCACCGTGTGGACTGGGGGAGAGTGTAGACTACAATGTAGACCACTAACCATGTGGTGCAGCAGTGCTCCAAAATGTATTCACCAGGTGCAGTGAATATGCCTCAATGATGGAAGAGGTTGTTGATGTGGGAGGAGTGGGGTGGGAGAGTGGGGGGTTTATGGGAACCTCATATTTTTTTAATGTAACATTTAAAAGAAAATAAAGAAAAAAATTATTAAAATAAAAGTGTCTTGTGAATGTTACACAGCCTATTTCTAATGATCCACTGATTTTTTAAAATTCATAACATTTATCCTGAAAAGTCAACTGTGAAAATTCCTATTCCATCAAGCTTCACTCAGGTGATAAATAAAATCCCTCACAAAACACTCCGTGAAATAGAATATTCATGAGAAAAGTCTGCCACCAAGTGGGTACTTCACCAAGCTCTGTGTCCACTAATTAGAACTTTCAGAAATTAAGTCACTTCCCCAATTCTTCATCATAGTCGCAGTTTAGAATCTTTTTTAAAAAGTAATCTTCATCATACAATCAGAGGGCTTCTGAAGAAGTTGCTGCTATGAGAATTCCAGAACTTTTCATCAGTTATTTCTTCTAGGGAAATCAGTGAAGTCACCTGGTAGAACATCACACAGAAAAGAAGTATTATAAAATTATGAGTCCTTAGGTATGAATACTGCACTGCTGAAGATAAATAACCATTTTAACCATATTCAAAACTGTGAAATGAAGTCCATCCTTGACATTGTCCTCTCCCCTACTGGTATCTTCCACTCTTGGTAAATTTTCCATCTGCTTTCCTACCCTACATGCTACTTTTGCACTCACCTCCTCACAAAGCTTGTTGTTACATTCTTTTCCCATTGGAAATTATCTGTTCTGTATCCATCATCTCATGACTCAGTATTTCCAATAACAGATCTAAACAGCTGTGCTACAGTTTTAGAGGTACTGCTGCCAGGTACAGACACCTTCCTGAGGTTCTTAGGGACTGATGCTTACAGCTTTTTTCTGAAGCACTAGAAAGAGTTATGATGAAAAGTACTGGATGGTGAAAAAACATTTTCAGAATAGGTAAAACTCTTGACAACCACTTATGGCCCAATTGTTCCACACCTACAAAATAAAACCTTGGAAAAGGACCAAGGCTACTTTTAAAAGATTAACTTTAAAAAAATTTTCCTAATAGAAGCATAATCTTTTTTATAACAAATCAATTTTATTGATGCATATTAATAAAGCATTCAATTCATCCAAAGTGTACAATCAATGGTATTTGAAATAATCACACCATGAAGATTTTATCCTTGATCAACTCCCACTCCCATTCAAATCAGGGCTTAGCCAAATTTAGTCAGTCCTCTCCACTTATATCCATCATTCTGCCTCCTAGTCATGATTAGTATGAAAGTCATTGTGGCAGTTTGAAGATGTCTTTGATTAAATTATGTTAAGATTAGGGCTTTGAATCAATTATGTCGTACTTTGTAACCCAGGTTAAGTCTCTCCCCCTTTGGTGGTCTATATAAACCGATACTCACTCAAGAAGATACACAGAAGAAGGCACAGGAAGAAAGAGAGCTCCGAAGACACGGCAGAGGAGAGAACTTTGATCCTGCTCCCCAGTAAGAGGAATGAGTCACTTGCCTGATAGTTTGCAGCTGAAGAGAATAGAACAGGTGAACTGAGAAAGCCCAGAAAGAAACAAACCCTATGCCAGCCCACGAGTGAGATCGGAAGAAGCTGGACCCACAGAACCTTTAGAGGAAGAAGGAAGGAGAGACCAGGCCCACCATCTTACTTCAACACATGGCAACTGACTTGGGTAAGAAAGTACTTCTTTTGGTACCTTGTGTTGGACTCTTTACAGTCTTGTAACTGTAAGCTTTATCCCAAATAAATGCCCTTTACAAAAACCAACAGATTTCTAGTACTTTGCATCAGCACCTCTTCGGCTGACTAATACAATCATCAACTAAGATCTCTCTCACGACTTCCTGTTCTCCAACCTGAAAAGATACCTGTGCTACTCTTAGCTATTCCTCTTCTGGGGACAAAACAAGTTCTTCCTCCTTTTGATGGTTGAGCTCCATCTCTTTCCTTCTATTACACAGCTTTATTTTATTGATTATTCCCTCTCCTTCTTCATTGCCTTCATCTGATTCCTTCCTCTTATGCTATGTTCAATCTTAAAAATTTCTCCCTTGATTCTGCATCCATCCCTACCTCCTTTCCCACAGTTTTCCTTATCTTCTACCCAATTTTCTAATTCCAACACTCTCCTGCAATTTTGTTTCCAGCCCTTCACCTAAATACCAACTTTATACTTTATTACAATAGCCACCACTGACGTCCACATTGCCAAACCCAATGGACTAAAAATTCTAGCATTTGACACCATTGACTAGTGTCTCCTTTCTAAAATATCCTCCTCCCTTGACTTCCATAACACCATGCTAAGTAAAAGAGATTTATTTCCAATCTCTCTTGCTGGATTTTTTCTCTCTGCTCCTTCCTAAAATGTTCTATACAGAATGCACTTGTCTTTTCACCCTACATTCTTCCTTAGTGTTCCAATCTATTCCCATAAAGCTACATGGATAAACTTATGAGTCCCAAATCAGAACCTCCAGCCTCAGATATTTCTTCTGAACTCTACACTCAAATATCTAATAACCTACTATAATCTCTACCTTGATGTCTTTTTTCCTATGGGTCATATCTTGATTAAAGGAACTGCTATCTACATAATCACCATAGCCTACATCAGGGAATCCTTTCTGAATCTTCAAATTTCATTGCCTCCCATAACTCATTAGGGCACTAGGTCTTTTCAATCCATATCCCAAAGAGATCTCTATTCTATTAAGTTCTCTTCATCCCCATGAGCTACAATTGTCTTAGAACAGACCTATTAATAATAATGAAAGAAAATTTTAAAGATAAAATTATGACTTTCATACAAATTTAATATGAACATATATTAAAGATTTTATTAGCTCATTAATTTATGTGGGAACCACTAAGGTGGTACCATGGGTTCAAAGGAAAATTCAAAGCACCACACTTATACAGTCTAATAGGGAATGCTAAAGTGAATATACAAATAGGTGAAAAACTAGCTTTTTTTTTTTCACAAAAGGGAGGGAAATTGATTTTCTTTCCACCAGACCAAATTCATATATATGTCTATGGAAAAGAGTATTTTACAATGTTAAACCCAACCTATAATTGGCAGAGTTGTAAATAACTCAAAGACAATGAAAGATGCAAACCCTACAAAATCAAATAACCCAACAGAGTGTGCTCTAGACAATACCTAGTTTTAAACTAAAAATATCAGTAATATTTTTGGTTCATTTCAAAGTTGTTCACAATTTTCCTAACATATCTCATCATCTTTTCCAAAACTAAAGTCAGATATCATATTCTTGTTTAAAATCCTGCATTAGCTCCCTTCCAATCAAGGAATAAAATCCAGACACATACCAGTTGGTCATTCTCATCTCCTCAGTCTCCATTTCACACCATTCCTACATCCATGGGCATTATAACCCAGGTGGAGCAATATCAAAATGCTTACTCTTCCCCAAATATATCTTGATGTTTCATACCCATTACCTTTTAAATGTCATTTCCTTTTACTGGAATATTCTTCTGGCCAACCATTAATGTCCTAGTAATTTTCAAAGCCAAGTTCAAAGGCCTTATTTTCTAGGAAGACTCCTTTGGCCCCTTCAAACAAAATTAAGGATTTCCTCTCTATAAATGTAAATTATTATTCGTTTTCACATCTCTCCTCCTTAGTGGACTGCAAGTTGCCCAGAGGCAGAAACTGAAAATATTTTATCATGCTGGGATTTAGAGTCAACCCTGGATTCGAATTCTGAATCCACTACTACTAGCTGAGTGACTTAGCAAGTAATTTAACCTTTCCAGGCTTTAGTTTCTTCACCTGTAAATGAATGCATTATAGTGTACATTATCAAGTGCAATAAGAATACTGATTGTGAATTAGACTACATGTTCAAATCCCTGTTCTGCTGTCATCCTAAGTAAACCACATACCTCTCTTCCTAAGTTTCTCCATTTATAAAATGGAGACACTAATAATATCTCATGGAGTTGTTGAAAGATTTAAAAATATATGTAAAGAAGTACAACTAGCCAGGGTGTCCCAAAATACATGAGGCAAACTCTGGTGAAACTGAAGGGAGAAATGGATATCTCTACAATAATAGTTGGAGACTTCAACAAACCACTCACATCATTAGATAGAACAACTGGACAGAAGATCAACAAGGAAATAGAAAACTTGAACAATATGATAAATGAGCTAGACCTAATAGACACATACAGAATGTTGCACCCAAATTCAGCAGATCCTACATTCTTCTCAAATACCCATGGATCTTGCTTCAGGATAGAACACATGTTAGGTCATAATACAGCTCTCAATAAAAATAAAAACATTGAAATTATACAAAATACCCTCTCATGTAATGGAATGAAACTGAAAACCAGTAATAGACAGGAAAGAGATAAATTTGCAGATGTGCTAAATAACACATCACTGAACTATTAGTGGTCAAAGAACAAATTGCAAGTGAAATCAGTAAATATATTAAGATGAATGAAAACAAGAACACAACTTATCAAATTTATGGGATACAATTAAGGCAATCTCGAGGGGGAAATTTATAGCCCTAAACACCTATATTTAAAAAGAACAAAGAACTAAAATCAAAGATCTAACTATACTTTAAAAAGAAGAAAGAGCTAAAATCAAAGATCAAAGAACAACTGAAGGAACTTGAAAAAGAATAGCAAACCATTCCCAAAACAAGCAGAACGAAAGAAATAAGAATAAAGATTAGAGCAGTAATAAATGAAATTGAGAACAACAAAGAAAAGAGTAGAGAAAATCAACAAAACCAAAACTGGTTCTTTGAGATCAATAAAATTGACAAACCCCTACATAGACTAACAGTAAAAGAGAAGACACAAATAAATAAAATCAGAAATGAAAGGGGCAAAGTTACAACAGGCCCCACAGAAATAGAAAGGATCATAAGAGGATATTATGAGAAACTGTATGCAAGCAAACTAGACAACACTGATGAAATGAACAAATTCCTAGAAATGCACAAACAACCTACACTGATGCTACAAGAAATATGAGAACTTAACAAACCAATCACATTTAAAGAGATTGAATTAGTCATCAAAATCTCCCAACAAAGAAAAATCCAGGACTAGATGGCTGCACAGGTGAATTCTACCAAGCATTTTGAGAAGAATTAAAGCCAATCCTGTTTAAACTCTTCCAAACAATTGAAGAGGAGGGAATGTTACCCAACACATTTTATGAAGCCAACATCTCTCTAGCACCAAAGCCAGATAAAGACCTTACAAGAAAAGAAAATTACAGATCAATCTCTCTAATGAACATAAATGCAATAATTCTCAACAAAATATTTGCAGATAGAGTCCAACAGCACATCAAAAGACTTATACATCACAACCAAGTAGAATTTATTCCTTGTGTGCAAGGGTGGCTCAACATAAGAAAATCAATCAATGTAATGCACCACATTAATAAACTGAATGCAAAAAACCACATGATCATCTCAATCAAAGCAGAAAAGACATTCAACAAAATCCAGCATCCTTTCTTCATTGAAAGCACTTTGAAAGAAAGGAATAGAAAGAAAATTCCTCAATATGATAAAAGGCATATATGAAAAACCCATAGCCAAAATTGTATACAATGGGGAAAGGTTGCAAGCTTCTCCTCTAAGATCAGGAACAAGACAAGGATGTTCACTGTCACCATTGTTATTCAATATTGTACTAGAAGTTCTAGCTAGAGCAATCAGACAAGAAAAATAAAAAGCATCCAAATAATGAAAAGAAGTAAAACTCTCACTATTTACAGATGATATGATCCTATATTTATAAAATTCTGAAATACCTATGACAAAGCTACTTGAGCTACTAAATGAGTTCAGCAAAGTGGCAGGATACAAGATTAACATACAAAAATATTTCTGTACACTAGAATTGAACACCCTTAGATGGAAATCAGGGGGAAAAAATCCATCTACAATAGCAACAAAAGACTTGAATACCTAGGAATCAATTTAACCAAAGAAGTACAGGATCTATATGCAGAAAACTAAAAAACCATGCTAAAAGAGATCAAGGAAACCTAAACAAATGGAAAGATAGTCCATGTTCATGGATTAGAAGACTAAATATTGTGAAGATGTCAATCCTACCCAAACTGATTTATAGCTTCAATGCAATGCCGATCAAAATCCAACAGCCTACTTTACAGAAATAGAAAAGGCAATTACCAAATTCATTTGGAAAGGAAGGTGTGCCCAAATAGCCAAAAGCATTCTAAAAAAGAAGAATAACATGGGAGGAATTTCCCACTCTCTGACCCTGAAACATATCACAAAGCTACAGCAGTCAAAACAGTGTGGTATTGGCATAAAGACAGACACACTGATAAGAGTAATAGAATTGAGAGACCAGAAATAAACCCTCACTTCTACAACCAACCAGTTTTTGATAAACCTACCAAGTCCAAGTTGATGGGACAAAACAGTCTCTTCAACAAATGGTGCTGGAGAACTGGATAGCCATAACCAAAAGAATGAAAGAGCACCATTATCTCACTCCCTATACAAGAATCAATTCAAAATGGACCAAAAACCTAAATATGAAAGCCAGGACCATAAAATTACTAGAAGGACACGTAGGGAGCCATCTTAATGTTGGTTTAGTAGGTGGTGGTTTCTTGGACCTTAAGCCCAAAGCATGTGAAACAAAAGAAAAAATAGACAAATGGGGCCCTCTCAAAATTAAACCATTTGCACCTCACAGCACTTTGTCAAAAGAGTGACAAGACAGCAAACACAATGGGAAAAAAAAATGTGGAAATTACATATCCAATAAGGGTTTAATATCCATGATATATAAAGAGGTGCTACAACTCACCAATAAAAATACAAATGACCTGAAGAAATACAAATGGCAGAAAAACACATGAAAAAATGTTCATCATTACTAGTGATTAGGGAAATGCAAATCAAAACCACAATGGGATAGTTCACACCCATTAGACTAGAGATTATTAAAAACACAGAGGCCAACAAGTGCTAGAGAGGATGTGAAGAGGTAGGAACACTTTTGCACTTCAAAATCTGAGTCAAAAGGGTAAAAATGCAACCATTTCAATGGAAGAAAATATTTGGAAATCACATATCTGATAAGGGTTTAATATTAATGATATATAAAGAGATGCTACAACTGAACAATACAAGGAACAAACTATCCTATTAAAAGGGCCAAACCTTGAAAAGACAATTGTCCAAAGAAAAAAAACAAGAGAAAACACATGAGAAAATGTTCAACATCACTAGCAATTAGGGAAATGCAAATCAAAACCACAAGGAGATATCATTTCACACCTATTAGAATGGCCACTGTTAAAAAGTCAGAAAACTAGAAGTGTTTGAGAGGATGTGGAAAGATAGGAACACTTATTCACTGTTGGTGGGAATTTAGAATGCTACATCACTGTGAAGAACTGTTTAGCAGTTCCTAAGGAAGTTGAATAAAGCCTTACCATGTGACCATCAATACCATTGCTAGGTATATACCCTGAAGAACTGACAGCAGTGAAATGAACAGACATCTGCATACTGATGTTCATAGCGGTGTTATTCACAATTGCCAAAATATGGAAATAATGCAGGTGTCTATCAACTGATAAATGGGTATACAAATTGTGGTATATAAACACAATGGAATATTATGCAGCTGTAGGAAGAAATGAAGTCATAAAACATATGACGACACAGATGAACCTGAAGGACATTCTGTTGAATGAATGAAGCCAGATGCAAAAGGACAAATACTGTATGATTGTGCTATTATGAACTAAATTTATTGTGCAATCCCATGAATTTACTACCTTGAATATGGGTCACGAAAAAATAGGGTGAGTTTAGAGAATGAAAAGCTGAGGTTTAACTTGTGTAGAATTGGTAAAATGAATGTGTGTTAATCTCTGGAATTGAATAAAAAAGGTGAAAGCCCAACATAATATTTGTAACTAACAGTGCTAGTATGTGGGTATGAAAGTGGTTTAAAGGTAAAGACTAAGATCATTGTTATATTACTAAAAGAGAGCTAAAAAATGCAACATGGAACTGTATAGCATTTAAAACTGCATGTGAAATAAGAATATGAGTAAAATTTCATGTATAAGAACATTTTTCTTTGAAGCTGAACAAATGTATGGTTTTTCTTGGTTTTTTTCCTTTGTATTTATTTCTCTCCCCTCCCCCTCCCCCCAATTGTCTGCTCACTGTGTCCATTCACTGTGTTTTCTTCTGTGACTGCTTCTTTCCTTATCAGCAGTACTGGGAATCTGTGTCTCTTTTTGTTGCATCATCTTGTTGTGTCAGCTCTCCGTGTGTGCGGCGCCATTCTTGGGAAGGCTGCACTTTCTTTCGGGCTGGGCGGCTCTCCTTATGGAGTGCACTCCTTGTGCATGGGGCTCCCCTACACGGGGTACACCCCTGCATGGCACAGCACTCCTTGTGTGCATCAGCACTGTGCATGGGCCAGCTCCACACGAGTCAAGGAGGCCTGGTGTTTGAACCGTGGACCTCCCATGTGGTAGGCAGACGCCCTATCCACTGGGCTAAGTCCACTTCCCCCAAATGTATGTTAATACTACAAAATGTTAATATCAGACATAAAAATCATTATGCTAAATAAAAGAAATCAGACACAAAGTACTACATATTGTATGATTCCAATTATATCAATTGTAAATATAAATCAATATATAAAGATGAAATTAGATTAGTGATTATGTAGGACTGGGAAAGGAATGCTAAGGAGTGTGGAGTTTTTCTTTTTGGAGTACTGAAATTGTTCTAAATTTTTTTTGTGGTGATGAATATACAACATTGTAATTATACTAAAAGCCATTGATTATACATTTTGGATAGATCATACAGTATGTGAAAATATCTCAATAAAATTTCATAATAAATAAATAAATAACTGTGCAAGAATAGCCAAAAATAGCAGATACGTACAGCAGGGGAAACATCAAGAGATTAAGAGGTGAAGACTTTTCTTGGTTGTTTGGTTTTTGTTTATTATTATTATTGAAATAATGAAAAAATGACTGAAGTGAAGAATGCACAGCTATGTGATGATAACAAATACCATTGACTGTATACTTTAGAGGATTTGTATGCTTTGTTAATCTGTATCAATAAAATTGATTTGTTTAAAAAATAAGAAATCTATCTAGAAGAGCCAAAAGATATAATTTCCCATCACAGAAACCATGTTGTCCCTTTAATTTTAGAGTCCAGTTTTAAGAATTCTCTAATGATTCCTAAATGATTAGAGAGCTATCAAATCCAGTTCCTATTCTTTTACTTAAATAGTAATGCATGTTGATTAAGGAAAATATTATAAGTAGAAATATAGTAAGAAAAAATCATCCATATTCCATATTCTTAACTGAAAAATAGCCAAATAAGTCCTTCCACTCTTTTTTTGTAAATGTGCTGGTCTGAAGCTGCATGTATCCAGAAAGGCATATTCTTAAATTTGATCCATTTCTGTGGGTGTAAACCTAGTGTGAGTAGTACCCTTTGACAGGGCTATTTCAGTCAAGACGTGACTCACCTCATTTAGAATGGGTCTTAATCCTTTTACTGGAGTCCTTTATAAACATAATAAATATAGACAGAGGGAGAGAGAGAGTCACAGAAAGCAAGAAGATGAAACAGAACCCAGAACAGAGAGGAAGAAACCAGTAGATGCTGCCATGTGCCTTGTCTTGGGGCATGGGAGCCAAGGATTCCCAGCACTGGTTTCCAGGAGAAAGCATAACCTTGATGATGTCTTGATTTGGATACTTTTATGGCCTCAAAACTATAAGCTAATAAATCCCCATTGTTTAAATTAATCCGTTTCATGGTATTTTCTTGGAGCAACCTAAGAAACTAAAATATCTATTATTCATATAAGTGGAGGTTTTGAGTACATGGTCTGGAAATCAAGAGAGAAGGCTGGTTGGAGATGCAAACTGTTAGCATATAGATGATATTTTAAGCAATAAGATAAAATGAGCAAGGCAGTGAATGTAGCTAGAGAAATGAAGAGATGCAAGAAGTGACCCCTGGATTCCCCAGCATTAGGAGACTGGGATATGAGGAGGCACCAGCAAAAATGATTGAGAATAATCAGCCAATGAGGTAGGAGAGAACCATTCCATAAGCAAAGTGAGGGGGAAAGGGAAGTATTTCAAGGAAGAGAGAATGTCAAATGCAAATTATACACTCTATTAAATGATATTATTAGGTTAAATAAGATGGGGACTGAGAAATAACTGGTGCAAACTGGCAGTCATGCTTTTAGCCTCCACTTTATACCACTACTTTACACTTATCAAAGTTGATATAAAGTAGGTAGAAGAAGACAGTAAAGAGCAAAGAGTATCATTTTAAGAAATGCAGATTTTATTCTGTAAGCAAATAAGTGTATAAGCAGATTTCTGGGTTTTTTTATATCATTCAGTTTGTGAACACAGAATTTGTTATTCCTATTCCTTTTTTTTTATTGTTTATTTTTTTTGTCATTATTTATTTTTTTAATGTTACATTTGAAAAATATGAGGTTCCCATATACCCCCCACCCCCCTCACCCCACTCCTCCCATAACAACCTCCTCCATCATCATGGGACATTCATTGTGCTTGATGAATACATCTCTGAGCACTGCTGCATCACATGGTCAATGATCCACATTATAGTTTACACTCTCCCCAGTCTACCCATGGGCCATGGGAGGACGTACAATGTCTGGTAACTGTCCCTGCAGTACTACCCAGAACAGCTCCAAGTCTTGAAAATGCCCCCACATCACATCTCTTCTTCCCACTCTCTACCCTCAGCAGCTACCATGGCCACTTTCTCCACATCACTGCCACATTTTCTTCGATTACTAATCACAATAGTTCATGAATAGAATATCAGTAAGTCCACTCTAATCCATACTCTATTCCTCCATCCTGTGGACCTTCGAATGGTTGTGTCCACTCCACATCTATATCAAGAGGGGGCTTAGATTCCACATGGATGCTGGATGCAATTCTCCTGCTTTCAGTTGTAGGCACTCTTGGCTCTCTGGTGTGGTGGTTGACCTTCTTCTACTCCAGGTTAGCTGAGTGGGGTAAGTCCAATAAACCAGAGTGTAAGAGGTTGCTAGTCTGTTGAGGCTCAGGGCCTGGCTATCACATGGTCAGTTCAGAGATTCAGGTCCCCTGGGTATACACTAAACCCCAATGCCAACCACAGGTCCAGTAAAAGTAACAGGAGAGGCTTGTGAACAAAGATCACATCTGAGTCCAGCTCCATCACACAGAAACATAAACTCCAAAGTAGTGCCAACTGACTTAGCATTGAACTCCATCCGCCATGACCATAGAACGTGTGGGTCTCAGTAGCCCTCAGAAGAACCAATACCTGGGGTTGTATCTACTTTATCTGTCTCTGGGACTCTGCTGAGGTGTACATAAGGGCGACCCCTGTGATAACCTCCTGACTCTTTTTTGGAGACTCATAGCCATATAACTCTAGCAACAATAAGAAAGATTATTTAGAGGAATTAAAGCCTAAAATAAGAAAAGCAGGTAATAGCTGAAGTAAGCAAACCAATGATATTAGTGATCTAAACTAGGCATGTGAAAATGTTACTAAGGGTATTTATCAAGAGAACATAATAATTATAAATATCTATGTTTCAAATACATGAAACATATCAGAATTTCAAATACATGAAGCAAAAACTAATAAAACTTCAAAAACTAATAAAACTTCTTCTGCAAGGGGATGCAGAAGAACACAAAGTGAATGGACACAGAGAGCAGACAATGAGAGAGAAATAAATAAAATAGATCTTTAAAAAAGAAAGGAAGAAAGGAAGAAAAGAAAGAGAAAGAAAGAAAGAAAGAAAGAAAGAAAGAAAGAAAGAAAGAAAGAAAGAAAGAAAGAAAGAAAGAAAGAAAGAAAGAAAGAAAGAAAGAAAGAAAGAAAGAAAGAAAGAAAGAAAGAAAGAAAGAAAGAAAGAAAGAAAGAAAGAAAGAAAGAAAGAAAGAAAGAAAGAAAGAAAGAAAGAAAGAAAGAGAAAGAAAACACATGGGGCCATACAACAAGTCTCAGTAAATTAAACAGGGTTCAAATCAGAAAAAATATATTTTCTGGAAAAAAAAGTAATTAAATAAGAAACCAATAAGAAAAAGTCTGGAAAATCTTCAAACAGTTAAATACTCCAAATGTCAAGGAATAAATCAAAGTGACTTCTGGGAAGATGGCATGGGAGGAGGTAGGCAGGACTCAACCCTCTCACAAAAACAATGAAATAATGGCCAAAAAAAGCTGTCTGTGGGAGCTGCTTTGGGGAGCTTCAGACCAAAAGAGTATTGTGCATTCTCTAGGAAGGTGAAGGACAGAGACAAAGAAGAAACCCAAATGAAAACTGTGAGTTTCTAGCCCCATGTCTGGGAGCAGCAGCCATGCCCTGCCCTATCCTCAAGGCAAACAGCCTGGATAAAACCTGTGGCTCACTACAGTTCCTGACAGGAGAACAGATGTCTTCCTCTCTGGAAAGAGGTTGGGTGCAGCAGAGGGTGGTTTAGTTTCTGTAGAGTAAGTTTGGCCAGCAGAGCCCATTTCAAATCTTGGCTCTGGCCAGAAGAGAAGCATGTGGAATAAGGAAAGTTGAAAGAAACATCTCCATGGAAAGATTCACTGAAGAGCACCATCTGTTGGCTGGCCAAAAAACTGCTATGACAAAAACCACTCTTAGGACCCCTGGAGCAGATCTATGCACCATTAGTGAGTCCCTGGACCTATTTTGATAACTTTTTCTAAGCAAAATCAATGACTCAGAATAAGTTGAACCAAAAATCAAAGAAGACCTGTTTGGGGGGTGGGGGTAGACAAGAGAGAAACTGACTATCAAAGTAAATTCACCAACATATTCAGATGCCTAGACATCAGCAAATATTAGGAAACAGGAAGAAATGGCCCAACCAAAAAAACAAACCAAGAATCTTGAAGAAACATGGGATTTAAGATAACTAATCAATGATAATCTCATAAATCTCCTAAATTAATTCAAAGAATTGAAGTAAAATATGACTAAAGAGATAAAGGATATTAAGAAGACACTGGGTGAGCATTAAAAATAAAAGGAAATCCTACAAAGAAAAGTAACAGAGCTAATGGGAATGAAAGACACAATGAAAGAAATTAAAAATACATTAGAGGGATATATAAGAGCAGATGTGAATTAACAGAAGAAAGAATTAGTGATTGGGAGGACTGAGGACCTGCACTTGAAAAAACAGGAGAACAAAAAGAGAAAAGAGGAACAGCAACAATTCCCCAAGTGTAACGGCAAAACCAAAAAAGAAGAAAGATCCAACAATGAGTCCTTGATACTAATGACTATGCTTGTGAGCCTGTGCACCTGAAATAAGAACAAGGCCTAGAGCTGCAGGGTGCCTAAGAGTTACCTCCTGAGAGCCTCCATGTTGCTCAAATGTAGCCAGTCTCGAAGCCAAACTCAGCATGTAACTGTGTTGCCTTCTCTCCAACGTGGGACATGACTCCTGGGGAAGAGCCTCCCTGGTGCCGAGGGATTACCACCAAGTACCAGCTGATGATATAACTAGAAAATGACCTTGAATAAAAGGGTCAACTCAAACCAGCAGAATATCTCAATCTACATATAATACCAGGAATTAAAAATGCTTTTGACCTGAACAAAAGGGGGAAAGGGAAAGGACAAATGAGTTTATATGGCTATGAGTCTCCAAAAAGAGCCAGGAGGTTATCAGAGGGGTTGCCCTACGCACACCTCAGCAGAGTCCCAGAGACAGATAAAGTAGATACAACCCCAGGTATTGGTTCTTCTGAGGGCTACAGAGACCCACACATTCTATGGTCATGGCAGATTGAGTTCACTACCATGTCAGTTGGCCCTACTTTGGAGTTTATGTTTCTGTGTGTTGGAGCTGGACTCAGATGTGATCTTTGTCCACAAGCCTCTCCTGTTACTTTTACCTGAACTGTGGTTGGTGCTAGGGTTTAATGTATACCCAGGGGATCTGAATCTCTGGACTGACCATGTGATAGCCAGACCCTGAGCCTCAACAGACTTGCAACCTCTTACACTCTGGTTTATTGGATTTACCCCACTCAGCTAACCTGGAGTAGAAGAAGGTCAACCACCACACCAGAGAGCCAAGAGTGCCTACAACTGAAAGCAGGAGAATTGCATCCAGCATCCATGTGGAATCTAAGCCCCCTCTTGATATAGATGTGGAGTGGACACAATCATTCCAAGGTCCACAGGATGGAGGAATAGAGTATGGATTAGAGTGGACTTACTGATATTCTATTCACGAACTACTGCAATTAGTAATCGAAGAAAATGTGGCATCGGTGTGGAAAAAGTGGCCATGGTGGCTGCTGAGGTAGAGAGTGGGAGGAAGAGATGTGATGTGGGGGCATTTTGGGGACTTGGAGTTGTCCTGGGTGGTGCTGTAGGGACAGTTACCGGACATTGTATGTCCTCCCATGGCCCACTGGATGGACTGTGGGAGAGTGTGGGCTATGGTGTGGACCATTGACTATGAGGTGCAGCGGTGCTCAGAGATGTATTCACCAAGTGCAATGAATGTCTCATGATGATGGAGGAGGTTGTTGTTATGGGGGGGAGGAGTGTGGTAAGGGGGGTGGGGGGTATATGGTGACCTCATATTTTTTGAATGTAACATTAAAAAAACAAAGACAAAAAAGAGAAAAGAATGGAGAAAATGGTCTCAGGGAATTGAATGACAACATGAAACACACCAACATACATGTTATTGGTGTCACAGAGGTGTAGAGAACAGAAAAAAAGGCAGAAAGAATATTTAAGGAAATAATGACCAAAAACTTTCCAACCCTTAAGAAAGATATAAATATGAATAACCAAAAGAACCATGCATCCCAAACAGAATAAATCCTAAAAGTCCTACTCCGAGACAGCAACTATTCTGAATGGCAAATGCTGGAGATAAAGAGAGGACTAGGAGCAAGAGAAAAGCAATGCATCACATACAAAGTACCTGAAATAAGAACAAGTTCTGATCTCTCATCAGAAACCATAGAGGCAAGAAGAAGGTCATATGGTATATTTAAGGTACTGAAAGTGAAAACTTGCCAGTCAGGAATTCTTTATCCAGCAAAACTGTCTTTCAAAAATGAGGGTGAGTGAAAGTCTTCACAGACAAACAAAAACTGTATGTAACCAAAAGAAGAGATTTACAAGACATACTAAATGGAGTGTTAGATCCTGAAAGGAAAAAACAAAGGCAATAGTGTAGAAATGAAGATTATTAGTATAAGTAACTTAAAAAGTAAAAAGACAAACAACAATAAGATGCGATAATGAAAAGCCAAAGGATAAAATGGACAAAGTAAGTTATGCCTTTACAATAATAACAATGAATGTTAATGGATTGAATTTCCCAATCAAAAGACACAGGCTGACAGAATGGATAAAATATATATATATATATGGGCAATCTATATGATGTCTAAAAGAGACTCACCTCAGACATAAGGATACCAGGTTGAAAGTAAAAGGTTGGAAAAAGATATTCCACATGAATATAGTCAAAAGAGATCTGGAGTAGCATTACTAATAGCAGACAAGATAGATTTTAAATGTAAAACTTTTATAAGGGATGAAGATTGTCACTATATATTATAAAAAAAGGAAATTCACCAAGAAGAAATAACTATAATAAATGGTTATGCACCTAACTTGGGTGCCCCAAGACACATGATGCACACACTGGCAAAACTGAAGGGAGAATCAGACATCACTACAATAATAGTTGGAGACTTCAATATACAACTTTCATCATTGCATAGAACATCTAGACAGATAATAAATAAGGAAATATGATAAATGAACAAGAACTAACAGTCATTAAAGAGCATTTTATGGAGACAACATTACCCTAATATCAAAACCAGATAAAGATACTACACCAAAAAAAAAAAGGGAAATTACAGGCCAATATCTCTACTGAACATAGATACAAAAACCCTCAACAAAATACTTACAAACCAAATCCAAAAGCAGATTAAAAGAATTATACACTACAATCTAGTGGGTTTTACCCCAGCTATGGAAGGGTGGTCAAAATGAGAAAATCAATTAGTATTATAAACCACATTAATGAAATGAAGAAGAAAAAAAATCACAGGATCCTCTCATTGATACAGAAAAGGCATTTGACAAAATACAGCATCATTTCCTGATAAAAATACTCCAAAAAATAGGAGTAGAGGAAGTTCTCTCAACAGGCAAAGTGTATATATGAAAAAATCCACAGCTAGCATTATACTCAAAAGTGAAAGAAGGAAAACTTTCCCTTTGAGATCAGGAACAAAATGATGCCCACTCTCACAACTGTTATTCAATATTATGCCTGAAGTAGCCAGAGAAAGTAGGCAAGAAAAAGAAAGAAAGGCACCCAAATAAGAAAGGAAGAAGTAAAATTTTCACTATTCACTAATGATATGACCCTATATCCTGAAAATACCAAAAATCCACAACAAAACTAAGAGAATAGACAAGTTCAGCAAAGTGACAGGATAGAAGATTTATATGCAAAAATCTTTTTATGCATTTATATACACTGCTGACAAACAATCTGAGGAGGAAATCAGAATACAAAATTCCATTTATAATAGCAACAAAAACAATCAAATATTTAGGAATAAACTTAGCCTAGGACATAAAGAACCTGTATTCAGAAAACTACAAAACTTTGCTAAAAGAAATTGAGGAAGACTTAAATAAATGGAAGGAGAGTCTGTGTGCATGGATTGGAAGACTAAATATCATTAAGATGTCAATTCCACCCAAACTGATTTACAGATTCAATGAAATCCCAATAAAAATCCCAACAGCCTTTTTTGCAGAATTGGAAATTTATAATCAAATTTATTTGGAAGGATAAGGGGCCTCAAATAGCCAAAAATGTCTTTAAAAAGCAGAAAAAAGTTAAAGTACTCTCTTCCTGATTTTAAAGCTTATTACTTATTTACAGTGGTGAAAACAGCAAGGTACCGGCATAAAGATAGGCATATTGAGCATGGAGCTAAATTGAGAGCTCAGAAATAGATCCTCACATATACAGTCAAGTGATTTTTTTAAAAGTTTTCAAGTCCACCCAGTTGGGGCATAATAGTCTGTGCAAGAAATGATACTGGAGAACTGGATAAATATCCAAAAGAAAGAAAGAGGACCCCATCTCACACCTTATACAAAAATTAACTCAAAATGGATCAAGGACCTAAATATCAAAGCTAAAATCATAAAATTCCTAGAAGAAAATGTAGAAAAAATCTTCAAGATCTTGTGGTAGGTGGTAGCTTCTTAAACCTTATGCCCAAAGCACAATCAATGAAAGGAAAAATAGATAAATGGAACCTCCTCGAAATTCAACACTTTTGTGCCTCAAAGGACTTTGCCAAGAAAGTAAAAAGACAGCCTACTCAATGGGAGGAAATATTTGTAAATCAAAAATCTAATAAGAGTTTGATATACATGTGTGGCAGTTTGAGATTATTTTATGAATCCCAAAAAGATAAATATTATGTTTCTAAACTAATCTATTCCTCTGGGTGTGATACCCTTTGACTACATTAAAATCAGCTGAGGGGCCTTTGATTAGATTACCGATTAAGGCAGTGGACTTGGCCCAGTGGTTAGGGCATCCATCTACCACATGGGAGGTCTGCGGTTCAAACCCTGGGCCTCCTTGACCCGTGTGCAGCTGGCCCATGCACAGCGCTGATGCACGCAAGGAGTGTCCTGCCACGCAGGGGTATCCCCCACGTAGGGAAGCCCCACACGCAAGGAGTGCACCCCATAAGGAGAGCCGCCCAGTGCGAAAGAAAGTGCAGCCTGCCCAGGAATGGTGCCGCACACATGGAGAGCTGACACAAGATGACAGCAACAAAAAGAAACACAGATTCCCATGCCGCTGACAACAACAGAAGCAGACAAAGAAGACGCAGCAAATAGACAGAGAACAGACAACCGAGGTGGGGGGGAGGAGAGAAAGAAAGAAAGAAATAAATCTTAAAAAAAAAAAAAGATTACCTATTAAGATTGCAGTAGGGATTTTTATTGGACTGTGTAAGTGAGGCAGGACTCAGGTTCAGTCTCCACCCCCTTGCTGGGTCTGATAAAAGCAGACTTTAAGATACAGGAAGAGGGAGTTCTGCCAGTTTTGATCCTGCCTTTTGAGGAGGCTCAAACAGTTGAGGCCCCAGGGAGACATGAAACTTTTGCCTGATAGCTAACAGCTGAAATTGGGAAGAGAACAGTACAGCTGAGATTGACATAGGAGGCCTGGGAAAAAAAACAACCCCTATGCCAGGAGACAGAGGACAGCAGGATTGCTTAAGCATGAAGCCCCAAGAGGCTGGGTACATGGAGCTCAAAAGGAAAGAGTGAGTCTGACAGGGAAGGTTGAAACCTGGACAGAGGTCAACAATCATCTTTCTTCATCACATAGCAAAATGCCAGGACCAACAGTAGCAGATTGGTGAGAAAGCATTTCTGATGGTGCCTCAATTTGGACTTTTCATGGCCTTGGAACTGTAAGCTTTTACTCCAAATAAATCCCCTTATAAAAGCCAATCAATTTCTGATACCTTGTCTTGATATCCCTTTGGCAAACTAAAACAGAAATTGGTACGAGGAGAGTGGTGTCATGCTGCTTGCAATTACCAAAAATGCTGGAATGGTTTTATAAATAGGTAAGGGGTATTTTTTGGAGGAATTGTGAGTTGCTTAGTGGAAAAGGCCTAGATTGCTTTGAAGAGACAGTTGGTAAGAATATGGACCCTAAAGTTATTTCTGGTGAGGCCTTAGAAGAAAATGATAAAACTTATTGATAACTGGAAGAACAGTGATCCTTGTTTTGATGGTGCACAGAACTTTGCAAGATTGACAACTGATGTTAGATGGAAGATGGAATTTGAAAATGACAAACTTGGACATTTAACTGAGGATACTTCCAACATAAATGCAGCCTGGCTTCTTTCTTGCAGCTCATAGCAAAAATGCCTTTATACCAAATAAATCCCTTTATAAAAGCTAAGAGATTTCTGGTACCTTGCATCAGCAGCCCTTTGGCAAACTAAAACATATAGAGATCATACAACTCAGCAATAAAAAGACAAGAAACACAATGGGAAAAAAATGGGCAAAAGACTTGAATAGGCATTTCTCCAAAGAGGAAATGCAAACAGTCAAAAAGCACATGAAAAATGCTTAACACCATGAGCTATTAGGGAAATGCAGATCAAAACTTATCAAAACTAAAATGAGATACCATTTTACACCTTAAAGAATGGCCAATGGCATTATATATATATATATATATATATATTTTTTTTTTTTTTTTAAAGCAGAAACTATAAGTGTTGGAAAGGATGTAGAGAAACAGGAATACCCCTTTACTATTGGTGGGAATGTAGAATGGTGTAGCTTCTGTGGAAGACAGTTTAACAGTACCTCAAGAAGCTGAATACTGAAGTGCCTTATAATTCAGCAATTCCATTACTAGGAATATATTCAGAAGAAATGAAAGCAAGGAGGCAAACTGAAATTTGCACACTGATGTTCATAGCAGCATTACTCACAATTGCTAAAATATGGAACCAGCCTAAGTGTCCATCAACCAAGGAATGGATAAACAAAATTTGCTATATACATACAAAATGCAATACTATTCAATGAAATCAAGATGTATGTGACAACTTGGATGAATCTTGAATAAATTATGCTGAGTGACATAAGTCAGACACAAAAGGACAAATACTCTATGATCTCATTACTATGAACTAAATATGTTGAATAAACTTACATAGGTAAAGTCTAGAGTATAGGTTACCAGGAAATAGAAGATGGATTAAGAATGGGAGATGACAAGTGCAACAGCAAAGACCAAAAAAGAAGAATGGTCCAACAATGAGCCCTTGATACTAATGACTATGCTTGTGAGCCTGTGCACCTGAAATAAGAACAAGGCCTAGAGCTGCAGGGTGCCTAAGAGTTACCTCCTGAGAGCCTCCATGTTGCTCAAATGTGGCCAGTCTCGAAGCCAAACTCAGCATGTAAATGCATTGCCTTCCCCTCAGCATGGGACATGACTCCCAGGGATGAGCCTTCCTGGTGCCAAGGGATTACTACCAAGTACCAGCTGATGATGTAACTAGAAAATGACCTTGTATAAAAGGATCAACTCAGACCAGCAGGCTATCTCAGCCTACATGTAATATCAGGAGTTAAAAATGCTCTTTGACCTTGAATAAAAGGGGGAAATGGAAAGGACAAATGAGTTTATATGGCTATGAGTCTCCAAAAAAGAGCCAGGAGGGTATCAGAGGGGTCACCCTTACACACACCTCAGCAGAGTCCCAGAGACAGATAAAGTAGATACAACCCCGGGTATTGGTTCTTCTGAGGGCCCACAGGTTCTATGGTCATGGTAGATGGACTTCAGTGCCTTGTTAATTGGCCCTACTTTGGAGTTTGTGTTCCTGAGTGTGATGGAGTTGGACTCAGATGTGATCTTTGTTCACAAGCCTCTCCTGTTACTTTTACTGGACCTGTGGTTGGTGCTGGGGTTCAGTGTATACTCAGGGGACCTGTGACTCTGGGCTGTCCATGTGATAACCAGGCCCTGAGCCTCAACAGACTTGTAACTCCTATGCTCTGGTTTATTTGACTTACCCCTCTCAGCTAACATGGAGGTGGAGAGGTCAACCACCACACCAGAGAGCCAAGAGTGCCTACAACTGAAAGCAGGAGAATTGCATCCATCATCCATGTAGAATCTAAGCCCCTTCTTCATATGGATGTGGAGTGGACACAACCATTCCAGAGTCCACAGATTGGAGGAATAGAGTATGGATTAGAGTGGACTTACTGATATTCTATTCTGCAACTATTGTGATTAGTAATGGAAGTAAGTGTAGCACTGATGTGGAGAAAGTGGCCATGGTAGCTGCTGAGGGTAGGGAGTGGGAAGAAGAGATGTGATGTGGAGGCATTTTCAGGACTTGGAATTGTCCTGGGTGGTACTGCAGGGACAGTTTCTGGACACTATATGTCCTCCCATGGCCCACTGGGTGGATTGGGGGGGGGAGTGTAAACTATAATGTGGACCATTGGCCATGTGATGCAGCAGTGCTCAGAGATGTATTCACCAAGTGCAATGAATGTCCCATGATGATGGAGGAAGTTGTTGTTATTGGGGGAGGAGTAGAGTGAGGGGGGTAGGGGTTTTTGGGGACCTCATATTTTTTAATGTAACATCAAAAAAAATAAAGACAAAAAAAAGAATGGGAGTTGATACTTAATTAAGCAGCATCATTAATAAGGTTAACTGTAAAAGTGTGGAAATGAAAGTTGAGAGTAACACATTATAGGGAATATAACTAACACTGCTGATTTATAAACATGATTGTGGCTGAAAGGGGTCATCTGTGGATGTAAATGTCAATTGAAAGAAAACTAGAGAATAATCTAGGGAATGTATACCATAATAATTTTGGTGGTAGATGAAGATTATGGTTAATAGTATAAATATAAAAGAAGGCCCTTTTGCAAAGTGCTAAGAATATGGTTACGCCCAGGAAAATTACAACTAATGTAACTTCGGATGATAGTTAACAGTAATATTGTAATATTTTGCAGCAATGGCAAGAAGATTTTTTTTTCAGTACTAAGGGACAACAATATAGGGATATATTGGGTATTTTTCCTTTCATAGTAAAGAAAATGTTCTAAAATTGACTGAGATGATGACAGCACAACTTTGTGATGAAAATGAGAGCCACTGTGTATACACATTAAGTGGACTGTACAAAGTATGGTCCTGTATAACACAGGCAATCCAGTGGTAGATGATGTACTACTGTTAAAAGGAAAAATATGAGGACATTTTCTCCTGTTCAATAATAAATATGTAATACTAACACAGGGTATTAATAACTGGCGCACTGGAGGTAAAACACACCAAATATAAGGTATTAGCTATAGTTTGTAGTAATATTTTGATGCTGCTCTTTCATAGTTTGTAAGAAATGTTTCACAACAATGCAAGGTGTTGGTGGTGGGGATCCTTGTATGATGATATGCATGTTTGTTTTGTAAATTCACAAATTTTAGTATATTGTTTATGTATGTTCATGTATGAATGATATACTTCAATAAAAATTTTTCAAGTATGCAATAGCCATATAATGGAGTAGGATTCAGTAACAAAAAGGAAAAAAATATCAATACGCATACCAACTGGAATGAATCTCAGAATAATTATGTTGAGTCAAAGAAGCCAGACAATATAAAGTGTCCAGTATATGGTTCCATTTATACGAGTCCAGAAAATGCAAAATTATCTATAGTGACAGAAAAGAGATAGGTGATTGCCTAGGGACCAAGAGGTGGGGAAAAAAAGAGTAATTACAAATGGTAATCGAGAAGGAACTTTGGGAGTTTTGGCTATGTTTTTTCTTGTTTGTGGTGATGGCATCACAGGTTTTTACATATGTCAAAACTTATCAATATACAATTTAAATATATTCAAATTAATATATGTAGATTATTCCTCAGTAAAGCTGTTTTAAAAATATCATTATATTCTTTTAAATTTTTAATTGTTAGGAACTTGGTAACACTCTTGCATCTGGAGAGACTATCAACGTTGAAGTTTTCCCAATACCTAGTTTTAAAAATTATACCCCTCTCCTTATTATCCTATTTTCTAGTATTCAAGAGCTTTTCTACTGATACCTGTCTCTTAAAGATTTCATATCAATGTTTCCTGCCTAAGTTTTCACTGCTACTCTTGCTGTAATTTACATTTCCAGTTCTTTTTAATTTGACCTCTAGAATCTCCCAAATACACTTCTTATATTTTGAAAAGATTTTATCATTCCATTAACTCATCTCAGTTCCAGCTAATATCTAACTTTTAAGTGTTGAAACATTTCTAATGTTGCCAAAAGAGCAACCCCCATTCTACAAAGTCCACAATAATGTTTCTCAGCCTCAAATCTGGTACATACCTCAAAGAGGACACAAAAATTTTTATAAAATTCTCAAAATCTCACTTAAACATCATATACACTTGGTCATAGATGTAATGAAGACTATAACAAAAATCTAATCATAGGACATCAAAACTTAGCAAAGGTTTAGAATCTTCAACCTAGAATTTATTCTAAACAGAGAAATAGATTGAGTAAATTAAGAGTTAAAAATGGAAATGGAGTAAGGATATAATGAATTACAAGGAGAAAGAGAATACTCCATAACTTTAGATGTGTAACTGAAACTCAAGAAATTTAAAGCAGATGAGGGTATTGTGGAAAAGAAAATAGCTTTTCCCTTGGCAACTTGATGTACTTATAAAGGCTGAGAAAAAGAAAACATGGCTGCAGCGTATACTCCACCCTTGTCAACAAGGATTGAATGCAGAAAGATTATTTTAATTAATGGTTTCAATGTAAACTTATTTCACTACAAAATAGGTATGGTATACACTATATATTTTAATGAAAAAAGCACAAGAAATTTTAAAATGCTACAGTTTTTATTGTTTATTTCCCACCTGCACTCCAAGTCTTGAGGTATCCTTTAATTTCCCTAGCCACAAAGCTACTTTCAGATGCTTCTCTTTTTATAAAGTATGCACATCTAGAACCCCTAGCTACTGGTTGCTAACTTAACGATCTGCCTAGGACTGAAGAGAAGGCCCTTAATTTAATTTTATGTGGAGGACAGCATCTATTTCAACATTACAAATTTTTCCTTTCTGGGCATTAGATGAATCTTCAGGAACAGGATCCGTTCGTGAAGTTTTAGAATTTTCCTCTTTAGGATCTTCTCTAAAATTCGATGACTTTAATTTTACCACTGGAACTTCTGCTGTTTGAGGAGACAGATGTTCAGTAGACTCTATCTCCACAAAAGCCTCTGCTGCAGAGATTTTTGCAAATGATGGAGGATGAAGTTCAGTAGGTGCTTCTTCTAAAAGAAATTCTTCAACAGAGGTCTGCCCAGCTGGTGAAGGCTGAACCGCAGCAGTGACCTCCTCTACAGGGGCCTCCTCAATTGATATGGACTGAACTTCAGTAAGGGCCTCTTCTACAATGCTAGGCTCAATTTCAGCAGGAGACTTTTCACCTGGTGGTGGCTGAACTTCAGTGGGAGCCTTTTCTGCAGGGGCCTCCTCAGCTGATAGAGGCTGAATTTCAACAGGGCCCTCTTCAGTTGGTGGAGGCTGAACTTCAGCAAGGGCCTCTTCACCTTGCGGTGGCTGAACTTCAGTGGGAGCCTTTTCTGCAGGGGCCTCCTCAGCTGATAGAGGCTGAACTTCAGCTGGGCCCCCTTCAGTTGGTGAAGGCTGAACTTCAGCAAGGGCCTCTTCACCTGGTGGTGGCTGAACTTCAGTGGGAGCCTTTTCTGCAGGGGCCTCCTCAGCTGATAGAGGCTGAATTTCAACAGGGCCCTCTTCAGTTGGTGGAGGCTGAACTTCCACAAGGATTTCCTCACCTAGAGGTGGCTGAACTTCAGTGGAATCCTTTCCTGCAGGGGCCTCCTCAGCTGATAGAGGTTGAACTTCAGGTGGGCCCCCTTCAGTTGGTGGAGGCTGAACTTCAGCAAGGGCCTCTTCACCTGGTGGTGGCTGAACTTCAGTGGGAGCCTTTTCTGCAGGGGCCTCCTCAGCTGATAGAGGCTGAATTTCAACAGGGCCCTCTTCAGTTGGTGGAGGCTGAACTTCCACAAGGATTTCCTCACCTAGAGGTGGCTGAACTTCAGTGGAATCCTTTCCTGCAGGGGCCTCCTCAGCTGATAGAGGCTGAACTTCAGCTGGGCCCCCTTCAGTTGGTGGAGGCTGAACTTCAGCAAGGGCCTCTTCACCTGGTGGTGGCTGAACTTCAGTGGGAGCCTTTTCTGCAGGGGCCTCCTCAGCTGATAGAGGCTGAATTTCAGCTGGGCCCTCTTCAGGTGCTGAAAGCTGAACTTCAACAAGGGCTTCTTCATCTGGTGGTGGCTGAACTTCAGTGGAAGCCTTTTCTTCAGGGGCCTCAGATGTTGGAGGCTGAACTTCAGCAGAGGCCTCTTCACCTGGTGGAGGCTGAACTTCTGTGGGGGCCTCTTCTGTAGGGACCTGCTCAGTTGATGGAGGCTGCACTTGGGCAGGGCCCTCTTCTGTAGAAGCCTCCTCAGCTGGTAGAAGCTGAACATCAGTGGAGGTCTCTTCTGGAGGGGCCTCTTCTGCAAGGGCCTGCTCAGCTGGTGGAGGCTGTTCTTCAGCACAGGCCTCTTCTACAGGGGTCTCCACAGCTGGAGGGGGCTGGTCATCAACAGGGGCCTCTTTTGTAGGGATCTCAACTGTCCTACTTTCAATGAGGGTCTTTTCTGCAGGGATCTCCTCAGCTGGCAGAGGCTGAACTTCAAGGCAGGCCTCTTCTGTAGGGGTCTCTTCAGCTAGTAGAAGCTGATCTTCATCAGGTGTCTCTTCTTCAGGGGTTTTCTCAACTGGTGGAGGCTGAACTTCAGCTTGGGACTCATCTATAGGGCATATAGTTGGAGGCTTTACTTCCACTGGGACCTCTTCAACAGGGGTAAGTTCTACTTCAGCAGAGCTCTGTTCTACAGAAGGCTCTTCAGCTGCTAGAGTCTGTACTTCTACAGTAGCTTTATCAGCTGCTGGTGTCTCAAATTCAACAGGGGCCTCTTCTTCAGGAGCTTCTTTAGTTGATGGAGGATGTACTTCAACAGGGAACTCAGCAGGTATAGGCACTACATCAGTAGCTTCTTCTGTAGGAACCTCTTCATGTGGTAGAGGCTGTATTTCTACAGTGGCTTCATCAGCTGATGGAGGCTGAAGTTCAACAGGGGCTTGTTCTGCAGGAGCCTCTTCAACAGCTGACAGCCAGGTTTCATTAGGGGACTCTTCAGCAGATGGAATCTGTATGTCAACAGGGGCTTCTTCAGCAACAAGAAGCTGTTCTTCAACAGAAGTCTCTTCAGCTGGTGGAAACTTTACTTCATCCATGACTTTTTCTGTTGGGGGATGCTCTATTTCAGCAGAGCCCTCTTTTTGAACAAACGGACCCTCTCCTATAACAGATCTATTTTCCTCATCCCTACGCTCATCTAAAATGAATCCCAAAGTACCTTTTTCGGTTGACTGAGTAAATGAAGGTTTGCTGACAATTTCCTGCCTAATTACTTCTTTGCTACTTGTTGCTGGTTGAATTTCAGGATGTTCAGTGACAAAAGTCATCCCCAAGGATTTACGTTTCTGGGCACCTTCCTTTGACTTTGAAAAAGAACTCCTTTGCCTGCAAACTACCACTATTTCTGATTCACTAAAGTATGTCTGCTGTTCCTTATCCACCATTTCTTTATAAGGAATGTTCATCATGGTCCAGTCTCCAGTACAACTAGTCTGCTGAGATCTGTCTATTTTAAGTTGTATTGAGTGTCTGCTTGGTGGAATTTCTATTTCAGCTATGCTCTCTGGCAATTTAGAGGCTGCTTCTCCACCATCAGCTGGTTTTTCATCAGGTACCACTATTTCACCAACTGCCATGATTTCTTCCCTTTTCTCTTCTATGCTGGTGTCTGTCTGCAGAGATTTGTCTGTCATTTCCTGTCCATGCTTTCTCTTTGTCCAAGTTTGCTGAAGTTGAGAAGATACTCTAAGAGACTCATATTTTTTAGCAGAATTGCTGAATTTGTTTCCAGGAATATTACCAATGCTATGGGTAGCTTTGGGCCCAGATGGCTGTGGTGTGGTCAAGTGTTTCTTTTTTTCTGTCACTTCAGTTTGCTGGGATTTGTCTACCATTGGTTGGCTGGGTTGTCTTCTCTTTCGAAGTTCTTGCCTCCCTGCTGAGATAGGCTGATCAGGTTCATCACTCTCTTCCATTTCCAAGACTGGCAAATTTCAATTTTTTTATACTTTAAGTAATCATTAAAAATCACAGAAGTTCCAGGTGATTAAGACTTTGCCTTCTTTCATTTAAGTGTTGTTCTGTTGAGCTCCCTCAGAAAAAAGTAATTCATAGATTATTGCATTCTCTACTACATTCTTGTTGGATCCCACCCTTTTTCAGTAAGCATCTTTCTTGTTTAGTCTCTGTTATGACTAAAACTCACTTCTAGAAGTTTTCATCTAGTGTCTATGACATCACGGCCACTTCTCCCTGAAAGGTTCCATCTGTGGTGTTCCCAGCACTTGTAAACTATGCATATACTAACAGGCAATAGCTATGTGGGAGAGATCTACCTTTTGAAATTAAATTGAAAAAATTATTTGTCCTCCAGAAGAACATGAAATAAACTCCAATAATGTCACTTTCTAATTGTTGAACTTAAGGGTTTTGAACTTTCAGTTTTGTTCTTTTCATCCAATTATCAAAGACAGTTATAATTCAGTATTCAGATTACTGCAGCCTATTTTCAGATGTTGACAAAACTAACTGAAAATATATGTGTGAGAATGTCCTACCAAGATATGTTTATATAAATGAAAGCAAGTTAATATGGTTTTTAAAACTTGAGTTCTGAAATCTACCTATATGTAAGCTCCTTTCCTATATCTTTAGGTTTCAGTAATCACAATTTGACTGTAAAAATACATAGCATGTTGCTCTTCTTGAACAAATTGAAATATTTTCATTTTTATTTTCACCTATTTCAGAAAATAGATCCACCCAAAGTTAGCCAAATAAAAGAATGTCGAGTCTAAAGACACGCCAAGTGAAATAAAATGCATGTTTTGATGAACTGCCACATGTGAATGAATTCCTCATTGAGGAAAAAAACTTTAAATTGAATCTTTAAAAATGAGGAAACCACATTAAGCAAATTGTAAATGGCACTATATTTTATTAGATTTGGAATATGAATAAAACTTTAACTCATACCTCACATAAGCATTTTACTAGAAGGATGGAGCTGGTCAAAAGATGTGCAAAAATATTTTCCTTTCATCTAAGGAAAGTGAAAGAAGAAAATAGACTTTAAAACAAGAGGCAAGGTAATGTTTTATTCATCTGGGAATTTTTTTAAATTTATTTTTTGTATTGCCCCTAGAAAACATAAATGTCCATGAATAATTCCCCTTCTTTACATACATTCGTCATAATTGTGGCTGTGTCCTCTTAGCCAAGCAAAAGAGTACTTTCATATTCTTTGACCCAGTCCCCAGAATAGCCTGTCTCTTAACAGTGATTAATGAATATTTGTTGAGTGTAATTAAAGGAAATGTGACTAGAAACCCTGATGCTTTTCCTGCATTCAACTTGCTTTGCTCTCATTTTTGTCTCTTCTGATCCACTATATTCTATTTTCTAAGACTTAATGAAGTAAAGCAATAGTCATTTTTAAAAGAATTGGCATAAGTTTTAATCAGATCTGGTATAGTTTGTAAACCTATCTATAAAACCCTTTAACTGGTAACCCTCTCAATCGCATCAGTCTAATATTGCATGTGTGTTTTGTAATTAAGTTTGAGGTATTTCATGTAATATCTTCAAAATCTATTTTGGGTCATTCATAACATGAAATAAATCTCAAAATTAATATTGTATGAATTGGGTTAAAAGCATATTGCATTTATTGGATTAATTTTGCTGCCTCATCTTAAACAAGATTTTACTAAATTTTCCCTAGACATAAACTGAATTTTAGCTTCTCAATTTCCAATCCTTACATATTTGTTTTCTCCTCTAAACAATAATTAAGAACTTGATCTTTCTTGATCACATACCAAACAACCATAGTATTACCACCAATATTAACTTATGCATAAAGCAAATTGGCATTAATTAAAATTACATTAAAAATTCCACCTGAGATCTCCAAATAGAATTATGAGGGATTTCATAGAGCAGTTTGTCATCCTGTTTCTTAAGACCCACTGATGCACCTTTTGTCCTACTGATCTGCCTGGCCCATTAATCATTACCTGATCTATCCTGTCAATTTTGGGCTTGGCATTTTACCCCTTTGTTCTGGAAATCTCTATTATCCAGCTCTCTCCCCTTCACTTGGTTCACATCCTGTCAGAGCCCTATATTTCTGACTCCTGACTGGCACTCTTTAATTATGACTCAATCTCTAAGGCTAGTTTCATTTCTGACTCAGGTCTGGCATTTAGTTTCTATGCCGTAACTGGCCTATTTTTATAACCCTAAAACTGAGATGGATTTGCTGAATGGGCCAAAAGCCTTCACCTAATGATTTGCACTTAATTTTACCAGAACTAAATTTGCTGGGCAGCACTTAATTTCATTTGTAATTTTGATGACTTTGAAAGCTATGCTTTAGGGAAGTGGACTTGGACCAATGGATAGGGCATCTGCCTACCACGTGGGAGGTCTGCAGTTCAAACCCGAGGCCTCCTTGAACTGCGTGGAGCTGGTCCATGCACAGTGCTGATGCACGCAAGGAGTGCCCTGCCACGCAGGGGTGTCTCCCACGTAGGGGAGCCACATGTGCAAGGAGTGTGCCCTGTAAGGAGACCCACACAGTGCAAAAGAAAGTGCAGCCTGCCCAGGAATGGCGCCACACACACAGAAAGCTGACACAGCAAGATGACGCAACAAAAAGAAACACAGATTCCCGGTGCTGCTGATAAGGATGGACGCGGTCACAGAAGAACATACAGTGAATGGACACAGGGACAGACAACTGGGGGAGGTAGGGGGTGGGAGGTGGGGGGGAAGAAGAGTGAAATAAATAGAAATAAATAAATATGTAAAAAAAAACTATGCTTTAGAGATGGCAGAGATGCTTCAAATCAATATAGAATGAGTCATGATGAGGGTTGCATTCACACTTTCTATCTAAACTGTGACACACGTTGCTTTGCTCATAATTTATTAGATCAAATAAGATAAAGCCTGAAAAAATATTGATTGGATAAAGCAACCAAGAAGTCATTGGTAATTTTAGGAAGAGCAATTTCATTGGAAGGGAATGGATAAAATTAATCCTAACTTAAAATGTATGTGCTTTAAAAAATAAAATTAAAAATCAATGAGAAACTAAGAAAATAAGTGCAATATATATAACAGAGAGCTATCCTTAATCACAGAAAGTTCTTAGAAATCAATATAAAAATATCAACCCAAGATAAAAATTAAGGCCATGAATACAAAATTTTCAGAAGAAAAATAAATGATAAATATAGAAATAGCTCAAATTTACTCCCGTTCAAAGAAATGAAAATTAAAATAAACGCCAATACAAAATTAGCAAGATTCATTTTTTAAAAGTGAGAGTTATTAAATGAATGGTCTCCTATATTACTGGTGGGAGTTTGAAGTGATACAAACTTTATTCTGGATGATTTGAAAATAAATTTCAAAAATTTCTAAGCAGTGCATGCCACCTGACAACAACTCTACTTCTAGGAAACATATTTTTTTAAAATAATTATTCCCCAAAGAAATAAGTACCCATATATGCATGGCACTATTTCTAGGTGTTGGGTGAAAAAGACAAAAAAAAAAAAAAAAAAGGAAACTTTCCTGCCCTTGTGGATCTTACAGTCTAAGGAGAGTCAGGCTCCTGTGTATGATCAGTAGTGTGTGATCTTACAGGTCCAACCGTAAGCAATTACAGAGGATTTACCTGAGAAGACTAGTGGAGGAAAGCTGCCCTCTCCACACAGACGTGGTGCACAGCCAGCTCACTGTAGTCTCTGATGGGAGTTGCAGAAAAGGACTCAGGCCCTCCAGCCGGTCATTCTCTTACACATCTGCATCCCTAAACCAAGGCCATCCCCAAGCACCTCTGTTGATATCTACTTATGGGGAGAGAAGGATGGTCCTTGAGGATTCTTTACTCTGACTCAGTACTCAGTACTTTTTCACTCATAGCCCTTCCCTACTTCCCTTTCTTCCAGTTCCCAGATCCTTAAAATGGAAGGAGCCTTCTGTTCAGGTCTTCTCAGCAGTGAGATGATCCCCATGTCTGTACTGGTCCAGCTCTTCCATGGGGAATAGAGTAAGAGTCTACACTTTTCTTTTGTTCAGCCTCTTGCTTATATTTTGCAGTCTGTGATTAAAGGCTTCACTGTTACTTTCATTGTAGCTTGTTGTCTTAATTAGCTATTTTTGACACATGGCAGCTCAGCTCAGCTTTTGATACAGTCTGATGGGGGGAATGAAAATAAATATAAACATTGTAAAAAGTATTGTTAAGTAAAGGGGATGGAATATACTTTACTTAGGGTAATAGAGGCAGAAGGGGTTTGTAGGATAGAGCATCTAATTGCATAAACATTCAAAGGAGGTATAGGAAGAAATGCATGCTATGTTCTAGGAACCATAAGAAGTTTTCTGTGGTTAGAGAAAAAGCCAAGTGAGCAAAGGAAAGCATGTATGAGATGTGCTTAAAGAAATAGGTGTGGGCCTGATCATGCAGAGATCTCTGCTGATGCTTGGAGTCCTCTTCCAAGCTTACTGGATGATGGAAGAATTCAATTCCTTGTGGCTGTAGGACCGAATCCTGTTGTCTTGCTGGGTATCAGCCTGCAGAGGTTCTCAGCTCTTAGAGTCTGACCTTGGGTTCTAACGATGTGGCCCTCTTAACATGGCAGCTTATATTTCAAAGTTAGCAGGAGAATCTCTCTTCCATCTGCTACAATAGAACCTTACATAATTCAATGTGATCACAACAGTGACTAACTGGTCACCTGATCAAGGGAGTGACTATCCCATCATATTCACAGATCCCACCCACACTCACGGCGAGGAGATTATTCAGCTCATGTAGACCAGGGTGTGGGATCTTGAGGGTCATCTTAAAATTCTGCCTGTTAGAAGAGATAAGAGTGGAATCATGAAAACAGCTAGAAGGCTGACAAGAAAAGAGGGTCCAAGACTAAGCCCTAAGTTATTAAGCATTTAAGTGTGAGGTAGAGGAAAAGGGACTGGCAAAATAAGACTGCAAATGAATATTAGGTTGGTATCAGTGTAAATGGAGAAAAAACAAAAGATTGGTGCATTTTGGTGTTGGAATCATCAGGAAGTGTTGTTTGATTCATTCTAAGGGGCAAAAGAGAGGAACTGTTAAAAATTATTTCTAAGTATTTGTTTTTGCAACCAGGTGGATAGAGGTATAGTTTAATGATATGGAAAAAATAAAAATGGAAAAGGAACAATTGGTAGGAAAATAAAAATGGAAAAGTTCAGTTTTGGGACTGATAATTTTGAGATTATTCTAACACATCCAGGTGGAGATATTAGATGGTTAGTTGAATATACAGTTTCAGAGCTCAGAACTGGCAATGTAAATTTGAGAGTCATTGGCATATAAATGGTATTTAAAGTCATAAGACTGAATATGATAACCTAGGAAGGGCATCTGGAATGACAAGAAAAGTGGGTCCAGGGGAAGCAGATGTGGCTCAAGTGATAGAGCTTCCACCTACCACACGGGAAGACCTGGGTTTGATTCCTGGGACCTTCTGGTGAAAAAAGAAGAAAAGAAGGAGTGCCAACATGGCAAGCCAGTGCCAGCACAAGTGCCTGCGTCGTAAGCCAGTGCCCACACAAGTAAGTCACGCAGCAATATGATGATGTATCAAAAGAGAGACAAAGGGAGAGTCAAGGTGAAATGCAGCAGAGACCAGGAACTGAGGTGGCACATTTGACAGGGAATTTCTCTCCCCATCAGAGGTCTTGAGGATGGAATCCTGGTGAATCCTAGAGGAGAGAAAATGAGAAGAGAAGACAACACAGATGGCAAAAAAACAGCAGGGCAGGAGGAGGGGAAAGGAGGAAAATAAATAAATTAAATAAATCTTAATAAAAAAAAAAGTGGTCCCAAGACTGAGCCCCAAGGTATCAAGCATTTGAATGCCAGGTAGGGGAAGTGGACATGGCCCAGTGGTTATGGCGTCCGTCTACTACATGGGAGGTCCGCAGTTCAAGCCCTGGGCCTTCTTGACCCATATGGAACTGGCCCATGTGCAGTGCTGAGGCACGCAAGGAGTGCCATGCCACGCAGGGGTGCCCCCACATAGGGGATCCCCACACGCAAAGAGTGTGCCCGTAAGAAGAACCGCCCAGTGCAAAAGAAAGTTCAGCCTGCCCAGGAATGGCGCTGCACACACGGAGAGCTGACGCAACAAGAAGGCGCAACAAAAAGAAACACAGATTCCCGAGCCGCTGACAACAACAGAAGCGGATAAAGAACACGCAGCAATTAGACATAGAGAACAGACAACTGGGGTGGGGGGGAAGGGGAGGGAAATAAAAATAAATAAATACATCTTTTAAATAAATAAATAAATAAATGCCAGGTAGAAGAAGAGAGTCAAGCAAAATACAACTGCAAATGAACATCCAGAGAGATATAAGAAAACCAGCAATGTTAAGAGGCCAAAAAAGAGTATTTTAAGGAGTGCTTATCTATGTCAAGTGATAATGGGAGATACATTAAATTGAAGACTGAAAATTGTCCATTGCATTTCACAAATGAATGCCATTGATAATCTTAGGCTAAAGCTTGTTCACTGGAGTGGTAAGGTAATGAGGGTTGGATAAAGTTACAATTAACTGTTTCAAAAAGCTTCAGCACAAAGATTTTGGAAAAAGATGTTTATTGCTATACTAAACAACAATTGGATATCACCTATTCTAAAAATCAGGGATGGGTAAATGGAATGCCTTTATTTTGAAATAATGTATCACCATTAAAAATCATGTTTATGAAAAATATGCTATGACAAAGAAAAATACCCATGACAAAAATGTTAGAGGAGATAAACTAGGATACAAACTTATAAGTAGGAGCCTATTTTCACAAAATGAATGTTATATGTTACACATTATGCATTTATTTATATTAAATATATAAAATGCTTAGAGAAAAATTAGAATGATATAGTTAATTATAGTGCATAGATAAATGATTTCAATGTTATAGCTATTATTTATATATCTCCAAATGTTTCACAACAAATAGTATGTTTTAATCAGAAAAAAAAATTGGAATAGTAATAATAAAGTAATATTCCAGAACCTTTAAAATATATACTACAGGGAATAATAGAAAGAACTGACTAAAATTAATAGAACTGCCAGGATCTGGTCAGTTTAGTGTAGGTCCAAACCCAACAATTAGTTGTGACATTGATCTTTACAATTGTTGTTTTTATCCAACTGCATTCAGCAAGTCTAGGAGAGAGTCACAGAAGAGAGTTAGATTTATGCAAACTGGAAGGGAAGGGGTTGCCAGAGTAATGAAGCAAAAAATCAAAGAGAAACATGGCAGTTAAGTACAAACTATGCTAGATATCATAGAAAGTGAAGAAAATTTAAGATGAGACGCTGGGAATGGGAACAAAGCAATGAGAAAATGGAAATTTAAGAGCAAGGGGTGAGAGGAAAGGATGCAATGATTAAGGCAAAAAAAGGTAGTAAATTTAGCTCACAATAAAGTCCAGAGTACAACTGGGTTAGAACTGAGGTACAAGTCACTAAATCTGAGGTATGCAAGGAACTTTGAGATTAGACATTGTGGTGACCTGAGACATCCAGGACAAGGAATGAGGACAATGACCAAAACTCTGAAACCAGTGTTTTCAGTGAATCAGGAGAAGTAATCAGGAAGTTGATTGAGCACAGTGACAAGAAGAGAAAGCTATTACCACTGTCTGAAAGTATGAACTTCAATGAGTAAATACATTTTATATAAGGGTAGAAAGGAGAATTGAAACAGGCACAGACACTGACTTTCCATGCGAAAGTTCTTGTAGTTTGGGGAAACAAAGGAGTTCCATTAGGAAGGTTGCCAGGAAAATTGCATCTTCAGTTAAAGCAATGAGATAGATGTAAGACGTTATCAGTATATTGACAATGCAAGCTTTTGTGGGGGTTGGGGAGATGCACAAGTAAAAGGATTGAACTGGTTGGGATCAGTGGGAGGTTAGAAGAAAAGAGAAATGAAATGTGAAGGCAAGGAAAATAATATTAATAGATTGTACACGGAGAGTTCAGTGTGGATAGTGACTAAAAGTAACAAGGTTTTGAAATATTTTGAGATTTTCTGGTCTCAGTGTTTCCAAAATATCTAAGATTAAAAATATTCCATTGCATGTATTGTAAAAAGCATGGGACTGTAAACACAGGGAATCCAGTGATGGAAGATGGACGTGGCTAATAGGATAAATATGACAATGTTCTCTCATGAACGATAACAAATAATACTAATGTACGGTGTTAATAATCAGGTGGGTTGGGGGGGGTGGGGAAATACACCAAACGTAAGATATGGGCTATAGTTAGTAGTAATATTTTGATGATATACTTGCATAGTTTGTAACATATTTCTCAACAGTATAAGGTTTGAGTGGTAGGGAGATGTATGGAAATCTTGTATGATGATAGGCATGTTTGTTTTGCAAATTCACAACTTTAACTATACATTTATTGTTTATGTTTGTATACAATGATATACTTCAATGAAATTTTATTTTTAAAAAGGTATTCCACTGTAGGTGCAGAATGAGGACTCAGGTGGGTTCAGGTATCTGATGAAGCCAGTTATCAATGCGTCATTCTGGCAACACTTGTTTAATCAGAGCCTATTGAATTATTTTTGGCCCATTCTTCTTTCCAAATACGTGCGTATGGTAAAAGACATATTTTATATAAGGCAGGATCGATTTTTTTTTAAATACTGTTTTTCTCATTTATTACTACACCTGAAGTAATAATTAGAGAGTTAAATAGCTAGAAGAGTATAGAGGAAGGATATTTTTTCCCATGTGGATATATTTGCAATCCTTCACTTTCCTTTCATAACAAGATACCAAATAATAACAAAAATATTTATATCTAGGATTAACTCAATCCAGAATATATCAAGGAGTTAGTACATATTCAGAATAATTTCCTAAAAGATTGTACAATGAGAACTAATGCTTATGCTAATTATTCAAGAGCATTCAGAAATATTTTAGTCCTTCTGAATTTTCAAATTTTATATTACTTATTATAGTGATGTCTTCCATTTACTCCTTTTGATCCTCTCTTCACTTTCTACCCTACATTGTACTACAGGAATCTGGCCTAATGGACTTCAACAGTGGGAGACCTATCCCTTTGGATTCAGCCAACAGAGTGCACTTGTCAGGAAATCTGATGGAAGGAGGAAGTGAAGTTTCCCTAGTAATTGCTGCAAGCTGGCTAAATCCCTCAGCTAGAGGTCACAGTGAGGACATCAGAGTGTCTTCACACATAGCTCCCTCCATACATCTTTTCTCTTTCTCTGTCCCTCCCTCTCTCCCTCCTTTCTTCTCCTCCCCACCCCCCACCGCCACCACCATTTTCATTAAACAGCTTTCCCCTACCACTTTCAGCCTAGGGATAGTAATGTTACCAGTCCTAGGGAACTGAACTATCCTTTGTGATTTGCTTATACTCTTAGAATTAGTCCCCTTAAACTCTCTGTAAATTGTCCAATTTGAGTATTTTCTTGCTAGCCCAGTGAAAGACACATACATCATACAGATTTAGGGATTTGAGGATGTTATTGTATCATAAACTTTGAAATCATTATATGGTTAACTTATAAGTCCCGGATAATAAGTATTCCCAGCTACCCAAACACTCCTTTCAGTAAATATTTAAGATAAATGATTCTCTTTATTTCACATTATAACTGAATTTAGTTAGAGAAATAAAGAAGTGAAGAAAGCAGTTTATGTCAATTTTTCTTAATCCTCTCACATGGGCAAATCTGATTAAGTATTGTTTACAGTATATTAAGCTCTTAACAAATAAGCTACATTATAAAAGTCAGAGGGAGAGAGTTTAGTGACAACAATCAATCATCTCCTTAATTCCCTACCCTCATCCTACTACAATGACCCAGGAATTCCTTAGGATGGGCATACTTCAGGAGAGGAGACTAGTAATTCCTTTTAGGTCTTGGCACAGCTGCTACTGGGCCCCAAGGGTATTCTCTTTTATGAAGTGTCTGAGTTATTTGAGAAAGTAGAATGTGTGCCACAGAAGTTGGAGCCTGTGACCAAGGCTCAACTTTTTTACAGAGTAATATCTTCACTAGAAGTGGGTTCTACTCCCCCTTAGTACAATCGAAAGAATTACTACATTAGAATGGGGCTTCCTAGTCTTTCTTATTAGAAAAATAACATTTTCTAACACAAAAAGCTAAAGCATTCTAATCGGCAGTAGTTACTGATCAATGAAAGGTCTTAACATTTCTTTTCTTATCAAAGGACTTGCAATTCCTATATAATCTTAACATTTGTTCTCTTTTCTTCTTCTGAGAAAATTAAGTGCAAAGAGAATTAAAATCCCACACATTGATTTAAAACCCAAAATATATAAACCAACATGACAAAATGGATATATAACAAAATATTAAGTTATACCACCCAGATCATCTCTATATCTAAAATATCACCCCTCCAGATCTAGAAAATATAAATTAGTCACATCCTATTAATGACAAATTTTATACCTGTGTGGGTAAATTATTGGGCTTCTCCTGACTTCAGTTTCTCCTTAGATGAATGATCCTGCTCAAAGAATTAATTGTTCAATGCACAGCAATTTAAAATGAGCTCTTTGAAGAATATTTCTATTTATTTTATAAGGTTATATAGTTAAAATAGAGCTCATTCTGACAGAAATGTATTTTAAAGAGCTAATCATTTCTACCTTGAATATTTCTAATTATATAGAGCAGAAATGCTCAAGCAGTTAAAAAACTATTGAAAATGCAAATTCAACAATTTAAAGACTATTACAAATTCTTTATTAAAAGTAAGACCAAAGTTTTTAAACATGCTAAGGAAAAATGCTTAGCAAAATACTCCAGGGACAAATTATGAACTGGCTGAGAAAGAACTTGAAAGGATATAAATAACCCTTCTTTCCAGTCAGGCTTTAGATCATGGATGACTGCAAATCATTTTCATATATGTGTTCATGAGATGTTTCTATAAAAAAGAGTATCAGAGAAATTCTACTTATGAAAAAATCTGTTGCCCAGTCCTGAATAAAACCAACTGCTTGCTTCTTTGCCCTCCAAAAGTCTTCAGTTGAGGAAAACAGGGCCCAGTTCAGACAAGAGTATTTGCAATAAGGTGGTGAGAGCTGAGGAGTCACTGTTTTATCCTAATTACAGGTGATCCCCAAAACTCAAGTACTCCTACACTGTTTGTCTATAGGGTCCACATCTCTCAACCAACTTCTAGCAGTTGCTTGCTTCAAATAGCCCCATCATATCAAGTGGGTCAATACAAATCTCCATATCTGCTGTCCCTGAAAGTATATGGTGTAACACACATAAAACAAAGGTAGAATTACAGCAATTGAGAGAAAAAAACTATAAAATGAACATATCTGAAATAATCTTTAAGAACTAAAATTCTAACTCAGCTGAACAACTTAACACCTTATGTTAGGCATGTTCAGCTCTTGCTGAAAGATCAAAGGTCTCCTTGGACAATAGAAGATAACAACCCTCACCGATGGAGAACATGACTTTGGAGATTCATTCTAAGGTATTACTTGTCAACTCTAGGATTACAAGGCAGCAAAACCCAAACACTATACTTTGATGATAACATTGTCCCTAACTGCTTGGCACCAGGAGTCACACTTGAAACTACTCAGCAATAAAAGGTAGGCTGAGGAAATGGAATTCCCCTCTCTTAAATTTCATCATGATATCACATTATATTGCATTCAGTGCATGACTAGATCTCTTTAATTAAGCATGAAGCCTGCAGGACTCAACAGAATTTGATGATGCATTTTAAAAATACTGGAAAGCATCCTTATCTCAACTCTAAATATAAGTTTTCTAATTCAATCATTAAAAAAAGCAACTATGCTACCACTCTTCTATTTTATGTTCCATTGTTTTAAAAGTACTATGTTAATTCTTTCCAATGGCACATTCAGAGTGAATGCCAATTAATTAACAGGGATAAAACCCAAATGGTTAACCTATAGCAGAGATTTCAATTAAGCATTAATTTAAATCATGTATATTGATAAAACCTGAATACTGATATTTCATCAAACATGATAGAAGAGAAATTTCTAAATTTCTAAAGGTGGGATTGAACCCAAATTTTATAAATTGTAGTATGTACACAGACCTTATAGTGGGTTAGTTCTACATGTATATTTCTGATTCTAAACATAAAGGCCTTCCTGAACTCTGATCTTTAGAGTTTCTTTAATACAGAGGCAAAATCTTTCCATAAGAGATTAAAATACAACATGCAATTATCCTTCGGAGAAGAAAAATATTGATTTAATTTTACAGTAATCTTATAAATGAATTTTGGTGTTTATTTTTTCAGAGCAGACTTGATATGGAGAAAAGTAAGAAAGCATGTGGGTCCTAAGTATCTTTAAAAAGAGTGAAATAGGTGACACAAGATGAAAATTGAGAATGATGAAAATAAACTTTTCCCACTTCATAATTTAGTCTAGGTTCAATCTCACAATAGAAAAATTATCACAAAATATACTAAGACACATAGGCTTCTAGGCCTTAAGTCTTCTCAGTGTTTATAAATACCACTAAAAATATGGAGTCAAAATATGAGTTTCTATCATGTAACAATAGAAAAAAATAGATTATCAGGAAAAAGTCATTGCCATACCAAGTTCAGTTGTTGTCAGAGAGCAATTTCCCAGGTTAAGCAAATAGCCTCAAAAAGTACTGAACTGCAGAACAAACAATACTCCCATTTTTTTCTGAATGGTCATGAAATAAATGCTTACCTTTTCTATTTAACCAGGCAAATATCAGTGATGTAAGAACACCTAGTTGGAACTTTGAAGAAGGCCAACATACTTAGTGATTGACAAAAAGGAAGGCTCACGGGACAGGACTCTCCCACGTGAGATAACTCAGACAAAGCTGGGAGGGCAACTGTGCCCCAGGTGGGCCACAGTGAGTCAGTAGCTGACCACTCCTCTTGTTCTCCAACAAAGAATGGATTTATACATATGCTAGTCACCATTTGTCTAAATTTGCCCAGCTTGCTGTGTTCCATTTTCAATTTTGACAACTTTGGACAGTAGTGAAAAATGACTCCTCTATTAGTGACCTACCATGTGCAAGAAGCTGTGTTAAACCCTTCATATACATTATTTACTTAGTAAATATTTTTTGTGGTTGACAGAATAATGCACCCAAAGATGCCCACATCCTAATCCCTGGATCCTGTGATGATATTAGGTTTCATGGGGAAAGAGAATTAAGGTTAAAATGGAAATAGCATTGCTAATTAGATGACCTCACAATAGAGATAGTATCCTCATTTATCCAGATGGGCCCAATGTAATCACTGGTGTCCATATAAATGGAAAAGGGAGGAAAAGAGTAAGAGATCTGAAGATGCTAAGCTGATGGCTTTGAACATGGAAGGAGCCACAAAAAAAAGAATGCAGACAGCCTCTAGAAACTAGAAAAGCCAAGAAATTGCTATCTACCCTTAGAGTATCCAGAAGCAGCACAGTCTGCTGACTCATTGATTTTAACCTGGTAAGACTTATTTCAGACTTCTGTCCTCCAGAATTGTAGCATAGTAAATTTGTATTGTTTTTAAGTCACTAAGTTTGTGGCAATTTGTTACAGCAACAATAAGAAATTAATACATTTATTGTTTCCATTATTTCATTTCATCCTCACAAAATTCTATGAATTTTTATTTTTGCTATTTTACTGAAGAGGAAGATGAATCTTTAAAATATTAGATAACTTGTCCAAATTTACCCAGCCAGTGGGTCCCTGAACCAAGATCCAAAACTATTCTGATCCCAAACCACTTAACTTCTATGCATGTAATTCTTCTCTCATGGGATGATGTTACCATAAACTCAACATTCTAATTTCCCATCATGTATTTCTTCAAAAAAGATTCCATCACAGAGGTATTATTATATATATGCACATAACACAACTGGGTTCCTTCCGACTCAGAATGAATGAGAAGATGCTGTAAAAGAGTAGGACAATGACTAAAAGCAGGGCTAAGTCTAGGAGTTTGTCACCCATAACTGTGAGCAGAGAAGCAGGGAGGCATTCTGACAGCTGCTGATGACAAGCAGATTGGCTATCATAGCACATCAGATTCTGTGAATGACAACAGAACATTCAGTAATGATTCCTGCCAGTACAGCCCACTGACACCATTTTTCAGTTTTGACAGATGCAAATAAATTAATTCCCATTTCTAGTGACTCACTGAGTAGAGACAACTGGACATATTGACTTCTAAAAATCCCTCTGCTAAAGAACATTATACTTTCACACTATTAATCACTTGAAGTATGAATTTTTTCCTTCTGATGTTTGTTGGTTTTTATGGTAATATCCATTGACTAATACCTAGTATTCAGTGTGAGTCCTCTCAGATGTTCCCACTCCAAGTTTCAAGGTTTTACTCATTCCCAATCAATGCTCTTTCACATAAATATACTTGGAAAGATTGTGAATTCAAGTTGTGTTGTAATTCTGCAACCTGCCCAATTAGATTTTGTGTTTGATTTCAGTTGAGCTATAAGAAATTAGATTCTTCTAAGAAGCTCTCTCTTTCTCTAACAATGACAGGCTAAGAGTTTAAAGACCTGAACTTGTACTTTTTCTGTGAGTGCCCTAGGGCTTTCAGAAGAAGCCACCCTCCCCCGGTGGCAGGAGCAGTCATTACTGCCATAACAGTCAGCAGCCACCATTTGGGCCCCAGGTCACTAGATTCTTAGGCATTTCAACAAAATCAAGAACAGATAAAAATTGGTTTAATCCTGATGTCACTGCATACCATGGGTTACTTGTACCCTGTTAACCATTGTCACAGAATTCACACCGCATTCAAGCTCCAACACACAATGAAACCACCACTGAATCTCATCTGTGAAGACATATTTCCTAAAATTCCTCCTCAAATCAATTCTATATTGCTCAGGGAACAGTTGGGAAACTAGAATCATACCAGTTATTAAAATAGAGATAATATATTTTTTTAAATGTTAACCATATAACAAACAACAATAAGTGCTGAAGAGGATGTGGAGAAATAGGAACACTCCTTCACTGTTGGTGGGAGTGTAAAATGGTGCAGCCTTTGTGGAAGACAGTTCGGCGGTTCCTCAGGAAGCTAAATAAAGAACTGCCATATGACCCAGCAATTCCACTACTAGGAATACATCCAGAAGAACTAAAAACTGTGACAAGAACAGACATCTGCACACCAATGTTCATAGCAGCATTGTTCACAATTGCCAAAAGATGGAAACAACCCAAGTGTCCATCCACCAATGAATGGATAAACAAAATGTGGTATATACATACAATGGAATACTACACTGCAACAAGAAGAAATGAAATTGGGACATATGTAATAACACAGATGAGTCTTGAAGACATTATACTAAGTGAAGTAAGCCAGACAAAAAAGGACAAACATTGCATGGTCTCATTAATATGAGCTAAATAGAATTAATAAACACATGGAATTAAAAACCTAGAGTATAGGTTATTAGGAGATAAGAGGAGGATTGAGAAGAACTATGGATGCTTAATGTATATAGAACTTTTAATTAACTTGACTGTAAATGTTAACCATGTAATAGAAAACTGAAAAAGCAAGGCACTGTGGAGATAGTAATGACAAGGAGCAGCTACTACCCCCAATGGGCCAATAGCTAGAAGAATTTTTAAAAGTTGGAATTATGAAGACTTAGATGCTTGTAGGAGGGACCCGATGGAGCTGAAACTCAGACCACTATAAAGAAGCACTGCCCAGTGGGTGCTGGTGTCTCTGAGGGGGCATGATGATTAGTTTTACAAATTTTGGAAAAGTACAGTTTGGTATCAACTGCAGCTACAGGAAGGAGTTGCTGCTTCTGAGGCGACGAAACTTTTCTGGGTAAAGGTGTCAGGAGCAGACAGTGGACAGGAAGGACAGAATCTCGTCTCCCTCCAGCCTTTTGCAAGCTCCCCCTACTGCTCCCTGCTGGTAGAGCCTTATGGAGAACCAGCCCACTAGCAAAGCAAAAGGACGGTGTGCAGTGTCCTAGCTCCAGCTCGAAGACAGTTCCTAAATCACCAGCTCACAAAGCAATATTCATTCATTCATTCATTCACCAAATATTTACAGAATGCCTATTATATACCAGGCACCTCGAGGCACAGAACAAAAGTTCCTGCTTTCAAGATGTTGACATTTTGGTAGGAGGGGATTAACAATAAACAAATAGACAAATAAGTATTTAATATTTTAGTTGGTAAAGAGTGCTTTGAAGGAAAATAAATAGGATAGAGGAAAACAAGGGACTTGGGGCAGTATAGAAAGCACTTAGGAGCATGGACGTTGAAGCCAAACTGCCAGGTCTGAAGCCTAGCTCTGCTTCTTATTAACGGTATGCAGGTTACTTACTAACTCTAGGTAGGTTACTTAATCTCTCTGTACCTCAATAACTACATGTGTCAAATGGGAATAACAATGAAAATAATATCAACTTCATGGAACTGCTACGAAGATTAAATAAGTGGATATCACTATGGCACATACTAAGAATGGTATAGATTAATGGCAAAGCTTCAAAGAACCTGGGTCTGGGGTGTGAAGTAATTGGGTAAAGGAAGAGATAACGGTGTGAAAGAACAAAGATGAGCCCTCACCTCCTCATCAGTGCTATGAAGGATATAGAAGAGAGAGCAGTCACCACTAGAGAGTCTATGAGGGAAGCCAAGTCTTCCATATATAAATTAAATTAAAAATGTGAAACCCTCATTCAGAAAAGAGGGTGAGGATGCTGTGCTGCAGAAGGTAATGGAAATAATTTATAAAAAAGGACACAAAAGTGTGAAAGAGGTATTTTACCACTTATTACCTCGAAAGTGAAAACACTGCAACTAGTTTCCTGGTGGTAAGAACACCAAAGCATTTATTATGAACAATAGTATATATTTCTTGAAGAAAAAAAATTCAGTTTACAAAATGTTTCACATCAAATCTCTTATTTGTTTCTCGTAATAAAGCTGTGAAATCTATGTATATTCATAGATTTCACTCACATTAGAACTGAGATAAATCCTTTCATTTATTTATGCTTCACAATTTTTGTTTAAAACAACATCAATCACCTTAGTATAACTGACAGCCCTTCTCCCCTGCCTTTCTTGCGCAGGAGATGGCGAATAGTGAAATGGCCCCCAGGGGCGGGGCTAACTATAGAGTCCCTCAGGGAGGTCATGGAGCCCAAATCCCCTGCCCAGGGCAAAGGGTCACCTGTAGTGTATGGACTGGGAGCTAACAGGGCTCTCGAACCTCGTCTAGTACCAACATGGGCGACCTTAGCAGACAAGGGTCAAGAGGCATGTGAGATGTGGGGTCCCACCTCTCTACTTCCCTACCCAGCCCCTAACTTTGTGAGCTGAGGACTGGGAAGCAGGAAAAGTAGAGAGAGGGTGGGATGTCTCACGCGAAGGAGAACTGGTTATTAATGGCTCTGAGAAGGCACCTTCTTTGCCATTGCCTCCTAGTGGCAACTGCTGGAGCTGTGCCTTCGGGATCACCCCGGGTCCCCACCATTTCCAGCGCCTCCCAGGGACTCGCTCCTGGCTACAGCCTCTTCCAGTTCAATCACGGGGCCAGCTCAACCACAGGGACCAGCCCTTCCCGGACCCCTCCTCTGCCCACTTTCTCTTTCTCTTGGCCTCTCTTTGGCTGTTGTGGCTGTGGCTGCCGCTGCTTCTGGTGCCACCGACGCCTCTTCTGCCCCAGGAGAAGATCTGTCCATGAAGGGGGCTCAGGGGGCTGGGGCGGGTGACAGGAGGTGATCCACTACGCAGCCACTCGCTCCGCAGGGTGGAGCGAGGCATCCGGGTGGCATCCATCTCCCTCGCACACTCCTGCAGGGATCCCAGCCTGCTCTGGTCCTGCTGCCACTGGGAGGACTAGACATAGCTGGCAAGGACAACATCACTCGAGTGTCCAGACTCCAGAGGGATGTATGGGGTGCACCCGGAAATGCTTGAGCATATAAAAAGTAGACTGAAACCACAGGTGCTGGACCCGGTACTGGCCCTCCACAATTCAGTGACAAACGTGGGTGCTTGGTCTTGCCCTGGGAGCTGAAAGTGAGGATATATTCACCCAGCCTTGTCTCACTCTGACTACCAGGAAAAATGCCTAGGAGGCAGTACCTCCTGCCAGCACTAAGCAGACAGCCTTAAGTCTGGAGAGCATCCTGTGCTACCAAGGACATCCTGATAGGGGCTGGTCCTCTGCCCCCACCTCCCTCTGACTCCCCAGGAACAGGAATGACTCTGTGGCTGTTTCTGGAGTGTCCAGAGGAGGGGAGGGGGCTGAAAGGGGATGAAATGTCCCTGCTGGGGGTCCCTCTTCAATGGCGATGGAGGAGGAGGCTTGTAACTCTGGGCGAAGTAGTTCCTTTGAGTCAAAATGGGAGAGTGAAAACATTGGCAACCTAGCAGTAATCCAATAACTTCCAAATATTTGGCAATTTTTGGAAGAGTGGTATATCTATACAAAACTAAAATAAGGCCTTGGGAAAAATATACTGTAGACACTTAAGTTTTCATATTGTCTGTGAAACTCCAGATGGGTTCTGAGTTGATGGTATATCTAAATAAAAAGTTTCTTTGGTGGAGCAATATTCCAATAAATCCACAAATTACCTTGGCAGATAGCATGGGTTACTGATGGCCCAGTTACAACGAGGCTGCTTCACAGAGTTCCTGTCATAATCAAAACAGCTCCTAACATGTGGTCATTCAGCACAATGAAGCAACAGTGTGACTCAGGCTCTCTGTTTCTGAGCTTCAGGTTTACAGAATTCCTGTGGTAGGCACAGAACACAGTCACATGAGATGATCTGTCCACTGCTCACCTACCCAGCTTTCATCCCCAGCATGACTTCAAGGGACTCCTGGGGAATTCCAACAGGTGCTTCATAAAGACTGCTCAGAATTCCAAAATGCCACAATATTATCTGGAAACAGTTTTTTAGGATAACAGAATTAGAATTAATTTCCCAAAGTGACACAGGATCTTAACAAACCCTTGATGCAGTTGTTCATTGTACTGATTTGGGCACTAAAGCCAAGTGAAGTGAATTGACTTACTCAAGGGCACACAGTGTCACAGCTAGGTAGTGGCAAAAGAAGGGTTAAATTCTGGTTTCTTTGATTTTATTTCAGCATACTCTTTTAACTTGTTATTCTGTCCCCCCTTAAAATTACCAGGAGAATTGTATAGGAAAGGGAAATGGCAGTGGGAAGGGTATCTTTTACAGGATGTCTGTAACTAAGGGACAAAAATGGCTTATCAGTGTATTTAATCATTAGCATAAATGCAGTCATTCTCTGCATATTTCTCAAATGATATGGCTAAAAAGAATTTCATTTCCACAGCTTCTACTTAACCTACAGTCTTTACATTTCAACTAATTAGTAAACACCTTGATGACTATAACTTCATCTTCCAAGTCTTTACTTTCCCACATACCAACACAAAGTTGGGCACACAATAGTTACTGAAAAATGATTGCTGGGCAGCTGATTGTAAGGGTTGCCAAAACATTCACCATTTATATCAGCAAATTATTTTAAATTTTTTATTCTTGGTTTATCAAAGCAACATTTAGAGCTTTTCTAAAGCTGTCTACTGATATCTTCATTTTCCTACTTTATTTCAACTCTAAGGTGTGTGCTATCTTATTTAGAAAACAATTGTTTTATGCAGTCAGTCATTTTTCAGCAAAATTCACAAGTCAAATTTATTATTTAGATTAATATAAAATAACACATTTGAGTTGTGAAGATTTGTTTCAGGAAAGACTTAGCAAACAAAGGTTATTCTACACAAAATGCCACATAAAGCAATTTAGAAGACCTGAAAAGCAAGAAAGGGGAGCGAACACGGACAAAGAAGTACATAAAAATGGAGAACTTCTGGTTTCTATGGTAACCAACATAAATGAATATCTTTTTAGAAAATGAACTAGCAAAGTCAGGGAGATATAAATGTATGAGCATAAAAACCAAAGACCCAATCTAACCCTGTGATATGGAAAGAAGTACACAGAGTTTCCCTAAATGTAATTAAAGAAAACAAAAGGCCCATTGCTAACTAACCTTTTGAATAATTCTTTACTAACACAAACATTTATCAGTAATTAGAAATTACTTTTTTATTTTCCACAGAATCTGACTATAATTCTAGTAGAGAGGCCAATGAGGCTGTGATTCTCCAACAATTCCTGCTTCCCAACAGGATTTCATAAGGTGACTCCACGTACCAGGAGACCCAACAAAATGACTTATTCACAATTAATTAAAATATTTATAATGAAACCAAAGAAAAACGGAGGGAAAAAAAAGGAAAAACATTTATAATTTATATCATTTCTTTTTCTCTTATCCAGACAAGTAAACAAATCACCATTGCTATAAAGATTTTTATATTAAATATAGGTTTTCTCTTTCATTGGTGGGGAAGAGAGAGGACTGTGTGAAGTTATATTCAGAGACAGAACAAAATTCTGTGCTCAGGTAGCTGTTGCTTTCTGACTAGAATATGTTTAGCCTACTTGGTATAGATAATAAAGACAGCCAAAAATTATAAAACTTAAAGCCATTTAAACACTTACTATTTTACTCCCAAGATGAATGCTAGCTGAAATAAGACATTTATCCAGAAATGAAACTTCTTTGTAATCACATAAGATTTAGTGTGATAAACAGACCCATTTCAACATTTCATGTAAAATTGTCATGAACAGGAGAAAATTTCACAGTGTATATTGGGAAATATTTTCATTCAATACATATATCATTAATATCAGTAATGTCTAAAAATCAGTCTGTCAATGCTTTCAAGTATATTGAGTTTGAATTTCAACATGCCATTTCCCTTATTCGTGTGTCCATTCCATTTCTTCAAAAAGAAAGAATTATACCTAAATGCTGACTCCCTGTATATTGCCCAGCATAATGAACTGCTGCTGTTGCTTCCCCCAGCTTCAAATTATAAAAAGCTGTCCTTCCATCATTCACAAGACTTTGTAATCTATGTCAATTAGTCCATGACATTTGTAATGTGATCAGAGTATCTGTGTGCAGGCTAATAAGACCAAAGTTTAAACAACTGGTTTTCCTAAAAGGCCATTTTTATCTTCCATAATTCATTCAAAAACCACTATAGGAAGTGCTAGAAATGCAAGAGAAAGTAATATGTCCCTGCTATCCAGTCTGTCACATGCTACTAAGAAAAAGAAACAAATAATGGTGTTATCGAAATGTTGTTTTTTTAATATTAAATCAGGAGATAAATTCAAATCCAAACAAGTTTTTCAGATTTATCTTCTAATGCCTACTGCTTTGTTCTGAAATATTTCTAGATTTGAAATTCTTTTCCAAAAGTCCTGACACTCCGAAAGTCTTACATGAGCTATGTTTAGGACAATTTTTAACACATGTGGGACAATATTCCTGAAATTGCTTTCCAAGATATATCTTCTTGAATAACTGAGCATTTCTCTAGGGTCTGAAACTTTATAAAATGTTGTGATTAAATTTCATACAACTCAAAGTTTTGGATATAAAAAAACAAAATTTAGTAAGCACTAATGTATATAAGATATAGAAAGTTTGTCCTTTTCTTCAATTAAACACAACATAAAGAATACTGGTAAGAGAAATTTCTTGATTTACTAGATTATCTAAAATTTTAGTTTTTCAAAGATAATTTGACTTTGCTTTGTTATATTATGGAATAGTACAGATGTTTCTGGAAGGCACCAGAAGCCCTCTCCACACTGAGCACCTATAAAGTCCACCTGCAATAAGTCCTTCTATAAACACTGACTCCCAGACTAAAAAGTTTAACAATCGATCCAATCTGCCTTTCAGGCAAACCAGTAGACTCAAAGTGTTTCTCAGCTGTGTCTTTAGTGAAGACACTTTGCCTAAAGCTAAGTATCATGAAATGCTTAAAAAATGCTTTTCTGATATTCACTATGTTTAAGCCATATATTTAAAATAAGAGATAAGTAAATATTTACTATTTTTGCTGCTTAAATGCATAGAACACATAGCAGAAATGTAATGAACATCATTACTTCCTCGATTTTAAGGCTTCATTATTATAGCTCTTGCCTGCTATGCAAGATGGATGGTATGAAAAGACTTTGTAGACATTTAGTTTGATTTGGAAGTTATGGCCACTTTGGCACTATATAATCTGTCAGTTTTCCTATAGTCTTTCCTTCTTTGTTAATCAATATATTCCCGGACTCTGGTCTTAAGTGAAGAATTTGGAGGTAGCTTTCAGCTCTGCTCTTCTTATCCATTTCTTCATTCTTCTTTGTAGATTCATATTTCCATCTGATATCATTGTCTTTCTACCTGGAGGACTTCCTTTTACATTTCTTATAAAGCTAGTTTGCTGGTGATGAATTTGGTAAGCTTTTATATGTCTGAAAATGACTTTATGTTGCCTTAGGTTTTGAAAATGTATTCACTGGGTGTATTAGTCAGCCAAAGGGGTGCTGATGCAAAATACCAGAAATCGGTTGGTTTTTATAAAGGGTATTTATTTGGGGTAGCAGCTTACAGATACCAGGCCATAAAGTATAAGTTACTTCCATCACCAAAGTCTATTTGGAGCAAGATGGCTGCCGACATCTGCAAAGGTTCAGGCTTCCTGGGTTCCTGTGTTCCTGGGGCTTGCTTTACTCTTGCTTCAAGGTTCCTTCCTTCCTGGGGCTGGCTTCTCTTTCCTCTGCAGGCTGACTTCCAAGGGTTCTGTTTAAATCTTCAGCATCAAATTCCAAATCAAAATTCCAATATTGAAAGCCCCAACTCTGTTCTTTGCCATGCTTTTTGCCACCCTTGGTGGGTGGTGACTCGAAGCCCTAATCATAACTCAATCATGTCCAGGTATGGATCAGATTACAAACATAATGCAATATTTCTTTTTGGAATTATCAATTATATCAAACTGCTACACTGGGGATAGAATTCTAGCTTGACATTTTTTTCTTTCAGTAATGTCTTCTGGCTTGCCTTGTTTATGATGAGGTGTCTGCTATTATTTTTATCTTGTTTCTCTTTATATAATGCACCTCTTTTTCTAGATCCTTTTAAGATTTTTTTTTTTCTTTATCCTTGGGTTTAAGAAATTTGATTGTCATGTGACTTAGTGTAGTTTTCTTCATCTTCATCTTTTTTTCTGCTCAGAGTTTCTTGAGCTTCTTGCATCTGTAAGTTTATAGTTTTCATTACATTTGGAAAATTTTGGCCATTGTTTCTTCAGATTTTTTTTCTGACTCCTTTCTCTCTAAGATTCCAATTGCTTGCACATTAGGCAACTTAATGTTGTTAAACAGTTCAATGATGCTCTGATTCTATTTTTTTGTCTTTTTTAAATTTCTACATAATTTTGGATAATTTCCATTGCTATGTCTTCAAGTTTACTAATCATTTCTTATGCAAAGTTTAATTTGTTGTTAATCCCATCCAGTGTATTTTTCATCCAAGACATATTTTCATTTCTAGAAGACCCCCACAAGATGGCTCCCTCATCTGTCTTGCTTGCTGTTTCCACTCACTGTCTTCTCATTGTTTTCGCTTGTTGTCTGCTCATTGTTGGTTTTTTGTTTTGTTTTTGCTCATTGTCTATTTTTGTTTTTTCCTTAGGAGGCACCAGGAACCAAACCCAGGAACTTCCATGTGGGAGGTGGGCACCCAACTGCTTGAGCCGCATCCACTCCCCACTTGTTTGTTTTTGCTTATTGTTTTCTCATTGTTCTCACCATCTAGCTCAGTTTTTTTGCATGTTATCTGCTCGTTGTCTGTTCATTATTTCTTCTCATTGTCTGCTCATTCTTGCTTGTTGTCTGTTCATTGTTTTTGCTCATTGTTTGCTCGTTGTTTGTTTGTCTTCTTTAGGAAGCACAGGGAACTGTAACCAGGACCTTCCATGTGGGAGGTGGGCACTCAACTCCTTGAGCTACATCCACTCCCCTCTAGAAGTTTTTCTGTGTTCTTTTTTATATCTTCCATGTCTCTCCATAACATACTCAGTCTTCTCTACTTTCTTGAATATTTGAAGTATATTTAAAATAGATTTTTAAAAATTTATTTATTTATCTCTCCCCCCCTCCCCACACCCTGGTTGTCTGTTCTCTGTGTCTGCTGTGTGTTCTTTGTCCACTTCTGTTGTCAGCAGCACGGGAATCTGTGTTTCTTTTTGTTGCATCATCTTGCTGCGTCAGCTCTCCATGTGTGAGGTGCCATTCCTGGGCAAGCTGCACTTTCTTTTCACGCTGGGCGGCTCTCCTTACGGGGCGCACTCCTTGAGCATGGGGCTCCCCTACATGGGGGACGCCCCTGTGTGGCATAGCACTCCTTGCGCGCATCAGCACTGCATGTGGGCCAGCTCCACACGGGTCAAGGAGGCCCAGGGTTTGAACCGCGGACCTCCCATGTGGTAGACAGACACCCTAACCACTGGGCCAAGTCCACCGCCTAAAATAGATATTTTTATGTCTTGGTCTACATAGTCTTATCCTTTATATAATTTCAAGATCTGTCTCTATTGGTTGACTCTTCATTATAGGTCATATTTACTAATTTCTTTGCATGCTTGGTAATTTTTTATTGGTCATTCTAAGTTTTATGCTACTGGGTCCTGGATTTATTTTTTGCATTTTTTAGATAATTTTGAACTTTGTTCTGGGATACAGTTAATTTACTTGAAAACAGTTTGACATTTTAAAGCTCTCTTTAAGCTTTCTTGAGTAAAACAAAAATAGTCTCTAGTCCTAGGTTAATTTGGTCCCACGAGTGGGACAGTACTCTTCTGAGTACTCTACCTGATGACCTGTATACTCTAAAGTTTCTCCACTTTGGCTATTAGGTATATGAACTATTCCCATTTCTGTGTGAGTCCTAGGAATTTTTCTCCCTCCTCTTTTCTAGGACTCCTTTCCCTTAGGTTTCAGTGTACATTCATACACTGATTCATACTCCACTGAGTGGGGCAAGGAGACCCACTGCACATCTCCTGAACTTGCTCTCTTTGCAGCCATTTTCTCTCTGTATTCTTTTCCTACAGAATCTAGCCACCTGAGCTTCCCAAATCCTCAGTTCTGCATCCTTTACTCAGGGAGACTGCCAGAATCTGTTCGGCTTTCCTTTTCCTATTGCAGTTTGGAAACTCACTCAAGACAGTATACTGAGGTGATCATAGAGCTCACCTTGTTTGTTTCCCTTCTTTCAGGGATAAAGTTTGGATATTTGATTATTACAGAGAACAGAATATTTCAATTACTAAACTGAGATTCTCTTTTGCAACCGCTTGTGACTGTTGGAACTTTTATTATCGAAGAAAGGCCAGAGAAGTCATGAGTCTGCCCAAGTTTTCACCAGAGAGCAGGATAAGAACTAACTCCATAGTTTATATTTAAGGAGACAATAAGAGTCAAAAATAAAGTGGCCTGGTGATTATATTCCACAGATTGCTTTTGTTCAGTATAAAGGTTATACAAGAATCCATGAAAGATGAAACACAAACACACAACTGAAGAAATGACTGTTAGCTACATGGAGCTAAATCATAAATCTACTATACAGAAACATACCAAAATGGTTAGGGACAGAATAATGTTTATTTACAAGCTTATGTGTAGAATAACTACAGATTTACCCAAGAGCATAATAAATGACAATAAGAGAAAAGCCTATTATGAGCACTTTTTAAAAATTCTTCATAGTGTCCTTTTAATTGTTGCTTAATTTTAGCAACTCTATTCCTTCAGTGTAAACATTTTTATTTTAGCTACATTTCATAATCTATCCAAATGTGAAATCACATTAATGCAATGCCTACCTGAATTTGCTTTTAAAAATTCTTGTGCTCATTATAGACAAGAAAATGCACTCAAAAGAAATCAGGAATTATCACATTATATATTACAGCCATTTATTTGTGGAAATGGAGCATGAAATAAACTATTAAGTTCATTAGCTCAAGTAGGGGAGCATTGTTCAAGCATGTTGCCCATTAATCATTGATAACCAGTGTTTAGCATCTGGATATGCATGACTATTGATTTGGCTAAATAATGGAGAATCCTCTTCATAAAAACAAAGTATGTGCAACTTTGATGTGTGATTTATCACAGCACCCTTAGCAGGGCCAAGGGGAAGGGCTTGGGATATTAGTTAATAAAATAGTAAAGTTTTACATGTTCTTAGAAAACACATCTGATGTTCATATAGTCCCTTCATTCCCTTTTTTCTCTTGTGTTGTCTCAATTGAAATCTATAACCAGTTAAATCCCTGATGCACTCCTAAAACCATGGTCTACCTCCTGTTCCTGATAAGATCTTGTAACAAATAATTGATTTCCTGCCAAGAACCATCTCCTGATGAAGGCTGTTAAACACTCCTCAGTAATTCTGAATGAGAGATAATCCAAAGGAAATCTTGTACAAGATGCATTCTAATAGTCGTTTTCCACAGCATTGAAATCCTAAAGGTAGACTGATTATATTATACTTTAAAGGTGGAGCAGTGGATTATGTTTTGTTGCCTGAGGTTACCAATAAGACAACTTGTAGGAATAACTCTGCCACTTACAAAATGTACTTCACAACTTTAATAGCAAAAGCCTTAAATTCTGTTTAACAAAAGAAATAGCAGCACTTTTCAAAACAGCAATCACATGGGAATGCCAAAGTTCCTATGCAGAACTGCATGAATAAATTGCTATAGTCACAGAGTAGAGAACTACAGAGCAATGAGAATGAACACTTTACACCACAACAATATGGGTGAATCTCACAAGCATAATGTTAAGCAAAAGAAGCCAGACCCAAAAGAGTGTATAATTATGACAACATTAAATAAAGTTTTTTTTTTAAAAAAAAGCAAAAATCAAATGTGTTGTGCTGTTAGAAGCCAGCATGTGATCACCTTTGGTGGAGGCAACAGTGGTGGGGGATGGTTAGTGACATGATGATCTCTTTTTTGAGGTAGGTGCTGGCTGCATGGGCATGTTCAGTTTGGGAAAATTTAGTAAGTTCCACATTTAGGATATGTGCTGTCTCCTATTTGTATATTTCACCTCAAAAAAAAAAAAAAAAAACAGTTCAAAAGAATCAGACCTACATAGTCACAGAATGAAATATATAGGTCCCTTCCTAGTAATAGTCTGATAATCCTGGGTGAAGAAGGATTGGTACAGGTGTCCTTACAGAGAGGACAAGCACAGAATGAGGATATATAAACTGAGGGCAGCAGCACCAGAAAGACCCATCCCACCTTAAGGCAGCACTCCCAGTGGGGTACAAGTATGAAAGCATCAAGTTACCTGGGAAGGAAATAATGGATAGTTGTCATTAATGGAATTAGATCATTCAGTTTATTACTAAATTTTGCCTCCTGATAGCTGGAGAATGCTTGCAAATGGGGAAGCACTGGCTTTTTTGCAAGTCTTATTTCCCAGGTTTCCTGTGACAAGAGCTAATGCCACCAGAAATGTGATTCCAAAAAAAGGTAACCCAACACGTTCTCTGGGTTTCAGGTACTCCAGATCCAAAATCTGTGTTTTCAGTTCCAGGTAATTTAGCAGTATCTGTCTCTACACAGCCCCTTTAAATAGACCTAGCCTATGTTGCATTTGCTCACTCTGGATGTGTAAACTCTGTATCCCAGGCTCTATAGGAACATCTGAATTTAGACCACTCCTATTTACCACCTCAATTTCTCTGACCTTGTGGTCCTCTAACTCCAGTTCAATCCCATATATCAACTACTATTCTTTCACTTCAGCTTCATCTTACAATTGATACCAGCTTTGGACAGGTTTCTGGCTTGACTTCGGCGCTCTCCTGTAAGACTTGACATTTTGGTATTTTCCCTTGGCAGATAAAGGACCCACTCACATTTTGATTTCCAGCTATAGCTCCCAAAAGCCAGGTAAGTGGTGCTGAGCCTTTCTTCCTTACCATCATCACATCAGGAAAGTCAGGCTGGAAACCACACATTAAAAGGGATATTTCTCCTGGTAAATTCAGGAGAACACTCAAATAGCATTTGCTCTGGATTTTGATAGGAAAAAGTCCTCCAAATTATGTACACCCAGAACACATAAAATGACAAGGAGAAGTAATCTATATACACTTTAAGAATAATAGTAGTTAAAATTTAATTCATCTTTATTTTGTGCTAAGCACTGACTTAATGTTGTTGCATGAATTAATTCAAGTCTCATAACAACCCTATAAGGTATGTAATATTTATATCCCCATTTTAATGAAAAAAAAAACCCGAGACTTAGAGAACTCAAATAAAGCATCCGTGAACACATGGCAAGACCAGGATTTGTAACCTGGCACTGTGACTTCAGAGACTGAGCTCTTAGCGACTGTCCTCCACAGGAAAACGCAGTTCAGCTTCAAATTATGTTTCAGCGACAGAAAGAATTCAGTTGGGGTGATGTTGGACTAGATTTTTATGGCTTATGAAGCAGTGGAGAAACAGACTAAATTAATCTTTCTCCAACAACATCTTTTAAAGGGAATGATACTACATGAACTTCAATGAAATAGAATTTAGTGCCATGAAAACTTAGCAAGGGAAAATAAAATGGGAGGAACGTTGTTTTAACAATACCCAGAGATAGTAAAACCTTCACATTCACTGGCTTCTTGGTGACAAAATGTAGACTCTGTTGCTGAGAATTTTAATGAAAGAAAATATATTAGCTATTATTCATAGCTTGGTAAAACCTACATTAGGGACCACTTTTGTTACATATCAGAAATCCATTTATTAGATACAATGCAGTTCTTTCACTCTGTTAGACAAACTGGCAGGTTAAAACAGTTCTTGTTTCTGAAGGTTTTGTTTCAGGTTGAAGCAATAGGTTTTAAGAGATCAACAACCCCCCAGGAAAAAAAAAAAAAAAGAATTTTGTTCTTACACAAGTAGCCAGCCACTACCAAAACTGAATGCAGCATCAGCAGGATGATAATACAGTTGCTGTAGCATCAGCTGTGAAGAAAATGGGCCACCTGATAGAGAGGTCTGAAGAAGAGAGAGGAAAAGGAAGAGAGAGAACAGAGGGATAGAGAAAATCAGTGCTTTGGGGGCATTACTGTTATGGCACACAAACCAAGTTCATGGTTCTGAGGACTCCCCAAGTGCTTTGCTGGGTGTAGGGCATTTCTTGATGCCTGGGAAAATTGCTCAGAATCTGCAGACAGTGTCCTTCCTGCTTCCATATCCCAGCACACGGGATGATCTATGACTATGCATCTCTGCAGATAGTTGTGTCTGTGTTATGAAATCCTTGCCCATGGAATATGAATAGAAGAGAGATGTGCCACTTCTGGGACTTGCCATAAAAACATGTGGGTGTGATCTACTCCTTGCTCTTTTCCTTTCCCTGTTCCTGCAGTGTTGGAATGTAGGCAGAGTACAGCAAGCCAGCTCCAACTAAGTGGACAAGGACCCACTCTAAGACAGTGGCTTTCAAAGTGTGGTTCCCATACCAGTAGCATCTGCATCGCTTGGGAAATTGCCAGAAATGCAAATTGCAGGCCCGACCCCAGAATGAGTCAGGAAGTCTGGCAATGAAACCCAGATGATTCTGATGCAGGTTAAAGTGTGCTGACCCCTGGTCTAGGGAATAGAGGATAACATGATAAAAGGAACCAAGGTCCAGGGATGGCCCCAGGGAGCAGAGCCCTCTACTCACCCTGAATTGCTTTTGGATGGTTACACAAAAAACCATATATTGAGGTTTCTTTCTTCCAGCAATTTAGCCTGTATGCTAATTAGTACAGAAACTACTCCAGGGCCCCCAAATCCAGCCAGCTAATCAAAAGCTCTGGGAGGTGGTGGACTTGGTCCAGTGGTTAGGGCGTCCGTCTACCACATGGGAGGTCTGCAGTTCAAACCCCGGGCCTCCTTGACCCGTGTGGAACTGGCCCATGTGCAGTGCTGATGTGCACAAGGAGTGCCCTGCCACGCAGGGGTGTCCCCCGCATAGGGGAGCCTCACATGCAAGGAGTGCGCCCCGTAAGGAGAGCCACCCATCACGAAAGAAAGTGCAGCCTGCCCAGGAATGGTGCCACCCACATGGAGAGCTGACACAACAAGACGATGCAACAAAAAGAAACACAGATTCCCATGCCACTGACAGCAACAGAAATGGACAAAGAAGATGCAGCAAATAGACACAGAGAGCAGACAACCGGGTGGGGGAGGGGAGGGGACAGAAATAAATGAATAAATAAATCTTTTTTAAAAAAAAAGCTATGGGAATCTTGGCAATTCAGCTTTTGTCTAGTCCCAAATAAGGCTTCTTATCTATTCCAATTATTAACACAACCTCCTGAGAGAAACTTGGGGAATTCCTTATCACCTTGAGAATAATCCTGGACATTATTTCCAACCCAGCCCTATGCTTGATACTTCTTAGTCCCAAAGTGAGTAAGTTAGGAATGAATGCACCCTTAATTATCAATTCCAGGAGGGTCTCTGTCCCCATATTCAGGATAAATTTTCCCAGGTAAAGAGGGTCAAGGCTTTTCCGACCCTTAATGCTTACAGATCAATAAACAGACAAATCTTTGGCCTCCACTAAGACAATTGCAACCTCAGCCAAGTTGTGCCACTCACCTTTCAGAGACCAAAGACCCTCAATCCTCTTCAATGCAATAGGAGTGTTTAAACCCTCCCAGCTCCCCTCAGGCAAGCACAAATAGCTTGTCTTCATTTATGTCATTCCACCACTACAATCTAATCAGCTGGCCCTCCTGACAACACTCTCAGGAGAAAATGCTCTTCATTACCCCACCCCCACCCCCCATCACTGGCCCTTATTTTTCCACTTCACCTCACTTCACTTTTGCATCAACAGAGCCCAGTCTTCATTTTATAAAGAAATCAATATGAATAACTAATTCAGGAAATGTTGCAGGAACACACCTATCACAAAAAGCAAGAACTACCTTCCAAGTTGTCCTCTGAAATGTGTGGCATCTTGTTAGTAAGGGAGAATCATACAGAGCACCAACTGCGGAGCCAAACAGCACAGTTTCAGATTTATATGAGCTGGGTGACTTTGGGAATCACCTAATTTCCTGTCTCAGTTTTTCTGAGCCACTGCAACAAGTACCACACAATGGGTTAGCTTAAACCACAGGACTTTATTGACTCATGGTTTTGAGGCTAGAGAAGTCCAAAACTGAGTTGTCAGCAAGGCGATGCTCTCTCCCCAACATCTGTAACATTGTGGTGTGGCTACCAGTAATCCTTGTTGTTCTTTGTCTTGTATTCCAGCCTCTGGTCACATGGAAATGTCCTCTCCTTTCTCTTTTGATTCCCGTTGGTTTCCAGGTTCTGGCTCCTCCTCCTTGGCTTTCTCCCACCAAGTCTGAATTTCTTCTGCTTATAAAGGACTCCAGTAATGCAGATGAAGACCCGACCTTGTTCGGTTGGGCCACACCTTAAAATAACATCAAGAGCTCCTATCTACAATGGGTTCACATCCACAGGCATGTGAATTAATATTAAGAACACGTCTGGTGTGGACCACAGGCCATGGGGTGCAGCGATGCCCAGAGATGTACTCACCAGATGCAATGGATGTGTCATGATGATGGGGGAGAGTGTTACTGTGGGGGGAGTGGTGGGGGTGAATGGGGACCTCATATTTTTTTAATGTAATATTTTTTTTAAAATGAATAAATAAAATAAAATTTAAAAAAACAAAAAAGAACACGTCTAAATTGGAGTACAAATAATTCAATCTACCATACTTCCTTTTGTGTTTCTTCATCTGTAACATGTGCATAACAAGAGGACCTGCATCATAGAATTGCCATCAAGATTATGTGTCTTAGTATAGTAAATGCACTCAGAACAATGACTAGCACATAGTGAGCAGGGCATAATTGTTAATTGTTGTCATTCTTGTTGGCAAACACTATATTATGCTGCCTCCTAAGGTAGGGAAGATGAGCCTTGAAACAGGCTGGGGTTTGAATCCTGACTCTGCTTTTCACTATTTTGTGGCCTTGGACAAGTTACTTAATGATAATGATACCTACCTTATAAAGTTTTTATGAGGATTAAATGAAAACAAATGTACAGCCCTCTATGGGAAGCGGACTTGGCCCAGTGGTTAGGGCATCTGTCTACCACATGAGAGGTCCGCGGTTCAAACCCCCGGCCTTCTTGACCCGTGTGCAGCTTGCCCACGCGCAGTGCTGATGCGCGCAAGGAGTGCCGTGTCCCCCGCGTAGAGGAGCCCCACCCACAAGTGTGCCCCATAAGGAGAGCCACCCAGCATGAAAGAAAGTGCAGCCTGCCTAAGAATGGTGCCGCCCACACGGAGAGCTGACACAACAAGATGACACAACAAAAAGAAACACAGATTCCTGTGCCGCTGACAACAGAAGCAGACAAAGAAGAAGATGCAGCAAATAGACACAGAGAACAGACAACTGGATTGGGGGGCAGGGGGGCAGGGGGGCAGGAGGCAGGGGGCAGGGGGGAAGGGGAGAGAAATAAATAAATAAATAAAATAAAAATAATAAAAATAAAAATAAATAAAAAATAAATACCCAGAGCTATCTGGGGGGAAAAAAATGTATAGTCCTCAAGCCCTACTAGCTATTCATCATATTAGGAACTCTCTCAAGGTGGAAGAGAAAGGAGAGCTAAAATAAAACAAACAAAACCCGATGAAACTCATACTAGAGAATTAAACCAAGAAAGAAAGCTAGGAACAGGGAGAGAATGGGCCTGGTTTCATGCCACTATTTACAGTCTCAGCCTCTTCGCATACTGCCTCTTAGTAAATGCAAGCACTTCTGTTACATGATTCAAAATTGTCTGCTTCTCACTATACAAATCCCAACCCCCTATAAAAAAAGAAATTGTGGCTCTTTAATTGATAATTCTAGTACAAAGGGTTCTGATTCTTGAAATCAGTTTTTAAAAGTTATTCAGTCATTTAAATATCCATTTATTTGTTGACCATAATGTAAAATTAAGTTAGAGATTATCTAAATCACCTCTTTAATTTTATAGAAAATGTAACTGAGAACAAGAGATTGAATAATTTATCCAAGGTCTATAAACAGCAGAACTAAGGTTAAATTAACCCAGATATCTGATTCCTAATTCACTGATCTTCCAACTCTATATGTTGCTCGCTTCTCTTCTCTCTGACTTTTTTTTAATCTTGTACCAAAAAGAGGTTTCTCCTCTTTTATTGACTCCTCTCTTTGGAATGTATGTGTCTCTTTATCACTGGGAAGGTGCAACTAGCACATACAGAAAGTAGAATTAAATGCAGGAACACAGAAAGTGGCCATGCTTCATTAAGAGCAAATGGAGTAAACCTATGTGTAGCAGAGCAACTATTTTACCATAGCTATCTGATTTTCCATCTTACAGAATCTATGTTTTCCTTGCTCATGTCTCATTAAAAGTTGCTCTTGGTTCTCTGGGGTAATTTTTAAAGTTCAGCAGACATGGGCTAAAGTTATTGCCCTATACATGAGAACTTAATTGCACTTGACCTATTTAATTTCTTCAATACATTTTGTGTTTATGGTAATGAGAACTTGAAATAGACCCTAGTCAATACGAAAGACAGCATCATCTGCTTTTCAATTAAATTATCCAGCTCAACAATTTCTTATTTACACCAGTGCTACCACCAGATGGAAGGGAGGACCTATCATATCTACAGTTGACACTTTATTTTCTTTTCCAGATTCTAAGCCCCTACTGATTTTCTTCATTCCAATTTGCTGAAGGAAAATGTTCATTTTCTTATTTGAGAAACATAATTTTCTGGCAGGGATAAAATTAAAAAACCTTCCTAATGTAGAATTCTTTCTACAAGTTGTTTTTGAAACAAACAATCTTAAGTATTTCATTATGACTATTTTCAGAACAGCAAAGATGCCTACTATATAAATTGCATTTTATCCATGCTACAAGCAAGGAAAGAAAACTGTAAATGCATGGTTTTATTTTCAAAATACACATAAACCTTTTAGTTTATCATCCAATATTTTCTCTAACACAATGGTGCATATTTTTCATTGTCAAATCAGTTTGGGCAAAAGTGAGAACTGATTCTCATAAATAGCCCCATCTTTACAATGCTAATACGGTAGAACCTACTAACTACCAGAGGCAGGTGCCATACCATCATCTTGTTCCTATTAGGGAGTCCTCCCATACCAAAATTCAAAGGTGAAGATAAACACTAATCAAAGGACTCTAAATTTCAGGCCAGTCAGAACCCATGTACCTTCTTATTTACTAGAAATTTCAAAGAAAGGGAGAATTAGGCAAAGGGAAATAAATGGATCAAGGAGGCCCCAGGGAAACATCATTAGTGAGAGGTACCTGAGACAACTCAATCTAGGCTCAGATGATTTTTCTCATAGGATTCTAAGAGATTCCGGGAGATTGTAGGTGATATTGCTTCAATGAAAGCCCTAAGAGACTGTCCTTCCCATGCTCCCGTATCATGTTTAAGCCCATTCAAATAGACATAAAAATGAGAAGGCTGAACAACATGTAACTACCAGTATAATTTACAAAGATAAATTTGTAAAGAATTATGTACTTCCTATATTATCTTATAATCATCTTGCAAATATCTCCCTCTCCACGCTTCCCAATACAATACCTAAAGTAAAAACTATATCTAAATAATATTATGAATACATTCCATTCATAACAGGACCCTAGAGGATCTAGACTCTCTAGATTTTTTGGGCCAAATTCCAAGACCAGAACAATATCTGCTACAGATATTCCACCATGGCCCTAGATTAACAATAGATGTTATTAACATCATAGCTTTGGCATACCAAGAAGGCCTGTTGTTTCATTAGTGGCCATTTTTTAATACCCCAGATTGTTTTGCATTCAATTAATGCATTCAGTTAAAAGAAATCAGCTAGACAGGAATAAACATGAAATCACAAATCCCCCAAATGATTAGAAGATACCCTTCACAAAACCTGCCCTATAGTTCATATCCTTCCATATCCTCCATTAATAATAGACATGCAGGACATCAAAGAAAGTATCTTTTAACCCTCAATGGTATCCAAATCCTGTATACTCCAAAACTTTCATCTGCTAATCTGAGACCAACTATATGTATTCATTATGACTTCCATACATAAAAAAATGTATGAGGCTGTATTAGATATCTATTATTAATATTTTCTCCTGCCCCACGTCAAATCCTCCTTAGTCATATAACAACAACTGGAGGATCTTACCTCTCTACATTCAGTCTCCTTAGATCCTCTTGGTGGATCAGGCCCATCATGCTGGCCCATCAGAGCATCATTCCTGCTGACCAGAGGAATTTAATTTAGAGATGAACACACAACCCAAGCTAGGGCAATTATGGCCAACAAAAGTCAATACGCAGATATTTTGTTGGAATATCAGGAAAGAATATTTTGTCCTGAATAGAGGGTGGGGTCGTAATTGGCCAGTCAGAAAATGAAGCCAACACAGAGGGGAGTAAGAAATGCTGAGTGACAAAGAGTGACTGAATTTTGAAAACATTGTTTTAGCCCTCAAATACAGCTATGTCTGAAGCCTGACCTATGTCTGGAATTTTCAGTGACATAAGTCAATAAATTCCTTTTTTGTCTTTAAGCCGGATTATATTACATGCTATGAAAAGTGTCCTCACTACATGATTTTATTAAAATTTTCTCACCTCATTCCAATCATATTATTTTCAGATTAATCAAAATACAAGGTTTTCCAAAAAAGCTGTTTATTAATTACGTGGTATCCTGCAAATCACTGCATGGTTAACATATGTCACCCTAGTGTAGATAACTTATCTTTCTTCCAACAGAAAAAAAAAAGGAGTAATAATATGAATTTCATTTAGAGAACTTGATTTTTTCATACCTTAAATTCAACAAAAAAGGTTGACTTAATACACACCTGAAGACTTTCAAAATAGTACTAAACTTTTTTGATATCAAGCCAAGAAAATTATTTATGGTAATAATAAAGCTAGTCCAAATTTCTACATGCCCCATCCAAAAAAAATACAAAAAATCAGAGGACTATACATTGAAGAATAACAATAACAGTTTTATTCAAAACATACAAGACCTCCACAATTGCTTTTTTGCTTTATATTATGACAAATCCTACCTTGTTGGCATTCATTTCTAAGGGGCTGTGAAGAAATGCTATCCTTCCTATTCTAAAAAGGAAAAAGTTTGCACCTAATCTAATAATTTTCTGTCAAGCTAAGAAAAAGGATCATTCTCATTCTTTGTGTTCTTTTCAAAGCTGGCACAGAATGTGTAGCAAATGAAAAAAAGAAAGTGTTTAGAAGAGCTCGTTTTCATGCACTACAGATTCTAACCTTGTCTCTAAGAGCCAAGGTTGATGCGTCCCATGCCAAATTAAATCTAAGATGTATGCAGTAATGAAAAGGGTAGCATTCCATGAAAAATTCCACTTTTCAGTTAAAGTAGCTAAGGTTTATTAAATATGCAAAAATTACAATGTCAATGTAACTTTGCAAATTAGGGCTTTCTTTTAAACGTTTAAGCACTGTACTGTAAAGAATGAAACAGCTGAAGACTTTCACAGCTTGTTACCTGTATCTTTTCTCATAGAACCTGCACTAATAAATAAGCCATACATTTCCCAAAGATAAGGGATTTTTGTTCATATTCCAGTGAGCAGTACATTGAGTATATTTGAACAAATTGTCTTTGTTCAGTGACCCTGACTAATTCTTCTGCTAGCTGGATCAGTGTTACAAACCTTGGTGCCCTGTGATTCACAAGCATCCTATTTTAGAGTAGATATATCCTCTCCATTCAGCTGATCATTGAGCACAAAGATGTTTTATATTCAAGTAAGATGCATCCTATTTTTTTAGAATGATGTTCAAAGGCTAAGGAAACTGAAGGCAGTAACATAAAACATTTGAAATCAGCATCTGAATACAGTACAAATAACTGAATTTTTTTCTTTTTAAACTTTTATTTTTAGTTATGATAAATGTAATGAAGTTTCAAAAGGAAAAATGTGGAATTACAGAAAAGTATAAAAAATAAAAATCTCTTATAATCCCAATATCCAAAAAATTTTAAATTCTAAACTTAGAATTTATTCAAAATGTAAAAATCTGAGGGTGGAGGGAATCCTTCCAGACTATTCTTAGTTTTGAAAAAAAATAGATAATGTTTTACAGAATTGGAATCATGTTTTGAATTCTTTGTTTTTTTATATAACATGTGATGAACATTCACATGTTTGTGAATGTTCACATGTAATATTAATTACATGTATTATTACATTCACATGTAATAATAATTACATAATTAATTATAAAATTTGGTCACTAATAACTAGATGGTCATTTACTGACTGCTTCATTTTAAAATATTTTCATTGAGAATGTAATGTTTCCCAGGCACTATGCATCTCCCTCAGTACCCAGCTATGAATGGGCCCTCATGGAGAGACAAATACAAACCAGATAATTACATACATAAATACTCTGATAGCTATTTTTAAAGGATTCTGCATAGAAGAATAGCTATTGTGAAGGTACAAAGGCCCTAAGAGAGTAAATAATATAATGATTGGCCTAATCCAGAAAGTCAGGAAAGGATTCCCTATGAAAGTATAATTTAAGGTGTGCCCTGATAGATGAGTAGGAGTATGCCAGATGAAGAGAAGATGGGGCAGCAGGCAAAGGAAACAAAGGAAAAACATACTGGATAAGAACTCTAGTATGTCTGTAGAAGGGAAAGGTTAGAGTGGTTAAAGAATAAAAAATGTCAGGGGTGTGGGGAGCTCAGCAGGAGATTAGGCTGGTGGGATAGTCAGGGGTAAAGTTTTCAAGGTCTTTTAGGACAAATTAAGGATTGTGTGTGTTTATCCTAAATGCAATGAGAAATCAATGAAGGGACTTTACACAAGGGAGTGACATGTTCAGATTTGCATTTTAAAAAGACTTTTTTGACTGCTGGGCAGATAATGAAATATAGAAAAGAAAAGTAGAAGCTGAGAGAAAATAAATAGTAATAATCCAGGCTAGAATCATTGGTATGATCCAGGTCAGTTAAGTGGAAAAAAAGAGAAGTGTACAGGGAAGCAGACGTGGCTGCAGTGATACAGCTTCCACCTACCGTATGGGAGGACCTGGGTTTGATCCCTGGGGCCTCCTGGTGAAAAAGAAGAAGAGAAAGCATGCTCAGGTGTCAAGCCAGTGCCCACGCGAGTGCTCACATGGTGAGCCAGTGTCCGCACGAGTGTGTGCATGGTGAGCCAGTGCCCTGTGCAAGTGAGTCACACAGCAAGATGATGACACTTCAGAAGAGAGACAAAGGGGAGAATCAAGGTGAAGAACAACAGAAACCAGGAACTGCGGTGGTGCAATTGACAGGGAAACTGTCTCCCCATCAGAGGTCTCCAGGATCAAATCCCAGTGAATCCTAGAGGAGAGAAAATGAGAAGAGAAAACAACACAGACTACAAAAACAGCAGGGCAGGAGGAGAGGGGGGAAGGGAAAAATAAATAAATAAATCTTTTAAAAAACAAGAGAAGTGGACATATTCAAAATATATTTTGGAAGTAGAATCAACAGGTCTTTGTATTGGATGTGGGGGATAAATAAAAGGCTGATGTCATGCATAACCCACAGGTTTTCAGCATGAGAAAACGAGCAATTAGGGCCCAATTTACTAAACTGGGCGAGAGTGGTGGAGGAAAAAATCTGATGAGGACAATCAAAAGTTCAGTTGGGAACACAATAAATTGGAATGTCCATGAGACATCAAAGTGAAGAAGTTGACAGATATGTAGAGAATTTTGGTCCTCAGTAAAGCACCTGGGTAGGAGATTAGATTTTGAAGTCATTGGAAAATAGATGGCATCTAACATCTTCAGGACTGTGAGATATTTTAGAAAGAATATGCAGACGAAAAGAAGTGCAATAGGAACTGAGTTTGTTGTCGAAAAGAGACAAAGTTTAGGCAAACAAATTATAAAAAGAAATAGCCAGAGAGATAAAAGCAAAACCAGGATAGTGTTATCATGAGCACAACTATTTCCAATAGACAGGCCCTCATGATTCAGAGCTACAGAAGAGAAACATTTCTCTTAGTGAGAAGGTGATTTATTGTGTGTGCACAAGCAAGGAACTTGGGGAATCTTCCCAAAACCAGTTCAAACTGAAAATGGGAACTCGGGTTTTTATAGACAAAAACAGAGAAAACAGGTAGTTAAGAAGAAAAACAAGTTAAAAAAAAAAAAAAGTGATGCCAGGCATCTTGTGAGGAGGGTACATGTAGTTTCTCAGTCCTGTGTTGTCTCAAGCACCTTTAACTTGTCCTTGGTTCCAGCAGTTAATAAACCACAGGTTAGATATTGTTGTGCAGGTGCAAGACCTTCATGGCTCTTTTCTCAGCCAACCACTCAAGGATATCAAGCATTTTGTTTCTGAGAAAAGTTACAGACTTACATCATTCTGTCTGGTTTTGCTTGAGATGTGATCTTATTCCTATAAGCAAAACTGAGAAAGTCTAGTTAATATCCTTCAGGGAAACTAAGTGCAAAGAATAAATTTCTAAAATTAGATTAAGAGAAAACTAGCTCAATTAGTTTTAGAATTATCAGAGCTGCTTAAGTGAAGAAATTTTTGGAAGTATATTTCCTAGCTATCAGTAGTGTGGTGTCAAGGAACCCAAGAAAAGAGCGTGTTACAAAAAAATGAAATTTGTCCAATGTATAAACAAATGCTGACAAGTAACATGCTATGATGACTGAAAACAATCCATTGGATTTGACAACTTGGAGTCCTTAATGACCTCAATGAGAGAAGTTTGGGTGAAGAGATGGGAGCAAAAATAAAATAAGAATAGGAGATAAGAAAGGATAAGGGATGAGGTAGTAAAGAAAGCATATGGAGGCCAATTTTTTTTTTTAGATTCATGGCTATAAAGAGTATTAAACAAAGAGGTGGTGTTTTATTTTCTTTTAAAAATGAGAGACCCTAGAGTATGTTTCAATGCTGAAAATAAACCAATACCTAGAAAATTTTAGGATGGAGGAGAAACAGAAAATAACTACATGAGCAAGGTCTTGATGGGAGAGGATGGGATCCAAAGTACATGCAAAGGATGTGGTGGAATGAACCATAACCTCAGTCCTGTAGCTGTGAACTCATTTGTAAATGGGAAAACGGAATCTGCAAAGATCCTATTAAGATGAGGTCAAACTTAAACAGGGTGGGCTTTAATTCAATATCATGGGTGTTCTTATAAGCAAAAAAAAAAAATTTGTCCATGGAAGTAGGAGCAGGAAGAGACAGAAGCAAACAGATGGCCATGTGACAAGAAGATTGGTGGCAAGCCACCACCAGAACTATAAAGAGAAAGAATGGCCTGCCAATTTGAGGCTTCTCACCTCCAAAATTGTGAGAAATAAATTCCTGTGTGTGTGTGTGTGTGTGTGTGTGTGTTTAAGCCAACCAGCCTGCAGTATTTGTTAACAGCAGTCCTGGCAAAGACAGAGGATTTCATATTCCACAGGAGATGGAATACTTCATATACTATCTCAGGAGCAAAAAAGGAGGGATAGCTGGTACAGATTTGTAGTTACTATTTAACAGCTTCTGCTTTTTCTATACAGAATGAGACAATATAATCCTTTGAAATTCTGGGAGACACAAAGGACAGTGAAAAATAAAGAGGATAGCGATATGAGAAAATTGGAGAAAGTATGCAAGCATGAAATAATGTTTGTTGAGCACAAAAGAATAGAATTGCCAGTGTTGAGGGCCCAGGTGAATTGCAGGTTAACTTAAAACATTTTCTACAATAATTCTTAGTTGCAGTGATACAGGCATGGAGAGAGCTGGTAGTTAATTTTTCCAGGGCTCAGATTTTCCTGGGAATGAAGAAGAAAGAAGCAAAGCAACCAAGAAGCTTGCAGGAGAACAACTGTAATAAAGAAACATGGATTCTATGAACAAAAAGAGAAGTCAAAGTCAATATCATAATTTAACAAACCTACATGATTGAACACTTAAGCCATTTCAGATTTTTAACTATTATGTAATCTTATGAACATTCTTGCAAATATTCCTTAATTAAAACTTTGACCATTTCCTTATATAGATTCCTAAATGGAATTCCCAGGTCAAAGCTTCTAAAAGTCTTAATACATACAGCCAAATTTGCTTTATAGAAGGGTATGTATAAACAATGAAAGTATGTGAGAATTCCCATCACTCTCATCAGCACTAAATATCATCACTTTTTTTACAACTTTATTTCAAATTCAAAATAATAAAATGACAGAAAAGGACAGCTTAACAAATTATGGAAATATTAACTCCTAAAAAGTTTGGTTCAGGTTCTTTTATCTTATCTAATTCCAACTACTAAAGCAATTGTTCCTCTAGTGTTCAGAAAGATACACAGATAAACACAAATTTAGTTAAATGGCATAGTCAAGGTTTCCTTATTAAGGAAAAAAATGAGGAGAAAAAATATTTAGTCACATTCAGAGCTCACAAAACCAAACCCATATTCTTTTTTTTTTTTTGACATTTAGCATTAATATAGTACCAACTTTTCTTTGCTACAAAAACATTGCAATATTACTTTTAACTACATTTCATTAATTACATTAGTTATATTTTCCCATGTATCACCACATTCTTATCACCTGTAGAATATTCTTGCATTTATATTAACCACAATCCTCATCTACAGCCAACATCATTATTATACATTCCCTATATTATCCTCCAGCTGTTTTCCAACTAACATTAATCTCCCTAGACTATTTGTTTCAGCCACAATTACATCCATAAAGCAACAGTTTGTTACATTCATTACAAGGTGTTACCATCAAGTCCAAACCTTACCACATATTTACATTTGATCTATTAAACATTCTACATACATCCAGCACTGTCTCCCTCTTCTCAACTCATATTCCATCTCCCACCAACCTATACTTCATAGTCCAACTCCATAAGTTTACTCATTGTATTCAGTTCATATCAGTGAGACCATACAATATTCATCCTTTTCCGTCTGGCTTATTTTACTCAACATAATATCCTCAAGATCCTCCATGTTGTCATGTACATCCCCAATTTATTTTTTCTTATTAAATAATATTCCACCATATGAATATACCACATCTTGTTTATCCAATCATTGGATAACAGACAAATAGCTTGTTTCCATCTTTTAGCAATTGTGAATAATGCTGCTAGGAACATTGATGTGCAAATATCTGTTCATGTCCTTGCTTTCAGTTCTTCTGAACATATTCCTAGTAGGATTGCCAGATCATATGGAAGTTCTATATTTAGATTCCTGAGGAACCACCAAATCATCTTCCACAGAGGCTGGACTATTTTTCAGTGCACCATTTTATACTCCATCAGCAGTCAAGAAGTGCTCCTATTTCTCCACATTCTTTCCAGCACTTGTAGTTTTCTGGTTTTATAATAATGACCATTTTGTATGGTGTAAGATGATATCTCATTGTAATTTTGATCTGCATTTCCCTAATAGCTAGTGATATTGAATTCATGTGTCTTTTGACCATTTGTATTTTCACCTTTGAAAAATATCTATTTAAGTATTTTATCCATTTTTTAATTGGGTTGCTTGTCATTTTGTAATTAAGTTATTTGATCTCTTTATATAACATGGAATAGATACCTTATCAGATTTATGATTTCTGAAGATTTTTTTCCCAATGAATTGGCTGTCTTTTCACCTTCTTAATGAAATCATTTGAAATACAAAAGTATTTAACTTTAAGGAGATTCCATTCATCTATTTTTCATTTTGTTGCTTGTGCTTTAGGTATAAGGTCCAAGAAACACCACAAACCACAAGATTTTGAAGATGCTTCCCTATATTTTCATTTGGAAATTTTATGGTTCTAGTTTTTATATTTAAGTTCTTGATCCATTTTGAATTAATTTTTGTATAAGATATGAGATAAGGGTCCTCTTTTATATATGTATATCCAGTTTTTCAAGCACCATTTGTTGAATAGACTGTTCTGACCTGACTGGATTTGACCACCTTGTCAAAAATTACTTGACGATAGATATAAGGGTTTATTTCTGCATTCTTGATTCAATACCATTGGTCAATATGTCCATCTTTAGGCAAATACCATGCTGTTTTTCCCACTGTAGCTAGATAATATACATTATGGTCTAGAAGTGAGAGTCCTCCAACTTCATTCTTCTTTTGTAAGATATTCCTGGCTATTTGGGGTCACTTACCCTTCCAGATAAATTTGATAATTGACTTTCCAATCCAACAAAAGGATATTGGAATTTTTATTGGGATTTCATTAAATCTGTAAATCAGTTTGGGTATAATGACATCTTAATGATATTTAGTCTTCAAATTCATAAATAAGGAGTATTCTTCTATTTATTTAGATGAACTTTGTTTTCTTTTAGTAATGTTTCTAGTTTTCTGAATACAGGTCCTTTGTGTCCTTGGTTAAATTTATTCCTAAATATTTGATTCTTTTAGTCTCTATTGTAAATGAAAATTTTTCTGACTTTCTCCTCAGCTTGCTCATTAGTAATGTATAGAAATACTACTGATTTTTGTGTACTAGTCTTGTATCCCACTACTTTGCTGAAATTGTCTATAAATTCTAATAGTTTTTTGTGTGGATTTTCTAAGTATAGGATCATATCATCCACAAATAGTGAAAGTTTTACTTCTTCTTTTTCAATTAGAGGACTTTTATTTCTTTTTCTTACCTAATTGCTCTAGCTGGAACTTCAAGCAACTGAATAACAGTGGAGAGAATGGCATCCTTATCTTGTTCCCAATCTCAGTGGGAAAGATTTCAGTCTTTCTCCATTGAGCACATTGTTAGCTGTGGGTTTTTCATATATGCACTTTATCTTGTTGAGAAAATTTCCTTATACACCTTTCTTTCAGAGTGTTTTTATCAGAAAGTATGTTGCATTTTGTCACATGCCTTTTCTGCATCAATCAAGAGGATCATGTGATTCTTTCTTCTTCAATTTATTAATGTGGTGTATTACACTGGTTGGTTTTCTTATGTTGAACCACCCTTGCATTCCAAGTATAAAACCCACTTGATCATGATGTAGAAATGTTTTAATGTTTTTGGATTAGGTTTGCAAGTATTTTGTTGAGGGTTTTTGCATCTATATTCATTAAAGAAATTGAACTGTATTTTTCTTTTTACATAATATCTTTATTTGACTTGGTATTAGGGTAATGATACCTTCATAGAATAAGTTTGGTAGTGTTCCTTCCTGTTCAATTTTTGGGGGAGAGTTTGACCAAGATTGGTATTAGATCTTTAAATTATGGTAGAATTCACCTGTGAAGCCATCTGGTCCTGGGCTTTTCATTTTGGGGAGATTTTTGGTGACTGTTTCAGTTTATTTACTTGTGATTGGTTTGTTGATGTCTTCAAGTTCTTCTTAGGTCAGTGTGGTTTGTTCATGTATTTCCAGAAATATGTCCATTTCATCAACATTGTCTAGTTTGTTGGAATACAATTGTTCATAGCATTCTCTCATAATCTCTTTTATTTCTGCTGGCTCAGTAGTAAGATCATTCTTCTCAATTCTGATTTTATTTATTTACAATTTCTCTTTTTCTTTGTTAACCTAGCAAAGGGTTTACTGATTTTCTTAATCTTCCCAAATAACCAACTTTTAGTTCTGTTGATTTTTTTCTATTTTTTAATTCTCCATTACATTTATTTCTGCTCTAATCTTTATTATTTCTTTCCTTCTGCTTGCATTGGGATTGGTTTGCTGTTCTTTTTCTAGTTCCTCCAGGTGTGCAGTTGGGTTTTTAATTTTAGCTTTCTTCTTTTTTAATATAAGCATCAAGGGCTATAAATTTCCCTCTCAGTAACACCTTGCTGTATCCCATAAATTTTGATATTGTGTTCTCATTTTCATTGTCTTGAGGTATTATTGATTAATCTTGCAAATTCTTTGACCCACAGATCATTTAACAGTGTATTATTTAATCTCCAAATATTTGTGAATTTCCCCTTTTTCTGTCTGTTACTAATTTCCAAGTTTATTCTATTATAATCAGATTCGATTGTGCAATGTCATTGTGTAATCTCAATGTTTTTAAATTTATTGAGATATGTATGACTTATGTCCCAGCATATGGTCTATCCTTTAGAAATAGCCATGAGCTTTTAAGAAGAATGTATATCTTCTTGTTTGGGGGTATAGTGTTGTATAAATGTCTATTAGGTCTAGTTCATTTATCATATTATTTAAACTCGGTTTCCTTATTTATCCTCTGTCTAGATGTTCTATCTAATGCTGACAGTGGAGTGTTGAAGTCTCCAACTATTATTGTAGAGACGTCTATTTCAACCTTTAGTTTTGCCAGTATGTGTCTCTTGTATTCTAGGGGCATAAATATTTATTGCTATTTTTTCTTGGTGAATTGTCCCTTTAATAATATATATTAACCTTCTTTATCTCTTTTTAAAGTATTTCATTTAAAATCTATTATATGTGATATTAGTATTGCTATGTCTGCTCATTTTTTATTACTAATGCATGGAATATCTTTTTCCAATCTTTCACTTTTGGCCTGATTGTGTCCTTGTATCTAAGGTGAGTCTCTTGCAGAAAACAAATAGATGGCTCATATTTTTTACCCATTCCATCAGTCTATGTCTTTTAATTGGGTAGTTCAATCCATTACCATTCAGTGTTACTCTATAATACTCTATAATAGCAATTTATCCTTTGACTTTCTGCTGTCAAGTCTTATTGTTGTCTGTCTTTTAACCCTTTCAGTTTCTCTTACTCATGTTCTTCATTTCTACACTCTTCTCCAAGGCTCTCATCCTTGTCTTTTCCTTTCAGACTGTACCACACCCTTTAATATCTCTTGTAGATTCAGTCCCTTGGTAACATACTCTGTTTTTGTTTGTCTGTGAAGACTTTAAAAGTCATCTTTATCTCTGAAGGATAGTTTTGCTGGATAAAGAATTCTTGGCTGGCAGTTTTTCACTTTCAGTACCTTAAATATATCTTACCTGCTGCCTTTTTGCCTCCATGGTTTCTGATTGGTACTTAGCCTTATTGAGGCTCCTTGTAATTAATACAATCCTTTTCTCTTGCTGCTCTCAGAATTTGCTCTTTATCTTTGTATTTGACATTCTGAATAGTAGATATCTTGGAATAGGTCTATTTGGATTTATTCTGTTTGGGGTACATTGTCCTTCTTGAATATTGGTATTCATGTTTTTCATAAGGGTTGGAAAATTTTCAATCAGTATTTTCTCAAATATACTTTCTATCCCTTTTCCATTCTCTTCTCCTTCTGGGACACCTCCATTGTATGTGTTTGTATGCACTTCAGGTTGTCATTCAATTCTCTGAGACCCTGTTCAATTTTTTTTTTTCTGCACTCTTTGCTCTGTCTTTTCTCCTATCTTTTCATGTTCAAATGTTCTGTCTTCAAATTCACTTATTCATTCTTCTAACATTTCAAATCTTCTGTTATATGCCTCTAATGTATTTTTAATCTCATCCCTTATGCCCTTCATGCCCATAAGTTCTGTTACTTTTCTTTGCAGGCTTTCAAATTGTTCTTTATGCTCATACAGTGTCATCTTAATTTTCTTTATCTGTTTGACTATTTTTTTTTTATATCCTTAAGTTGATTAAGGCAGTTTCTGTGAACATCAATTATTTTGTCTTAACTCCTGTGTCTTATCCGGAGTCTAGGTTTGTTCATTTGGCTGGACCATATATTAATTTCTTAGTATGGGTTATCTCTTATTGACACTTGGACATCTGTTTATGTTGGTGATTTTGTTTTGTTGCTCAACTTCTCTCTCTTACCTAATGGTTTTATTTCATAGGCTCTTCTTTGATTTTTAATTTTTTCTATAACTTTAATATTTCCATTTAAGTAGTCAAAACAGGGGCAGCAACCTGCTAATGGGGCCCTATGAATTCTACCTTGCCTGGGAAAGAATCAGGAGAGACCCCCATCTGCCCTCACTTTCCCAGCTGGCTAGCAAATTGCACTCCTCAGCAAACCCTTCCATGGAAATAAATCCTTCTATTCCCACTAAATCTTTTGAATCAGTGAGTTGTGGTAGTTACATTTGCTGAAGAGAAACCTCATTCAGTCCTCCACCACACCCTCCTTCTTTCCAGGGAAGAATCTGTCTTTTCCCCTCCCCACTGGCCACTCTGCCACAATTTTTACCAAGGCTATTGTATTAGTCAGCCAAAGGGGTGCTGATGTAAAATACCAGAAATTGGTTGGTTTTCATAAAGGGTATTTATTTGGGGTAGGAGCTTACATATTTCAGGCTATAAAGCATAAGTTATTTCCCTTACCAAGGTCTATTTCCACATGTTGGAACAAGATGGCTGCCAACATCTGCAAGGGTTCAGGCTCCCTGGGTTCCTCTCTTCCCAGTGCTTGCTTCTATTTCCTCTGTGTGCTTACTTCCCAGGGCTCCAGTTTAAGATTTCAGCATCAAAATCCAACATTAAAAACCCACAACTTTGCCCTTTGCCATGTATTTTATTTGTGAGTCCCCACCCAACAAGGAGCAGGGACTCAGTGCCCTACTGGCACAAGAGGTTTACTTAATCAAGTAAATCTAATATAATTTAATATGCCCAGAGGAAAAGACCAGTTTACAAATATAATCCAGTATTTCTCTTTGGAATTCATCAATATCAAACTGCTATAGCTATTCCCCTAGGGAGAAGGAGGTTTAGAAATGAGCAGCATTCCCAGCTGCAGGGTTATCAACTCATGGTTTTCCCTCTGACTCTCTGTCTCTCTATCCCTAGTCCCTCCTAGATGATGCATGTGGCACTCTTCTGGTCAGCAGAATTCCCCATAGCAGCTCCAACAGACAACTTCTATGCATTCTGTCCTATTTTGCAAGAGACCCGCACACTGCTTGAGCTACTCCTACACCATCTTAGATCAGAAATATTCCTAGCTGCGAGAACAGTTTCCTGCTGCTAAAAAAAGAAAAAAGAAAAACAAATAACAGGTTGGCTTAAACCACAGAAATTTATTGCCTCATGCTTTGGAACTAGGATAAATCCAAAATTGAGGCATCTGCGTGGCAATGCTTCATCCATGAAGACTATGGTATTCTGGGGCTGGCTGCTAGTGATCCTTGGGCCTTCTTGGTCTTTTTGTCATTTGGAAATATCCTTTTTTTGCTCTTCTGGGTTCAGTGGCTTCACCTTCTGTTTCCAATTTCCTTTGTTTATAAGGACTTCAGCCATATTGGACTAAGGCCTACTCTCATTCAGTTTGGGCACACTTTAACTAATAACATCTTCAAAAGTCCTATTCACAAATGGGTTTACACACACAGGACCAAGGATTGGGATCTAAACATGCATTTTTTGGAAGACATGATTCAATTTCCAACACAGAGACACATTATTTCTTCCCCAGAGTATTGATTACCACTCTTACTGATACTCTTTCTCCCAACATAAACACTATAGAAGCATTGTGAATTGATTGGAATTTTATTTCACCAGACAAATATTAAATAGGAAAGAGCCATGAACTTCAACTAGACAATCAGGGTTCATTCATATATAATACCATTTGTTCAGATAAAAACCCAATTTACCAGTAGAACTTATAAAACATTTGGAAGTTTTTTGTGACTATGTGATTGATACAGTTGTATCATTCATTTACCTTTAGTTACTTAACAAACATTTATTGAATATCCATTGAGAACCAATTTATGTGATAGTTTGTCCTTTCAATACCATTACTTTGATACATTGTCATACAGATTATCAATCATAAATCTCTGTAAGGGATTCTGGTTTCTTTAAAAGAAAAATAAATCATGGATACTCTTTTTCAACAAGATCACTTGATTTTAATATTCCTGGGTTTTTTTTCTGACTTTTGGCTACACACCATCTTCTACTTCATTGGGATATTAAAAAGCTGTAGAATAAAAGGAAAATTGGGGAGACTTAAGAAACATATTTCTTCTCTACTCTTTTTTAAGAAAAATTATTAGAACAGTTTTAACTTTACAGAAAAATTCTGCATAAAACACAGAGTGCCCATATACCACCCTATTATTAACACCTTGCATTATGTGGTTCATTTGTTACAAGTGATAAAATAATATTTTATAGTTGTACTGTTAACTATAGTTCATGGTTTACATTAGGGTTCACTGTATTGTACATTCCAATGCTTTTTTTATTTTAAAAATTCATATTCTAGTAATATATATGCAACCTAGAATAACGCTACTCTGTTTTTATTTTTTTTATTTTATTGTTTTAACTCCACTCCTGATGCAAAGTTTATTACAACAACTTTTGCCCTTTTCATCTTCCCAGGTTATATAAAGATCATTTCCTATTCCACCTGAATAGGAAAATAAAATGAATAAAGATGAATTTTACCATATGCTTATAATTTGATATAAAGTTTCTAGTTTAAATGGGACCCCAAAATTGGTATTTTTAATTATTTAGGCGCTTAATTATCTATCCCACTCCTAATTTATGCTTCATGATTGATTGAAAGTTAAACATCTAATGTTTGGCATGAGATTATATAAACATTGGCAACACGTAGGTCTGAAATTTTCCAATTTGGTTAATATGGACCACTATTCTGACTAACATCAAGCTTAATTTTTCAGTTAGATAGTCTCACTGTGTTCTGTATTCCATTTGGAAAGAATAGGACAAATAGTTCACTTTCCAGAAAATCTTTATTTTTATTGGTATAGAAATATAGTGTGCTAAAATCTTCTAGAATGGGGATAAAAGAAAAGAAAAATTATTCTGTTTTCACTAGAGACAAAAATCCAGGATATCCTAACCTAAATTCTCTCTCCACTCCAGATAGTATATGCACATGCTTGTATTAGTATTCAGTGTGTAATTTGATTACTGTATTTACATTCCTAATGGTTCCACTTGCACAATGATTATACTCCTTTTGTAGAATGGGAATATCCGCCTCATAGCCTGAATGAAGTATTTAATCAAATTCATCATTAACTTGCTAACTACTAAAATAATAAGGGAGAAATAAAGGAAAGGGGAAAAGCAATCTGACATTAAGAAACGAAGATGGGACGGAGACATAGATGATAAACAAATGAGAGAAATAATTTGGCTATTAGATTATTTGGAAACACTCCAATATCTATCCACATAGAAGTAATGGAAAGTCTGACCATCAAAGAAAATGCAAACATGATTTTTTGCTCCATTTCATAAGAGGTTACTCACCTAGCTGTTCACCTGAGGCCACAGGAGAGTGGCTGTTACAACTGTCAACAGAGTACACTCGATTCAGGTATTGTTCCTTTTTCATTTGTCTCCAAGTCACGTTGTTCAATTCTATGTTGTACACTGTAACAGTTTGATATTACTGATGAATTCTAAAAAGAAATATTGGATTACGTTTGTACACTGATCTTTTCTTCTGGGAATATTAAATTTTATTAGATTCATAGGTTTACTTGATTAATTATGTAAACCTCTTGTGCCAGTAAGGCACCAAAAGGTGGGGACTCACAGATAAAAAGCATGGCAAAGGACAGATTTGAGGGTTTTTGATGTTGGAGTTTTGATGTTGGAGTTTGATGCTGAAACCTTAAACTAGAATCCCAGGAAGAGAGGAACCCTAGACCCAGAGAGAAGCAAGACCCTGGAAGGGAGAAACCCAGGAGGCCTGAACCCTAACAGACATCAACAGCCATCTTGTTCCAACACATGAAAACAGACTTTGGTGAGGGAAGGAACTTATGCTTTATGGCCTGGTATCTGTAAGCTCCCACCCCAAATAAATAATTTTTTTATAAAAACCAACCAATTTCTTGCTTGGTATTTTGCTTCAACATCCCTTTTGGCTGACTAATACAAATACCAATGTACTAATGCATTAATTGCAAGGAGAAATCCCTGAAAATTCTCTCCTTGAAATAGATGTAGCATAGTACACTGGAAAGACATTTTAGACAAAAACAGACCTGATTTCAAATCCAAGCTTTGACTCTAATAATACTGTGTATTCAATTATTTCATCTGTAAACTGAGAATAAGATTTGTACCTTCTTCATAGAATTCTTACAATCATTAAATGTGATAATAAATGTAAAATACATAGAACATAGTAGGCAATCAATAAACAGTGGTTATTTTTTAAATATACACAACAATCTCTTTTAAAGTCCATAGATTTTATTTCTAGTTCTGGCCTAATGGCCATTTCTCAAGTCCATGTTCCAGGAGTACTGCAAGAAATGGTATATTTGTGCAGTTCCCTTCTTGTGTCAGTCATGGTTTTAAGTGGGAAGAAAATTAATGTTTTCTAAGCACAGTTCCTGTCTCTTTTCCAATACTCCAACAATCTAGCTGCTGTGTCTATTGCCTATCTCTCACTTAAGTGTTTCTATTTTCCTCCCCTTTTCCCCCATCTAACTCATCAGCCTTTCTAAAAAGAGTCAATCTCCGGAAGAGTTTAGACCACAGGTTCTAAACTTTTTTGTTTCACAGACCCCTTTGCCAGTCAGGTGAAATAAATATTACTGTAACTGAGTTATTGCTTACATTCATAAGAGAAGGAAATGCTAGATTTCAGTTAGAGATCAGAGAAAATAAAGGTAATAAATTGATTTTTTTCAACTTAAACGTGGTCCCCTGGCTAAGAACCCCTAGTTTAAACTCACCTAACCAGCTCACTTATAGCTTGTCTTATGCCCACCACAAGAAGGATACACAAAACCATACATCCTTTTATAGAGATACTCATGACCTCACATGAGATACCCCACAGCATATGCTGTTTTCTCACAGATCTATTCTCAGACATGTCCCTGCTCTCCTGAAGTCTAGACTTTCAAAAGGTTAAATGTTCTGAAAAGAAGTAATTCTCTAGATATATGTATGTGGCAACATTATTTTGAGTGGAAAATGTAAAATCTGGAAACCTAGCTCTTCACAAATAACATTCGTGTAAATTTTTTTTAATGCACAATACAATGAATCACATTTCATAATGATGGCATACATATTCAAGGAAATGCATAAAGCAGATTAGATTTCCTATGGGAAAGAGGGGATTGGAAACATGAATCAGAAATGAAAGGGAAAAAATGAAGCAGGAGGATGGAATTGCACAGGCCATTTACATTAAATGTCATTAAATAAAGCTATTTTAACTACCCATATTTATGAAAGATAACTCAAGCACAGGTATTATATTAGTCATGTTGTGCTAAACTCTGCTGCAGTTACAAAGCCTGAAGATGAAAATATTACTTTTATAATTATTACAAAGCTGATATTATAGAATATAACTTAAATCTGACTTAAATTCAAAAACTTTTGAATTTAATTTTAAACCACAGAATTAAACAGACATACCCAGTCACTGATAGCACTGGATTGCATCAGACTTCTCAACATGGGAGGTCATGACTAATACAGAGGGGTAAGCCAGGATGTGTATCTCACTCCTGTGGACAGCTAGCTCCTAAAGAGAAGAGAAGGGGGAAACAAGGGGGCTAGCATGTATATACTCAGTTTGCCCTTCCAAATTCCCCAACCAGATTAAGACACTGCTCTCCTTTTCTGAAGAGGGAATAAAGAAATAGAGAAAGGACAGGAGTATAAAACTAATGGAACTGCCTGCACATGGAAGGAAACATCAGTAGAGAAGTTTCCCGCCCTACCCCCAATAATGAAAGTTTGAATAAAGTCTTTTCCACATCCTTTCTGTAAACTTTAAAAATTATACCACCACTAAGACAGCTAATTTTATTTGAACAAACCTCAGATTTTCCTCTGTAAATCATCCTTGTATTCCACAAATACAGTTTTTTATCACTTCTTAAATAGTTTCTCTTTACTAAAATTTAAAAACTAGTTCAGCGTACTGTCACTAGACCTCTAAGAGCTTGTGTAATATAATTTTCTTTGAGATGCTATCTCAACACAAGTTTTGAGACCCTGGCTGGAAATCTGTCACGTTAAGGGCCTGGTCAGAAGCCTGTCAGTTCCCCTTTTAGAGCAGCCTTAAGTCCGCACCCATCCGTTGGCTTTACCAGGCCCTCTTGCTCCAGATCACTATGTACATGGCCTAATTGCCTGGGCCAGATACCTGACAGCTATGGACAGGCCCTATGCCCAGGAGTCTACAAAATCATTCAAAGTAGCCAATCCACATGGAGCCCATGAATCCTAGTTAACCCCGCCCCACTTGCCACACTGCAGCTGCCTCCTACACTTCCTGCTTGCAGTTACCCTCTCCCCAGTGCATCTGCTGTGTGGCCGCACATTGCAGGCTTCTCTCATTTGGAGCTATAAGTAATAAAGACGTCTTCTTTTCACCTGGGAGTCTTTAAATTATGTCCTGCCACCCAAAGAACTTAGAATCATAACTAATATTTTATTATTATAAAACTCTTACTAAGTAATTTAATTCTTCCCCATAAAAAGAAATGAAAAATCATTTAGGCTATCAGGTTTGTAACTGGTCATTTCTAAAGCTGTTTTAGGCTGTATCAAATGCAATACATTTTATAGAAAACATTGACTAGCACCCTAAATATATGCTTTTAGATTTATCTTGATTTCTATTCAGTTATCTTTTCAAAGGGGAAGTAGAATCTATTCTTATAGGTGGACTATAAAGGAAGAACTAGAAGAAGCGGTTTTTTAGGTGTGTTTTGGATCAGAAGCATATGATTAGAATTAAAAAACACATTTCAGATGGTATACACTATACATTTTCCTACCACTAAATAGTTTAGATTCCTTAAATTCACACATTTTTAATCTGCATATATTCTGTCGTATATCCTAAAACATTTCTCATCATTAGTTATTGCTCTCTTAAAGGAAGAAACTATGATGAAATTGGCATTATTTTCAGGTACTTCTAATGCTAAAGAAGCCAATGAATCTACTGCATATTTGATGTGCTATAAATGCACAATTTACATTTAAAAGGTAAAATTCTGCTGCTTTACATTTATTTAGTGGATATCACCATGGCAACTGAGCACTTTCACAAAGCCTAATTTATGACACACGCACACAAAAAAATGCAACAAAGAGAAATAGCTTGTATTTTCCATTATGTTTCAGGTTAACAGAGAAAACTTTTGGGTTGAAAGATATTTAGGGAAAAAAGAGATTCAGATAATATAGACAAAAGCAATCTCCTTCTACACATATTCTGGCCTTTCAAACACACACCATAAAAAAAAACTGCCACAGGAAATGTCTACTCACAGAGCATAATACAATCTCACAGCAGTAAGGACCACTTAAGCAATTTTATCCAAACCCCTTGTTTTGTAGATAAGGTCCCTGAAGTCTAGTCAGATGGTCTAACCTCTTCAAGATGATACAACCAGGGACGTGGATTTGGCTCAAGGGACAGAGCATCTGCCTACCACATGGGAGGTCCAGGGTTCAAACCCAGGGCCTCCTGACTCATGTGATGAGTTGGCCCACATGCAGTGCTGATGCACACAAGGAGTGCCGTGCCACGCAGGAGTGGCCACCCCGCGTAGGGGAGCCCCACGCACAAGGAGTGTGCCCTGTAAGGAGAGCCACCCAGTGTGAAAAAAGTACTCAGGAGTGGCGCCGCACACACGGAGAGCTGACACAGCAAGATGACGCAACAAAAAAAGAGACACAGATTCCCAGTGCTGCTGACAAGAATATAAGCAGACACAGAAAAACACACATCAAATGGACACAGAGAACAGACAATGGGGGGGGAGGCGGGGAGGGAAATAAATAAAAAACAAATCTCTAAAAAAAAATACAATCAGTTCATAGCAGAGCCCAGTGTGGACTCCAGGTCAGTTGCCTCTTGGTGCCTTCTGCCCTTTCCATCAGATCACATCTGGAATATTCCATTTCAACCACTTGACACATTTGTAACCCAATTACTCGATTGAAAAGACTTTCATTTTAGTGAGTATACATTTAAGTTAATTCATTTTAAAGCTGATTTAAAAGTTTTAATATATGAACCCAACATGTGTTAAATTGTTGCTCATCCAAGGTTTGGATTTGGTCTTCTTTTTAAAATTATGGTAAATGTCAAGAACCATGAAGATCTGATATTTTACATTATATGAATGCTAACAAGTAAGCACTCCACAGTTTCACGTAACTGGCAGAAGACATCAGGTCCTGTGTCAGAGACAAAGAAGAGTTCATTCCTCACAGCAAAAACAATAGCTGGAATACTGATATATTTGCACTGTGTCCTCTAACCTCAATTCCAAAGGGCAATGTGAAGCAGGCCAGTGATCCCTGCACACTCAGTGGGTTATTACAGAAAAACAAAACCCAAATTAAGAGAATCCAAATATTTTGTAATAGATAGTATATCTGATGCCTACCTGATCTCTGCCTAGGAGGGAGACTTTGTTTTTATTATACTAGACTGTAATCAAACCTTCCCTTTGCTTCAGATGCAGATACTATCTTCAAAGGCTGTTCACTATACAAATAACCTTGAAAAAGTAGTCCAAAAAAAAAAAGTCAGTCATTATCTCTGCTTACAAAACACCCATAAAGAATTGTCTTAAAACAATAATCACTCCTCATTGCTACATTGTCTTCATGGAAGCCTAATTTTCCTGTGAAAACAATACCCATTGACCATGATGAATTAATTTGACCAACAGAGGCTAGAAACAAACATATTCAATTTGCCCCATCCAGCACTTGATCATGCCAACTAATAACAGGATTACAAGCAGCAGGATAAGGCCAACCTAGAGAACTGATTTTAACCATAACTTTCACAGTTCCAGACCCACCAACTGAAAAAATCCCACAAACCAGGGTCAGCAAACTACAGCTTATGGGCCAAATCCAAACACCACCAATTTTGGAAACAAAGTTTTATTTAACACAGTTTTACTCCTTCATTTGTGGATTATATAATATATATATATATAATTTTATACTATGATGGTGGAGTTGAATATACCTTGACTATCAGCCCATTGTTGAGTGGCTTTTGTGATGGTCAGACTGCAAATGGTCTGAAAAGCCAAACATAACACAAATTAGTTTCAAGAGTCACAATGGCTGGTGTTAGCCGACAGAGACTACATGGCCCACAAAGCATTAAAAAAAAAGCCCTTTGATTCAGTAGGTGTGCTTCTCTATAATCGTTTTTAGAAAGAGGTCAGAACCTTCTACATTCCCTTTCCAGGATGAATCTTGATAACAGTTACAATTGCGTGGACCTGAGGCTGATAGACCTCTGCCTATCTAGGCAAGAAAGTCCTCCCACCAGGAAGAGTTAGAAATAACCAGGGCATCATTCCTACAACTACCATTGAAATTCCTAGAATTCAGCCTGCAATGGCTTCCCCAATTCCTCCTTATTAATAGGCAATAAAGATCATTTACTGTCCAGTTTGACTATTCAGTATGGTCGACCTGCCCACTGTCAATTCCTCATAGAGTTCCCTCAGGTCCTTTAATGGGCAATAAGGCCCCCATTCTTCCTATTCCAGAGCCCATTTTTCTCTCAACATTCTTTTCTCATCAGTAAAATTACAAAGGATGTTGAAGGGTCTGAGCTTTTTATCCTACACACAAACTAACATGTTAGGCAACCAGTTTCATGGATGCTGGTAGAAGACATGAAGACCCCTGTATCAGAGACAAAGGTGAGTTTATTCCTCACAGCAATATCAATATGTAGAATATCAGCATTTGTACCATGTCCCCAAACCTAAGGGTGATAATGAAGAGTACTAGGTGATAACTGCACATGCAGTGGGTTACTTTATAGGAAAGGAACCCCAAACTTATGGAATTCTGGATTGGTCAACCAAATAGGTGCTGATGCTAAGTACCAGAAATCTGTTGGCTTTTATAAAGGGCATTTATTTTGGGTAAAAGCTTACAGTTACAAGGTCCAGTTACAGAGTCCAACTCAAGTTACCATAAGAGGTGTTTTCTCACCAAAGTCTGTTGAAGCAAATTGTCTGCTGATGTCTGCAAGGGTTCAGCCTTCTTCTGCCTCTCAAGGCTCCATGGGCCCAGCTTCTTCCGATCTCAGCTGTAGGCTGGAGGACTTGTTTCTTTCCGGGCCTCCTCACCTGCTCAGGGCTCTGGCCTCTTCAGCTGCAAACTATCAAATGAATGTCTCAGCTCTCCCTGGGGCTTTAGCTATTTGCGCCTTCTCCTTTCTGTTATATGGCAGGACTGAAATGACCAAGTTCTCTCCTCTTTTGTTTAATCAACCACTTCTCAGCTGAATCTAATACAATCAAAGGGTATAATGCCCAGAGGAACAGACCAGTTTACAAGCATAATCTATATCTTTTTTTGGAATTCATAAATAATATCAAACAGTTACAAACTCCAAGTTTTTATAAGGGGCAATAATTATGCCTGCACCTAGTCCCAAAGCAAGACATCATCTTTACCACCCTGGATAGTAAACAAACTATCCTTTGCTTTAGAGGAAGACACTAACTTTATCTTCACAATCAACTGTCCTTCAAAAGGTAACCCAGAATACTGAATAAACCCAGTACCTCTGCTCTCAAGATCTGCAGAAATGGAACAGGCCCATGAAGAATTGTCTCGCAATCATGTTAACTATTGGTGAAATAATTTTAAAAGGCAAACCCCTATATAAAAAAGGAAGAGTTTGTTATCATTTCAAACTTTAATTTTTATTTTCAATACCTTTATTGTGGAATAATTGATGTAAAATAAACTGCACGTATTTAAAGTATAAACTGTGATAAGTTTTAACAGACATCTATACCAAAGAAATCACACAATCACTTTTATAAGCATATATATCACCCTCCATATTTTCTTTGTGCCACTTTTATTTTTAGATCCTCCTTTTATTAAATATCAACTAACTTTTAGAAAGTAAAAAAATAAATAAGAGATTAGTTGAATTGCCAGTTTCTTCTTTGATGTAGAAATTATATTTCTACCAGACAAGGCATGATAAGTGATGCTTGGTAATAGTTTATGCTTTAGGACACTTTCTGTCCTAAATGACTGCACTAAAGAAATTAAGAAAGCTTTCCATCATTATTCTCAATGTCATGTGGATAAGACATTTAGAATAGTTACTGAGTTTTACTTTAGTCCATGGAGATTTTCTTTTTGAAAATGTACTCATCAAACACTATCTTCTTGCAATTTTTAGGTAATCACTGAAATATAATGCCTTGATATTCTTTCAAGAGGTTGCCTGTCTACTTTTTCCCTTAGAATTGACTCCTTAAAAAGAGAAGTGGTTCCACTATATCTCTTGGGGGTAAGTGAAAATAATGTAAGTGTTCTTTCATCTCTTAAAGAAAGATCTTTTTTCTGTTTTTGAATTTTACAAAACAAAGATTTTTATTTTCATAGTCTTTGGAATATATAAATAAATTACGTGGAGCATGATAGTTACATGTAACAACATAATGTGAAACCATAGATAAACAAAATAAAAGTATTACGTTTATGGTTTAGCATGTGATAACTGTGTCACTTTACTTAAATAGTAAAGAAATAATAAGCTGTACCTTGCACCATTCACCATTTAGTATAACATACTTTATAAGAAATGGGAACCTAAAAATTATTTGAACTGGAATTTTACTTGCAATGATCCTTAAAATGAATTCCTATTCAAGAATATAATTTCAGTTGCAATAGGAAGACAGCTTCACCTTGAAGCCCCAATGGAAATTAGCAAAATGATAATGAATAAAAGGCACATAATTAATAGTGTAACATTTCCTGGCAGTTTTTAAGATGTAAACTACACAGCAGATAAAAGCTATTTTTTACAGTCATATTTATCATAGGATTAATTTTTGGGTTGCTATTTATGGACTTTTAAAACCAGGTAATTTTAAAACATTATATGACCATTTTTTTAGTATACCCTAAAATCTAGAGATATATTCTAGGAACTTGAACTTCGCTACAACTTGAATATACCACAAAGAAGCAATATAAAAAAAAAAATTAGTGCATTTTCAAAGAGTGGTTTGAAAGATGTTTAGAAATTGTGAAATAAATTAGTAAATGTTCATTTTGTTTTCTTAAGCAATAACTGTTTGACAGGGAAAACTGAAAGATTTTCTGAAATTAAAATAATTTCTCAATATGTTAGATAAATATTCTCATGAAAGTATGTGAGCAGACATAAAAATATTTTATTGGCAGTAGAAAATTTAATGACATTTTCATGCTTGAAAACTAGCAATGTATAAGCAAGAAGGCATTGAAGAGGATATTGGCGCATGACCAAATTTTATCCAAAATTCTCTGGGGATTTGAGATCACTTTTTATCACTGTCTTTTTCTCTCCTTCATTTCTAGCTTGCATCTTACTCAATTCAGAGCAGTATGTTACTTAAGCGCAATGCAGTACTTTTTAAATTCTCAGGCAATTTGTGCCATTACTCTCCAACTATATATGTATTTCTTGGATCAGTCCACAGATTACATTCTTCTGTCATCTCTATTGCCAACATTCTTCTACTTATAAATGAGTTATTCTCAGCAGGATAGCTATCATAATCATGTGCCTCAAGCTTACTCCTCCACCCAGTATTTCTGGATTATTTTTCCCACCCAATTTAAGTCCTAACGTTTGATCCCTAAAGTAAGACTCAGGGCAGAACATCAAACCATAAAAATCTTTCTTTAAAGAAATATATCTGTATATATATTTCCCTGCTTGTGTCCTTTGCATGAATCCTGAAAGCAGAGAGAGAAAAAGGGAACATGTCAGGAGCATCTGCTTTGTGGTTGACCATGATTTGAATACTTGGCTTTATCACTTTCTGGTTTATATAGCCAATTAGTTCACTTCTATTTGCCAAGCATTTCTCAGTTGTAAAATGAAGATAATAATTTTACTCACCCCACATAGTTCTTATGTGAATTAGATGAGAAAATGTAATTTATGAGCCTTGTTCAGAATAAATAACAAAATGAATGTTTTCTGTTAACCCAAAGCTAAATCAATTTCATTGATCATTGATTATTGCCCATGTTTGGTATGTTTTAGGATTTTTAAATTGTTGGTTTTTGTTTTAATCTGAGGCCATTTTTTCTTTGGCACGCAAACTTTATACATTCACAAGGGTGGTGTTTATAAAGCAGAAATCACTACCCCATTCAAACATTTTACTATTCAAAATTCTTTAGTTGCTTTCCATCTCCATCTGATCTCTGTCTTTCTACTCTCATTTCCATACTCCTACCCCCAAACATAAACTGAGTTCCAGTCAAGCCAGATTGCTAGCAATTCCCCCAAAATGCCCAGTTCTCTCTCACACACAGCATCACCTCTGCCCAGACTGCCTCTTCTGCCCTCTCTCTTTTCCACTTGAACACCTCTTACTTATCCCTCAAGACTCATCTGAACGACCCTACCTTGGAAAGCTTTCCATCTCCAGATGCAATTAGATATTTCCTTATCAGGTTCCCATAGCACTTAATTCATACCATCATTACAGAATCTGTGCAGTTACTTTATTTCTTTATGTTTCTGCTTCCACACTTGTCTGTGATCCTCTGGTGTATAAGAGATGGATTATTTCTTTGTTTCCCTAATACCTGACACATATTTGGCAAGCAGTAAATGAAGAATGAGTGAATGGAGGGATTGGGTTCTATTGGAAATGTGAACAAATTAACCCGTAAGTGATGGCTACATCCACAAACAGATGTTAGTGCTTGACAAATTTACTGCTCTGGGGTTAAAGCATGGTCTTCAGAAAACCTCTGTTCAAATACATCAGTTTGGAGGGAAAATACATTAACCCATTATTGTATTATGTGGATTTGTATAACCAACCCACAAAACTTAAACAAGGATCTGCCGGTTTGGAACCATTCTTTTTATGGTATAGATGTTATCACAGGAAGTATCAAGAGCATCCATTGCTGCTGAGAGAGAGGGAAAAAATCAGTGGATAATCACAGTGGGTGGTTCCAGATAGGCTAAATCTAACTGCTTGTAAAAAGCAGAAACAGCAGAAGGGGAAGGCTGTGGAAAAACTGTCAGCTCAACAATTTCCCATGATCATACCTGCACCATTACAGCACTAGCCTCTCTAGGAAGACAAAGCACTAGCGCTAGTAACAGATTTTCTTAAGAAAGTAAATATACTGGGGAAAAAAAATCAGTTGAAAGTTATAAATATAAATTATATTTTGGATTTCCCATGCTATTGCTTCCCATATGGAATGTGAATAGCTCAGAGCTAGTATAGGACCTATCACACTAAAAGAAAGACAAAGTAACTCACCAAGTCCTGAGAGTACCACAGCTAAGTAACCTATCAAATACTCTTCACTGTCCTAAGAATGCATATTAAAAATAATAATAATAATGTTGCTTCCATTTGTGAAAAGATTCCTTAAAGGAAGAAAGAAAACACTGCATGACAAATAGACTATTTTACATTAAATGAGCATTATCTTCATTGCGCATGGTGAGAACTGGGACATGACCAAGGGAAGGAGATATGTTGGCATGACTGCCCCACTGTGCTCAGGGAGGGTAGCTGGGAGGTTAGTTCTGACATAGGGCAAAAGGGCAGTCATTGAAAGTAGTCCTAGACAAGCAGTAAGAAATTACAGTCCTCCCATGACCATACTTGAAAGAAATAGCTTTCTAATAAAGTATGAACACATTCCTGAGAGCATGATTTCTTTTCCACCATTGTTTTGATATAACTATACATGAGTAAAATTTCTGACTCTCCCAGGAACACTTATGAAAAGATGTAACAGTTTTGATGCTGTGGTAGATTGTGTGGCTATTCACAAAACATACTGTCCTTCCTTTGGGGGAATTAAACACTCTAACCCTGATGAATGTGGGATAGCATCTGACTTTCTTTGGTCAGTGAAATGTGAGAAGGGGCATGCCAAAGCTTTAAAAGTAGTGCATGCTTTACCATTCTATCTTTCAAACTTCTCTGGCAGTGTTCCAGAGAAAAGCTTCTCCATTAGCCTAAGTCCTAGATGGACGATGATGTGCAACAGACCTACAGACGTGTAGTGAGAATAAGAGATAGGCCTTTTTTTCTTTTGCTTTAAAATGCTGAGATTTGAAGGTTGTTATTACTGCATAACTAGCTCATCCTGACTAATAAAGTTATCATTTCTCAGACTGTAATATGGTAGGCCAAGGGGAAGTCGTCTTGGTTTGTAGCTTTGTAATATGCTACTGCCATATTACACTTATTACACCATCAGAAAATAGAATCATTAAGAATAGAGGGATATGCACTTTGTTTCTTAAACAACTAACATTTCTAAAACTAGAGCTGATAGCCATTTAAACTAAAGGTAACTCTCTACTTAAAAATAAGTTGAGTTCCAAAAGATAATTTTAGGTCAATTATTTAGAATGTGTCTTACAAAGGAAAAATGTTATAAATGGAAGTTAGAATCCTATGGTAGCCCTTTAGTATTTAGTCCCTATAAGTTAATATTACTTTAGCTGCTTTATGGGTTTAAATGACAGGATGTATACTGCGGTCACCCCTCGGGCTGAAGTGTGGTTTGCTGGCCTGGCAGGGGAGCGGCCGCGGTAGGCCTAATTCCAAGCCACTGCCCCCATAATAGGGCGGCTGGTCGGACTCACCGCCACCCCTGAAGGGAGCTCGGCATGGGCGCAGAGTGCCCTCAGGTCTCCCCTTCTCAGCAGCCATGCTTCCGCGGCCGCCCCTCCTCCCGGATAGCGCCACACGATGCCTTGTGGGGCGGCACCCTTCTTCTTCTTTCTCCCTGCACAGGGGCAGGGCGGAAAATTCCAGTCTGCCTTTCCCCCCCACTCCGACAGCAGCAACAGCCAGGCACAAGGCGGGAAACTCAAGTCTGCCCTCCACCCCAGCAACAGCAGCCACCAAGTCCTAAACCCTGCCACTTCCCCCAGCAACAGCAACAGCCAATCCCTAACCACCCCTCCCCCTTCCAGTACCTCCCACCAACCTTTCTCCCCAGTAACTGCTTGCGGCAGCCAATCAGAACACGGCATAACTTCGATCAATCAGCCTTCCCCAGCCCCTATAAAACTGTAGCCACTTCCTCAATAAAGTTGGACCTGCGTGTTTACCTCGTCTCCGCGGTAGTTCTTCTGCCATGCGCCCTCCAGTCCTGAGAGCCCCCGACAAGGGCCTGGCCTCCCTTGTCCCCAGTTCGTCGCCTGCTTCTCCGGGCAACCACTTCGTCGCCGGCTTCGCCGGGCGACCCCGTCAGCCAAACCGCGCAACCCCTGTGAGACCAACCCCTCGTCTGCTGCCGGACCAATCCCTCGTCCCAAGCCAGACCGATCTCTCATCCCAAGCCGGACCGACCCCTCGTCCCAAGCTGGACCGACCCCTCGTCCGCAGCCAGACCCCACCGCTACCGACAGAGCAAGCCGCAGCAGCTGGCGCCCAACATGGGGCAAAAGCAACCCCACCACTGCACCGCTCCGAGGATTGGGCCGCCCCATGTCGGCCCGCCCCATTAACATCGGCCTCTCTCGCGCCCGTGGAGACTTTGGCCTTCTTGTTGTCCTCGCCTACGTCTCCACCACTCCCGACGCTGCCGCCACCACCGCCGCTGGTGCCCTGACGCAACTTGTCCTCACAGCTGCGATCCTCCAGACCATCACACAGTCTGCCTCTGCCGCTCTTCGCCGCCAAGAAGAGATCAACTACCTGTAACGTGCTGTCATCCTGGACTTTTAACAGCAGATGGACCTTATAGCCGCCGAGATCAACGAGAATTGGACACTGGCCACCCTTGCTTGCAACGGCAAGATACCGCCCCCCAAATTGTACATTTATATCCCCGTCATACTCACCTCCCTCTTCAGCCCCGCTTCCCTCATTGCTTACTGCCCTTGGGCCTCGGCTACTTGTTACTGTTGCCATCCTGACCCTTATTTGAAAAGAAGGGGGAAATGCAGTCACCCCTCGGGCTGAAGTGTGGTTTGCTGGCCTGGCAGGGGAGCGGCCACGGTAGGCCTAATTCCAAGCCGCTGCCCCCATAATAGGGCGGCTGGTCGGACTCACCGCCACCCCTGAAGGGAGCTCGGCATGGGCACAGAGTGCCCTCAGGTCTCCCCTTCTCAGCAGCCATGCTTCCGCGGCCGCCCCTCCTCCCGGATAGCGCCACACGATGCCTTATGAGGCAACACCCTTCTTCTTCTTTCTCCCTGCACAGGCGCAGGGCGGAAAATTCCAGTCTGCCTTTCCCCCCACCCCAACAGCAGCAACAGCCAGGCACAAGGCGGGAAACTCAGGTCTGCCCTCCACCCCAGCAACAGCAGCCACCAATCCCTAAACCCTGCCACTTCCCCCAGCAACAGCAACAGCCAATCCCTAACCACCCCTCCCCCTTCCAGTACCTCCCACCGACCTTTCTCCCCAGTAACTGCTTGCGGCAGCCAATCAGAACACGGCATAACTTCGACCAATCAGCCTTCCCCAGCCCCTATAAAACTGTAGCCACTTCCTCAATAAAGTTGGACCTGCGTGTTTACCTCGTCTCCGCAGTAGTTCTTCTGCCGTGCGCCCTCCAGTCCTGAGAGCCCCCGACAAGGGCCTGGCCTCCCTTGTCCCCAGTTCGTCGCCTGCTTCTCCGGGTGACCCCTTCGTCGCCGGCTTCGCCGGGCGACCCCATCAGCCGAACCGCGCAACCCCTGTGAGACCGGCCCCTCGTCTGCTGCCGGACCGATCCCTCGTCCCAAGCCGGACCGACCCCTCGTCCCAAGCTGGACCGACTCCTCGTCCGTAGCCAGACCCCACCGCTACCGACAGAGCAAGCTGCAGCAGTATACCATTTGTAATATTGTTTCTTGAGGAAATGAAATATAAATTACAACTTCAAAGCCAGAACAAGAAACACACATACCTCCCAAACATCATGAACTCTGTAACAGGAAAAGTGTTTTTGTCTGATATTTATTAGTTGGCCAGTTTTCCTTTATCTTTTCCTCCTCTCTCCCTGCTTTGACCCTGAAACAAGACCAGGGTCTTTTCTCTGTACAAACACCTCACCTGCTCATTTGGGTATCAACTCCTGTGGTTTCAAGGATTCTAGTAGAATCACAAGCAGTGACAATTGGAAAAGCAAAGAGGAAATAGAAACTTTACCTGATAATGATCTATTACAGTATAACAAATTACCACAAAATTAGCAGCACCTTAAAAGAACAAACATTTATTATCTCACAGAGTCTCTGTGGGCCAAGAATCTGATTTAGCTGAATAGTTCTGCTCCAGATCTTTAACTGACATTGCGTCAAGATGTTAACTGGGGCTATGGTCATTTTAAGACTTGACTGTAAAGTCGGCTCACTCACACACTTAGCTGGTTGTTGGCACAAGGCCTTAGTTGTTCACCACATGGGCCTTTCCATATGGCTGCTTGAGTGCGCTTACAACATGGTAGCTGACATCCCCCAAAGCAAATAATAGAAAAGAGACCAAGGCATGTGTTTTATGCCTGCATCAGAACTCACACACGGTCATTCCAGCATTACCTTATTCATTACACAGATCAGCCCTGTTCAATATGGGAGAGGACTATACATGCTGTGAATGTTGGCAGGTGGGGATTACTGGAGGCCATCTTGAAGAGCATTACTATATTTACATTCCCCACCCCCTACCCCAACCTATAGAATTCCCTGGTCACTAGCTTTTTCTATTTATTCAATTAAAAGAGTTGATAAAGTCAGCTTATATGCTGTTATAATAAATATAATTCCCATTGGGGTATCTGTCAACCCAGATAAAGAGATCATTTTTTAAAATTCACACTCACATTAAATGGCAGGTAACAGAAAAAGTATTGTAACTTATTCATTTCTTATTTTCCTTTTAGTATGATTCATTTGGTACCAAAAATAAATAGGAAAAAGGTATTGTCATCATGTAAACCTCTTTTCTTCAATTTTCAATATGTTCATTCTCTCTTATAACATCTGGTTAGAGGTCATACAATTAAGGCCTAAGTGAAATAAAAGAGCAGTATAAAAATATCAAACATTAGAATAAAACACATTGAAAATAAGACCCTGTAAAAATCTTAAGTAAGATCAAGCTCTTGTTCATAAGCCTAAATAAATCTGTCAAAGATTTAATTCCAAGAACTAAGGTTTATTTGCAGATTATTACATTGTCTTTTATATTGCTTCAAGTTTTGAAAAAACCTAATTCTCTGAGAAGTACTTCCTAACATTCTTCCTCCCATTCTTTCAGTCAACAAATACTACCAACCATGGTAGGTAATATATAGTTCCTGCAATCAGGAATGTATAGCTTAATAGAAGAATACAAAGATATAAATAAACATATCTAAAATGTCCTCCAAATGTGAACAAATGTTTGAATCTCACAGTAACATATGTACATAAATCTTATTAGTCCCATGCTCTATTTGTTCACACAGAAAGTCTAGTCAATTGAGAATTCTTTCCTCCATCCCCACCTGCAACTAAATCTGCCTCTGAAACCCGTAGCTTTGCTGCATGTATTCACAAATGTGCATAGGTTCTTCCTGCCACAGGCTCACATTGCCCCTAGCCATTCCACCCAGTGCTGGGCTCAAATGCCACAAGTTGTGCATTCACTTCCCCTAAGCTTCATCCACTGCCCCATGGTCATTCCAGGCTCCACTCCTCACAGGCCTTGGCCCCCACTAAGGCACAGATCCATGGCACTTCCTCATAGTATCCCAACATCTTGGCGACCTCCCAGGAGCTGATGAGAAATAAATACATAAAGCTGTGTTACTCTGTGTTAGTTGCTAATAAAAGAACTCTACTTCCAAGTCCCTTCTGCCCCAAGCATCAAAGGCATCTTTCTCAGGGCCCTTGCTCTGTCATCTCCTAGTCTCCCACCTTAGACCACTCCCATTATACTGGCCCCTTCTCACTAGCATATAAGCATGCTGAAGTCCCTTCAGCTTTCCCTCCAGATGACTCTCCACAGGTACATTTCTTTAAAGAGAGACCTACATTCACTATGGCTAATTCTTCATTCTGATATTTGTATCTGCCATTCCATGAATGTACTGAGCTTAAGATCATCAAGAGCCCCCTTGTTAAATTCAATGGAAAGTTACTGCATTTACAAATAGTTCCTCCACCCACTCGGGCCCTATTCCAGACAAGGTCTTAAAAATGACCAGCTGCGATGTCAGAAATATTGCCCTCCCCCATAGTCTGGAAAGCTGTGGGAGCTTGGTTGAGTTCCTGGCTGAAAAGGTGGGACTTTGTTTTCTCCTTAGGTTCCCAGCTTGTTAGGAGTCAGAGTTCCAAGCAGCAATCATGGACATTTGAGGGTTCTTAGCCTCTTTTCATGAGCAGAATGCTCCATCCCAGTCCCTAGTTTCAAACGATGAGCCTGGCTCTTAGTCCCCCACCTCACAGGAAAACCTTAAGATCCTGTAACCAACAGGAGCCAAGTTCCTGCTGCCACTTGCATGCTCCTGAGTGTAGAGCCCAGCAGCTCTGTGGCCTTAGCCAGCCTTGTGTGTTTCTAGCCTGTGATTGGTTTATAAATAAAAATATTACTGTCTCTCTCCTTTTTGACCTGAGTCTCATTTTGTTGTTGTTTTTCTGTTTGTTTTCTGTTTCGGTATTTTCCTTTTAGATTTCATAAAAATTGCTGCTTATTATATAAATTATCAGAGAAGGTGCTGGAGCGTGAACATACTGTACCATCTTGATCAGACATCTCCTACCAATTCTTAACTCGGTAGGAACTAAATCCTATATAGAAGGCAGAAATTCTATGCAAATGATAGGGTCTGAACAAATGTTAATTAATAATGGTAGGCATATGTATTCAAGAATACAGTAAGATAGATCATAAAAACACACCAGATGGTTTCTTCCCTTCCCCTCCTGGATCTCAGGCATTGGGATGAGATTACACAGGGAGACATTGCTAAAACTTAGAGGCAATTGAAGGGAAGATTCTGGTGGGCAACAGAGTTAACACTATGCCAGGCATTTTTAATGCTTTTTATAAGTAACACCTCCTTTAGTCATCATAGAAGCTAGAGAGATAAGTATTATTCTTCCCATTTTACAAATGAGACCAGGCACAAAGTGCTTAAGCAACTTGCTCAAGATAACTAGTACTAAGAATCAGACTGCCAGAATTTGAACTCCTAAACCCCACAGGAAGATATTTCTAAGGTAGGCAGGACTAAGGCTGGGTGAGCATGGGTGAAGGACCCAAACACTGTACTGTCAAATAAAAACAAACCAGGACTTAGGCAACAAGAGACTAGAGCATCCGCCTACCACATGGAGGGTCCAGGGTTTGATCCCCAGGGCATCCTGAACCATGTGGTGAGCTTGTCCATGCACAGTGCTGATGTGCGCAAGGAGTATTATGGCATGCAGGGGTGTCCCTGCATAGGGGGGAGCCCTACCAGCAAGGAGTGTGACCCACAAGGAAAGCTGCCCCACGTGAAAAAAGTGCAGTCCGTCCAGGAGTGGCACCACACGCACAGAGAGCTGACATAGCAAGATGATACAACAAAAAAAAAGAGATGCAGTTTCTCAATGCCACCTGATAATACAAGCAGACACAGAAGAAAACACAGTGAATGGACACTGAGAGCAGACAATGGGGGGGGGGGAGGGGGAAGGGGAGAGAAATAAATTGAGAGAGAGAGAGAGAGGGAGGGAGGGAGGGAGGGAGGAAGGAAGGAAGGAAGGAAGGAAGGAAGGAAGGAAGGAAGGAAGGAAGGAAGGAAGGAAGGAAGGAAGGAAGGAAGGAAGGCTACTACAATAGGGAGAGTGATCTGAATTTAGGACCTGCACCTCAAAACAAAAACAGAAGAAGGATTTTAAAATATATATATAGGGGAAATGTCAGCAAAGTACTTCTAAGTGAAGCTGGCCAGTAAGACAGGGAATCAACAGACTGATCTGGAACCTGACAAGAAGTCCACGTGGACATCAAAAACCCCAAGGTGGCTACTGGAAGACCCCCACATATGCAAGATTCTACCATCCAGAACAAGATTTCCTCTGGAAGCCAGGAGAAGCCCCAGATATTCCCAAGGACTTATCATTGGGCCCTCACAGGGGATTGATGGGTGGGGTAGTCAATCGAAACAGCAAACAGCTGGAACTCCTGCCCCGCCATTAGCAAAGGGGTGCAATAATTAAATGTTCAAAAAGCAGGCGCAAGGCCTCAGCTCGCTCTCTCTTGCCTTTGAACCCCTGTTCCTACCCTCTGCACCCTGCTCTCACGGGATATTTCCTCTGCCGTAATAGCCACGCAAGTAAAACCTGGGCATTTATAATCTATAATGGGGAATTGTCGTCTATAAATCTGCCTGTTTTATCACTTTTCAGCCCCTTCCTCTCTCTCTGGGACCCATAATCTGTTATTTTCTCCCACCTTCCTAACTTAAAAAATTACTGGCCTAACTCACCCGATATGTTCTTAAAATTCATTTCTGCCAGATAGTCAAGAACCTAGACAAAATTCAGTAACCTAAAGACAAGTAAGGAGAAGTGACAGTGGGATCTGAGAGGAAATGTGCCTCCTTGTTGTTGTTAAGCAGATAAGGGGGCACATTCCACTTTTTAGTACTTGCTCAAGCTAGGGGGCAGTGCTCAGGGGCCTATGGGAGGAAAGGCGGCTGACTAAAGTTTGGCCAAAACGAAGCAGAGGGTAAGAAATGGCAGTTGCTAATACTTGGTCAGCACTTTCTTTACCAAGCACCCATTCAAATGGCCCTTCTTAAATATTTCTGAGTGCTTGGGAGACAAACAGAATCTGATTACTGGACAAGGTTTTGTCTAAGAGAAGATAGGGTGACTGATAGCCAGAACCCGCCTTCCCATAATATAGGGATCAGGAGAATCTCCTTTGTTTTAAATACTATGCTACATTAGTCTAGTGGAGATAAATAAGTTACCCATTCTCATTTACCTAAACTTCTTTAAAACATCCTACAAAGAAAGGTGCTTTTTTTTTCCCAAACAGAAAGACGATTTCAATATTGAGAAATAAACCTACCTCTCTCCTACTAAAAGAGCAAAAATTCAGAGTAGAGTTGGGAGGTGTGGGGAGGGGAGGGGAGGGATGAAAACTGTGAAATCACCCTCACTGTTTGAGAAGTCATTCCAATTCAAAAGCACCCTAAGATTGTCACACGCAGGAGGCAGACAAAAAGAGCTCTTCAGGGAGCGCAGGTCAAGTCGCTTTGGCCAGGCTCCCTCCCAGATCCAACCGATCAGTAAGTAGCCCTCACCTCTTTCAGAGTAGGAACTGAGGGTGCTGAACCACAGCGAGGCTTCCTCTCCGACACCACTGGTTAACCCAAACCTCAGCGGTTTGAGTGCCAGCCCTCCCCCTGGGGTACATCAGCTATGGGCAGTGTGGTGGGAGGTTTTGAATTGTTTCAGCCTCAGGGGGAGCACTTCAGGAGCCGGCCAGCTCAGCCATTCTCTCTGCTTTTCAGAGATCCTTTATATGGCTCAGTGGGTCATCAGGCGTTATTTCATGGCCAGGTAAAAACCAAAGGAGCAGAGGTCTGAGGGAGGGATAGACATCACAAAGAGCCCAGCTTTACATCAAAGCTTAGTGCTCAGGTAAAGGGCTAAATGAAAAGTTTTCAAGTGAAACTAATCTGTGAAAGCTTGATTTAATAGAAACAGAGAATTGGGGTGGGGGTGGGGGGGAAGGAATAGGAAAAAAAAGTTAAATACAGAGAATACAGATCAAGAATATGAGTGACTATAAAGCCACTCAGAGTAATTGTAAATATAAAGCATGACTCAGAAGCTCCTTCACATTCAGAAAGGATTAAGCTTTGAATCTTTTCAGAGTGGAAGAAATAGCATTCCTCTAACTTTTTTTGTCCTATTCCTTTCCCCTCCTTATTTCACCCATTATTTCTAAACTACAAAATTCCCAAATAGTCACCTGAAATCATGTTCTAGTCTCAAATTTTTCAAAAGGTAGTAACTTACTGTTTAAAGTACCCCAACATCACCCAACTTAAAAAATATTAAAATCATCTAAGGCCTTAGTGGGAAAAGAGGGCAGTCTATATTTCCTACAGTTCATGGATGTGGGGCTCAGTAACTATTTATTAAATTCAATATGAGTTATTGGCTGTTCTCATAAACATGCTCCACAGTGCCGCATTTGGCTAAATTAATATTTGAAACACTGATCTGAGATTATCTTTTTCCCTGTATTTTCCTCTTTTTCCTTCCCTTAATTTAAGGAGACAAACAAAATGCTCCTTACTCAAAGCAAATACAGAACAAGGAGGAAAGTACACTGGAATTGTATTAGCTTCAAAAACCTAAGCTTTAGAGTTCTATGGAGGAATTTAAAAGAAGGGGATTCTCAAACATTGACTGTGTATGAGCCAGAAACATGAAGGAAAAAAGATTTCCCCCAGGAACAAAAAAAAAGAAAAAAACAAGTAGAAACAAGAAATTTCTCCTGGACAGAGAAAAGAGAGAGACAGAGACACACAGAGAGAATTATTTGGTTCTGGAGAGCACAGAAGAGTTTTGTTCTGCTTCCCAGTAGAACCACGCGGTAGCTGCAAAGCCTGAGAGAGCATGCTGAGTAGAGGCAGGCCACAGGCAGTCTTGCAAAAGATTCTAAGAGGCCCAAGTGAGCGGCTGGACCGGCAGGTGTAGGCAAGGGTGATAAGGATCTCATTGGTGCTCCGTGTGAGGAAAGGCTAGGGACCCCACTCCCCAGCCCTTGTGATTTGCCTGGAGCTATTGCAGAACACTAGAGGGCTCTATCTCTAGACTGTGGTGAAGCCCTGCTTTCCTCTCTCCTGAATGAGACAGTCTGTCCATACCAGCAAATCCTTTCCCAATTTTGGAGTTGAGTCTTTAGGAAACAAAAGCCAGGAAGGCAACTTTCTGCTACATCCATCCCCTGAGACAATGAGCACAGAAGAGCACATTACCCATTTGACTCCATAGAAAGAAAAACAGAAACTATACAAAGAAAAAAAAGATTACTATCTCAGAATATTCTCTCAGTCATAATCTTTCCTAAATGAATAGCTTATGTCCTTACTATTAAAATGTCCATGTTCCTTCTGTCAGCTGCTGTACTCCTGGACTCTACCTCCCACATCTTGGGTGTCTGGGCTTGGAGGTTCCCCGACGTCAGATAAGTGAGCCTAACATGGTCAATTTCTCTCCTCTCCAGTGTGTGTGTGTGTGTGTGAGAGTGTGTGCATGTGTGTGTGTGTGTGTGGTGGGAGACGCTGAAAGGGAACCACGTGGCCCTTTTTGGAGATTCTTCTTGCGAAGCAAGATGCTATACAGTTTATCGAGGGAACCCAGGCTCAGGCACAACAAAAACTTTCAGCAAATGACCACTTTATTACTTACACAGCTCAAAGGGCCCAAAAGAGCAGGGAGAAGAGATCCTGACATAGCTGGTGTCTCAGGAAGGTCAAACGTCTGTCCCCCACTCCCTTCTTCAGAATGGAAGCATACAGAAATACCTGCACCCAATAGAAAAGGGGAGGGGGGCAGTTTGAGAGAACTGGAAAATAGCCACTAGGTCTGTCCATGACGTACCCAGCACTTCTCCCTGTGACACTGATTCCATACAACAGGGAGCTCAAGTCATAAGTAAAAAGTCTTGACCCTAACTGCATAATCCTCCCACAGACCTAAACAAACAAACAAAAAAAAACCTGAAGGCTAAGCAGCTGTCTTTGGCAAAAAGCCTGGTCAGGTTAGTCAGGAAAAGTAAGCTGGTTCTCCAACCCAAGTCTCCAGCCACATCACCTTCATATCACTCCTCAGAGTCAATTTTCCCCCAGCTTCACCTTTATCCCTATGATGAGGTATAAAGGTAATAAGTAAATGAAGAAAAACACCCCTGTGTGTACCCTGCCCACTAAGAGAGCCAAAGTTCTCTGTAGGAAGTGGGCCCTTGGATTATTTTGGGGTCTCAGGGAAGCAAATTCCCAATTGCCTAGGATTCCTCTCCCATATTTCATACTATATTTTTCAAAACACTTGTTTAAGACATTGTTCAGTCTTACAAGAATCGACTAAAATTTTCAGGAAAAAAAAAAAAAAATATATATATATATATATATATGGTCTGAAAAAACTATCCAGCTTCTCCAAGGTCTCTTATAACAAGTCCTATGCAATTAAATATACAGTTAATATTAAATTAATCCCTATTAGGTTCAAAAGGATTATATCAGAATACTAAATGTCCTAGCTCATATGTTCAATTTTGTTATTAGTTTCTAAGATTATAAAGGAAAAGTATTTTTAAATGACAGTACTCAGACTGTCAGACAATTTCAAACCAACACTTTAAAGTCAGAAAAATCTGATTTGGAGCTAAAACTTAAAGGGGAAAGAAGAAGGAAAATCTTCCTCAGACATTCCACAACCTCCTCTCCCCAAGCATCTACTTTAATTGCAAACACTGCTGTGAGAGCTATCAACTGCAGGCTCTATTTCTCAACAAAAAACACTTTTAAGCCAAAGTAAAGTTAACACAAGGGAGGGTTAAAAAAAGGTTAAAAATATTTCCTCTAGTATTAAGAGTCACACTGAGGACATACTTTCAAAAATATCACTTACTCTTACTCTAAACTCACATCAAGCAATTGAAAATATGTTTTGACTTGGAAGTGTTACAGGCAAAATTGTTCCTCTCATGTATTCTTGTTTGTATGTATGCACACATATCTTTCTTATGCCGAAAGAATGTGAGATATTTAGCAAAAATTCATGCCATACCACAAAACATAATGAAATCAAATATAAAAATATGAAAAAATGGGGGGGGGAATAAAAGTAAAAAGCATGAAATTTGAGATTTGAGTTAAAAAGAAAAAAATGTATAAGGGTATAAAGGGTATGGAACGCTTCTCTTTGGGGTAATGAAAATGTTCTAAAATGGACTGAGCTGATTACAGCACAACTCTGTGAATGAACTGTACAAGGCAGGATACTATATTACAGTGAACCCCATGGTGGATGATGGACTGTGGTTAACAGTACAAATATGAGAAAGTTCTCTCAAGAACTATAACAAATATACAATATTAATACATGATATTAATAACAGGATGGTCTGGGGGCGGGGGGAGAACACCAAATATAAGCTATGGACTATAGACAGCAATAATATGGCAATGTTCTTTCATCATTTGTAACAAATGTGTCACAACAACATGATGTTGGTGGGGCAATGTATGGGAACCCTGTATGGTATAGACGATTGTTTTTGTAAACTCAAAACTTCTCTTAAAAAAAATTTTTTTTTAAAGAAAAGAAGGCATTTGAATTATATCATACAAAACAGAAAGGAAAACAAAAACAATCACATGTTTTTCAGAGTCCATAAGATAAAACCTACCAGTTTCCTCAGAAGAGGCACAACTCTCCAGTAAACTCCCTCCATAGCAGCCTTAACAATAAATGTGATGAGGCATTTCATAAGACTATTTCTTTTAACACCCTCAAAGTAGTAGAGTGCTATAATGTCAAAGTGCAAGTTGGCGAATAGATTCTACAGGGGAGGCCAGCGATGGAGTGAGGTTCAAAGCTCTCTGCCCTCCTGGCATGAACCAGGGATCAATTCTGGGGGTGAACTGAAAATGCTTTGGTCAAACCTGTATATACTTTCTTTCAAGTAAGCTTTCAGTGGGTGTTGAACAGCAGCAACCTCCAGATAATGGCCTCTTTGAAGTACCTAGATTGCTGTTATTCTAGGTTGCAGGCTAGGAGCAGCTGCATATGCTTTAACAGCCAGTCATACTCGGGGAGGGGGAGGGGGGGGTAAATTTGCTATCCTCTTATGAAATCTAGGTGCCTAAAGAGGACTTGATTCAAAGGCAAATCCCTATCTGCTCAGAGGCCACCAAAGGAATGGCTAAGTTCCTTCCCTCAAGCAGTGCTACTTAAAGCTACCTTTGTTTCAACCAGCAGTGCTGAAGCCATGATGGTAACGTGACCAACTCATCACAGAACAAAATTAAACCATCATCTGTATTTCTAAACTTGGAGATAATACTCTTATATATATAAACATATAATAAATGGAAGACTATTGCCTATCACTAAAAACCTAGAAACAGATACATTCCATACAAAAATACTTATGAGCATCAGCATTACAATATTCATGACTCACTACAATGAATTTTCCAGAGATCCTAATTAAATTGAGGATCACCTTAGGCATCAGTGCTCCAGGAAGCCTGCTCTGAACCCATATGACAGGGCTGCCCTTCTTATGTGATCCAGTGGAATCTATATTTACCTTCCATAGCATTTATTACCCTATATTGTAATTGTCCACTTACTCTTTGTATCAGTTAGAACTCATCCAACCCTAAGTTACTGAGAATCTAACTAATAGTGATCTAAACTTAGGAGTTTCTTTTACTCACATGAAAATAAGGCTGGGGATAGGAGACTGTGGGCGTTGCTTCAGTGACTCCATGATGTCTTCTCTTGACTTTCCCTTGTGGTCGCCAGGGGGCTGCTGCAGCTTCATGTCCACATTTAAGACAGAAAGGGGGTAAAAGAGAAGAGAAGGGATGATGTCCTCAGTATCTGTTTAATTTACCAGGACAACAAGAGAAGCTTTCCCAGCAGATTTATTTCAGCTTCTGTCTCCATTTCCAAAGTCAAGTCACAGGCCAGCCCTAGCTACAAGGAAAACTGGAAAAATAGGTGATAGCATGGCCACGGATGACTTAAAGTCTAATCCTCAGGCTGATCATGACCCACTATCTGGAAATGGGCATAGTCCAGAGCAAGGAAGATGTAAGAAAAAGATAATGGATACAGAACTAAAAGAATTATATTTATCTGTTTCCTGAAACTTGAGGATAGAGATTGCATCTGTTGACTGTTTTATTCCCCAGACCCTGACCCACTGACTGGCTCATAGCATGTGCTTAGTGAGTAACTATTGAATGAATGAATAAATGAACACATGAATGAACAAATGAATGAATGAACAAGAGACTAACTTCCTAGCTGTCAATCACTATAGTCCACATTTACATAAAGATGTAAAATAAATATATATGTATTGAACATAACCTGCATTCGGACACAGAAAATATTCTACTCCATTCCAACTTTAGACACTCAATAAATCCTGCTGTTGATGATGATGATGGTTAAAGTCTCTCCAAAATACTTCCCTCTGAAAATCTCAGTGCTGACATAAAAATATGGTAAACATGTAGATTCTTTTCACTGATGCCATCAAAACACAGGGTCTTGTCCATTAAACATGACAGTAAAGAAACCTTGTCCCTCTAAATCCAAAGAGGGGTATGATCAGGAAGGTTCATATAATCAGGCCTTGTGAACTCAATACTCTGAATAAATTGCTTAGAGATAATTCCAAGCAGAAGAATTATTATTTGTCTCTGAAGAAGGAAAAAAAATTGTGACTATGAGACACGTAATTTGTGGAAGCAATCAATGAAATGCAAGCTTTATATTGGATTTAAACAAGAGCTTACAAAGAAGTTAAAGAGGAGTGTTCTTTATGGATTTAATTAAAATGCTGCATATGAGACCCTTCTAATCTTACTGTACTGCAACTGTATTAAGATGCTCACATCAAAATATTTACATTTAAATATTTTATAATGCCACACTTTAAAATATTAATGATGCCACAAGTAATCGGTGACATTTCTACAGCCTTTTCTGTAGTAAGTTTGCAAGAAAACAGCAGAGTCTGCCCATGCTATCCCCAGTCAGCCATTTGAAATTCAGCTTAGCAAACATACCAGCTTGCCCATTTCTACAATTCTAATGAAAACTTCTCGAAGAATTTAACTTCTTGCTATTACAATTTCTTCTTATTCTGTTCTAGATAGAGGCACTAGAGGGAAGAAAAAGAACTGTTCTTGTGTTCTACTGAGTTTAAATACACTCCTTTTCAGAGAAATAAATTAATTGAAAGTTTTCACTAAAAACATGAGAAAGGGAACTATAAAAAGTAGGTAAGTCAACTTTATTTGGTGTATTCTACAGTGAAGAGATCTTTACTAAGACCTAAGTGCTATTTGGAAACAGATAATGTTGCAAACTATTGCATTTATACATACTATAGTCTTTGTAATTGTAAGATTAATCTCTTAATATTTTTTCTTGAAAGCACCAGAGAACGACTTTCTCTACACGGCATGGCTATAGCCTGTGTCCCCCTCCTGTCTTTCTTGCACTCACCAAAAAAGGCAACTGAGGAAAACATGATTCCAACTCTCCTTTCTATAAACAAGTCAAGCACAAGTCTTACTGTAATGATAAATACAGGGCAGACAATAAATGTTGGCAACATCACCTTCAACTCTGAAAGGTGATTATTCCATTCTTTGTTCCTCAGAGAAAGCTAATTACTAAGGTTAATCATAAAAGAAGTTAATGATTAGGGAAATGGCAGCCAGGCGACAGGGATGCTACAGAACCTGCCAACTCCAGCATAAATTTGCTGAGGGATTTTAGATATGTCTGGCTGTCAATTTTCTCTTTCAGAAAAAAAAAAAGAAAAAAGAGAACACAGTACCTGCTTACACAGTCCTTTGAGAAGTTTAAAACATATTATGCTATCTTCATGTGGAATTGAATTAGGGAGGGTTCAAGAAGTTATAGTACCAGATTTGGGGTTGAGATAGGAAATTTATAGTTATACAAAAGTATAAAATCCTTTGGGCAGGGGATTCTCTCACTTTCAAATAAAGAGCATGTAAAATAATGATAACCCACTCAAGGTGTGAAAGAAAACAAATCTCTTCTAGACAACTCATACCAGTAATGGAGCAGGAGGCTATTATCTTTTTTATCTTTCTGAGTGCGTTATCAATTGCTGTTTACAATTACCAAACAAACTAGCATCTTAACCCTTCTTATGTATCTGTCTAAAGACTACACGTTTTCTACATTTCTTAAAGATATATTTCTTAAAGATAATTTCTCTTTCCCTTCTTGGGATTCATAAATTTTATCATATACTTAGCCCTCCTGCTCACATCAGAGGTTGGCATGTATGTGTTCCTTCTTGTAGTAGGAAAATGTCTACTGCATTTTTTTTTTTTTGCTTTTTTTTTTAAACACTGGGATCAAGCCCAGGACCTCCCACATGGGAAGCAAGTGCTCAAACACTGTGCTACACCCACTCCCCGTACGGCATTTCTTTAAAGTATATTTAATCTATCTTATCTTTGTTAGTAGTAGAATTCAATTTTTCTCATTTACATTATCTAAAACTTGGAAAGATAGGATTTTACCATTTTAATTGTATAGACTCAAATAGTAAGATAAAGGACAGAGACACCAGTACAATGAAATTCATAAACATGATATTTTACCCCTTTTCCAGCTTTACCTATTGAGCCTTAAAAATAAAAAGCATTTTACAGAACATTAATGACTTCTGTGTATTTCAAGAATTTGCATTCTAAAGCCCAATGTCCCATAGCAAGTACCATCCAAGCACAAAAACAGATGTCTGAAATAACTGGATGGCTTAGCTGGATCAGTCTGAATGCCTCTAGACAAATGAATGACATTCCACTTAGCTTTAAATCTGAGGACCCAAATTTAATGAATAAAAACCCATCAAGACAACAGACACATTTCATTCTACTCCCTCTAGCACAAAGTAATTTAATTCAAAAGGTATTTAAGGAAGTCCGGGGAAGAGAGGAACCCAGGAAGCCTGAACTCTTACTGACATTGGCAGCCATCTTGCTCTAACATGTGGCAATAAACTTTGGTGAGGGAGGTAACTAGTGCTTTTGGCCTGCTAACTGTAAGTTTCTACCCCAAATAAACACCCTTTATTTTTTAAAAAAGTATTAAAGGAGTATTTAATACATGAATGTACTATTATAAATGCTATGGAGAACTTTGATGAAGTAGAAGATAGATTCTGTCCTCAGGCAGCTTCCAGTCAAGCCATTTGGAGAGAACATATTTGTTCATGAAATTGCTAAATAACAATGTAATGGTGGTAGGCAGAATTCTAAGATGTCTCCCAGGATCCCCACTCCCTGGTTAATCCTGTGATTATATTACATTATATCTGGGAAAGGGAAATTTGCAGGTGTAATTTAAGGTTACTAATAAGTTTTTGGCCTTAAGAGAGAGATTATCCAGTTGAACTTGAACTAATCACATGAATTCTTTAGAAAAAGCAGAGCTTTCTCTAGTTGGCCCCAGAAGAGGAAGTCAGAGAGATGCCAGGAATGAGAAGGATTTGATTGACTTTGCTGGCTTGAAGATGGAGGGGAACAGACAGTGAGGATTCCAAGTGGCCTATAGAAGCTGAAAGCAAGCCCCAGCTGACAGTCATTAAGGAATTGAAGCCCTCAGTCCTATAATCACTAGGAACTAAAATCTGCCAAATAAGCTTGAAAGTGGAGCCCCAGAGCCTCCAGATAAGAGCCCACCCCAGCCAAACCCTTGACTTTGGCCTTGTGAGGCCCGAAGCTAGAAAATCCAGCTGAGCCTCCTGGACTGCTGATCTACAGAAATGTGAGATAATAAATGGATGTTGTTTAAACCACAGTCTGTGGTAATCTGTTATGCAGCAATACAGTAATATATGATTAGTGTCAAATGAATAACAGAGGTGGGGAAGAATATTGAAATTTGGAGAAAGGAAAGCTTAATGTGGTTGAACTGGACAGCATCCTCACGGTTTGCTAAAAGTATCACGTTTAATCCTACTCCTGTCCTTTTGCACTTTCTATCCTTCCTACCTATACTTCTTATCCTTTCTCAATTCCTACCTTCACTTTCTCTTTATCTATCCATGATCACCTCTGTGTGGAAGGCTTCTCTGATATCTTTAGACTAGTCTAGTATGCTATCTTCTGTCAGTGAACTAGTGTTGAATTCAGTACTACTTCTAAATAACTTCCCACTGATTTCATTGTTTCATGTATTCTCTTTATCTCTTCCCTCAACCTCTGTGATTATATGTTTAGTACTCTTTTTTTAATCTCTTTTTTAAATTTTTTCTTTCTTTTTTTTTTTTAGGAGGTATAGGGATTGAACCCAGGACCTCCCTTGTACATGCAAAGCAGGTACTCAGCCTCTGAGCTACACTCACTCCCCAATCTTTTTTTTTCTTTATTAGAGTAGTGGGTTTACAGACCAATTATGCATAAATTACAGGATTCCCTTATACCAACCCACCACTAACACTTTGCATTGATGTGGAACATTTGTTACAAATGATAGCACATTTTTATAATTGTACTATTAATTAAAATCCATGGTTTAACTTGGGTTTTCACTGTGTAGTATAGTTCCATGGATTTTTTTAAATTTTATTTTTAGAACATATAAAATCTAGCATTTCTACTTTTAATCATTTTCAGATATATATCTCAATTCTATTGTTTTCCCATTGTTGTGCTACAATCACCATAATCCATTACCAAAACATTTCTATCAATCCAAATAGGAACACTATGCATTTTAAGCCTTAAATTCCCATTCCCTATCCCCACCCGTGGTTACCTATAGTCTAGATTCTGACCAAACAATACAATAAAATATTAGCATTTATAATTACTCAAATGGTTCCTTCACTGTAGGTCTTTATTTCTTTATGCTCCTTTGAACCACTGTCTAGTATTCTTTCATTTCATTATAAAGAACTCCCCTTATCATAGCTTGTAGGGCAGGGCTAATTGTGATGAACTCTACAGCTTTTGTTTATCCAGGAATGTCTTAATCTCTCCATCATTTTTTTTTTTAAGAATCATTTTTTATTTATTTCTCTCCCCTTCCTCCCCCAACCTCTCCATTGTCTGCTCTCTGTGTCCATTCACTGTGTGTTCTTCCGTAACCGCTTCCATTCTTGTCAGCGGCACCAGGAATCTGTGTTTCTTTTTGTTGCGTCATCTTGTTGTGTCAGCTCTCCGTGTGTGTGGCACCATTCCCAGCCAGGCTGCACTTTCTTTTGTGCTGTTGACTCTCCTTGCGGGGTGCACCCCCTGCATGTGGGGCTCCCCTATGCAAGGGACACCCCTGTGTGGTACAGCACTCCTTGAGTGCATCAGCACTGCACATGGGCCAGCTCCACACGGGTCAAGGAGGCCCGGGGTTTGAACCGCGGACCTCCCATGTGGTAGGCGGATGCCTTATCCATTGGGCCAAGTCCACTTCCCCTCTCTTCATCACTTTTGAAAGGGAGACTCACTGGATATAAAATTCTTCACTGGCAGTAATTTTCCTTCAACTCACTGCTTTCTTGCCTCCATGGTTTCTGATGAGAAATTAACAGTCAATCTTATTGAGACTCCCTCATATATAACATGTTGCTTTTTTCTTGCAGCTTTCAAAAGTTTCTCCTTGTCCTTTGCATTTGATAGTGTAATCAATATATGAAAAGGTGCATTTTTCTTCACGTTTAGCCTGTTAGCTTTTTGGATGTGCATTTTTCTTCATGTTTAGCCTGTCAGCTTTTTGGTTGTCCATATTCAAGTCTTTTGCTAAATTTGGGAAGTTCTCTGCCACTCTTCCTTCTGCCTCTTTATCTCTTTCTTCACCTTCTGGGACTCCCATAATAGGTATATTGATGCACTTGATGGTGTCCCATAGCTATCTTAGGCTATTTTCACATTTAATATTTCTTTTGTCTTTCGGCTCCTCAGCCTAACTCATTTCAAGTGTCTGGTCTTCAGGTTCACCAATTCTTTCTTCTACCAGCTCCAAACTACTCCTGAAACCCTTATGGGCATTGCTCATTTCAGTTATTGAGGTCTTCAACTCCAGTAGTTCTGTCTGGCTCCTTTTAAAAATTTCTATCTCTTTGCTTAAGACTTTCATATTGTTCATTCATTGTTTTCCTGATAACTTATAGTTCTTTCTCTGTGCTTTCCTTCATCTCCTTTAAGCATTTTTAAGATCATTTTTAAAGGCTTTGTTCATATGTCCACATTCTTGTCTTCTTCATTTCTGCTTTCTGTATTTTTATCCTCTTCCTTTGCATGAGCCATCATTTCCTGTTTCTTTGTTTATCTTGTACTCTTGTTGAACACTGTATTAGTTAGCCAAAATGTTTGGTTTTTATTCAGGTATTTATTTGGGGTAGAAGCTTACAGTTACCAGTCCATAAAGCATAAGTTACTTCCCTCACCAAAGTCTATTAGCACATCTTGGAGCAAGATGGCTGCCAACATTTGCCAGATTGAGGCTTGCTGGGTTCCTCTCTTCCTGGGACTCATTTCTCTCTGGGCTCAGTGCCTCTGTTTTCCCTACAAGGTCAGTTGTAGACTCTGAGGTTCCGTAGCCTTTGCCTCTCTCTACAAGGCTAGCTGTAGACTATCAAGCAACTGGCTCTGTCTCTCTTCCTGAGGCTCGAAACTCTATGAGTTTAGCTGCTCTGCTCCTCTGTATGCTTACTTCCCAGGCTCCAGTTCTAACTCCAGCATCAAAACTCCAACTAAGTCCTCTGCTCTGTCATGTATCTGTGAGTCCCCACCCACTGAGGGGACAGGGATTCTTATGTCCTACTGACATGGCCCAATCAAAGCTCTAATCATAATTTAATCATGCCCAGGTACAGACCAGTTTATAAACATAATCCAATATCTACTTTTTGGAATTCATAAACCATATCAAACTGCTGTACACACTGTACATTTTATTATTTTAAAATGCTAACTCTGGGACTTACTCCTTGGGATGTCTGTGTCTTGATTTTGTAACTGGCTGGTGATATTTTTGAGCTTCGACCTCCTATCAGGAATGTCTGCCCAGGTGAACGCAGTGTGCAACATTTTTCCTGTCTTTCTGGGACTCAGTCTTGTAGGTTTTTGCTTGTTAGTTGTTTTGGAGTTGCCCTGTTTACAGGAGTTTGGCTGTCCCTCTGTTTCCCAGAGGGCAATCTTCCTTCTCCAGGGTATCTGAAAACAGCAGGCCTTTGTCCCACACTGTCCACCACTATTGTTTTTTTATAGTCCTTTTGTTGTCTCACACGGCTTTTGCCTGGACAGCAAATTCTGGGAGGAAGGTCACCCTGGGGAGGACTTTCCCAATTTGGTCTTTCTCAGTCAGAACAGAGACAGGTACCAACAAAATGGGCACGGCCTACTGCCAAAGGACCCTGTTGGGGTTAAGAAGGACACCAAAAACTTCTCTGACAGCTCCCCAAAGCTGAGCTTTCCTATCCTGCACAGCAAATGCAGCCAGCCCATCGACTGTCCCCTGCAGTCCTGAGGAAATGCTGTGTCTTTAAATCTTCACTGCAACAATGACTGCTGCTGCCTTTTTCCTGGGTGGGTTAAACAACAGCTGCCCTCAGAGCAGAGATCCAGTGATCCAAATTCACTAATCAAAAGCCATGACTAGTGTTTGGCTGTGCACACCCCTGAACAAATGAGGATTTTTCTGTCCATTTTTGTCAGCAGCAGCCAGCTAAGGACTAGACCCTGCAGTGGCCTGCTGTGAGAGTGGGGAATGGGTGCCAGTAGCTGAGAGAGCAATTTACAGTTCTTCACCATAATCTATCAGCCTCTTTCTCCCATTCTTCCCTGGGTACTATGCAGTGTTCTCGTGGCATCCAGAGTTTCAAAATAATTGTTTCAGACTTTCTGCCTAATAGTTGTTTTTGTGGAAGGACTGAATTATGGAGCTTCCTACTCGGCCATCTTCCCCAGAAGTCTCCCCCGATTCTTTTTTCATGTTCTTAATAGTCAAATAAGTTATTAATAAAAACTTGACAAATGAAAAATATGACTTGTAGAGAAAAATATGACTTGTAGAGAAAGTCTTGGATAAGATTCATGGATTTTTGTATTCACCTGGACTTAAATCAATTAAGGCTATTTCTTTTTTCAATCACACTCATTGCTAACCATTTAATCTTACCTCCTTCTGAATTGCCATTTTAAAATAACTCGGCATCTGTGGATTTATGTGTTCAGAATTGACCACATATTCTATTTCACTGAGGACACATGATAGCTAACATGACAATAAAATGCCCTTGCTGTAAAAACTTGCATACCCAAGAGGTGCACTATACTAGGGTGCTATTTTTCATACTGCAACAATTACTTATTGAAAAATTATTTCAGTGGCCTCGTCTACTTCTCTGAAGTACTAAAGGTCTTAATGTAATATTATCTTTATATTCTGTTGATATATTACTGGTCGGACAACAATCAGTTTATTTACAGTAGTCTGAAACCACTGTCTGAGGCTAAAAATCCTTTTTTTCCTTTCTATTTTTGTTGCAGCCCTGTCCTCAAGTGATCTCAAGTGATTGAATGGCTTATTTTCTCCTTTTAGCTCTTCACAAGATAAATATCTACAGAAAAACAATTGTCTCCAAAAATGGTTGTTGCTAAAAAGCAGAGAATGTTTAAAAAGCAACAATTAATATTCTTCAAAAATTCTTACAAAATTTAGATTTATATACCAATCCCTCTTGAAATTAATGTGTTTCTGAAAGAACTTCTGCTCATCTCCAAAAAAACCTACAATTACGTTATTTTCTTTAAGACACTTTTTTCCTATCCACGACCACCCACCTACCAGGAAGTTAAGGTTGCCCTGAAAGAGTTTGCAATAGTTGGCATATCTGTAAGGATAAATCATTAAGAACAATCAGGGATAGGTGACTTCAATGTCATTTTTACTCAGGGAAGCCATGGATCTAGCTAAAAGATTTTAGTTTTAGTTCAGTTTTTCTACTTATTGACAGTACCATCTTTTCCTCTTTCTGACCCTAATTATCACATCTATAAAACAAAGGTAATCATACCTTCCCAGCAGAAATCATGGGGTGAAGGAAAGAATTGAATTGTGCCTTGTATATTAAAGTTACCCTAAAGGAGCAAGGTGCTTTAAGAATTCAATGCACATAATTACTAGTAAATTGAGAGTAAATTATATACTGTATGCTTGAATAACAGAGTCTTAAAATTTGATATTTTCCTGAAGGTCAAATTCAAAACTGATTTCAATTCAATAAACATTTATTGACTAATTAAAAGTAAAATATCTGACTCAGCCTGATTGGCCTAAGAGAAAAATCTACCTCTTGATTTAAAATCCATTATGATTAATTATATGTGTTATTCTATATGCTAATTAGCATTCAGCCACTATGATAAGTGCTTCACATCCAGTATGTCATTTAATATGGGAAGTAGAAGTCATTACATTCCATAGATGAGGTACCCAAGGGTCAGAGAGCACATGAAATCAGTGGAAAAACTGGGATTTACACACAGGTATGTGATTTCCAAACTCCCTACATACATTAGAGTATACTAAAGGACATAACAAAATCAAATGATGTGGCACATTTTATAAGTGTAAGGAATCAGAGAAGATGTCTGGGCCAAGAAGGGAAGGCTTCATGGAACCAGTAATGTTGAATTGGAATATGAAGTATAACTTTTAGGTCAGTAGCTATTTCATGCAGAACTGACTACTGACTATACACCGAATACATATTTAATAAATGCCTGCTGAATAAATAAAACAAAAGTGATTTCCCTACGGCCAATACAGAGCATTTAATTTTAGGAGTCCACCTTCAAGGGTTCATCATTTCTCTCTTTCCCTAGACTGAATAAACTTGCTTCCCTAATTTATCCACCCTGCTTAACATTTAGTTTGCATCACCTAGACATACAGGAGGGCAGACACTCTCAGTTTCTATTGATGCTATCACTCTAGGCCATGTTCATATTGAAAACACATTTGAAAATCAGTCATGTAAAACTCTCTAAATAAATTTAGTCTCGGTTCCTAAAAGACTTAAACATGCAAAAGGACTTGCTCTAAAAAGAATACTTTCAAAATAAGACTTTACAAATAATAAAGAGAAATTTCCATCTGGTTAAATGACAAATAATTAGCCTTTTAATGATGACTATTATACTCCTCCATCTGGTAAGCTATTCAGTTTTACCTTTTTAATTGAACAAAAAACCATTGGGAAGGATTTTGTTAATTTCCCTATTCTATATTTCTAGGTTTCATTCAGTGTGTTGCTGAGGATAAACATGCAAAATGACAGTTTCACATTTTATTCCTTGCTCACCATTGAAATTGGACAATCAAAATGGCTAAAACCACTTTTTTTCTTTGATCTTCCCCAAACTGCCATTCTGTATCAGCCTGGACTCCTCATTTTGTAAGTAATAGAAAATCCCATTTAAACTGGCTTAAACAATAAAGAGGATTTATTGTTCATGAAACTGAGAGGTTCAGCAGAAAGGAACTCTCAGAGTTGGTTTCAGCAGTTCAACAATGACATCAAGGACCTGGTTTCTCTTCCTCTCCCCTCTGCCTTTCTTTCTATCAGCACCATCCAAAAGTCTTTCTTCTCTGGTACCAAAAAAAAAAAAAAAAAATAGCCTGCAGCATTTTCGTATCTTTTACTTTATACAAAAATGCTGATTTTTCAACTCTCATCAAACTTCCCTTCATATTTCTTAGCCCAAATTGGTTAAGTGCCCTTTCCTAAGTCCTTGGAGAAACCATGCATTGGTTGGTTTAGACTTTTCTTCTGTGAACACAGGGACTAATAGCCTATTAGGGTGAAAAGAATTATGACCCACCCCAGAAGTGGTGGGTACCGCCATTCTCCACTCCTTTTACCCCACCCCATACTGCATGGGGACAGGGGACGAAGGGATAGTGAAGAGACAAACACAAGGTGCCCAGACGATCTCAGCTGTGTGGTCAGATGAATTCCTCACATTTCAGCAAACTCCTGTAAGTCTACATCATTCCTTATGATGTGGGCTATGGGTGGGAGGCTCTTTGTCTCTTCAGAGATAACCTTAACCTAAGCTGTCTGTCCTGACTTGTGGGTGTGGGATGGTGAGAGGCTGCAGCCCTGCCCTTGGTGACCATGGCAACGACTCCAGTCCCAAGAAACAGTTTATCAATGCAAACTCTAAAAACTTTAAATATTCAGGGCAAATGCAAACCAAATGTGCTAAAAGCTTATCTAAAATGTATAAAGTCCATGGGAAACGGACTTTGGCCCAGTGGTTAGGGCGTCCGTCTACCACATGGGAGGTCTGCGGTTCAAACCCCGGGCCTCCTTGACCGGTGTGGAGCTGGCCATGCGCAGTGCTGATGCGCACAAGGAGTGCCGTGCCACGCAAGGATGTCCCCCGCGTGGGGGAGCCCCACGCGCAAGGAGTGCGCCCGTGAGGAGAGCCGCCCAGCGTGAAAGAAAGTGCAGCCTGCCCAGGAATGGCGCCGCCCACACTTCCCATGCCGCTGATGACAACAGAAGCGGACAAAGAAACAAGACGCAGCAAATAGACACCAAGAACAGACAACCAGGGGAGGGGGGGAAATTAAATAAATAAATATATCTTAAAAAAATAAAAAATAAAAAAAAACAAAATGTATAAAGTCCATGCTAAAAGCTTACCTAGGAGGTGGAAGATATATGCTAATTCAAGCCTATTGAGAACTGAAACAAAAGGACAATTTGGCCTTTCCTCTCTGTATAAAAGGAACTCAAAAATCTTGTTCGGGGCTCCGGTTTGAAACAGAAAGCTCCTGAGTCCGGCCAGCTGTCAATAAACCATTTTCCTTCTCCAAATCATTCCTGACTCCTGGCCTTTTATATGCAAATAATTGAACCTCTCTCAAATTCTACAACACTTAACTCTGCAAGATGTTCCAGGCCTCCTTTTCTTCTTGCAGCCCAGATTTCTACCATATGTTCTTCTCTTATATTTCATGGAGTATATTGACTGGGGAGGCAGCCTGCAAACTGTGAGCCAGAGTTTAAAGGTGGAAAAGACACCATCAACTATATGCAAATATATACTGCTCTGGCTTATCAAAACACAGATTCCTAGGCACGCCAGACCACAGGCATTCTGGGTTCAGTGTTCTATCCAAAAGGGATACACAGGTACTGAGAGAGGTAAACTAAGCCACCCCACATTCCTGAGCACAGCAGCCTTTCAGGACCCCGTGGGCACAATTTTCTCAGTGGTAGTTATCTGGGCATCAGGGTATAACTCCACCTTCTTCATAAACTAATAATAACATTTGTTAGTTTGATGTTGGCCTGCCCAGATAATGTGCTCACTGGGGGTACTGTGGCTCTAATGATTTTAACATTAATTAATAACAGCTAAATGCTTTGGGTCAATCCCTCAAGGGGATTTTTCCCCAGAAGAGGACAAATTAATGTACTATGTATCTAAAATGCATTTTGCCACCTAAAACAAACTGCATAAAAACCCACACTGAAACAGAAGACCTCTAAAGAAAGAAAATAAAGTGAATGCCTATGTAAGAGTAGTATGTGGTTTAGTTTGAGCAATTCATTTTGAAAAGAGAAAATCAAGATAAGCAATCATCTGCACACAAACCATGACAGACATCCAACTAATTTCCTTTTGTCTTTGTTTACTTGGCAACCTTATTATCACTTTCAAATGGGCTTCTGTATTTTGAACCCTGAATTAGAAATGATACATACATAGCAAAGTTTCACAAAATTCATCATTTAGAAAAGTAAAGCTTTTTAAATCTCATTTAAACATGGTTTGTCTAGTAAACAAAACATATGGTCTAATTTAAACTGAAAGAAAGCTTAATTAATTTAAATGCCACCTTGATTACCTCTACTATTGATCCACTGAAAGAATTTACTAACATGCTGAAACAGTTGGATGCTAGTGTCTTTGCTTTTTCCTTATTTAGCACACAATAAAAATCAAAGGATAATGTAAAAATTCTAGCTCTATGTTCCAAGTTACAAAATTTCTCACATGATCATTATTACTGGATAAAATGTTATGGAGCCTTTGCCACTTTTTTTAATTGTTTTTTTTTTTTTAAAGATACATAGATCACACAAAATGTTACATTGAAAAAATATAAGAGGTTTCCATATACCCCACTCCCCACTCCCCCCATCCCCACTCCTCCCACATCAACAACCTCTTTCATCATTGTGGCATTCATTGCATTTGGTGAATACATTTTGGAGCACTGCTGCACAGTGTGGATTATAGTTTACATTGGAGTTTACACTCTCCCCCAGTGCATTCAGCGGGTTATGGCAGGATATATAATGTCCTGCATCTATCCCTGCAATATCATTCAGGACAACTCCAAGTCCTGAAAATTTGGCCACTTTTCCTTATAACTTTTACTAATAAAATAAATGTGCTATCTTTCAAGAAAAATTATTTTCACTCTTAAATTATTTCTCCCTGTATCTTCCCTGATATAGGACAAAGAAAAGTCTTTCAGGAAATAGGCAACAGCTTGGAAGTTTCAGTATACACTCTCTGTAACCAAACTTCTACTTTTCTTTCAAAAAGCGCCTATATTTTATGTGAAAATATGCATTCAAAGAATGAATTTTGCTGAACAGTGCAATGAAAGATCACAATTTTACAGTAAATTTGTCATTTAGCTGTTATAGGCGACTGGCAGCATAGCATTAATAAACATTCTTCTTGAGAAATTAGGGTGTTTGCCAATTACCCTAAATAATGGCTGATATTTTAAGTAACCAGTTGCCAATTTAAACTTAAGTCTGCTGACCTAGGCCAGTTTCAAAGCACAGTACACCAAAAGACCAGAGTGCAGACCCAAGGTTTACCAAGAGACCACACCCAGACAGTCTAGTTGAGGCATCAATACATGGGGACTGGGAGGCGGACTTGGCCCAATGGATAGGGCATCCACCTACCACATGGGAGGTCTGCGGTTCAAACCCCGGGCCTCCTTGACCCGTGTGGAGCTGTCCCATGTGCAGTGCTGATGCACGCAAGGAGTGCCCTGCCACACAGGAGTGTCCCCCGTGTAGGGGAGCCCCACACGCAAGGAGTGCACCCTGTAAGGATAGCCGCCCAGTGAGAAAAAAAGTGCAGCCTGCCCAAGAATGGTGCCGCACACATGGAGAGCTGACACAACAAGATGGCACAACAAAAAGAAACACAGATTCCCGGTGCCACTGATAAGGATAGAAGTGGTCACAGAAGAACACACAGCAAATGGACACAGAGAGCAGACAACTGGAGGCGGGGAGGGAAGGGAGAGAAATAAATAAAAAATAAATCTTAAAAAAAAAATACATGGGTACTAGGCACAGAGGCAGAAACTGGGTATGAAGTGAAAATGCAAAACCAGATTAGAGGGAATGGATGGAGAGTGGAGCCTGCATGAGTTTGGAATGGAATGGTTTCCTAAGTCCCTCTGTACATCTGGATGCTCTTTTAAGAGCACCTGAAACATCTAGTAGTGGGTAGCAAGTTTCTATTAAGGGTGCCAAGCAGCCTCAGATGATTTTTTCCCTTCATCTTCTGCATCCATGCCAGTGACAACTTTGTTTTCACAGAAGGTGTTGAATGTCCTTGTCAAAACAATTTCTAATTTTCTCTAAAGTATAAGGTCTGATTGTCATTTGCATAGTATTTTTTTTTGCAAAAGTCCTAATGGGAGAAAGTAGACCTTCCTCAGTGGCTTTCCAGATCTTGAAAAGTATCTTTCTCTCCCAGAAAATGACAGCGGTCAGTCCACGTTTTGCATGAGACCCACACTAAAAGCACCTGTTTCTAAATATTCAGGTAGAAATTAGAATTCCAGTAGCTATTTCTAGCCCTCTCCCTCAACTTTCATTTTCATCCCAGGATCCCTAACGCAGCCAGGAGACCCAAGGCTGCCAGCTGGGCCATGTGAGCACGTGTTCCTGCTCACCCCACTGGGCTCTGAGTTCACAGGCCATTAAAAAGGATTTTGCAGGCACATAGGGTAAGAGTTCAAATCTGTCAGGCAAGTGGTGAAAAATAACTCTTCAGTCATCCACAACCCATCACCACTTGCAAGGAAGTCCAAAGAAATATCCCCTATTCCAGAGCTGAACCCCGCTATAAGTGTTCAGGGACCCTCCATAGCTAGGCTAATCACATTTCACAATTGACAGCCACCCATGCAGTTCTGGTTCATCTTTGATGGCTTGTCTAAAGATTGAAGTTGAAAATAAATATCAGCCCTTTGAGACAGACCCCACTTTCTCCCTGCAACTACAGGTAGGTCACTATCAAAATAATTAGTTGATCATTTTTTCTTTAAAAAAAAAAAAAGAAGAAGATAACATAGTATTTATTAAATCAAATTGCCTTTTTTCAAGTTTGAAGCACCTTAAAAAGCACAGTAAGTCTGATGATTACATTCTCTTTGAAATATGAGCCAGCTTTATAAAATCCCTTCCCTTTGAAATGGAACAAAAATCTCAAAATGCATATTTCATCAGAGAGAAATTTTCATTAAAAGTGCAGATGTACTACATCTTACAGAACATTTGCATTTCTGGGAAAATGTCAAGGAAATATAGACATCTAATATATTTACTGACTCTATTCATAAAATTCAAAATCATAGGACATTGAGGTAATCCTAGTTCTTATAGATACAAGGGAAGAAACAACTTTACACAATTTCCTGGCTTTAGCAAATAAGATATTATCCCACTTTAGAGCTGAGCAACTGAGGACTAAAGAACTTAAGTGACTCACCCAAAGTTTGTAAGCAGTAGAGATAATAATAGACTTCAGTTTCTATGACTCCTAATATTCCTTTGGAATTGTTTATAGCTAAATGGCAAAATAAAATTTTATGACTGCCACAAATATTTTAAAATCACTTACTTTAGAGAATTATCTTTTCCTATATTTACTATACTCAAGAAAATTTACAACAAACCTCTACAAAACTTCAATAATTAAAGGAAAACCAAGTATGCTAAGGAGTCATTCAGTTTATATCACACCCTACTTCTACTACTCTTCCTGCAGGATAGAATGTATATCAGTGGATAAAGAATAATCAAAATGAGATGAACCATAAAATTTAAGTTAAAAAATACCTGAGGGAAAAAAAATCAGGATGTAAAAGTGACCTAAGAAATGAACATGCTCCATAATATAAAATTGTATTTCCCTTGAAAAATATGTTTCATGAGATAAACTGGAAAACTTCCTACTATTGATAATCTGATAGCTGCAGGCATGTGCATTTCAAGTACCAAGCAACTAAGTCAAAATTTCACTGTGAACACAGACTTTCAGAAATGGGAATTTCTTATACCTTACATTTATATTTGAATTTTATCCTGAAAATATGTGATGTAGCTATTAATAATTCTCAGTTATCTTAACAACTGCAGGAAAGTGGTCTTACAGAAGAGTTAAGATTATAAATCTAAAAGCAAATTATTTTCATTTTTATCATCTGGGATGGAAATATTTCTGGAGCCATTCTTTGCCTTCTTAACCAAAGTGAACAGAAAATAATTTACCTTTACTAACTTAAATTTTTTGTGTGTGAAGAAGATGCCCTGTAGGCCCAGTGAGCTGGATAAAGATATTTGCCTTCAATGACCTGAGAATGCTACATTCAACTAGTGGTTATCCTTGCTTTTTATGTATTTTTCTGGGTTTTCCCTTATTATCAGATTGTCAACTATCACACAAAGGATTCATAATAGGGAGAAGTTGGAGTAAATTATTTTTAAGGCCCTTTCCAAGTCAATGATTCTCTTCTTTCTGATAAAATTCATCCTCCCAAATGAGTAAGGATGTTTTCAGCTGCAAGTAAAAAGGGCTGACTAAAGTCACCTTAAGCAATAAGGACACTTACTGGCTCTCAACTGAGAAACCTTGAGGTAATATTCAGAGTTGATAAATTTACTGGTTCAGCAAAGTCACAACTCTAGTTTAGTTTCTCTATAATTCTCTTGGCTTTCCTATTACCGTCCCAAGAGGACCCTATCAGGTATTTTACCACATACAGACAACAACATTAGAGGTATAATTTGCAATTTTCCTGTCTTGGGTCCCCTTTTAGAAGCAAGCAAACTTTCTCAGAAGCCCTTCATGGAGAAATCTCTCTTGTGCCATGGTCCAGAATTACAAATCCTGCCCAGGGCTAAGATGGCAAGGGAGATCACCACGACCATACCAGGCTAAGGAAGGGCAAAAACACTGAGGTTTGGTTAATAAGGAAGGAAAAGGGGAATAGCAATTGAAGGTCTACCAATATTGTCTCTTCTTGCCAATTCTAATTTTTATGTTATTTTTTTATTA